>NC_073259.2:131933461-132550384 GCF_029289425.2 Pan paniscus
TTCAACGATGCGGTAGAGCAGGTCCTGGAGGAGAGCGGCTACGCGGTCCTACCCATCCAGGTAAAGCCAGGAAAATGACCTCACTGTGGCCGTGCATCCTTCCCATTGGCTTTTTGTTTTTGCAGTTCTTTAAAAATATATGTACAGTAAAATACGCATAAGTTTCACCATCTTAACCATTTTTCCCCATTTTTAAATCACAGTAAAATACACATAACAATATTTACCATCTTACCTACTTTTAAATGTAGAGTTTGTTAGGCCGGGCACAGTGGCTTAAGCCTGTAATCCCAGCACTTCGGGAGGCTGAGGCGGGTGGATCACGAGGTCAAGAGATTGAGATCATCCTGGCCAACGTGGAGAAACCCCATCTCTACTAAAAATACAAAAATTAGCCGGGCGTGGTGGCGCTCGCCTGTAGTCTCAGCTTCTTGGGAGGCTGAGGCAAGAGAATTGCTGGAACACGCGAGGTGGAGGTTGCAGTGAGCCAAGATCGTGCCACTGCACTCCAGCCTGGTGACAGAGCGAGACTCCGTCTCAAAAAATAAAAGAAAAAAGAAAAAATGTAGAGTTTGTTGGTGCTAAGTACATTCACATTACTGTGCAACCATCAGCATTAGCCATCTCTGGAACGTTTTCATATTGCGAAACTAAAACCCTACACCCGTTAACAGCTTACCCTCCCTCCGCTGGCAACCTCTGCTCGACTTCCTGTCTCTACAAATTTGACTACTCTAGGTACCTCCTGTAAATAGAATCATGTAATTTTTGTCCTTTTGTGTCTGGCTTATTTCACTAACAGTGTTTTCAACATTTATCCATGTTGTGGCATGTGTCAGAATTTCTTCCTTTTTAAGGCTAAATTTTATATATATAGTTTTTTTTCACACAATGTGATCAGGTGACTCAAATATTTTGTTTTGAGGCATCAACCATCAGAGGTTCTTTCCTCACCTCACCTTTTTTTTTCTCCTGAGTCACACTTAAAAAAAAATTAAATTAGATATTGCAGGGATAGGATTTGGATCCTCTGAAGCCTGTAAGTTGTATATGTTGTCATTAAGCCAAACACGTATTGATTGGCAGAGTCCTGCTGAGAGTGTAAATGCCCAGAGCCTCCAGGCCTGGGGGGTTGCCTCGGGTCGGGCAGCTTCAGGGTGTCAGGCTACCCCGGAGGCCTCAGGCCTGGGCAGCGGGCACCAGGAAACGGCCGTGGACGAGAGCTTTCTGTGCCTTTCCTGACCCTGATTTTCTCTGGAGTTGGTTGTTGAAAAAGATGTGTTTTCTGGAAGGAATATAAAATGGTGCAGCCACTTTGGAAAACAGCCTGGCAGTTCCTCAACAGGTTAAACTGAGAGTTACCATAAGACCCAGCAATTTCACTGCTGGGGATCTACCCAAGAATGAGGACGAACGTCCGCTCAGAATTGTTCACGAATGTTCGGAGCAGCATTATTCATAATAGCCAAAAAGTGGGAACAACCCAACATCCATCAGTTGATGGATCAACTGCTGAAACAGAATGTGGTCTGTCCATCCCATGGGATATATTTTGGCCATAGAAAGGAATGCAGCACGCGTGCTACAACATGGATGAGCTTTGAAAACATGCTAAGCGAAAGAAGCCAGATGTGAGAGATCACACATTCTAGGATCCCATTTCCATGAAATGCCCAGAATACGCAAATCCGTAGAGACAGAAAGTAGATGAGTGGTTGCCAGGGGCTGGGGGAAAGGGGTTTGGGAGAGATGGGTACAGGGTTTTTTGTGGGGAGGGGTGATAAAAATGTTCTAAAATTGCTCATGGGGATGGTCGCACAACTCTGTGAATATACTGGAAACCATTGACTTGTACCCTTTCAAAGGTAAATTGTATGGCGTGTGTGTTGTATCGCAATAAAACTGCTTCAGAAAAAGATAATGTTTTAGCCCAGCTGCCATTGTTTGTCCCGCAGGTGGATAAAGTGGTTCAAATGTTCGAGACCATGTTAACCCGCCACACAACGATGGTGGTGGGGCCCACCAGAGGGGGCAAGTCCGTCGTCATTAACACTCTGTGTCAGGCCCAGACCAAGTGAGTATGACCTCCGTGGGGAGGGCCTGGCTGCCACGGGGGCTCACAGTATATGTTTGGTGGCAGTATTACCAAGTCCCACTTTGCTCTCTGATTTCCTGGGAGGGTAAATTTGTAATACACACCCCTTTCGACTCAGCGTGTTTTTACTGACTTTATTGCAGACTTAGTTAAGATATTTTAGAATGCAAAATAGCAACCCGCTTGTGCATCAGATGGTGAATAGGTTCATTTGTGAAATGAGAATTTCACAAGCTATCTTATAAGGATATTTTGAAAATGAATGTAAGTCATAGTTTCTTGGGGTCCAAATTGCTTCCTTAAAGTAAGTCAGGATTCACCTTATGCAGTACTGCTGTGGTTTCGCAGTGGCCAGAAAAAGAATGTCACCTCCCCAGGTGCCTTATAATCTCTAGCCCTTCAGGGGCAATTCTTCACGAAGGAAAAAGTGATTGTACACTCCCACATTGAAGATCATAAAGGAGCCAGGCATGGTGGCTCACGCCTGTAATCCCAGCACTTTGGGAGGCCTGGGTGGGAGGATCGCATAGTCCAGGATTTTGAGAACAGCCTGGGCAACATAATGAGACTCCGTCTCCACATTAAAAAAAAATTAGCTGGGTGTGGTGACGTGCACCTGTAGTACAGCTACTCAGGAGGCTAAGGAGGGAGGATTGCTTGAGCCCAAGAATTTGAGGCTGCAGTGGGCTAGGATTGTGCCACTGCACACCAGCCTGGGCAACAGAGTGAGACCTTCTCTCTAAAAAAAAAAAAAAAAAAAAAAAAAAAAAAAAAAAAAAAAAGGAGAGTATGTCATAAAAGCCTGCAGTGAATTGAAAGCCTTCTACTGAAAGTGGATTCCTGACTCCTCACTTCTCTTCTAAGCAATAACTAGATTCCAGAAAGACCTCCGTGGATGCTGATAGCCCGGCAAAAATCTAAATCAAGCCAAAGTTTCTGTGACTTAAACATTTCTAGGCAGTCTATAAAATCTAAAGAGTAAGTGTCTGTCATTTGTTCCCATTATTTCTTCATATGTTTCATATGAGAAAACCAGTCGACAGTGGCTTACTGACTCTAAGTGGGCTATGCCGTGGCCATCTGCATTTCATTCTTTAATTCATTCATTGTTAGATAGTTTATAGAACTATCACACACGTGTGTGTATGTGTAATATAGCATGTACATTATTATAATTTACTGATTCGTTGGTTGTGAACTGTGGAGTGTGTGAAGTTTTGTTCTCTGTAGATGAATTAATCCTATAGTTAGTGCTGCAGGGATTTACAGGCACTGTGGTGAGAAATGCCCTGTCTGCTTGATTCATGAAGTCAACAGAGCAGCTGTTGTTCTGTAGATAAGGAGGATTGAACATTAGTAGTTCAAAGCCTTGTTATTATCCTGGGTGACTGAGTGTGGTCTCCTATACGCCCTTAATTCTGAGATATTTACTTAAATGTCATATATATGAATATGTAATATGCATAAATATGAAATATACATGAAAGTTAGCTTCTTGGTGCCCTCCAGAGGCAACGCTGTGCTTCTAGTTCCGACTTCATTTGTGCTGTGGCCACATTTTTGGTGAAATGTGGTTGCTTTATATTTAGAAGAAAGCACTAACAGTGAAGGGAAGCCCAGTGAAGAGTTTGCACGGGCTGCATTTTAAATTTTGGATTGAAGTCAAAACATCTAATTCCTCATAGAGGGAACCCAGACTGTTTTCCTCATGCATTTAGTTTTCTTGAACCATGGCTAAAGCCTCTCTTGATTTAGGCTTGGGCTGATGACAAAGTTATACATCCTGAACCCCAAAGCCGTGAGTGTCATAGAACTCTACGGCATCCTGGATCCAACCACCCGAGACTGGACAGATGGGGTGTTGTCAAACATCTTCAGGGAAATCAACAAGCCAACAGACAAGAAGGAGCGAAAGTGAGTATCTTTGTAGGTAGGAAAGAGCCTGGGTTAGTTAATGTTAATTAGCTCAACATTAAAAACAGTGGCAGGACTATACATTGTAGCTTCATGCTTGGATTTCAACAGACTTAGAGTCCAGTCTTGGAGGCTGTGCTTCGGAAGTGCACAGTCCAATCTTACTGCTTTTCATGTGTGACCTCAGTCGTCTTAGTGATGCAATGTGGTATGTACCAGGATTGTTCCCAGCTTACCACAGAGGAAACTGAGGCCTAGAAAAGGTCAGAAATGTGGCCCAAGGCCAGGGATTTGGCCCTGATCTGTGTGACTCTAAGTTCTCAAACACAGCCGCCATCGAGCTGCCTGATCACCACGTTCTATGGCAAGGTAAGTCAAGGAAAGGTAGCAAAGTGCCATGGAAAGTGCAGGAATGCCCTCCTGAGCCACGGCTTTCCATCTGTAGACGTGGCTGATGGTGCCCTGATGACATCACCACATGCCATGGCAAAGGCCAAGTGAGGCCAAGTACAGAAATGCTCTGAGGGTGTGTAAGGTAAAAAGCTTTTAGTTGGTCCTATAATATCTCTTTGCTAAACTCAGGAATGGTTCTGATTTTATGTTCTAATCAAATCCCATTAATAATAAATAAAATCCTTAAATAACCAGAGTCCAAAGTCCCAACTCATGGCTTTTAAAACAGCTTCTTAGCACTTTTCCCCTGATTCTGGATGAACCCAGGATTCCACACTGAATTCCGTTGTCTTGTTTTTGGCATTCTTTAATTTTGAGCAGTTCGTCAGGATTTCTTTATCTTTTATGACCTTCTTGTTCTGGAGGATTCCAGGCCAACCGTTTTAGAGAATGGTCTCAGTTTGGGTTTGTCCGCTGCTTCTTCATAATTAGATTCAGGCCATGGCTGTTTGACAGGAAGGCTGCAGGAGTGATGCTGTGTCCTTCTCCGCATCTCATCACGGGCACATGGTGTTGGTTGCCCTATTATGGGTGGTGTTAATCTTGATTATTGGGTTAAGGTGCCATTTTCCTCTTTGCAGTTGATATGCAACTGTAGGGAGATAACTTATGACTAAGTAAATATCCCATTTCTCATCCAACCTTCACCCATTCACCCAATGGTTTGGAGCATCTGTTGATGGTTACTTGAATCTGGTCATCCTCCTCCTCCTCCTCCTCCCCCTCCTCCTCCTCCTCCCCCCTCTCCTTCTTCTTCTTCTTCTCCTCCTCCTCTTCCTCTTCTTGTTCTTCTTTCTTCTTTTCTTTTTTTTGAGAGGGGTCATGCTCTGTTGCCCAGGCTAAGTGCAGTGACATGATCACGGCTCACTGCAGCCTCAAACTCCTGGGCTCAAGCAATCCTCCCACCTCAGCCTTCCAGGTGGCTGGGACTGCAGGTGCATGTCACCATGCCCAGCTAATTTTTGCTTTTTTTTTGTAGAGACAGAGTCTCCCTGTACTGCCCAGGCTTGTCTTGAACTCCTGGGCCCAAGGAATCCTCCTGCCTCAGCCAACTACAGTGCTGAGATTACAGGTGTGAGCCACCATGCCTGGCCGTTGAGTCCTTTTATAGTGAATATAAATGGAGACTTTCTATAGGGACAACTGGTGAAATTTGAATGTGGACTATACATTAGATAATAGTATTGTATCAATATTACATTTCCTGAGTTTGATAATTCTGCTGTGGTTGTGTAAGAGAAGGTGCTTATTCTTAGGAAATACTTGCTTAAGTATTTAGGGGAAGGGGGCATTTTATCTGCAATTGACTCTCAAATGATTCAGAGAGAGAGAATAAGAGAGAGTGCGAATGTGGCAAAAAAACGTAACAATTGGGGAATCTGACTGAAAGGCATATGGGAGTTCTTCATACTGTTTTATTCTCATAACTCTGTAAGTTTGAAATTATTTAAAAATAAAAAGCTAAAAAGAAAAAAATACGGGCAGGAAATAAACCAAAATGTTAATCCTGAAAAAAAAGATCTAACTGCTTATATCAGTGAGTTAAATGGAGGCACTATCAAACCACCATTTCAGCACAGTAGAATAGCGTCTGTCCTGTGGAGATGGGCTTTGCTGCATGAGATGTCACCCATTATAGCCACAAAATGGAACCATCCTGAAGCTTGAATACCTGAGGCCTTGGACGTAGACGTGCTGCCAGGACACATGGTGTGTAAACCAGGGCTTGTGAACTCAGATGCTCCCAGGGACCCAGCAGGTAGCACAAATGAGTGAAGTGGAGCAAATTATATGGTGGTGTTAGTTTCCTAGGGCTGCCATAACAAATAACTGGGTGGCTTGAAACAACAGAGATTTATTATCTCATAGTTCTGGAGGCCAAAAGTCTAAAAAGAGGTGTGAGCAGGACTGCACTCCCTCCGAAGGCTCTAGGGCAAATCCTCACCTCTTCTGCTTCTGGTGGTTCCAGGTGTTCCTTGGCTTGTGGCCACATCGTTTCAAACTTTGCCTCTTTCTTGGCCTTCCCCTCTGTGTGTCTTATGTCTCCTCCTGCTTTTCTCTTATAAGGACATTTGTCATTAGATTAGGACTCATCTGTATAATCCAGAATGGTCACATCTTGAGATCCTTAATTGCGTTTGCAAAGGCCTTTCTCCAAACAAGGTCACAGTCACAGCTTCTGGGTGAACACATCTTTTGGTGGGGGGTGGGTACCATTCGACCCACTACACATGGATATCCAAAATACTTTCTTTATTCTTGACTGTACCACAGGAAACCAGGGGTTAAAACCAGTGATAAATAGCAGTTGATACTCAGCCTCAGATGTAAGAGAAGAATGAGGTAGGAGTTGTGGCAGGGGCAGGGACTATGACACTTTCTGTCTTCATGGGCAGCCACTACTCAGCATCAGCTGATTGTTCCCACGAAGGAATCCAGGTCTGCGTGCTCAGAACTTCCAGCTTGCCCAAGAAGTGAGAAATTCAGATTTTTGTGTGAAGTTCCCTCATTCTTAAATATTGGCAAATAACTCAAACTTTTTTTTCTTTTCTTTTTTTTTTTTTTTTGAGACGGAGTCTTGCACTGTTGCCTGGGTGGGAGTGCAATAGTGCTATGTTGGCTCACTGCAACCTGTGCCTCCTGGGTTCATGCGATTCTCCTGCCTCAGCCTCCTGAGTAGCTGGGATTACAGGCACACACCACTATGCCTGGCTAATTTTTTGTATTTTTAGTAGAGACGGGGTTTCACTATGTTGGCCAGACTGGTCTCGAACTCCTGACCTCGCGATCCGCCCACCTCGGCCTCCCAAAGTGCTGGGATTACAGGCTCAAACAGTTTTTTATGTACCATTTCAGTCAAACCTCTGGGCCAACTAGGGTGCTCTGTCTCAGATCCTGGCTAGAAAACCCTGGGAAAAAGACATTCAACATGAATGGGCAGGTTATACCAAGTTCCATAATTGGAAGCTCTCTAGGATGCATGGCTCTCCTTTCTTTGGTTGCTGCAGGTATATTTTATTTGATGGTGATGTGGATGCTCTATGGGTGGAAAACATGAATTCTGTGATGGATGACAACAGGTTGTTGACATTGGCCAACGGGGAACGCATCCGGCTCCAAGCACACTGTGCCCTGCTCTTTGAGGCAAGTAGTGATTAAAAGTAAATTTGAACATAAGTCTTTCTTGTAATTAAAAATGCAAATGTTTGTTAAAGTAGTAGTAAATGTAGATGATTATTTAAAAACAAACAATGCATAAGGGTTTATAATGAATACAACTCTTTGTTCTTTACTCCTCTCATCCCTCTTTATCCCAGAAGTGACTACTTTTACTTTTTATGAATTGTTTCGTCTGATGATTACCCTAGTGTCTATAAGTAACAGGGTTAGCATGATATTCTTCCTTTATACATTTTATAGTTTATACATTATCTGTTGACTGACTGCTACAAAAGTGAGAATTCATCTCTTGTACCACTAACGTCAGAATAGTATATTGCTAAGTTGGTTAACAGTAGATAATGTTTACATTATAATGAAGATAGAAATATTTACTGAAGAACCAACTAATATACTACGATTACATTTACTTTCTTTTAGAGCCATTTCCTTTGTCTGGAGTTTGTAGTTGCCTTCCTTTTTTTCCCTCACACTATTTGCCTTTATTTTAACCTCATTTTTTTTAAACTTTCTATCATATCAAGTATTCTGTCGAGCCCCTTTATTTCCTGGAGGCTATTCTCCAAAGCCCTCTGTCTCTTAGGATATGGACTACTTGTTTCATAGGTGTGGCCCTGGGACTTGCTTTCACTCTAGCTTAGTATTAATGCCATTTCTAACTGTAAAATTTGTCAGTGCATGGAATATTTGTACATATTATTATCTGATTAGCTGACTGAACTATTTTTTTTTGTAGAGAGAGCTAGGTTTGTTAATATATCTGGTTTAGCTGTGTACTTATGAAGTTTTATACTGCCTGATCTCAACTATGTTAAAAAAATAATAAAGAAAAAAGATTGACTGGAAAACACTCCAAAACAACATTTGTTTCTGGGTGATGGGATTTGGATAACTTACTTTCTTCTTTATATTTTTCTATTTTTTGTCAGATATTCTACAACGTATTAATTTTCACATTAATTTTATAATAGAAAAACCAAAAAGATGTTACATCAGAAGTTTGTAATCTTCTCATCAAAATCCCAGGTGTTCAGTTAAAAACCTCATGAAAGCTGTGTTGATTTTGGTATTATTTGGATTTCATGCAGTTGTAAAAACTTTCCATAAGAGAAGGTCCTTAAACATCTAGTTTATCTTGTGTATAGCTATAGCCATGATTGATTTTCTTTATTTATCCAGGTTGGAGATTTACAGTATGCCTCCCCTGCAACTGTCTCTCGATGTGGAATGGTTTATGTGGATCCTAAAAACTTGAAATATCGACCATACTGGAAAAAATGGGTTAATCAAATACCAAACAAGGTGAAATTTTTTTCTAAAATGAACTTAAAGTTATTAGTATTGATGGCTAGTTGGATAACATAGTCCAGAGGGATGTTTGTAGTCGAAGGCGATGACCTTGTCCTTGACCTGCCCATGTCCCTGAGCACAAATTAAGTGAAAACATGGCAGACACACTTACTTAATTTCAGATAGTTTATAGCCAGTGGGATAGGTAATGATTGGATTGGTTGGTCTAGACCAGAGGTTGACAAACTTTTTCTGTAGAGGGGTAGATAGTAAATATCTGAGGCTTTGTGTGGGCAATATGATTTCTTTCACAGCTACTCAACTCTGCTGTTGTGGCATGAAAACAGCCAGAAATTTGTATACAAATGGGCATGGCTGTGTACCAATAAACCTTTATTTACAGAACAGATGACAGGCCAGAGTGTGTGTTGTCTTAACAAAAGGCTTCTGTGAAAAGTGCAGAGATGGATGTGACAGTCACGTGCGGGTTGTGGCTCAATCACACCTAGGACGCTACGACCACCTTCTCAAAGGAACACAGGTGTTCTGGGTGTGTCTCTAGGAGGGCTACTAGGTTGGAGGTGAATGGAAACCAGGACATAATTATGCCAGAAAAGAGCAGAACAAAGGAAGAACAAAGGAAGCATGACAGAACCATCTGAGGCACTGTCCTGTGGGAGACAGCTGTCTCAGGACCCTTGCAATCCCTGGTGGTGATTGGTGCTTTGATAGGGAGGGGGCCTTCACTGCTTTACAGTCTTTTCTGGATGACTGTGGTCACTTGAACTCTAAGATGATCAGCCTCTTTCCTGTCAAATGGGACCTGTTATCTTCCCTTTTTCTTCCCCAAGGGCATGGTAGACTCTGTGGCAGCGAAATGAAACACCTCATGATGAGATGAAAGCATATTGCAGAGGACAAATCTCTCTGCAAATATAGGGCACTATTATCAGGATTTCCTCACCTGCCAAATGTATCATTCATCAGAAGATGTTGCTCAACCCTCTTTGGGCAAGAAAAGCTTTCCACTAACTTCCATTTAAATAAACAAACCCTTGAAGTGCTTTGGAATGCTGCTTTTTTATAGGTGGAGCAATACAATTTGAATAGTCTCTTTGAGAAATATGTGCCCTATCTCATGGATGTGATAGTGGAAGGGATTGTGGATGGAAGACAAGCAGAAAAGCTGAAGACAATAGTTCCTCAGACAGACCTCAATATGGTAAGAAATGATCCCTGCTGTTAGCAAAAAGAAATTCTTTCCTAAAGACAAGCTCACGGTTGGGTTTTAAAGGGAGTGAAGGTGCCAGACAGGGTGAACAGTAGCATTGTTGGTCAGTGCCAAGGCGGGCGCCATGCTTGCTTTTGTGCAAGTCAAGATACTGGGTTCCATCTGTCTGAACCAACATGTTGGGTCTTATGCTCCCATCGCTCTGGGACCTGGGATCCCAGGATTTATGACTGGAATGGACTCTGGCGGGGTGGACTATGTGGGCTGAACCAGATATTTTCCTGTGAACCAGGTAACCCAGTTAGCCAAGATGTTGGATGCGTTGCTAGAAGGAGAAATAGAAGACCTTGACCTGCTGGAGTGCTACTTCCTGGAGGCTTTGTACTGCTCTCTGGGAGCCTCCCTGCTTGAGGATGGAAGGATGAAATTTGACGAATATATCAAACGCCTTGCTTCTTTGTCTACTGTTGACACAGAAGGAGTTTGGGCCAACCCTGGGGAACTGCCAGGTGGGAACCGAGTGTCGCCTGTTTCCCTGCTCTGAGTGCCTTTGGTTAAATTTCTAGAGGAAGTGAACGAGCTTTTCCATCTTCCTGTCTGTATGAGTTTTCCAGATTGTTTGCTTCTTTAGAGAAACATGCAATGGTCAGAGCACATGGCGGAACACCCAGGAGCAGTTCACATGCATTGACTGCTGTGACAGAAGCCCAGGCCCTCTGGGTGGTCTTTCTGGATGAGAGTCAACTTCTCTTGCCTCAGCTTAGGCACTTGCTTCCTTTGCTCTTTAAACTTTTCACATTCTGCATGACTTTTGAGTTTCTTCTCCTGTGGGCTTCCCTATCTGTCTTTTTAATTTTTATTTTTAACCATCTATCTCCATTTTCACCATATCATTCATCTGCTGTATTCCTGAGTATTTGCACAGTAGACAATCAAGTGTGGATTTGTAAATCGTTCATAGGAAATCATACAATTAACATTTTATGTTTTTGCACAAAAATGTGCATCTTCAATGAATCATACATGATGAAAAAGATGCATTCTCCAAGGTCTGTATGCAATGGTAGGACCCTTCTTTGTCCATCTCTTATTGCTATTCCAGCACGGCTTGGAATATAGATGGCTTTTGAAGTTGTATTTTATACTCCTTACCTGGTGGTCTTTTTAAAGTTTAAAATGAAATGACCCCCAGTCTTTCTAATGGACAGTCATGGAGCAAATCAAAGATGTTTTTCAAGTCCCTGCTTTATTCAGTGGGAGTCTGAGTGCACTTTTCCAGAACTGAAGTCTCCCTTTGGGGAGTGCTTTTCAGCTCCGCCAGCCACGCTGGCTGTGCGTTGCTGCCATCTGCAATTCCCTCACCCGGAGACAATGTTGGCCTGCTTCCCTGGCTTGTCTCCCTCATTTGCCCTCATCTTGGGGGCCTGAATGGCCCTGTGGGCATCCCATTTCCAGACACCTGCTCACAGCTTCAGCCCTGTAGGCCCTCGAGCATACGCTCGACGGTGACCTCTGGCACTGTCATGTCTGCATCACAAATCCTGCTCTCCACCTACTCTGCCTCTGAGACTCGGGCCACATGTGTTTCTGTTTGGCCTCATGGGGATGGACACTGTGTCGCCCCAGTGTCTGCTGTCTCCTCGAGCACCCATACTTGCCCCTTCCCTGCATCCTCACTTCCTTGGCTGGTGGCCTTCACTTCAGCCACTCTTGCCTGAGACCCCCGCATGCCTTGCCTAATAGTTCTGCTGAATCCCTCCGAGAAAACTCCAAGTCTGTCTTCTCTGCCTGTCTAAGGGCTGACAGAGAGAAGACCATGCAGCCACAAAGACAGATGTCTCCATAAATCCCAGTCCCCAGCTGGCACACTCACTCCTGGCTCCAAAGAAGCATTGGGCCTTTTCCCCGAATATCCACCCTACCCTCTCCGCGCTCTCCGCAGCTGATCTTTCTCCCTGCTTCAACAGGAACAACGGAAGCTGTCTGATAGGAATCTCTCCTTCCAGCTGAAAAGCCCGCAGCTCCTGTCTCTGACTTTCTCCTTTTACAGTGGAAGAGGACACCCCCACTGCACCCCAGCCAAGGCCAACCCAGCCCCTTCCTCCTTCTCAGGCTCCTCGCTCCATCTGAGTCTCTCTCTCTCTCTCATGTTCAGTCTCCGCCTCTCTACCATCCTGTCAGCTCTTAGACATGCTCAAGTAAAGCCTTGCATGGCCTGGGTGGAGGCGATGGTGATTACCTGGGCACCTGCAGCTTCCATCTCTCCCCTGCCCCGCCTGGGTTGCTGCCTTCCCGCATTGTCCGTTGTTCCTGCCCCTCTCCTGCTGCAGCACTTATGGCTCCACACTGAAATGGCCACTTCTTGCCTGTATCTGTCCCCCACCTGGCCCTGCAACAACTGCAAGGGTAGGGACCAGGGCTCTCTGCTTCACTGTTGTATTCCCAGGGAAGTGTATGTCCAGTGAATGGGAAGCATTAGTTGAAAATACTCAGAAAGTGCCTGACAGGTGCACAAGTCACATTAGTGACTGTCCCGTGAACAAGAAGCATAAACTCCAAATACTTGGCATCTGTCCAGTGATGAGTAGCATTAGTTCAAGGTACTCGGTATCTGTCCAGTGAAGGAGCAGCATTGAAGTACTCACTATGGCCTCCGTGCAGTACAAGCAACATTAGTTCATTTCAAGCATGTGCCAGAACTGCTTTTGTATTTCCGTGTTTATGATTCAAGTGAAATCAACCATTATTTCCTGCAGGTCAACTTCCAACCTTGTATGACTTTCATTTTGATAACAAACGGAATCAATGGGTCCCATGGAGTAAATTAGTTCCAGAGTATATTCATGCCCCCGAGAGGAAATTCATCAACATCCTGGGTAAGTCAGAGTCAAATCCTTGTTCCTGGGTTTAGGAGTGTGTGATACTCGCTCTAGGAGGAGGCAAAGAAGATCCCATGGCTTCTCTGGTACTCTAAGTCCCACGCAGAGAGCTGGTAGAGAAGAATTGAAGAGGGTGAGCTGTGGGCCCTCCTGGGCATGGAGGGTGGCCGCTTTGGTATTTTTGTCAGCTGCTGGCTCTGAGCATCTTCCGTGGCTCTGCCTCTCAGCTCTTTCCCCAGCAGGCCGATCCCCACAGGCAGATGAGATGCCGTTTCGCCTCCCCTGGCCTTTCCCTGGGCTCTCTTCAGTCCACAGAGCTGGCTGGGTGGGGACTAGACAGCAACAAATGAGGCAGTGTTTTATAAAGGGCGCTGGCTTGAAAAGCTGTGTGCCATGGGCGTTTGCCTACTGAACCACACTTAGAATGCACCCCTCTGGCTATTCAGATAAAATATGGGCTGGCTATTCAGGTAAAATATGGGCTGAATAATTTCACAAAGCATGTGTCTGACTTTGGTCCATTGAACTTACGGAGTGAGACATCCCTGTTTTCTCGGGAGCCCATCAGGATTGAAACCTGCCAGTGCAGGAGGGAGCCAGACCCGATGCTGTGGTTTCACTGTCTCTTCGGAGGAAGGTGTTGCTCAGGAAGTTAAATCCTGCAGGGGTCTGAGTGGTGTCAGCAACAAACAAGCTGAGTTTTTAATATCCTGGGCATAAGTCAGAATTGCATCTGAAAAACGGCTTGGGTGTTCTAACCCTGGACTGTGGTGATGACCGCGCTGCTGTAGAACTGTGCCAAAGTCAATAAATTATACACTTAAATGGGTGAATGTTTCTGAGGTCATGTCTTGTCCTTTGCTCCTGTTTTTTATGGGATTTGTGGGGTTCTAGGACAACTCCATGTTGCCCCCAGTGCTCACCCTATTGGAGTTGCTGAGATGCCCCTGTTCCTAATGTCTACTTTAGTTCACACAGTGGATACCACTCGGACTACCTGGATATTGGAACAAATGGTTAAAATTAAGCAACCTGTTATTTTTGTTGGTGAATCTGGCACTTCTAAGACAGCCACTACCCAGAATTTCCTCAAAAATCTGAGTGAAGAAACTAACGTAAGTCATTATTCATATGAATTATCTATTGCTGTGTAACAAATTATTCCAGTGCATAGCAGCTTCATACCACAAGCACTGTGATCTCACAGTTTCCGTGGATCGAGAATGTGGGAGTGACTTACCTGGGAGCTTCTAGCTCAGGCTCTCATGGGATTGCAGTCAAGCTGTTGGCCAGGGCTGTAGATACCTGGAGGCCTGGGTAGAGCTGGAGGATCCTCATCTGAGATGACGTTTCACATGGCTGGAGGCTGGAGGCCTCAGTTCCTCACCATGTGGCTCTCTCCATGGATGGCTTGGGTGTGCTCAACATGGTAGAGTGAGTGCTTAAGATAGATGGCAAAGCAGATGCTATGATGTCTTTTATGACCTGGCCTTGGAAGTCACATACCCTCCCTTCTGCCCTAATCTATGGGTGAGATAGAAGCCACCCTGTACACCCTGATATAGTGTGGGAGGGACCTGCACCAGGGCATGGACACCTGGAGGCGAGGATGATCTGGGGCCCTCTTGGAGGCTGGCTGTCACATTATTAACCATCATTTTTGGGTTTCTAAAACTTTGCAAGTGTTTCCTTTCCTTCCTCCAGCCAGCTATGTGTCCAATGTGTCAGGGGTCGGATATGTACCTGGCATAGAGTTCGCAGGGTGCACAGGACAAGTGATAGTGAACAAGCTGTCAAGATCTGTTCTGTAGGGATTTGCAGGCAGTGGGGGGATAAACATGGAGATGTGCACAGGGAGCATGGCAGTGTTTACAGCCAGAGGGACCTGCAGGTTTGTGGAGTCAGGCACTAGGAAGCCGCATTTGGGAGCCTCCTTCACAACACCCCTACCCCAGGACTCTGCAGCTGGTGCTCATCAGCCCAGCCAGGTACACCTGAACACAGTGGCTTTAGCAAGGTACACATTCAGCTTCAACACGTTCAGCTCGTGTGCACCTGCACTTTGGGTGCCCTACATGGAGAGAGTTATGGAAGGCAGAGGTTCGTTCTGAAAGTGTGGTCCCCAGACCGGCAGCCTTGGCATCACTGGAAACTTGTTAAAAAAATACCCTAGACCACCAGGAATGGTGGTTTGTGCCTGGTAGTCCCAGCTACTCAAGAGACTGAGGAAGAAGGGTCACTTGAGGCTGGTAATTCAAGGCTGCAGTGAGCTATGATTGTGCACCACTGCACTCCAACCTGGGCAACAGAGCAAGACCCTGTCTCCTAAAAATAGCAAAACAAAAACACCCTGATCTACCAAATTGGAAACTCTGGGGAATGGAGTCCAGCAAGGTGTGCGGCACAAACCCTGCAGGTGGAGCTGATGCATAATTAGTTAAGTGTGAGAACCACTAATCAAGGAGCTCTCGCCAGCCTAAGCATGGCAGGAGGGCCTGAGGACACATGCATGAGCATCCAGGGGGCTTCCCTCACCCTTCCTGCCGGCAGTTAGTCCCAAAGCCTGAACCACTTGTTCATGCTGTCTTTGACCTATTTAGATACAGCCAGCATGATAGTGATTTATGTTTGAATATTGTCATATTGAAAATACTGTTGGATATTGCATCTCATACGATGCAATAGCTCTATGAAGTAGTCCTAAGAGATGCCATTACGATCGTCTTACAAGTGAGGAAAACGAGGCTCTGAAAGGTTGAATGACTTTTTGGAAGTCACCTTGCTAGAACTGTGCAGAAACAAGACCCTCAGTCTACTTTCTTCTATGCCACATTGTCCCCAAGGCTCACATGCGACAATTCACTATTGACTCATACAATCTGCTGAAAGGAAAGAGGAACTCTTACTTTAGCACTTAGAAAATAATGAAGCACAGTCTCACACTGGGTTATTAAAAAGTTAGTTCAGAGGCCAATGGATTTGCAAAATAGTTGCTAGCTTATTTGCAAATGTTTACTGCTGCTACCCTGGGGAAAAGGCTGGCTTTTCACATCATCTCTTTCTGCTTCAGATTGTGTTAATGGTCAACTTCTCCTCCCGCACCACGTCCATGGATATCCAAAGAAATTTAGAAGCAAATGTGGAAAAGCGAACCAAAGATACTTACGGCCCACCCATGGGAAAACGCCTGCTGGTGTTCATGGATGACATGAATATGCCAAGGGTAGTTAGACGCTCAAGCAGGTGGAGGGATGGGTCAAGACAGTGCTTGTGTTTGCATGGGTGTGTGTGTGTGTTAGAAGTGAGTATGAGAACACTGATCTTTACCTCTGTGCAATGTCTGCAGGGTACAGGCTGCGGGGAGCCAGCCTAAGGCAGAATGTGCCTGGGATGCTCTTCTTACACAGAGGGACCTTTCCCTGACTGATCATGTTCCTTAGTTTCTTAGAGGAGGGAAGCAGGCAGCCAGCAGCCTTTGAACTAAATTCAGCATGTATTTGAGGAAGTGGTTTCCAAAGGAGCTCTTATTTAGATAATAATACTGTTGTTGGCCCCGTGTACATGGGAGGCATCAGGGCAGACCCTTCCCAAGAATTCCGCTGGACTCTTCAAGGAAGAGAAACTTCAGCTGCATTATGAGTATGTTTCTGGGGTCTGAGCCTGAGAAGTACGAAGTTTTCTTGGCATACTAGAATTTAAATTTATATTATTTCATTGAACCATTTTTTTCTGAAAGTCTATTTCCAGAAGGACTGTATGCAAAGCCAGAGTCCGTCCGTCCATCCATCCATCCATCCATCCATCCATCCATCCATCCATCCATCCATCCATATGTTCATTCATCTATCAGTCTGTTCTTCCATTCATCCATCCATGTGTCTGTTTTTTTCATCCACCCATCTGCTATTTACCTACCTATCTGTTCACCCATCCAACCATCCATCTGTCCATTCATTCATAGATTTATTCATCTATCCATCTATTCTTCTGTTTGCCCATCTGTCTGTTTTTCCATCTACCTGTCCATTTATCCATCTACCCGTCCATTTATCCATCTACCCATCTGTTCATTCACCTGTCCATCCATCTACCAATCCACCCATCCATCCATCCATCCATCTACCCATCTGTCCATCCATCCATCCATCCGTCCATTCAATGGATGGCCCAATCTGTCTGTCATTATCAATGTATGAATTAATTACCCAATGTCTTTGCTTATGTTAAATGAAGAAAGGACAAATGCTTGTCTTAAAGCTTGATGCTTTGTAAGCCCCTGAGTTGAAACAGGTGAAACCAAGAGAAGCAGAAGTGTCGATGTGTGGACAGGCATATCACACCCCCTGGGTGGGACTGCATTGTTGAATTCTTGTCTGTCCATCTGTCTGTCCATCTGCCCATCCATCAATTTGTCCATTCGTCCATCTGTCCATCCATCCATTCATTAATTGAATTAACATATATTTATTCAGCTCTTCCTATGGGACTGGTGCTGTGTAGTCAACACCTATGCAGTTCCTTCCCTCATGAAGCTGTAGTATCGTAAGGGAGACAAACTTCAAAAAACACAATCACAAATGGATATATACAGTTGCAACCTTTGAGAAGCCCCATGAAACTGAAACCGAGGTGCCCTGGAGAGTAACGGGAAAAATGAGCTTGAGCTGGGATGGTCAGCCAACGCCTCTCTGACTCCTACTTTGCGATACTACTGTTCTCTTTTCTTTTTAAAAAAAATCAAGGTGGATGAATACGGCACGCAGCAGCCCATTGCCTTGCTGAGGCTGCTGTTGGAAAAAGGCTACTTATATGACCGTGGGAAGGAGCTGAACTGTAAAAGCATTCGAGACCTTGGCTTTATTGCTGCAATGGGAAAGGCTGGAGGGGGCCGCAATGAAGTTGACCCAAGATTTATTTCGCTATTCAGTGTCTTCAATGTGCCATTTCCTTCAGAGGAGTCTCTGCATTTAATTTATTCCTCCATCCTGAAAGGCCATACCTCGGTAACTTGATTTTAACTAGAAGTCTAAACCGGAAGACCTTGTGTTGGGGGGAAACATACACAGGGCTGACTTATCCATTTAGGCACAGCAGGGTTAGGGCCCTCAATACTTTTAAGGGCCTATGAAAATGTTTTAATTTCTTGCAAAATCAGAAGAAAAAAATCGTCTTTATACGATGCCATTATAAAATGTAATTGTAATGTGTTCTTATGGAGGAAGAGGTCCATGGAGGTAAAAGTGCCTTGGGCCCGTGGGAGTCCTGATGTGGCCCTGAGGTGCTCATGCCACATTGAGTGACAGCGAAGAATCAACTAGCAGGCTGGGGCCCTGGAGTCAGTCCCCTTCTGCTCTGGGAGCAGGTCCCTTGAACTCTCCTAACCTCATTCTCATTTGGAGCGGGGAGATCATGATGGTCCCCACCTCACTGGGTTTTGGGAGGATGAAAGGAGAGAAATGCGTGTAAAGGGTGCCTAGTGCACACTGCCTAGTGCATAGCAGCTACTCATTGGTTACTAGTTACTGCTGTTATTATTATGATTTACTTGGCTCCTCCAAATGGAACCCATTCATTTAAACAACCATCTTCTGATCTGGCGTTTCCCTGCTAAAGCGGAGTCTGCACGCTCGGAGGCTCCAGGGGCCAGGTGGGTAAGATAAAGGTGTGGAGTGGCCAGGCCTGATCAGTAGGAACTATGAGCACCTGGCCCGTTCATGCCCTACCTGAAGGCATTTGCTTTCAAAACAGTGAGGTCCGTGCTGGTCAAATAAAACTCCCACCGAGGGCTGGTTGGGGTCTTTGGTTTCACATCATGTTGACGTGACAGTTAATGTGAAAATCTAGAGCAATACAAAAAAATCAGGCCAGGTGCAGTGGCTCACGCCTGTAATCCCAGCACTTTGGGAGGTTGAGGCAGGTGGATCACTTGAGGTCAGGAGTTCAAGACTAGCCTGGTCAACATAGCAAAACCCCATCTCTACTAAAAATACAAAAATTAGCCGGGTGTGGTGGCAGGCACCTGTAGTCCCAGCTACTTGGAAGGATGAGGCAGGAAAATTGCTTGAACCTGGGAGGTGAAGGCTTTAGTGAGCCAAGATCATGCCACTGCACTCCAGCATGGGCAACAGAGTCTCAATCTAAAATACATAAAAAAATAAAAAAATTAAAAATAAGTAGTAAAATTCACATAATGGCTGGGCATGGTGGCTCACACCTGTATCCCAGCACTTCGGGAGGCTGAGGAGAGCGGATCACTTGAGCCCAGCAGTTCAAGACCAGCCTGGGCAATGTGGTGAAACCCTGTCTCTACAAAAAATATGAAACATTAGCCAGGTATGGTGGTGTCCTGTAGTCCCAGCTACAAAGGAGGCTGAGGTGGGAGGATCACTTGAGTCCAAGAGGTCGAGGCTGCAGTAAGCCCTGATCATGCCACTGCACTCCAGTCTGGGAAACAGAGCAAGACCCCATCTCAAAAAAAATTCACATAACACAAAATTCGTTATTATAGCCATTTTAAAGTATACAATTCAGTGGCATTTAGTCCATTCACAGCGTTGTGCAACCATCAGCACCGTCTAACCCCAGAACATTTTCATCACCCCGGAAGGAAACCCACACACATTAGCACTTACTCCCATCCCACCTCTCATTCCCAGGAACCGTGACTCTACCTTCTGTCTCCATGGAGTTTTCCATGTTGGGTATTTCATATAAATAGAGTCATAAAGCACGTGGCTTTCTGTGCCTGGCTTGCTTCACTCCTCATCATGTTCTCAAGGGTCATCCGTGCTGGAGCTTGTGTCTGTCAGTGCTTCATTCCTGGTTTGTTTTATTTTGTTTTGAGATGGAGTCTCCCTCTGTCACCCAGGCTGGAGTGC
The DNA here is from genome assembly GCF_029289425.2 of Pan paniscus. Classification (NCBI taxonomy): domain Eukaryota; kingdom Metazoa; phylum Chordata; class Mammalia; order Primates; family Hominidae; genus Pan; species Pan paniscus. The sequence goes on from NC_073259.2 coordinate 131,953,382, forward strand.
AATGGCGCGATCTCGGTTCACTGCAACCTCCGCCTCCTGGGTTCAGGCGATTCTCCTGCCTCAGCCTCCTGAGTAGCAGGAATTACAGGTGCGCACCACCATGCCCAGCTAATGTTTATGTTTTATTTTAATAGAGATGGGGGTTTCACCATGTTAGTCAGGCTGGTCTTGAACTCCTGACCTCAGGTGATCTGCCCACCTTGGCCTCCCAAAGTGCTGGGATTACAGGCATGAGCCACCGTGACTGGCCAACTTCATTCCTTTCTATAGCTTAGTAATATTCCATTGTACGGCTCTGCCACATTTTGTTTATTCACTCATCTACTGAAGGACATTTGTGTGTTGGGGGGGGTGTCTTTGCATTTTTCAGACGTTTCATGAGAGCATTGTGGCTGTGAGTGGCAAGCTGACATTCTGCACGCTAGCACTTTACAAAAATATTGTGCAAGACCTACCTCCCACTCCGTCAAAGTTCCATTACATCTTCAACCTTCGAGATCTCTCACGGGTTTTTAATGGTCTTGTCCTCACTAACCCGGAGCGGTGAGTTTGATTTATCTTACTAAAATATGCCCCACAGGTATGATAGTTTTCTTATTCTTTTAAGACAGAGGGCTTAATCAATGGATTTGATGAATCATTGTATGAATTAATTACCCAATGTCTTTGCTTATGTTGAAGAAGAGAGACCAACACTTGGCTTAAGGCTTGATGCTTTGTAAGCCTTTGCATTGAAACAGGCAAAACCAAGAGAAGCAGAAGTGGGGACAAGCCTATCACACCCCTTGGGCAGGCTGTGTTGTTGACTTCTCGTTTTCAGTTCTGAAGTTGGAATTTGCCTGCATGGAGCCTTTTGCTCACATAACTCAGTCGTTGTCGGTTGGTTATAGGATGTGTGTCTTTATGAGAAGTAAGCAGAGGACAGAAAGGATTTAAGTCATGATATAGGGAAATTCCCGATTAAAACTAGGCTTATACCTTTACATGAATGTCTACTTTAATCTATGTGGATTTGCAAGCATAGTCCAATTATGTGGATTCATATTATGAATCCAGAAGATACTGAAAAATGAATTGAGAATTTTCCATGTATCCTGCTTTTGAGTGCCTTGAAACATATAGACTGTCAGGGGCGGTCAGGAGAGGGCAGCTCCAGGTGTTTCAGGTGGAGTGACGGTTCTTTGCGAGAATGCAGGGAAAGTTCTGGAATTGGGGCCAGACTGAGTTGGCTCTTAGAAAAAGGAGCTGTCGGCCAGGCACAGTGGCTAATGCCTATAGTCTCAGCACTTTGGGAGGCCAAGGGAGGAGGATCACTTGAGCCCAGGAGTTTTAGACCAGCATGGGTAGCATAGTGAGACTCCATCTCTACAAAAAAATTTAAAAAATCAGCTGAGTGTGGTGGTATGTACCTGTAGTCCCAGCCACTTGGGAGGCTGAGGTGGGAGGATCACTTAAGCCCAGGAATTTGAGGTGGCAGTGAGCTATGATTGTGCCAATGCACCAGCCTGGGTAACAAAGTGAGACCCCACCTCTTAAAAAAAGAAAAAAGAGAGAAAAAGAAGTTACCAGTGACCCTGATGCTGATTTTAAATTCATGTATTCCAACAAGTAGGGATGATGTCAGGTACTTATTTTACGTCATTTATAGACAACATTCTTTTTTTCTTTCCTACAGTAAGATAAGCTACGGATGATGACTTTAGGGGGTTTACATTACTTTCTTAGCTTCTGTTGGATTCTCTGGTTAGATTTCATTAACGTGAGACTAGGGGGGCAGGACTGGCGAAATGTTGGGCCTTTATTGCGCTCTGTGTATCTGTCTGAATGTCACAGCCGTCAGCCCTGGTATCCTTCAGGTGACTTCCTGGCTGATTTTTGTCCCTTCCATTCTGCAGATTCCAGACGGTGGCCCAGATGGTGAGAGTCTGGAGGAATGAGTGTCTGAGAGTCTTCCACGACCGGCTGATCAGTGAAACAGACAAGCAGCTGGTCAGTACATCCAATGCTTCTTCTCAGGAAATTCTTCTCAGGAAAATAAACAAGCGCCAAAAGTGTTTTTTATATTAGGATGCGAATTGTGGAAAAATAGGCACGAAAGGTCAATGGGGCAAAGGAGGGTGGGTGGGTTATTAAGCGTCTTGCAGCAACTGAAAAAAAATAGAACGCAAATTATTTTAGATAATAGTACGTATCCTCTGCTCCTAGCAAGTTTCAGCCCGTGTACTGTTGTTGAGTTTGGGTCCTTAAGTGGGCTTCTGTTTCAAGGTACAACAGCACATAGGCAGCTTGGTTGTGGAACATTTTAAAGATGACGTGGAGGTGGTGATGAGGGATCCCATATTGTTTGGAGACTTCCAGATGGCTCTGCACGAAGGAGAACCACGCATTTATGAAGACATCCAGGACTACGAGGCGGCCAAGGCTCTGTTCCAGGTGGGGATGAGCCCCACCCTGTCCATGGGCTCACTTTCTCCTGAGCATGGGCCAAGCGGGAGCTGAGCATCGCGCGGGTGCCCGGGAGCCTAACACCTGGGGCTCTGTCTGAGGGCTTGAAATATGGGCTTGTGTCTGATCCGGTGGTTCCCACATCCAGCATGCTTGGGAGTGACGTTAGGAAATTGTTAGACTCCTGGGGCCACCCCGTGAGATTTGCTGCGCTGGGCCCATGGAGGGTCCCCGGATTCTGGTGCACAGCCAGGTTTGGGAACCACTTGTTTGACTCCCTAATATTCATTTTCATTTAAATTCATGAGATGAGCCTTGTTACCGGCTTTGGGTTGCTGCTGGCCAATCAAAGCCCAGCAGATGGAAATCTCGATTGTGAAAGCTAGATTAGTCCTGGAGACCCAAACAGTTTAATTATTTTAACTACTATAGATGTTCAGAAAAATCTCTCTTCCATTCTTAATCTCCTCTGGACAAAAGGAGGGAGTCTGTCTCTTAAAATCCAGTGATCCTTTAAGACATTATTTATTTATTTATTTATTTATTTATTTATTTATTTATTTATTTTGAGACAGGGTCTCTTTCTGTCACCCAGGCCACAGTGCAGTGGTACGATCACGGCTCTCTGCAGCCTCAACCTCCTGGGCTCAAGTGATCTTCCTGCCTCAGCCTCCGGAGTAGCCGGGACTATGGGCACACATCACCGTGCCCAGCTGATTTTTTTGTTTTTATTTTTGTAGAGACGTAGTCTTGCTCTGTGGCCCAGGTTGGTCTCGAACTCCTGGGCTCAAGTGATCCTCCCTCCTCAGCCTCCCAAAGTGCTGGGATTATAGGCATGAGCCACCGTGCTGGGTTTTAAATTCTTTTTTTTTTTTTAATGCTTTAAATTCTAGGGTACATGTGCACAACATGCAGGTTTGTTACATACGTATACATGTGCCATGTTGGTGTAGTGCACCCATTAACTCGTCATTTACATTAGGTGTATCTCCTAATGCTATCCCTCCCCCGTCCCCCCACCCCACAACAGGCCCTGGTGTGTGATGTTCCCCTTCCTGTGTCCATGTGTTCTCATTGTTCAATTCCCACCTGTGAGTGAGAACATGTGGTGTTTGGTTTTCTGTCCTTGCAATAGTTTGCTGAGAATGATGGTTTCCAGCTTCATCCATGTCCCTACAAAGGACATGAACTCATCCTTTTTAATGGATGCATAGTATTCCATGGTGTATATGTGCCACATTTTCTTAATCCAGTCTATCATTGGTGGGCATTTGGGTTGGTTCCAAGTCTTTGCTATTGTGAGTAGTGCCGCAATAAACATACGTGTGCATGTGTCTTTATAGCAGCATGATTTGTAATCCTTTAGGTATATGCCCAGTAATGGGATGGCTGGGTCAAACACTATTTCTAGTTCTAGATCCTTGAGGAATCGCCACACTGTCTTCCACAATGGTTGAACTAGTTTACAGTCTCACCAACTGGGTAAAAGTGTTCCTATTTCTCCACATCCTCTCCAGCACCTGTTGTTTCCTGACTTTTTAATGATTGCCATTCTAAGTGGTGTGAGATGGTATCTCATTGTAGTTTTGATTTGCATTTCTCTGATGGCCAGTGATGATGAGCATTTTTTCGTGTGTCTGTTGGCTGCATAAATGTCTTCTTTTGAGAAGTGTCTGTTCATATCCTTCGCCCACTTTTTGATGAGGTTGTTTGATTTTTTCTCGTAAATTTGTTTAAGTTCTTTGTAGATTCTGGATATTAGCCCTTTGTCAGATGGGTAGATTGTAAAACCCACCATGCTGGGTTTTGAATTCTTTTTTTTTTTTTTAATGCAGGAAATTCTTGAAGAGTATAATGAAAGCAACACCAAAATGAACTTGGTTCTCTTCGACGATGCTCTGGAGCATTTAACCCGGGTGCACCGTATCATCCGCATGGACCGCGGCCACGCCCTGCTGGTCGGGGTAGGGGGCTCAGGGAAGCAGTCTCTTTCGAGGCTGGCTGCCTTCACAGCCAGCTGTGAGGTCAGTCCACGTACCCTCCCAGAAATAGGTTTACGATGCCAGTTTCTGCAGTTGGTAGTTCATGTACATATTGGAACAATCCACAGCAGATCATAGCATGATGTTTTCATAGAGTATCGAGGTGGGTGTTTTGGTTTGTTTTATTTTTTCTTGTTTTTGGCTTGATATTACTATATTTTAACTGAATAGCCAGAGCATCTAAGTACAGATGTTCTTTGGCTTAGGATAGGGTTACATCCTGATAAAATAATCATAAGTCAAAAATATTGTCAGATGAAAATACATTTAATATCCCAATTAACCCATCATAAAGTTGAAAAATCCTAAGTGGAACCATCAATGCTGGGGACCATCTGTATTGCTTTGTTTTTAGGATGGAGAATGTCAGATCAAGTTAGAAAGTCAAATACAAGCACATCCTGTGAACGGTGATGTGTGTTCATATGGGGAGGGCTTGGCCCAAACCTCAGTGCACCCATAGTATGGGGCTGGCAATTTGCTGGCTGCCATATCTGCACAGCCTGCACACACAGATCTGGGTTAATCTTAGAATCTTGTATTTTTAAACAGCTTTACTGAGATTGAATTCAAGACCATACAATCCACACATTCAAAGCATACAAGCCAGTGCTTGTTGGCACATTCACAGATCTGTGCAACCAGACCACAGTCTACTTTAGAACACTTCTGTGGCTTCGGCCGGGCGTGGTGGCTCACACCAGTAATCCCAGCACTTTGGGAGGCCAAGGCAGGTGGATCACCTGAGGTCAGGAGTTCATCATCACCCTTGCCAACATGGTGAAACCCTGTCTCTACTAAAAATAAAAAAATGATCCAGGCATGGTGGCACGCACCTGTAATCCCAGCTACTCGGAGGCTGAGGCAGGAGAATCACTTGAACCTGGGAGGCAGAGGTTGCAGTGAGCTGAGGTCATGCCGCAGCACTCCAGCCTGGGAGACAGAGTAAGACTCTGTCAAAAAAAAGAACATTTTGTGGTTTCAAAAAGAAAAAGAAATCCCATGCCCTTTAGTGATCACCACCCTGACCTCTGCACCCTCCCCTCATCAAGCCCTGAGCAACTAACGGACTAATCTGCTGTCTCTATAGTCTTCCTATTCTAGACTTTCATGTGAATAGTGTGTGTGTCTATTTTGTGTCTGGTATCTTTCTTTTAGCACAGTGCTTTCAAAGTTCATGTTGTAGCATACATCGGTACTTCATTTTTCTTTTGCCAAATAGGAGGCCCTCGTGTGGCTATGCCACGTTTCCTTTATCCACTGCTGGGCATGTTTGTTGTTTCCACCTGTTGGCTTTTGTGGACAGTGCTGCTGTGAGCTTTCATGCACAAGTTTCTGTGTGGACATGTGTTTGCATTGCTCTTGAGTATGCTCCTACAAGTGGAATTGCGGGATCCTATGATAACTCTATGTTTAATTGTTTGAGGAACCTCCAGGGTGTGGCTGCACCATTTTCCATTCCTACCAGCAGCGTCTGAGGGTTCCTGTTTGTCCACTCCATTCTTAGAATCATACAGGTACCTCTTGCAGGTTCCACAGGTAACTCACCTGCAAGGGGCCTCTCGAAGTGGAGCAGACACTATGCATTGAGATGTAATTTGAAGAAGAGTCATGTCCCTCATTCACCCTTTTCTCCCCGACTCTTCATTAGTTCTCTGGTATCTGACTTCTTTCACTATTAGGGTCTCCCGTTATCCAAAATGCCTCTGTTTTTGCCTCTGGTTGCATGATACACATGCATGCTTATAATATTTTCAATTTACAATGGATTTATTGAGACGTAGCCCCATCTTAAGCTGAAAAGTGTACCCTAAAATGCAACTAGTACCTAACAGCGGCTATCTTTAGGTGATGAAATTACAAATGATCTTTATTTTCTTTAGACGTTTCTGCATTGCTTGAATTGTTGCAATGAGGATTATTCCATTTAGAGAGAGAGAGAAATGAGTGAGTCCATAACAATAGCGATTCTTATTCCATGCAATGGATTGAAGTTTTGTCCGTGCCTGTTCTGGGTGTGTGGTGCAGGACAGGATCTGTATTCAGCCTCAGTTCTTCTCAGATGCTCAGCCACCCCTCATGTCTACCTCAGAACCTTTTGATAAGTCCACCTTTAGAGAAGACACTTCTTGCAGAAGGGTCATTTTCTTTTTTTTTTTTTTTTTTTTTTGAGACGGAGTCTCGCTCTGTCGCCCAGGCTGGAGTGCAGTGGCGCGATCTCGGCTCACTGCAAGCTCCGCCTCCCGGGTTCACGCCATTCTCCTGCCTCAGCCTCCCGAGTAGCTGGGACTACAGGCGCCCGCTACCACGCCCGGCTAATTTTTTGTATTTTTAGTAGAGACGGGGTTTCACCGTGTTAGCCAGGATGGTCTCGATCTCCTGACCTCGTGATCCGCCCGCCTCGGCCTCCCAAAGTGCTGGGATTACAGGCGTGAGCCACCGCGCCCGGCCAGAAGGGTCATTTTCATGACTCTTCTCCTCCTGGCAAGCAAGAGGTGTTCTTTTTTTTCACCCCCGAGATGGAGTTTCGCTCTGTTGCCCAGGCTGGAATGCAATGACGTGATCTCGGCTCACTGCAACCTCTGCCTCCCCGGGTTCAAGCGATTCTCCTGCCTCAGCCTCCTGAGTAGCTGGGATTACAGGCATGTGCCACCACGCCCGGCTAACTTTTGTATTTTTACTAGAGACGGGGTTTCGCCATGTTGGCCAGGATGGTCTTGAACTCCTGACCTAAGAGGTGTTCTTTTGCACAGACTTTCTTCTTTGTCTTCAGTGTGTTTTCTGGAATCAGATTTAACTCAGCATCATTGCCATTACCACAGAGAGTCTTAGGCAGTTCAGGCTGTTGTAACAAAGTGCGATAGACTGGCTGGCTCATGGACAGCAGGTGTTCGTTTCTCACCATTCCGGAGGCTGGGAATTCCAAGATCAGGGTGCCAGCATGGTCGGGCTCCAGAGAGGGCCCTCTCCCGGGCTGCAGATGACTGGCTTCTCATGGCATTCTTACATGGATGGATGACAGCACGAAAAGTCTTTGGGGGTCCCTTTTATAAGGGCACTAATCCCATTCGTGAGGGCTCCACCCTCATCACCTAATCACCTCTTAAAAGCCCAACCTCCAAATACCATCACATTGGGGGTTATGATTTCAACAAAGGAATTTTGTGTGTGTGTGTGGGGAGAACAAACATTCAGTCTATTGCACAGAGTAAGAATCACTATTGTTATGGACTCACTCATTTCTCTCCCTCTAAATGGAATAATCCTCACTGCAACAATTCAAATGATGCAGAAGCGTCTAAAAAAATAAGGATCACTTGTAATTTCATCACCTAAAGATCGCCACTGTTAGGTACCAGTAGCCTTTTAGTGTATACTTTTCTTTTTTTAAATTATTTTTCTGTTATTTTCATTTTTGGTCTGGGAACCAACGGAATAATGTACACTTTTCAACTTACAATAGGGCTGTCTCAATAAACCCATCATAAGTTGAAAATATTATAAGCTGAAAATGCACTTTTGATTTATATATTCAACTTACAATGGGTTTATCTGGATGTGACCCCATCGTTAAGTTGAGGAGTGTGCTGAAAGTGTAGCACTTTTGCGCCATGGCAAAGTCAAAAAGTTCTAAGTTGAACCAGAGGAAGTCAGGGACCATATGTGCATTCATACACAAACGTATTTCCTTCTTACCAGCAATGGGTTAATGTCATATATAACTTATGTAATATTTCCCCACTGTGTCACTGCGTCTTTCCAAGTCAATAAATACATATTTACATTGTCTTTGGAAGCGCTGGACAGTATTCTATTGTTTGGATATGCCACACATAACCATTTCCAATGGCGGGCATTTAGCTTTGTCCTTGTTTTCTTATTACTAACAGTGCAGTGATGAACACCTTTGTTTATATATCTTTGAATATTGTTCATTTTTTTTTCCCCATAGGATCACTTTCTTTAGAGATTGGTAAGTTGGCAGGTTAAAGGGTATATGCTCTTTTACGGCTTTGGTTGCCTGGCACCAGATTTCGCACTGGGAAGGTTGGACCTAAACTCATATGGAGTTTGCCTCTTTGGAGTGGAAAGGACCTGGGGATGCAGGACAGAAGGAAAGGAAAAAAGTGTCCTTATTAACAACCAATCACCCCACCACAAAGGATTATGCTAATTTATGCAACTGGCAGTGTCTGTTTTCACATATTCTTGCCAATACTAGATATTGTCATGCTGATATTTGTCAAGATTATAGGTGGAAAATATTGCAGTTTAAATGATCCTTTCTCCAATTAATAGTAAGGTTTGAATATCCTTTTATACATTTTTTGGACATTTACCTTTTCTCTTTTGTGTATTGCCCCTTTCTATACTTATTGAGTTGTGAGAACTCTTTATATAGGAGAGCAATCACAGTTCATTCAATGAATCCAGCTTCCAAAATTTCACAAATATTGGCCTTTTGTTTGAGGTATTTGTAAAAAAGGGAAAAACTAATATGCTTGATCTAGCTTTAAATCTGATGAAATACAAAATTGAAATCATTCATTGTTAAAATATAACTGTTTTGCAATTGTTTTCCACATTTTTCTGTAGGACAAGGCATTCCCCACTGGAAAGTTTTATTATTTTTTTTCTGTTGATTTGTCCAGGTAAATCTGAGGCATTTCCCCCTAAAGTAGCGCCTCGAGGAACAGCAGAGAGGATGTTGAGGGACAGAGATCTGGAGGAGGTTGAGGACACACAGGGCTGTGTCTGGGCCCTAGGAAGTGGCGAGGGTTGGGTAGTGGGGTCAGAACAGGTGTTCAGAGAGTAGTGCCAGGAGCTGCTGGGGAGGGGAGGCGGCTGCACTCGGGAGGGGTGAGGAAGGTTTGCAGGCGACAGGCAGAACTGGAGACCAGAGTCTATTGGCCAGAAGGCATCCTGGTTGCGTTGCGCGTGTGTGTGTGTGTGTGTGCACGTGTGTGTGTGTGTGAGCATGTGTTCTAGTGCATGCCAGGGTGCAAGTGAGTGTGTGGCTGAGTGTGAACATGTGGGAATGACTGTGTGAGTGTGACAGTGTGAGTGAAGCGTGTGTGTCAATGCATAGGGTTGAGGGAGGTAGGGAACAGAGAGAGATCTCTCCGTTCCTGGAAATCTGCCATGTTTCTGACAGTCGCTGGTTGCAATGAAAGTTTTAATTTCTGCTTCTGAGCTAAAAGAAACACTTGAGCAGAAAAAGCGTGCTTTAAACTTATGTCCTTATTCACATTTACATCAATTTCGTGTGTACATTGATTTCCTGTCACGAAGTTAAAGTGCCTGCTTATTTCTCCCTGTGTGCGTCTTCCCACAGGGTCTGATTTTCTGTAAACTGCAGTATGTGGCTGGCGGTCACCTTGGGGTACATTCTTCCCCCCTTTCCTCTGTTGCTGGGCTCATGGGGCTTCCCCCTCCTCTGTTTCATGACAGGGAGTCCCTTCCAGACTTTTCTTTCCTGACCTACTTCCTCGAGCTTGGACAGACCCACGCCCTCTGCACTCTCCTCCAGTGTCCCCACCCCGGAGCCCGCAGGGAAGGGAGGCTGGTGGTGGTGACGCCCATGTGCTCTGTGTCTGCATCGCAGGTGTTTGAGATCCTGCTGAGCCGAGGCTACTCGGAGAACAATTTCCGGGAAGACCTGAAGAGCCTTTATTTGAAACTTGGGATCGAGAACAAAGCGATGATCTTTCTGTTCACGGATGCCCACGTGGCTGAGGAGGGCTTCCTGGAGCTCATCAACAACATGCTGACCTCAGGTACAGCCAAGGCTGGCGCCCGCTGTGGCCAACGCCCCGCTCAGCTCTTAAGGGAGGTCACTTTCTTCAGCAGTTACCACCTCCAGACACTGTGGGTAGCCCTGTGCGGGTGTACCTGTTCCTCCCTCATGGCGGCCCCTGAGATAGGTCTCATTATCTTCCTTGGCTCCTCCTGTCCTGGAGTCTCCCGAGTGTGCCCCCTTCTCTCCGTCTGCGATGATGGCAGTATCCTTGCAGTAAGAACAGGTGGTGTCTGGGCATCTGGCCGTGCCCCGGGCTGTGCTAAGTGTGCATCATACATTCCCGTCTCCACAAAAACTTGATGAGAGGCCAGGTGTGGTGCCTCCTGCCTGTGATCCCAGCACTCTGGGAGGCCAAGGAGGGAGGATAGCTTGAGCCCAGGAGTTTGAGACCCCGTCTTTACAAATTTTTTTTTTCTTTTTTTTTTTTTAGATAGAGTCTCGTTCTGTCTTCCAGGCTGGAGTGCAGTGGCGTGATCTCGGCTCACTGCAAGCTCCGCCTCCTGGGTTCACACTATTCTCCTGCCTCAGCCTCCCGAGTAGCTGGGACTACAGGCACCCACCACCATGCCCGGCTAATTTTTTGTATTTTCAGTAGAGACGGGGTTTCACCGTGTTAGCCAAGATGGTCTCGATCTCCTGACCTTGTGATCCACCTGCCTCGGCCTCCCGAAGTGCTGGGATTACAGGCGTGAGCCACCGTGCCTGGCACAAAAATATTTTTAAGAAGTTAGCCAGGCATGATGGCATGAGCCTGTAGTTCCAGCTACTCAGGAGGGGCAGGAGGATTGCTTGAGCCTGGGAGGTTGAGGCTGCGGTAAGTCATGATCATGTTATTGCACTCCAGCCTGGGCAACAGAGTGAGACCCTGTCTCCAAAAAGAAAAAAAAAAAACAAAAACAACTGAAAAACAATCAAACCTAATAGGGAAGGTACCATTAACATCCTCATTTCACAGCTGAGGAAATTGAGGCCCCTGTAGAGGCTGTGGCCCGCTAAAAGACACATCCTAAACCCCTGGGTCTTGAGAATGAGACCTTTGTAAGAAAAAGAGTCTTTGCAGATGTAATTAAATTAAAGATGTTGAAGTGCCTTCCTGGATTTAGGGTGGGTCCTAAATCCAGTGACAGCTGTCCTTATAAGAGAAGGCAGAGGGAGATTTGAGACACAGAGAATAAGGTCCCATAAAGATTCCCACAAGTCACGGGACACCTGGAGCCACCAGAAGCCAGAGGAGGCAAAGAAGGATTTTTCCCTTGGAGCTTTTGGCAGGTTACCCTGAGACCTTGATTTCAGGCCTCCAGAACTGCAAGAGAGTCGGTGTCTGTATTTCTTGTCTGAAGCCACTCGCTTTGGGGTAATTAGTCATGGCTGCCCCAGAAATCTACTAGAGATGCCACCTACCTTATCCAAGGGCACCTTGCTGGGAAGGCACTGAGGTGGGACTCGAACCCAGGATTTTTAGCATCTTAGCCACGCTCACAACCACTTTACCGTGTTGTTATCTTGTCTACCCTGGGGCCCTGCAAAGATCTGTGCTGACTTTGTCTGGCCTAATGGCTTACAGGGACCTCCTTTCTTTCCCAGGGACCTATTTCATCGATTGCTTGTTTGTTTCAGCACCTGACCATATTCATTATTGTATTGCTGTGTTATTCATTGAGCCCCAGCCTCCCAGCATTTACTATAAAAAATTTCTAACATAACAGTGAGGCTGAAAGAATTTTTTCTGTGAACATCTGCCGGCATGCCATCTAGATCCCTCCATTCTCGCCTTGCTGCACTTGCTCTGCCACGCATGTAAACAGCTTTCCCTCCCTCCCTGCTTCCGCCCCTCTCGTTTTTAGATGCGTTTCAGAGTCAATTGCAACATCACTGCTCTCCCCGCTAAATGCTTCTGCGTGCCACTATCTAGAGTTCAAGTTTTGTTTAGTGTTTTCTTTTGATGTAAAATTTATGTACAGGGAAATGCACAACATTTTAAGTGTATGTTTGCTGCATTTTGATCATTGCGTTTTAAGTCGCGTCTGTTTCAGTGGGTTGTCGGCTCCTTGAGAGGGGGGATCGGGTCATCCACCTGGATTTATTCCACAGTGTTTATTCCAGACACTGGGTTTGGTAGGGAATAAGATGGTCATGACCTCTGCCCTCCTTGGAGCATACATTTCAGCGTGTGAGTGGACTGGTTAACGACAACAACAAATACACGAAGAGATACAGCAATTGCAGATTGTGGTAAGTGCCGTGAGTGCAAAGGGGAGGTGCTGTGAGAGAGAGTGTGGGCAGGAGCATCTCAGGGCAGACAGGGAAGGCGTCACTGTAGAGACTTTTCAGCTGAGGCCTGAGAGATGCTGTATGATCACACTCCCTATGGCTGCTGTAGCAAATTTCCCCAAACAGCACGGATTTATTCCCCTATGCGCCTGGAGGTCAGAAATCAGAAAAGGGTCTTAAGGGGTTAAAATCAGGGTGTTGGTGGGGCTGGTTCCTTCCAGAGCTTCCTGGGGACACTCTGTTTCCCTGTCTCTTCCAACTGCTTCAGGCCACCCGTTTCTTGGCTCTTTAGCTCGCTGGCTCTCATCCTTCCAGTCTCTGCTTCTGTCATCCTGATGCAAACTCAGCTGCTTCTCTCTTGTGGGGACCCCTGTGATTGTCTCCAGCCCACCTGGGTAATTGAGAGCACGCGCTCCATCCCACCATCCTTGGCTGCGTCACATCCACAGAGTCCTTTTTGCAGGAAACATAAAGAAACCCATTGGCCGGTTCCTGGGCTTAGGATGCCATGGACACCTTTAGAGGGCTGTTGTGCAGGGATCAGGACGAGGTGGAGGGGGTCTATGGCGTGGAACCTTGTAGGTCATTTATAGGAGATAAGATTTTATTCTCAGTGCAATGACGTAGTCCAGATTTATGGGTTTTTTAATTTTTTAGATTTAATTAATTAATTATTTCAGAGACAGGGTCTTACTCTGTTGCCCAGGCCAGAATGCAGCGGCATGATCATAGCTCATTGTAGCTTCCAACTCCTGGGCTTACACAATCTTCCTGTCCCAGCCTTTCGAGTAGCTGGGACTACAGATGCATCTCACCACAACCAGCTGATTAAAAAAAAAAACAACACTTTTTTTTTAAGAGGTGGAGTCTTGCTGCATTGCCCAGGCTGGTCTTGAACTCCTGGGCTCTAGTGTTTTTCCTGCCTCACCTTCCCAAGGTGTTGAGATTACAGGCGTGAGCCACTGCACCCAGCCAAGATTTATGTTTTTAAAAGATCCCTCCAGTGCCCCGTGGGGACGAGATTAGAGGGGAACAGGAGTGGGAGAGGGACGTCCAGTTTGGAGCTACCCCTGCAGTGTAGGCAGGAAGTGACAGCGATTGGAGGAGGGTGGGGCACTGGGGACAGAGAGAAGTGGGTGGATTCACGAGGTATTCAGGAGGCAGAGCCAACAGGACTTCGATCGATTTGGCTGTAGGTTGGGGGAGGGGTATCAAGGGTGACTCCCAGGTTTCTGGTGGAATGAGTGATCAGTGCTTCCATTTGCTGAGATGAGGAAGACCAGTTCTGGGCTTGCAGCATTAGGAGCGTGTTGAGTTTGCTGCACTAGATGAGAATCCGAATGTGATGTCATATAGTGTATTAGTTTGCTGGGGCTGCCGTCACAAAATGCCACAAACTGGGTGGCTTAAAACAATAGAAATCTACTCTCACAGTTCTGGAGGCCAGGAGCCCAAGATCACGGCGTCGGCAGAGCCCGTTCCTTCTGAGCTCTGGGTGGGGGAATCTGTGTTGCTGGTGGCTGCTGACAGTCTTTGGTGTTCCTTGGCTTGTAGGCACAGAACTCCGGTCCCTGTCTTCGTTGTCACGTGGCCTTCCCCTTGTGTGCTGTCTGTCTCTGTGTCCAGATTTCCCTCCTTTATAAGGGTACCTGTCATATTGCATTAGGGCCCATCTCAATGACCTCATTTCAACTTGATTATCTCTGTATAGACAATTTCCAAATAAAGTCACAATCTGAGCTACTTTGGGGACTTCAGTATATCTTTTTCAGGGCGACATGCAACTTCAACCGTAATACATAGGCAGTGTGTACATGAGTCTGGTTCTCAGAATAGGAGCCTAGGGTGGGGACGTCAATTTCAGAGTCACTGACATGTGGTGGGACCTGAGTGAACCATCCAGGGAGAGCCCAGCACTGAGTTCAGGTGGAAGAGGAACGAGCAGAGACTGAGAGGGCAGGCGGAGCACGGGGAGCGAGAGACTGAGAGGGCAGGCGGGGCCCCGGGAGGAAGAGACTGAGAGGGCAGGCAGAGCACAGGGAGCAAGTTCCTCTTTGTCTTTTGGGAGTCTTGGGCTCCCTGCCAAGGGAGGGATCCCTCTCCCTTGTTGAATATCCCCAAGACCATCCCCAGCTCCGTGACTTGCTAGGAGGACTCGCAGGACTCAGCATGTGGTCCTGCTCATGGCTGTGAGTCATTACAGCAAAAGGACACAGAGCAACATCAGCAGAGGGAAAAAGTGCATGGGGGACCCTAGGGAAGACCAGTCTCAAGCCTCAGAGTCCTCTCCCCGGGGAGCCACACAGGACATGCTTAATCCCCCAACATTGAGCTGTGGCAACTCGTGTGAAGTACTGCCCACCAGGGGAGCTAGTTGGAGACTCAGTGCTCCGGGATTTCCTTGGGGCTGCTCATGTAGGCACCTCTACCTGGCATGTGCCAAAATCCCGGATGCCCGGAGGGAGAGCGGGTAGTCAGCATAGAATATGTTGCATACCCAAGCAGTGTGGGCACAATGTTAGGCTGTTCTTGCATTGCTATAAAGAAATACCTTAGACTGGTTTTTTATAAAGAAAAGAGGTTCATGTGGCTCACAGTGCCGCAAGCTGTACAGCAAGCATGGTGCTGATTTCTGGGGAGGCCTCAGGAAACTTACAGTCATGGCAGAAGGTGAAGGGGGAGCAGGCACGTCCCATGGCCAGAGTAGGAGCAAGGTTGGGGGAGGGGCCACACACTTTCAAACAACCAGATCTCACGAGAACTCACTCACGCTCACAAGAACAGCACTAAGGGGATGTTGCTAAACCATCCATGAGAGATCTGCCCCCATCATCCAGTCACCTCCCACCAGGCCCCACCTGTAACACTGGGGATTACAATTCAACCTGAGATTTGGTGTGGACGCAGATCCAAACCACATCCCATATTGGGCCACTCTTGTCAGTGAATCGGGGAGGAAGCTCTTAAGGAAACTAAGTTCCCAGGTGCCTTTCAGAGGTGAGCAGCCGTGGCCTGCCACGTTAACTCTTCCCTGCACAGGAGAACGTCAGAGATGGCATAAAATGTATTGCATAATTTGAAACGGCGTAGATATAGGAAAAAAGAAGTCCACGTAGCCAGGGTTTCTCGACCACGTGCCGTTGACATTTGGGGCTGGGCTGTTCTTTGTTGTGGTGGGGCTCTCCTGGGCACTGTGGGAGGTTCAGCAGCATCCCTGGCCTTGACCTATTAGATGCCAGTAGCAACCTCCCTTGCAACAAGCAGAAATATCTCCAGACATGGCCCAGTGTTTCCTGGGGGCAAATCCCAGCTGAGAATCCCTGCTTCGGAGTTACAGGCAAGTGAGGCCTCCTCATGCTCTGTATGCTCCCTGGGATGCTCACGGTCATCCTCCCAGGTGAGCTGGCGGCATCTAGGATCCCCGTTTGACAGACAGGAGCTGGAGGCTCTAAGGGCTTGCCACGAGGTGGCAGGGAGCCTCGGGTCTCAGGTCAGGCCCACACGCTGCTCTCTGGACTCAGCACCTGCTGATCTTTCCACACCTTCCATCACTCAGTCAGCACTTAGAGCGGTCATGACCCTGGGACTCAGAGAGATCACCAGCATGTCTTCCTTTTCCAGGAATTGTACCTGCGCTTTTTTCTGAAGAGGAGAAGGAGTCTATCCTGAGTCAGATTGGACAGGAAGCTCTGAAGCAAGGCATGGGGCCGGCCAAGGAGTCCGTGTGGCAGTACTTCGTGAACAAAAGTGCAAATAACCTGCACATTGTCCTGGGCATGTCGCCAGTGGGGGACACCCTGAGGACCTGGTGCAGAAACTTCCCAGGTACCCGCGGTGGAGCCTGTGAACCCATTTCCCCTGTTTTGGCAGAGTGTGTGGCTGAGGGTCTGTCCACACCTCTCCAGGTTCCCCCAGCAAAGCAAAACAAGACACGGCCATTAGGTGGAAATGTGGGCTCTGCACTGTAGCTTGGGGCTCACTGCCCCTTCTAGGTGCCAGTGGGCGTGAGTGATGTCCCTCTGACAGGAGGATGTACCCATGCTCCTCCATGTGAGGCCCGCAGTGCATGGACGGTGGCTCCCCGCTTCCTTCCATTTGGGAAAATTCCACCAGCCTCATGCCAGCCTTTAGAGCAGAGGTTCCTAATGGGCGGGGCAGGGGCGGGGGCGGTTGTCTTCTAGGGGACTCTTGGCAATGCCTGGAGACATTTTTGGTCATCACACCCCCGGGGAGCGTGCAGTGTAGTACTGGCATCTAGTGGGTAGAAGCCAGGGATGCTGTGAAGCATCCTACAGTGCACAGCCAGCTGCTGCCACAAAGGATTAGAGCCCAGATGTCAATAGCGCCAAGGGTGAGAAACTCTGCTTTTGATGAACTAGATTTGGACACATCTGGCTCATTCACCAACTTGTTGGCTATTGAAGATGGCATCCATGTTCTTGAGTGTCTCAGGGTTGCAGAATGAGCATCCTTTTTTTTTTTTTTGAGACAGAATCTCGCTCTGTCGCCCAGATTAGAGTGCAGTGGCACCATCATAGTCACTGCAGCCTCGACCTCTTGGGCTCAAATGAGCCTCTCACCTCAGCCTCCCTAGTGGCTGGGACTATAGGCGCACACCACCACGCTGCCTGGCTGATTTTTTTTTCTTTGAGACAGGGTCTCACTCTGTTGCCCAGACTGGAGTGCAGTGGTGCGATCTTGGCTCACCACAACCTCCACCTCTCGGGTTCAAGCGATTCTCTCACCTCAGCCTCCTGAGTAGCTGGGATTACAGGTGCGCACCACTACTGCCCGGCTAATTTTTGTATTTTTAGTAGAGATGGAGTTTTGCCATGTTGTCCAGGCTGGTCTTGAACTCCTGACCTCAAATGATCCACCCGCTTTGGCCTCCCAAAGTGCTGGGATTACAGGTGTGAGCCACCACACCCGGCCCTGATTTTTGTATTTTTTGTAGAGACAGGGTCTCGCCACATTGCCCAGGCTGGGAGCATCTTTTTAATCTCTCTTTCCTTTCAAGGTATGGTAAATAACACTGGTATTGACTGGTTCATGCCCTGGCCTCCCCAAGCCCTCCATGCGGTTGCAAAGTCCTTTCTAGGTAAGTCACAGCTGTTATGGGAACTGCATTATTGATAAAACAAAGCAATTTATTTTCCCTTTTCTGACTTTGAATTCTGGTCTTGTAGATTTCTTCACTGGAAAACCCTATGGTAACAAATGGCTTTCAATTTTGTTAGTATGTTTTTGGTTTATATTTGGTGTTTTAGTCCAAAGACATTTCAGGAGACTTAGCAAGGACAATTTAGGATAAAAATTGATTAGGTGTTCTCCACAGCAGCAGTTGGCAAAACCATGGTCTGCTGTCTAGTTGGCCCCTTACTTGTTTTAGTAAATAAAGTTTTATTGGTACACAGACTCACTCATTAATTAACATATTGTTTCTGGCTGCTTTTATGCTACAACTGCAAAGCTGAATAATTGCAACAGAGACCGTATGAGTACTGTTTGGCTCTTTGTAGAAAACGTGCTGGCCTCTATCCAAAGAATGCTCCAAGGACAATTCAGCAAACATTCTGCATTCTCATTGAATTTCTAGCGTTTCAGACACCTAAGGCCTTGGATATTAATTTTAATGTTTGAATAAGAAAGGAAGTCTGTCTTCAGGGAACATCTTTTTCTTTCAACCTAACTTGAGCAGATTTATGATGAATGACACTGGGTAACCTTGAAAATAGTTTCAACCTTCTAAATCTGTACTCAATAATAAATAAATAAATGTTCCTATATATAAGAAGAAATCATAACTTTAATCATAATGCAGTTTTGGGGGAAAAGGGGCTAAGAGAATGACTCTTTTCTGATGATATATCTCAGGTCCAGATGGTAAATATTTACAGCTTTTTCGCAACTACTCAATTCTGCCATTTTATCATGAAAGCAGTCATAGACAATACGTAAATGAATCGCTATGGCTGTGATTCAATAACACTTTATTTACAAAAACATGGGGCGGGCTGGATTTGTCCTTTGGCCCGTAGTTGGCCAGCCCCAATATAGATGTCCCCTCGTTCTCAGAGGCATATTTGCCGTTTCCATGTGTGAAGTGCTTGTGTTTGCTTTCAGTATTCAGTGATTCAGCATCATAAATAATGCTGCCTAGAATTTGCTTAGAACTTTTTTGTCCTTAGAATATACTCCCTGGAGGCCAGGCGCAGTGGCTCACACCTGTAATCCCAGCACTTTGGGAGGCTGAGGCAGGTGGATCACTTGAGCCCAGGAGTTCGAGACCAGCCTGGGCAAAATGGTGAAACCCCATATTTACAAAAATTAGCTGGATGTGGTGGTGGGCACCTGTAATCCCAGCTACTCAGGAGGCTGAGCCATGAGAATTGCTTGAGCCCAGGAGGCAGAGGTTGCAGTGAGCCGAGTTCGTGCCACTGCTCTCCATCCTGGGAGGCACAGTGAGACTTTGTCTCACACACACACACACACACACACACACACACACACACACACACACACACACATAGAGAGAGAGAGAGAGAGAGAGAGAGAGAATATATTCCCTGGAATTGAGATGACTATGCCCAAAGGCACAGATATTTGTGAGGCACAGTTTTTCCTGCACACTGTAAAATGGGCCCTGGGGCTGTGTTTTGCTAATCCCGGAGTAACTCAGGACCAGCTCTGCAGAATCTGGATTAATCGGTACTTTCAATCTGTCTTTCCTTCCTCCATTTTAATATGAGACATTCTCTGCTTTGAGCTGAATGCATTTAAAACCTATCAGATAATCCAGGTGGTGTGATCTTGACACTGGAAGCCATCATTCATTCTTTCAGCGGGTGTGTAGGAAGGCCCACCTTTGCTGATATGTGCTGGGTGTCATCCAGCGGTGGGTAACCAAATAAGCCCACCCAGTCCCCGGGCAGGCGAGGGGAGCAACAGGGCAGAGTTAGACGTGGTGATCGCTTCTGAAAACCCAAGGCCCTTCTGCCATGGTGTCTTGGCCTTTAGGGAAGACAGGGCTTCCTAACAGTAGGGAAGGAATTAGGTAACAGAGTGAGACCCTGTCTCAAAAAAAAAAAAAAAAAAAAAAAAAAAAAGAAGAAGGATTGGCACGGATCACTGCTGTGGCCTGAAAAGCCACCAATAAGTGATAGCCATTCTTTTCTTGTCCTATTAAAAACTTTAACATCATTTTTTTATTGTAGTAAAATATATGTAACATAACATTTTCCATTTTAAGCATTTTGAAATGTACGTGTGGCACTAATCACATTCGTAATGTTGTGAAACCAACACCACTATCTGTTGCCAAAACTTTTTCATCATCCCAAACTGAAACTCCATACCCGTTAAACATGAACTCCCCATCGCCCCTCCCTCCAGCCCCTGGCAACCTCGAATCTATGTTCTGTCTGTATGAATTTGCCTGTTCTAGAGAGGGTTCGTATAAGTGGAATCATGCAATGTTTGTCCTTTGGTGTCTGGCGTCTTTCAATTAGCATCATGTTTTTGAGGCTCATCCGTGTTTCAGCATCGGAACTTCATTCCTTTTTACAAGTGAATACTATCCCCGGTATAGATAGGATACATTTTGTTCATCCATTCCTCCGTTGCTGGACGCTTGGGTCTTTCCACGTTTTGCTTATTGTGATAGTCTACAGTAAACGTTGGCATGCAAGAATTCATTTGTGTCCCTGCTTTTCAGTTCTTTGGGGTATATACCTAGGAGTGGAATTGTTGAGTCATATAATAGTTCTATATTTAACTCTTTGAAGAATCCCTGTTTTCCTTTCTTAAGAAGCATGGCCGGGTGCGGTGACTCACGCCTGTAATCCCAGCACTTTGTGGGGCTGAGGTGGACCGATCGCTTTAGCTCAGGAGTTGAGACCAGCCTGGGCAACATGGGTGAAACCTCACCTCTACAAAATAGTACAAAAAATTACCCAGGAATGGTGGCCCATCCTGTAGTCCCAGCTACTTGGGAGGCTGAGGTGGGAGGATCACCTGTGCCCAGGAGATGGAGGCTGCAGTGAGCCATGATCACGCCACTGCACTCCAGCCTGGGCAACAGAATGAGACCCTGTGTTGAAAAAGTAAAAGAAAGAAAACATTTTTTATTCCTTCCTCTTCAGGGTATAATCCAATGATCCCGGCAGAAAATATAGAAAATGTGGTGAAGCATGTTGTCTTGGTTCACCAATCCGTGGGCCACTACAGCAAACAGTTTCTACAGAAATTGAGGCGCAGCAACTATGTCACTCCCAAGAACTACCTTGATTTTATTAACACCTATTCAAAATTGCTGGATGAGAAAACTCAGTATAATATAGGTAAGCCTTGGGGATGGGGTGGTTGACAAAAGTCATTATTATTTATGGGTAAGGATTCGAGCGCTGATCTTTTCTTTAGTAAGATCGGGCATCTTCAGTATTGAGGCCAAACGAAGCACATCTTGGATTTTGCGTCTTGGAGTGATTCTTTCATGTGGGCAGGACCCTGGCATGTCCTTATTTTTGTTCTCAGTGTTGAGTCTTAGACTTTGAAGCTTTACATTTTCATCACATTAGCAATTTTTAAATTTTATTTTTTATCTTAGGGATAGGGTCTCTGTTTCCCAGGCTGGAGTGCAGTGGTGCAATCATGGCTCACTGCAGCCTCGACCTCCTGGGCTCACGGGCTACTCCCGCCTCAGCCTCCTGAGTAGCTGGGACCACAGGTGCAGCCACCATACCTGGCGCACATTAGAGACAACTGTCTGCTGCAGCAGCATGCACTGCCGGACAGGGCTTTTTAAAAAGTGCTCTGGCTATTGGCCAAGGGAAGCACTGTTTTCAGAAATACATTCATTTTGGCTGATGCCGTCCCAAGTATGGCAGTGGAGGTACTGAAAGACACGTGCCATGTTGTAAAAATGTTCTGTTTTGTTTTGTTTTTGATAAGCTGAAGTTAGGCAAATCTCAGTGATTGTGTTGGGAACAGTGGCCACCTCGACGATGAACATAGGTGCCCTCTTTCCTCAGCTCAGTGCAAGCGTCTGGACGGGGGACTGGACAAGCTGAAGGAGGCCACCATCCAGCTGGACGAGCTGAACCAGAAGCTGGCCGAGCAGAAGATCGTGCTGGCGGAGAAGTCCGCCGCCTGCGAGGCCTTGCTGGAGGAGATCGCCATCAACACCGCTGTAGGTGAGTGAGGGCGGGGCCAGGGCAGCCCATCCCGAGCAGGACAGGGCTCTGCCAGGACGTCCCTGTGAAACTGCTTGTAGGCACCGAGCGTGCCATCTTTGACCCTGCAATTCCTGTTTTCTTTCTGAATTCGTGTCCAGCCAGTCTCGTCCCCTTTCATAAGCACTGAGAAGCTACCATATGTAGGCCCCTGCGCTGGTAGCCTGAGGATGTCCAGGGGAGTGGAAAAGTCACTCGACCCTCTATGGGCTGGTGAACTAAGTCCGTGGGGTTGAAATGACCTAAGCCTCGGCACCATCGACGCGGGACTTTCTTGGTTCTTGAAGCTGTTTCAAGGTTCTTTCTTGGGCCCCTTCCCTCGGTCTTCTTGGCCGAGCCTCTGTGTCACCTGCACTGTCCTGCTCTTGACGACTCTACCCTCTCGCGATGCCTGGCACAGGACAGCTCCTGCAGCCCACAGCTCTGTGCCTGGCCTCTAAGCCTCCTCTCTAGGTCTTTGGGCCAGTGGCTTCTGATGTGTACCCTCCCCAGCTCGTTCCCAGATTCCTGCAGATGCCGCTCAACCTGCCTGCCTCTTCCTTCTCCTGCTGGTCCGTGTTCGTGTTGCTGCTAAGTGTCATCTCGGTTCAGTTCCTTTGTCATTGCACCCGGCCCTGTGCACAGGATCCATTTGTCATCACTCTGGCAACAGCACCTTAACTTGGTGTTGGCAAACTGCCTCTCCCTGACTCCCAGTGCCTGCCATCAGGATGGGCTTATTCTAACCCTGACAGACCAATTAGATGTTCTCTGGGACTGCACATTTTGAATCAGCCAATATAAAGACTGAAGATTATTTGTGTTCATTCATTGCACAGCAGCGCTGTGAAGAGACTGCATTCAGTGCCCGAGCCCAGATCCCTGAGGCGCCTCTAGTTTATGTGTTTCAGCACCTTCCATGTCTGTGAGCTACCATATCTTCTTAAAACAATTTCACGTTTTTCTTAACTTGACCATCATTAGCTTCTGTTGCTTGCAACCAAAGCAACTTAATCGATAGATATCCTTTCCCAGGAATTTGTGGCATATCCCTGCTGCCTGTTTTGATGCTGAGTCCTCACTGTGGCCGTGAAGGGTCCCATCAATCCCTCTGTGTCATCTTGCCTACCTAATTTCTCATGACACCCTGTCGCCTGCTCACAGCATCACTTCTTCATGCCTGTGTGAGTCCTGCAGTAACTTGCTCTTTCTCTCCCTTTGGTCTGCTAAGAATATCCGTACCACTTCTTTCTTCCTGTCCATGTTTCTCCTTCCAGAACTTTGATCAAATGCCTCATTCCCACATAGCTGCACTTTGCTTTGATCTGTCTTTTAAAAACTATATATTTCTGGCCCCCTAAATGTAAAAAACTATATATTCCTGGCCCCCTAGATGTAAAACTAGACTGGAAGTGTCTTGAAGGATGCTGGTATTCCACGTATTCATCTGTCCAGTCAGCAGATACTGACTTCAGCTTCATGGCAGCCACCGTGGTAGGGAGAGTGGGGGCTAGAAACTGAATGAGACTCAACCCCTGCCTCGAAGAGGCTCACAACCAAGAGAGCCCCTCCCCCAGTGCCCAGGCCACAGTTTGTACTGAGGACCGCCTGTTTGCCACACCCATGTTTAGTGCCTCTCCTACCTGTGCTTGTTTTTCTTTCCCCATTGCCATCATCCTTGTCCAGGGTCACCTTGCTCCCACTTGGAATTTTGGAGGAAGCTTCATCTAGGAACTCTGTTTCCAGGGTTGCAAATGGTGGAAACTGAGCTCAAAGTGGCTTAATCCAAAGTGGAAACGCATTGATTCCAGAGGCATGCTGGCTTCAGGCACAGCTGGATCTAGGACTCAAGTGTATCAGTGGGAATCTTTCCTTCCCTTTCTTGGCTCTGCTGTCTTCTGTTTGGGCTTCATCTCAGGCAGCTGGCTCTGTCCATGCTGAGAGTTTGGGAGCCTCCAGCATGAGGTTGGCATCCTATTAGCTCAGCATCCTCAGGGGAGAGAGGGCTCTTCTTTCCCATACATTCCCACAAAGCTCCCAGAATTGGCTGTGATTGGACAGATTTGGGTCACATGCCCATGCCCAAACCAATCCTGGTGGCCATAGGAATGGGATACATTGACAAGTCCCACAGAGGGTAGGGTGGAGTGCAAACAATCCTCTCTCCTGAGGGTGGCTCTTCAGCACCTGCCCCAGCCTCCAGCCCATGCTTCTGCCTGGCTGAAAGAGCCCACAATTTTGCTCCTCAACATGACTCAAGCACCTGGCTTCGCCAGCCCCCTTTGCAGGCTGCTCCCCACACTGAGGTTCCCGAGGCCTGTACCAGCCCTCTTCCTTCCCAGCCAGCTCTGGTGGTCCTGTTACCTCTGCGCTCCGTTCCTGCTGGCACTGTCCCCCACCCCCGCGCCTCAGCACGCTCACAGCTTAGACAGCTTCCTTTCTGCTTTTCTGTTCCGAAGGTTCCACACTCGTGATCTTGCTACCCTTTTCTGATGCATTCATCCCCCTGCTGCCCCAGGGACAAGCAGTGCCTGGGCTGGGGACCCTTTACAGTGTCAGGGCCCGTGCACAGCTTTGCACGCTGCAAGTGCCAGTGCTGGCTTGTTAGCTGTGGAGATGGGTTCCGAGAGACCTTATCATGTGGGAGGCAGAGCCTCTGCAGCCAGCATCTGTTTGTAGAAGGCCTGCTGCATTCATCTCCCGGGGCTGCTGTAACAAAGCACCATGATCTGGGGGCTGAAAACAAGACATTTATTTTTTTAAATTAATTAATTAATTTATTTTTTTGAGACGGAGTCTCGCTCTGTCACCTAGGCTGGAGTGCAGTGGCGCGATCTCGGCTCACTGCAACTTCTGCCTCCTGGGTTTAAGCGATTCTCCTGCCTCAGCCTCCTGAGTAGCTGAGATTACAGGCGCCTGTCACCACGCCTAGCTAATTTTTGTATTTTTAGTAGAGACGGGGTTTCGCCATGTTGGCCAGGCTGGTCCCGAACTCCCAACCTTAGGTGATCTACCTGCCTCGGCCTCCCAAAGTGCTGGGATTACAGGTGTGAGCCACCATGCCTGGCCAACAACAGAAATTTATTGTCTCACAGTTCTGGAGGCCGAAGTCTGACATCAAGGTGCCAAGACCATGCTCCCTCTGAAAGCTCTAGGGGAAGCCTCTTCCAGCTTCTTGGGGTTGTTGGCAGCCCTTGGTATTCCTTAGCTTAGCTTATAAATGCACCACTCCAGTGTCTGTCTCCATTGCCACACGCCCCTCTTCCCTGTGTGTCTCCACATGGCCTTCTGATAGGGACCCCAGGCATTGGATTTAGGGCCCACCCTAACCCCGTATGACCTAATCTTAACTAATTCCATCTACAAAGACCCACTTCCAAATAAGGTCACATCCTGAGGTCCCAGTAGGCACGAATCTTGGTGGGGTGACACTGTTCAAACCACTGTGAGCCAAGTCCTGCTCTAGGTTTTGGGGTTCTGGCCCTCGGGGAGGTGCTGACATCCTAGTGAGTGAGGGCACCCAGACAGTGAATCAGCCAATGGTGAAATGAAACTTCTGATTGCGATTGGTGTCATAAAGCAAGTCAGCAAGGAAGGGAGAGAGAGGGCGACAGAGGGGCAGGCTCCTTAGAGGGTGGCTCTGGCTGGGCCCAAATGAGCGTAGGAAGAGGCGATGAGAGGCAGAAGGAGGAGATCGCAGGGAGCCGGTAAGCAGAAGGGGGACCCCGGCATCCTCAGTGAACACCGGCGAGGCAGGGCTGGGGGCTATCAGGAGCCATGGGATTTGTCCTGGATGGAGTGGGTAGGACACAGGTGGGCCAGTTGAGGAAAGTCAGAGTCAGGGTGGCTGCCTAGTGCTGGAGGCCCCACGCATGGTGAGTTTTTCTGTCCCACCAGGATCACTGAGGCTGCCACATTGGCCAAAGCCCCTTAGATCCCCGCTAGGGCTCAAGCCAACCTTTGAGGACTGCACTCTGCTCAGAGCTGGGGCTGCGAGTGCATCTCCTCTGAGCCCAAGCTTTACTCACCCCCTGTCCTACCCTGCAGCCGAGGAGAAGAAGAAACTGGCGGAGGAAAAGGCCATGGAGATAGAGGAGCAGAACAAGGTCATTGCCATGGAGAAGGACGAGGCCGAGACGACCCTGGCGGAGGTCATGCCCATCCTGGAGGCCGCCAAGCTGGAGCTGCAGAAGCTGGACAAGTCGGACGTGACTGAGATTAGGTAATGCACCTGAGCCACCATTCTGGGCTTCCATTCCACCTCTGCAGGCCAGTAGTCTCCATGATCGTGGCAACCAGGAGCTTACAAAGGAGCTGATGCCACATGCTGCCACTGTGCCTGGCTCTCTCCACGGTGCAGACTGTTGTTGCCCTCATTTTCGGATGGGGAAAGTGAGGCCCAGGGAGATGAGGTGGGCGCCCCAGGCATCCAGATCCCCCAGCTAGTAGGAAGCAGGGCCTGCTGACCTTGAACCCAGGCCAAGGGAAGGATGGAGTGGGGTAAAAGAGTGCTCTTCACGGAACATGCGGGGGCAAGTGTCTGCCCTAAGCAGGGGCAGGATGCTCACCACCGGGCTGAGCCCTGCTGAAAACAGCTCAGCAGAGATGTGTGCACACCACGGCCGGACTGGCGATGCCTGAATCCATTTCCAGCCAAGGAGGCTTTCAAGGAGGGTGAGAGTAGGTCACTATTGAGGCCCCCATACATCTTGCAAATCAATCTGTAAGATGACCCTGTCCCCCACGCCAGAGGGCTCATATGCCGTCAGCGAGGGTAACGTGGTGTGGCGTGGGCTAGCAAGCTTTCTCCTCGCATGGCTTGGCCTCCCCAGGGCACTGTTCCTGGGCTCTGATGGTCAGTTGAGTCTTGTGAGTAAAGCCCTGGGAGGGAACACTGTCCTGGTGCCAGCCTCCGCCCACTGCCTCTGCCCCTGTGCTGCCTGGCCCTGCACAGACCCCTCGGCGTGGGAGCCTCAGCTCTCTCCTTCCTCACTCTTCATCCAGAAGGAGATCAGTCTTCCTGGCCCCACACACGGGTCTCGCAGCCGAGAGGCTCCGTTCCTGGGTCAGTAGTGGGCTTCCATTCTGGGCTCCTGCTGCAGTGGTGCATGTTCCCTGCGCTTCCTGTTTCTCTGCCTCTGTGCTATCTGTGAAGGCTGAGCAGCACTCCTTGTCCAAGTCCGTGCCCTTGTTTTCTTATTGGTGAAACATTTGTGAATCTGAGCATGGAATTCAGCTCATTCCAGGACAGGGGACCTGGTTCATTCTTGGGAGGTCACTTGGAGGTGCCACTGTGGTCAGCAAGAAGTCATTAGTTCAGTGTTGAGGATGGTGTCAAGGAAGGTATAAGGATCGATGTATTAAAACTTCAGCACTAGGCGTTGGAAGTTTAGGCTGAGGTACCAGGACACAGTGGAAGTGCACACCCAGCGGAGGGGTAGGAGACACGGTCAGCACACACATCCTCCAGGGAAATTTCTAGCTACCGGTGATAGGATTTGGGGCACTGCTCCCAGGTCAGCAGCATAAAAACATCGTGAGAGCAGAGACTAGGAAGGATTTTTGAAGGGGATTTATTTGAAGAGAAGGAACGGTGAGTCCCTTCCATCAACCCAAGGTGGAGGAGTAGGGGGGAGCTTCCATGGGGCCAAATAGAGGGCTTGGCATGTGTCCCCTGCAGTGAGACAGGCATTGCAGACAGGTGCCCAGCTCACCCCTGAGAAAGCCTAAGTACAAAAGGAATAATTTTTACACATTCATACATGGCTCTGCCTCTTTGCTGTGTGATGTTTAGCAAGTCATCTAACCTCTCTGTGCTCCAGTTTCTTCATTTGTAAAATGTGGATAAGAATTGTCTCGGCTGCATCAGGGTCTTCATGAGGATCATATGAGCCTATATGTGAAGAACTGGGCTGGGCACATGGTCAGAGCCATGAAAGCATTAGCTGTGATTATGGCTCCAGCATCCAAAAGGTATGCTGGGAAAAGCCCACGGCCACTGTGTCCTCTATCAGCTGTGGTCACCTTCCCACACTGCAACAGGTAGTATGGGTATATCATTTCTCATATACACTTCCTGAGGATTTTCATGCATGACCAAGGCAACCAGGTACACAAGGGTCTCTTCTCTTCCTGACTTCAGGTTCTGAGGGTTTGGAGAGCAAGGGATACCTGCAAATCCTTTTTTCCTTCTTTTATATACAAATTATAACACCCTATGCATATCTTTCTGCATCTTTTCTGCTTAGCAATATGTTTTGGAGAGCTTTTGCATGTTGATGTATGATGAACTTCCCTGATATTTTAGAACATTCCTTCACATTCCATTATGTGGCTGTGCCATAATTTACTTAACAAGCCCTTACTGATGAGTTTGTTAAATAAATTGATTGTGTCTCCAGTCTTTTGCCTTTACAAACAGCGTGGCAAAGAATAAATCTGACCATAGTTCATTGTGCACCTGGGCGAGTCCACCTGCAGGATACATTTCTATAAGTGGAATTGCTGGGTCCCAGGGTGTAGGCATTTATAGTGTTCATAGCTGTTGCCTAATCCCCGCCGTGGGGATGGAACCTATTTATCCTCACCAACAATCCAAATGAGTAGTACCTGCTTTTTCCTAGACTCACCAACAGGGGGCGCGATCACATGTTGGGATTTTTGCATATTTTGTAGATGAGGAGTGGTACTTGTGTAGTTTTAATTTGCATTTCTCTTAGTGTGAGTGAGGCTGGCCTTTTTTTTTTCCTATGCGAAAAGTGTGTCTAAGAGTTATGTGTATTTCCTTTTCTGTGAACTTGGTTTGCGTATCTATTGGGTCGTGGTTATTGTTGCTTTTTATTTCAAAACCATTTACAGGGGCTTTTTATATAATGGGGAGCTCAGCTTTTTATCCATAAGGTGAGTTGCAAATCTTTTCCTGGTTTGTCATGGGCTATTTGACTTTGTTTATGAGGTTTATGTGTGTGTGTGTTTTTGCCATCTATGTTTATTTTTATGTGGCAGATTTTAGCAATATTTTATTTTGTGGCTTTTTTTTTTGAGACAGAGTCTTGCTCAGTCACCCAGGCTGGAGTGCAGTGGCACGATCTCGGCTCACTGCAACCTCCGCCTCCCGGGTTCACGCCATTCTCCTGCCTCAGCCTCCTGAGTAGCTCCAGCCTCCTGAGTACCTCCAGACGCCCGCCACGACGCCTGGCTAATGTTTTTTTGTATTTTTAGTGGAGATGGGGTTTCACCGTGTTAGCCAGGATGGTCTCGATCTCCTGACCTCGTGATCCACCCGCCTCGGCCTCCCAAAGTGCTGGGATTACAGGAGTGAGCCACCGCGCCCGGCCTTTGTGGCTTTTTTTAAATTTATTTTTTGAGACAGAGTCTCATTCTGTCGCCCAGGCTGGAGTGCAGTGGCGCGATCTCGGCTCACTGCAACCCCTGCCTTCCAGGTTCAAACGATTCTCCTGCCTCAGCCTCACAAGTAGCTGGGGTTATAGACACCCACCACCATGCCCGGCTAATGTTTGTATTTTTAGTAGAGATGGGCTTTCACCATGTTGGCCAGGCTGGTCTCAAACTCCTGACCTCAGGTGATCCACCCACCTCAGCCTCCCAAAGTGTTGGGATTACAGGCATGAGCCACCGCACCCGACCTATTTTGTGGCTTTTGGATATTGTGTCCTAGTTAAAAGTCCTGATCACACTGCAAGATTGTAAAATAATTTCCCCATGATTTCTTTTTGTACTCTTATGTTTTAATTTTTTATATTTAAATCTTTTATCTATTGAGGATTTTTTTCCTGGGGTTCTGTGTGAGTTTGGATCCAATTTGAGTTTTTCCAGATGAGTAAAATCTGGCTTTTCTCAGGTCATTTGGATGTTAAGCGCAATGAGCCGGCACTTACATCTTGACAATTTTATAATCTTTTAAGTCCTTAAAAAGCGCTTCCTTCTTATCATACTCAATCCTCTTTGTAGAAATCATTAAATGTTAAGGCAGGAAGATGAAGAGTCATGAAGATTAGAAGTAGATGTTTCTCTAACTATAAAACTATAAAAGCCTCCCTTTGTTGCTGGCTCTTGAGTTTCACTTTTCTTCCTTTCATTCATTCAATAGTCACTGGGTGTCTGTCCCCCACCCCATCCCTGCCCTGAGCAGGCACTGGGGCCCATCAGCAGTGAGGCAGGCAGGGTCTTCACTGCGTGGTGCTGACACTCTGTTTTCCTATAGGAATCCCATGTGCATGGGGAAATTATGTAGGATTAGGTTAGGAAGGAAAGGTCCTTGCTGCTCTGACAGTGGATGTTGGGACCTGACCTAGTCATGGTCACAGAGGGCGGAGGGGGCACCTTCTCTGAGATTGCAAGGAGCTCGGCTGGAGAAAAAGCAGAGACAGCTGGTGTGTCAGGTGTAGAGTACTGGGAGGTGGGGAGTGGGGTTTATAATGATTATTTTCCTCTAGGGAGGGTAGCATAACATTCTCCCTTTCTCATTCCTGAGTTTGTTTTGTGATAGAAGAAAGGAATCAAATTAAACAGACATCTCCCTTTCTCTTGACTTGCAACCTCGACATTTCACACACCTTGGTCATCCGGCATTGTGGAAAGTGGTGTGTTCTGGATAAGTGAGATCCCAGAGCGTGGTCTGTAACCCAACAGCAGAAAACGTCACTTTGGTAGACTCAGAGGATTTGGGAACTGGAAGGTTCCAGTTCTGCGTCTCTACTTCACAGATGGGGAAACTGACGCCCTGGCTGGTTCCTAACTTGCCCAAGGGCTCAGGACCCCGCGACAGGCCTGGGCTCCTTCTGTCTTGAATCTGAAAACATCTCCCCCATTCTTTCCCCACCTGCTTGTTCACAGAGCAGTGGCCGGGGCCTGGTTTCCATCCACCCTGAAGGGACCTTTTAAAGACACTTGACAGCCCTGCCGCTTTCCTAAGCAGCCAACACCAGCGTAATTGAGCCTTTCCCCGGTGACTCAGGGCCTTTCTTTCATCACTGGGCTTTGTGCTGAAGTGTGGGCGCCCTCCCTCCTGGCTGTTGCCCTGGCTTGTCCGTACACTATGGGGCCTTCTCTCCTCTGCTGTCTGTGTGGGAGTGTGTGAGGGTTCCGGGGTCAGGAGGGGTGGGGGATTTGCTCACTGCAGAAAGCCTCCAGGTTGCTGGTTGCTGTCTGCTCAGGCTGTCTCCTCCCTGTCTCTCTGTCTCCTCCCTATCTCCCTGTCTCCTCCCTGTCTCTCTGTCCCCTCCCTGTCTCCTCCCTGTCTTCCTGTCTCCTCTCTGTCTCTCTGTCTCCTCCCTGTCTCTCTGTCTCCTCCCTGTCTCCCTGTCTCCTCCCTGTCTCCCTGTCTCCTTCCTATCTCCCTGTCTCCTCCCTGTCTCTCTGTCTCCTCCCTGTCTCCCTGTCTCTGTTCTTGTGCATGTGTCTCCCCCTCTGTCCCTCCATCCCCCTCTTTCTTCTCTGGCTCACCCCAGCCTCCTACCAGAGCACAAATGCCTGGGCCCCTGCCTGGCCGCCCCCACACTGCATCCATGCCCTCCGGGACCTCTGTCTCCTGCTCTTCTCTCCTGCTTTTCCTTCCTCTCCTGCTTTGCCTTGTCTGTGCTGTTCTCTTCCACTTCTGTCTTTCCATGGCGTGGTCTGGGAGACTCCTGTGGCTTTCACTGACCTTGCCTGGCAGCGGGATGCCCCAGTGAGATGGGTTCGGTTCCTTCTCCGGCCTTTGCACCAGCGCTGCTGTTCTGTCTCCTGTTCCGTTGGCAGTTCTGGTTCTCCAGAGGACCAAGGGCAGTGGACATCTGCGTTCTGGAGGAGCAGAGTGATGATGTAGTCTTATCAAAGCCACAGAACACAATTACGGGGCAACATAGCCTGGAAAGAGCCCAAGATGCGGGGACCCCAGGCTTCCCAGGCGGTGTCAGCACAGCCAGTCATGCAAGCTCCCAGGACCCTGTTTGTCCATCTAGTAAACGGGGAGAGATAATGGTGGTGGTGGTGGTGGTGGTGATGATGATGATGATAATGACAATAATGACGGCAGCCACCATTTAGAGTCTGAGGAATCAGCCGAGGGTGTAATTAAAACATAGGTGCTCAGGCTGCCCCCTAACCACTGATCCAGACGCTCCGGGGATGGCCTGGGTTTGTATTTTAATGCTGCCCCCGCACCATTCCAGGAGCCTGGTCTGGAACCTGAGAGGGGGACCCGGCCCTGCCCTTAGGGACGCTCCCGCCCAGGAGTGCCGTTTGTGTTGGGACCTGGCTTCTTTCGTTTGCCTGCAGCATCAGCTCCAGGGACTGTCTTTTGGTTGAGCTCGTTTTTCTGGAGCTCTCTTTCAGGCCAGATCCTGGCCACATCCCGGGGTTGTGACCCACGTGTGCCTTGGTTTCTTGCCAGGTCGTTTGCTAAGCCCCCGAAGCAGGTGCAGACGGTCTGCGAATGCATCCTCATCATGAAAGGGTACAAAGAGCTGAACTGGAAAACAGCCAAGGGCGTGATGTCCGACCCGAATTTCCTGCGGTCTCTGATGGAGATTGATTTTGATTCAATTACCCAGAGCCAAGTGAAAAACATCAAAGGTGAGTGTAGCCATGTGTGGGAATCGCCAGGGTGGATCTCGGTCTGGCATCTCAGGCTCTGGGACAGGGATGGAGGGCAAGGAGGCTTGTCGTGGGCAGGCCCTCCCCTTCTGGTCAGATGGTATGGGATGGAACAGGCAACTGATGGTCACCAGAGGAAAACAGCAGCCCCATGACGTGACCCAGGGAGAGTGGCTGGGGATGCGTGGCGGCAGCCGTGCCCACTGAGGGTTCGATTCAGCACTAGTCCTAGCTCTCCCTGTCAGGAAATAGGATCTTCTCATTGGAACCTAGCCCAGCCTTGTCTTCTGTGCATCTCACCCAGTGCTGTTCAGTGCACACGCAGAAGCCCAGAGCTGGTCTGACCTTGACTTCCCCCCTTTCTCCTCTTGTCAGTGTCAAGTCTTCTGGAGGTCCCTGGGGAGTGGGCATGGGGGTGGGCAGCATCACTGATGGCCAGCCTCTCCTCCATCTTTGGTTATAGGACTGAGTTCCCTTTGAGCTCAGTTCCTGACCCTGCCCAGTGCTCAGCCAGGCGGTGATAGTGGAATGGTGTTAGTCTTTGCGAAAAGCAATACAAGTTAACGCTGTGTTTGATGGTTTATTTAGACTCTTATCAAATGCTTTTTCTTAGCCCCTTAAAAACAAAAGCAATCTCAACACAAATGACCCCAACCACTACAAAAACCCAAGGCACTCCCTCTGTCTGAATCTTCATTGGATGGACTTCCGTTTATGTGAAATTACTCCTGGGGTGAGGGTGCGGGTGAAGGTTAACAGGTGACCTGTAATGGCCTGTGAATTCCAGTTAGCCACCTGGGTGCCCAGCTGGGAGTCTCCGTCACGCCCTGGGTCTCCTGCGTGACACCTGCGTCCTGGGTGGCAGTAAACCATGTCCCTTGCCCACATCTGAAACATCCGTTTATGCAGAACCCATCTTGGTTTGACACCACGCTGTTGGCCATAGGAGAGCTGTGTGCATTCTGCTCACAGGGCCACTGAAGAATAAGAAACTAGTTACGCTTATTTTGTCTATTTTATGCTCCCAAGATGAAGCTTGCCACTCATAAAAATTATTGCATGTTTCACGTTAGGCCTCTTGAAGACTCTTAATACCACAACTGAAGAAATGGAAGCTGTCAGCAAAGCCGGGCTGGGGATGCTGAAATTTGTCGAAGCTGTAATGGGCTACTGTGATGTTTTCAGAGAAATCAAGCCCAAAAGAGAGAAGGTATTGCCCGAATGTAAGACTGCCACACCACTGCCAAGGGACCCATTCAGAGTCAGAATTCACATGTACATACCTTTGCTGAAAAACTTCTCCCGAGGTTCTGACTTCAAGCTGCATAAACTTTCCCCCCACCCCCCAATAAATGGCAATCCTGAAACACCACTATCACTTAGGCATAGTGTGGGTGGTGGACAAGACCGAGGTCTGAAAGAGTTTCAAACTTCCTGTGAAAGTGTAGTATAAAGATGTTCAGACCAGGCGCGGTGGCTCATGCCTGTAATCCTGCACTTTGGAAGGCCCAGATGGGAGGATCGCTTGAGCCCAGGAGTTTGAAACCAGCTTGGGCAACATAGTGAGACCCTGTCTCTACAAAAAAAATTTTTTTTAATTAGCGGAGCATGGTGGCACACACCTGTACTGCCAGCTACTTGGGAGGCTGCAGTGAGCCGTGATTGTACCACTGCACTCCAGCCTTGGTGACAGAGTGAGACCCTGTCTCAAAAAAAAAAAAAAAAAGACGTAAAGATGTTTAAAGTTGTTTCTCTAGGGTCAAAGCAGAGTTTCTCAGCTGCAGCTGAATGCGGCCTGGTGGTGGTGGGGGGTCTGTCCTGGGGGATCTGTCCTGGGGGGTCTGTCCTGGGGGGTCTGTCCTGGGGGAGTCTGTCCTGGGGGATCTGTCCTCGGGGGTCTGTCCTGGGGGGGGTCTGTCCTGGGGGGTCTGTCCCGGGGGGACTGTCCTGGGGGGATCTGTCCTGGGGGGGTCTGTCCTGGGGGGTGTCTATCCTGGGGGGGGGTCTGTCCTGGGGGGGATCTGTCCCGGGGGGTCTGTCCCGGGGGGACTGTCCTGGGGGGATCTGTCCTGGGGGGGTCTGTCCTGGGGGCGTCTGTCCTGGGGGGGGTCTGTCTTGGGGGAGTCTGTCCTGGGGGGGTCTGTCCCGGGGGGGTCTGTCCCGGGGGGGTCTGTCCTGGGGGGGTCTGTCCTGGGGGGTATGTCCCGGGGGGGTCTGTCCTGGGGGCGTCTGTCCTGGTGGGGGGTCTGTCCTGGGGGGGATCTGTCCCGGGGGGTCTGTCCTGGGGGGACTGTCCTGGGGGGGTCTGTCCTGGGGGGTCTGTCCTGGGGGGTCTGTCCCGGGGGGGTCTGTCCTGGGGGCGTCTGTCCTGGGGGGGGTCTGTCCTGGGGGGGATCTGTCCCGGGGTATCTGTCCTGGGGGGATCTGTCCTGGGGGGGGTCTGTCCTGGTGGGGGGGTCTGTCCTGGGGGGGGTCTGTCCTGGGGGGTCTGTCCCGGGGGGGGTCTGTCCTGGGGGCATCTGTCCTGAGGGGGGGGGTCTGTCTTGGGGGGGGTCTGTCCTGGGGAGTCTGTCCTGGGGGAGTCTGTCCCGGGGGAGTCTGTCCTGGGGAGGGTCTGTCCTGGGGAGTCTGTCCTGGGGGCGTCTGTCCTGGGGGGGTCTGTCCTGGGGGGTCTGTCCCGGGGGTGTCTGTCCTGGGGGCATCTGTCCTGGGGGGGGGGTCTGTCCTGGGGGGGATCTGTCCCGGGGGGACTGTCCTGGCGGGATCTGTCCTGGGGGAGTCTGTCCTGGGGGCGTCTGTCCTGGGAGGGGTCTGTCCTGGGGGGGTCTGCCCTGGGCACTATAGGATGTTTAGCAGCATCTTCAGCCTCACCCCACTGGATGCCAGTAGCACCCTCCCTCCAAGCTGTGACATCCAGAAATGCCTCCAGACAGTACCAAACGTCCCCTGGGGGACAAAACCTACCCCAGTTGAGAGCAGCGGGGCCAAAGTCACATGAAGATCACAAAATACAAAGAGAATAAGGTTAATTTGATCATTCTGAGTCATATTGTGACCTTGCGCTATAGCTCGGAATTGTATTATTCAGAAAGCTTGGAACCAATAGAAATACTGTTACTGTCTATGGTATATTCTTCTGAGTTTTTGACTTAGAACCACAGTGTCATCTTACTGAGACCTCAGTACATGAAAGTAAAACCATTTGATAACTTGGGTGCTGTGTCTTCTGATGGGACATGGAGTTTTTGCAGCAAACAGTCGAAGAAGAAACTAAGAAGCCACGTGTCTCAACATAGCATATAGAGGCTCCGAAAAGCACAGACACCGTTAGAGCAGTTTAGACATGTGGCCTGGTTTGAGGCCATGGGATCGCGGCCCCACCACGGTCCTTTTCCCCATCTTTTTGCAAATTGTCTTCACTTAGGTGGCCAGGCTGGAGCGGAATTTTTACCTCACTAAACGGGAACTGGAAAGGATCCAGAATGAGTTGGCAGCAATTCAGAAAGAGCTGGAAACATTGGGTGCCAAATATGAGGCCGCCATACTGGAAAAGCAGAAGCTGCAGGAAGAAGCCGAGATCATGGAGAGGCGGCTGATTGCTGCAGACAAACTCATCTCGGGTCTGGGGTCAGAAAACATCAGGTCAGTGCTGCTCACGAGCCCACCTGTTGCGATTTGTAAACGGACGTCACCCACAGAGTTTCTCGCCATGTTGATTCTTTATCTCATGTTGTGTTTTTATGTGAAAACCATGTGACCAGGTCTTATGTTCCTATTATCATGTTTATGGCAGCTAATGGCTATTTTATAGGCTCTTGTTTGTATTAGGCACTGAGTGTTATTTATTAATTACTAAGGGTCAAGGAGGCAGTGCAGCTGTGGAGACGGGGGAATCCATACCATTTAGCAGGGTGCTCTAGGTTTGGGAAGTGTTCACTTCTTGGTGACCTCTAACCCCTGGGTCTTTTCTAGAAGAGTCTGTGGGAGAAGCCCATCTCTGTCACCACACAGATGCCTTCTAAGGGTCCCAGTGGCTTGTTCAATCCTGGGCTTCAGTCTTAAGTGATGGGGCTGTTTGATATTTATGGGCAAGACCGCTTGGCCACAGCTTATTCACCAAATAGGGCAACAATTTTGAATCTAGCATCCGTAAGTGTGGTGTAGAAAACACTGAAAAATGTTGTTTGCGTGTGGGAAACAATTTTCAGTATTTCTTAAACCTAAGTCTTGGGGCATTTACTGAAAGAGGACAAATGAAACAGATGCTTTCTTTTATCTTGGGTGGAATTCTGTCATTGAGTGAGGCCAGAACTTGTTAGCTCTGCCGGGCTGATTTATCTGTCTTTGATTAAGGCTTCGGAAACAACGTGATTACTACTTAATATGATCCACGCAATGTGATTACTGCTTAATAAAGACCACAGGCCTTTACTGAGCCCCCTGCTTGATGCTGGCTCCAAATACCAGGTTCACTAGGGTGGGAAGTTGCAAGATAAGCTGTTGGTCTCTGTTCCCCACAAGGAAAGAATATCTCAAAACATGTTTCCATCTGGCTAGCCCTGTTAGCAAGGTATCAAGCTGGTTCTTCTGGAATGTTCCTTTTGGTTGTGGCCAGAAGGTAAACTGCTCACGGCAGCCTCCCTCTCCTCTCGTGCCAGGTGGCTGAACGACCTGGATGAGCTGATGCACCGGCGCGTGAAGCTGCTGGGGGACTGCCTGCTCTGCGCGGCTTTCCTCAGCTACGAGGGAGCCTTCACCTGGGAGTTCCGTGACGAGATGGTCAATCGGATTTGGCAAAATGACATCCTGGAGCGGGAGATCCCCCTGAGCCAGCCTTTCCGGCTGGAAAGCCTGCTCACGGATGATGTTGAGATCAGCAGGTGTGTGGCACCCTGAGCCAGCAGGAGGGAGGGGATACCTTAGCACAGGGGGTCTACATGGGTGTCACCCTGGGGGGAGGCAATGGCCTGGGGGGCATCACCAGGACCACAGTTGGCTCGACTGCATGGAAGTGGCCGGGCAAGCTGCAAACCCAGCACGGAACCCTTCTCCCTGGCCTCTGAGGAGGCTTGTGTGGCCTGGGGATGGGTAGATTGTTCTGGAAGGCCAGTCCTACCACCCTTAGCCCTTGGCTCAAAAATTGGTGAGAAAAATTCATTTCCCGATGGCTGTTTCTTCCAGATGGGGATCCCAGGGCCTTCCCCCCGATGAGCTCTCCGTTCAGAATGGCATCCTCACCACCCGGGCCAGCCGCTTCCCTCTGTGTATCGACCCCCAGCAGCAGGCCCTCAACTGGATCAAGAGAAAAGAGGAGAAGAACAATCTGCGGGTACGGTGGCTCCTCCCAGGGCGTCTTCTGCCCCCTATTCCTGTTCTCTGGAGAATGCCCCTCCCGCCTCCTGTACCTGGCAGTCCCTAGCCTCAGCGAGGCTGGGCTGAAATGCTTCCACCCTGACCCCCATGCGGAGCCCTCCCCGGGCTCCGCCTCTACCCCGTGGGTCTGCCAGGGCAGCCCAAACCGCCGTGAACTCTGCCTCTCCCCTCGCAGGCTGTGAGCAACCTTAGCTTCGTGTTCCTCTGTCCAGTACGGGGTTTGTGGTCTGGGTGCTCAGTCACTATTTTTTGGAGCTGAGGTGGGGGATGGGGATGCAGGGGAGGAGAGGTGAGAGTAATGGCTTGATTGAGATGTAATTCACATACCACACCTTTCCCCCACTGAAAACATACAATTCAGTTTGAGTTTTAGTATATTTACAGAGTTGTATACCAATCACCAGAGTCAATTTTAGAACATTTTTATTATCCCTGGAAGAAATGCTACATCCTTTAGCCATCACCCCTCCCGTCCTTCCATTTCTCCCTCCCCGAGCCCCTGGCAGCCACTCATCTGCTTTCCGTCTGTGAATGTGCCTCCTCTGGACATTTCTTAGGAATGGACTCAGACGCTGTGTGGCCTTTTGTGTCTGGCGCCTTTCACTCAGCCTGATGTTTTCAAGGTCCGTCCTTGCTGTAGTGCATCAGGGCGTCATTCCTTCCTCGGGCTGAATGATATTCCGGTGTATGAACAGACACATTGTGTTCATCCATCCATTTGCTGAGGGACAGTTGGGTTGTCCTACTTTTTGGCTGTTTGAAGAATGCCGCTGTGAATGTTGGTGCACATGTTTCTATGTGGCCATGTGTTTTCAGTTCTCTTGGGGCGATACCTAGGAATGGAATTGCCGGGGCGGCCCAATCTTTGCTGAGCTAATGAACAAATTAATTATTTTCAATTTTAGCTTTTCCTCATTTTTTTCTGGTCCTTGATCCCAGGTATTTGCCTGCTGTTAGAGGAAACCCATTTGTACTCCAAGGTCAGGGGAACAGTCTGCCTCCAAAATGCACATGGAGCTATCAGGGAGCAAATACTATGAGGGCAGGAACTTTTCTAGACTCCCTCTTCCCTCAGCCTGCCAGGGAGCACTGAAATTGTCAGCCTACCCCTAGTCCAATTCCAACATCTACCCTCTCTCTTAAAGAGGAGGGGTTCTAGCTTACGGGAGAGGGGCTGAGGAATCCCCTTCCTTTCCTCTCTACCCTGTTTGAGCAAGATCCTGCCCTGAGCTTGGACCTCATGGTGTATATGCGTTATACCCCTTGCTTCTCTCTTCTTTTCACCTCTGGCCCCCTCCAAGTTCCTGGCCCATCCACTTCCCACTTCCAAGCCATTCTCCCCTTATATTTGGCAGGGCCACAGTTAAACGTGGGCTTTCAGCATCTGCCTCCCTTCTCTTCCAGGTCGCTTCCTTTAATGACCCTGACTTCCTCAAGCAGCTAGAGATGTCCATAAAGTACGGGACCCCTTTCCTGTTCCGTGATGTTGATGAATACATCGATCCTGTGATTGACAATGTCTTAGAAAAAAATATAAAAGTCTCCCAAGGACGGCAGTTTATTATCCTGGGAGACAAGGAAGTGGACTATGATTCAAATTTCAGACTGTACCTGAACACCAAGCTGGCCAATCCCAGATATTCCCCATCCGTGTTTGGGAAAGCTATGGTGATCAATTACACTGGTAAGAATGTGTAGAACCTCCACTGCTAATTAAGATGGTTATGAGGGAGACCGCAACCTCAGATCAAGGCATTCATGGGACATCATTTCACTCAGTGACCCCAGATCATTCTCTCATAGGCACATCTGGACTAGTCAGCTCTTACCAATTAGGTACCACTTAGAAGGTGTGAGGCCATGAGTCACCTGTCATGAGTCACACTGAGACGGGGCCGTGGGCTCATGTGTTCACACATGGGGTGGGATGGGACCTCTGACTGTGGGGGCAGGAAGTTACTCTATATTTGTGTATTTAAAATACATGTTGTGATGTTGAATTTTTTTTTCTTCCTCTCAGTTGAATTCTGATAGAAATGGGATGTTATCTCTTACATTCTCTAGGGTTGTCATGCTCCTGCTTAAATAGGCTAATTTGATTTGGATGTACTTTCTTTTCTTTTTTTGTACAGATGGGGTTTGTCTGTGTTGTCTGGGCTCAAACTTCTGGGCTCAAGTGATCCTCCTGCCTCTGCCTCCCAAAGTGTTGGGATTACAGGCATGAGCCACTGTGCCCAGTCTGGGTATACTTTAAACTATGGCACCCCAGTCCGTGGAACCCTGGGTTTTATTTTAGTGTGTTTTTTCCTTTTTGTCTGCCACTCTGCACCATAGCATCGCTGTTTTGCTCCTGCCTGCCACCTTGCTGCTCTAGAGTGACTTTGGTGGGCAGTGAATCCTCGTGCCTCTGGCCTGCTGGCTGAGACCCGCGCTAAGCTTGTCCCGTCACAGCAGGGCAGCGGGAGAGACTGTTGTTGGGGGCCGCAGGTGGTGAGGGCCTCTCACTGTCCCCCACAGTTACGCTGAAGGGCCTGGAGGACCAGCTGCTGAGCGTGCTGGTGGCTTACGAGAGGCGGGAGCTGGAGGAGCAGCGGGAGCACCTCATCCAGGAGACCAGTGAGAACAAGAACCTGCTCAAGGACCTGGAAGATTCCCTCCTTCGGGAGCTGGCCACGTCCACGGGGAACATGCTGGACAATGTGGACCTGGTGCACACCCTGGAGGAGACCAAATCCAAGGCAACAGAGGTAGCAACCACAGTGGAAGAGGCCGTGAGTCAGGCGGGGCCTGCATGCGCCGTTGGAGCGTCCATTTCTCTGTCTGCTCAATGAGAAAATGGGGCTCTGTGATCTCAGGGCTAAAAACCCACCTCTATTGGGATGTGCTGTGGGGAGGGGAGCCCTAAAGGTGTTCCCAGGGACCCTTGGGCATCAGGTCAGTCTCTTTAAATCGAGAGTGATAGAAAATCCAGCCCTGCCTGGCTTAAGTCAAAAGGGAAGTTATCAGCTGAGAAAGCAGAAAAGTCCAGAGATGGCCTCAGGTGGGGCTGGATCCAGGACTTCAAAAATACCAGGAGGACCTGGTTTCTGTCCATTTCTGGGCTGGGCCTTCTACTGGGTTGGTGTCATTCTCTGCCAGCTCCCCACATGGTCATAAGACTGGTCTGGCCTCACGTCCTCTCGGGTCCAAACCCAAAGGGGTAAGTGAGAATCTTCCTGTTCCTACTGTGACGGTCCTGAGAGTCACTTAGGTCACGTTTCTACCCCAAAGCAGCCCTGGGAGCTTGGGGATGCTAGGCTCAGGTTAGCTGGGCCTGGGTCACATCTCCTGGAGTCGGGGTGGAACCCCATATGAGAAGAAAAGGGAGAGGGCAGTACCGGAGACTTACAAGCAGTGTTACTAGGGGAAGGGGCCATGGGTGCAGGGGCGTCAGCCACAAATATTCACCCCTTCCTACAAGAGGGTGGGTGCCCTCGCTCCCCTGCAGTCCCTGGATACTTTCAAAGCCCTGAAGCATTGTACATACCTCTCTGCTGTCCCCCTGCCCCTCCTGCCCTCTGCCCACATCTCAGTCTTCCTGTTTCCAGGGTCACCTGTGCTTTTCTTCAGGTCTCAGAGAAACTCAAGCTGGCGGAGAAGACAGCCTTGGACATCGACAGGCTGCGGGATGGCTACCGGCCAGCAGCCAGGAGGGGGGCCATCCTGTTCTTCGTCCTGTCTGAGATGGCCCTGGTGAACTCCATGTACCAGTACTCCCTGATTGCCTTCTTAGAGGTCTTCAGGCTGTCACTGAAGAAGTCGCTGCCTGATTCCATCCTCATGAAACGCCTGAGGAACATCATGGACACGCTGACCTTCAACATCTATAACTACGGCTGCACAGGTGAGCTCTCCCCACAGAGGAGGACACGTTAGTGTAGTTTGGTGTGCCAGACGTGGCTTTAAGGAAACGTGATCTGTGAAAATGGAAAGTTACCAAATGGCATTTTTTCTTTTTTCTTTCTTTCTTTCTTTCTTTTTTTTTTTTTTTTTGAGATAGGGTCTTGCTCCATCACCCAGGCTGGAATGCAGTGGTGCAATCACGGCTCACTGCAACCTCTACCTCCCAGGCTCAGGTGATCCTCCTACCTCAGCCTCCAGAGTAGCTGGGACTAAAGGCATGCCACCACACCCAGCTAAGTTTTTGTATATTTTGTAGAGATGGGGTTTCACTATGTTGCTCAGGCTGGTCTCGAACTCCTGAGCTCAAACGATCCACCCACCTTGGCCTCCTGAAGTGCTGGGATTACGAGGTGTGAGCCATGATGCCCAGCTCCGAATGGCATTCTTGAGTCTGGCGATTCATGTTACAAGAGGAATGTTTAAAGCACTGAATTTTAAGATAGCAGCTTTATTGAGACACAATTTACATACCATAAATTCATCCTTTAAAAATATACCATTCGGTGGTGATTCATAGCATATACATAGAGTTGTGCAGCTATCACTACTCTCTTGCTCCGGAACGTTTCCACCAGCCCCGAAATGAAATCCCATACCCATTAGCAGTCACCCCCTGGCCCCTCACTCCTAGTCCCTGGCAGTCACCGCTCTGCCTTCCATCTGTAAGGATTTACTTGCTCTGAACACTTCATGTCAATGGCATCATACGGTGTGTGACTTCATTACTCTGCCTTCCATCTGTAAGGATTTACTTGCTCTGAACACTTCATGTCAATGGCATCATACGGTGTGTGACTTCATAACTGGTGTCTTTCACTCCACTCCGTGACCTCACGGTTCATCCGTGTTGCTGCGTGTGTCAGCGCTTCATTCCTGTCTGTGGCTGAGTCACATTCCATGTATGGACAGACCACACTGTGTTTATCCATCCGTCACCTGATGGGCATTTGGGTTGTTTCGCTTGTTTTGCTATTAAGGCAATGCTCCTGTGAACATTTGTGTGCAGGTTTTTGTGTGAATGTGTGTTTTTAATTCTCTTGGGGGTATATCTAGAAAGGGAACTGCTGGGTCATAGGGTAATTCTATGTCTAACTTTTGAGGAACTGCCAAACTGTTTTCCAAAGTGACTACAGTATATTTCAACCCCTAAATCATTGATTTTTAAAAAAAACTTTTTATTATGGAAAACATATGCAAAAGAGAACAGTGTCGTGATCGTCTGCGCAGCCCTCACCTGGCAATGATCAGCTCTGGATTTGTTTATATGT
This sequence comes from Pan paniscus, assembly GCF_029289425.2. Taxonomy (NCBI): domain Eukaryota; kingdom Metazoa; phylum Chordata; class Mammalia; order Primates; family Hominidae; genus Pan; species Pan paniscus. The sequence continues at coordinate 131,996,328 of NC_073259.2, forward strand.
AACACGGTTCCCCATCAACCCAGATTATGTTGAAAATTTGCTTCATATTCAGATCACTTATCTGTAAGTATGTTAGTTTGTATCTCTAAAACAGAGGTCAGCAAACTTTTTCTGGAAAGGGTCAGATAGTAAGTGTTTTAGGCTTTGAAGGCTAAGTGATTTCTGCCACAACTACTCACTTCTGCAGTTGTGTGCCACAGGCCCCACTGGGCATGGTGGCAATTGTAACACAAAAGCAGCCATTGGATGATATGGAAGTGAATGGCCATGGCTGTGTTCCAATAAAACTTTATTAGCAAAAACAGGCAGCAGGCTGGATTTGGCCCCTTGCTTGTGGTTTGCCCATCCCTGCTATAAAATAGAAGGATTCTATCTCAAAACATAGACATAAGGCCATTATCATACCCCCAAATTAATAATTCCTGAATATCATCATATTCAGGTTTTCAAATGTTCCCAATTGTCTTATATGTCATGTTTCACATTATTTTAAATCAGGACCTCATTAAGGTCTATACATTATAATTGGTTGTGTCACTTAATTTCTCTCTTTTCCCCCTTGCATTTATTTTTATTTTTGTTTGTTTATTTTTGGAGACAGGGTCTGGCTCTGATGCCCAGGCTAGGGTGCAGTGGCACAATCACAGCTTACTGCAACCTCCACCTCCCAGGCTCAAGTGATCCTCTCACTTCAGCCTCCTCAGTAGCTGGGACTACAGGTGCATGCCACCATGCCTGGCTAATTTTTAAAAAAAAATTTGTAGAGATGGTGGTCTCGCCATGTTGCCCAGGCTGATCTTGAACTCCTGGGCTTAAGGGATCCTCCTGCCTCGGCCTCCCAAAGTGCTGGGATTAGAAGCATAAGCCACCGTGTCTGCCCCACCCCTTGCATTTATCTGTGGAAGAAACCTACCTGATTGCTGGGTTGTTTCCCGTCGTCTGAATTTTGCGCTCGCCTCTCTGTAGTGTGTCATTGGAGGAACTCTCAAATGCCAATACATGTAGTTCTTTTCTCATGAGACTTTAGGATTCCCCAGTGAAGAGTCTTCAGCCTTTTCCTAGAGTATGTAATCCTGGCTGCCAGCCTTCGTGGAACCAAGTGAGAAAAGAAGGCTGTCGATTTCAGCATTCATCGTGAAAACGTTCACTGAAAGCCATATTTTCAGTACGGTTTACCCTCAACTATGCCTGGTGTTCCCCTGTCCAGAGACCCTGCTTTATCTTTTCCAAAGTTCACTTGGGTGGGGCAGGCAGTTGCCTGGCAGCATGGAGTGAGAGGGGATCTGGGATCTGACGGCTTGTCAAACAAGCTGTCCACCCATCTTCCTGTTTTTAGCCCATATTCACCCACACTTTCAAAGGATCTGGTACTGCCAGTTCCTGAGCTTTTGATGCGTTCTGTGGTTTGCATCTCAGCTTTATCTCCTCCTCATGTGAGAGTCAACTTTCTCAGCTCTGCTAAATCAGTTATCACTTGTCCATCTGTCTGTAGCTTGCAGTTTTTTTTTTTGTTTTTTTTTTTTGAGACAGAATGTCACTCTGTTGCCCAGGCTGGAGTGCAGTGGTGCGATCTTAGCTCACTGCAACCTTCGCCTCCTGGGTTCAAGTGATTCTCCTGCCTCAGCCTCCCAAGTAGCTGGGATTACAGGCACCTACCACCACACTCAGCTAATTTTTAGTATTTTTAGTAGAGACAGGGTTTTGCCATTTTGGCCAGGCTGGTCTCGAACTCTTGATCTCAAGTGATCTGCCCACCCCGGCCTCCCAAAGTGTTAGGATTACAGATGTGAGCCACCACACCTGGCCTAGCTTGCAAAATTTTATTGCTACTGTCTTTTCTCCAATTTTCTGGGAGCTTATACCTTTTTAAAAAACTCACCATTAGGCCAGGCGTGGTGGCTCACTCCTGTAATCCCAGCACTTTGGGCCGCCAGGGCGGGCGGATCATGAGGTCAAGAGATGGAGACCATCCTGGCCAACCTGGTGAAACCCCGTCTCTACTAAAAATACAAAAATTAGCTGGGCGTGTTGGCAGGCACCTGTAGTCCCAGCTACTGGGGAGGCTGAGGCAGGAGAATGGCTTGAACCCGGGAGGCGGAGGTTGCAGTGAGCCGAGATCGCGCCACTGCACAAAAACAACAAACAAACAAAAAAACTCACCATTTCAGTTGGTTTTTGGAAAGGAGTTGGGATAAACTCAGAATGACCATTTTTAACCAGGGGCCTGTAGAGTGACCTTTAGGAAGCAGAGGGTGGGTAGGACACACTCGTGTCCCTTTCCAGTCCTCTTCTGCTGAGACACTGTACTGACAGTGATATTTTCCATGCACCAGTGTTTGGTGTATTAGTTTGCCATGCCTGCCATAACAAAATACCACCGACTGGGTGGCTTAAGCAACAGAAATTTATTTTCTCATAGTTTTGGAGGTCAGAAGTCCAAAATCAAGGTTTTGGTAGGTTTCGTTTCTCCTTAGGATGCTCCCCTTGGCTTGTAGGAGGCTGTCTTCCTGCTCTGTCCACACAAGGTCTTCCTTCTCTGCGTGTGAATCCCTGGTGTCTCTGTGTGTCCAAATTTCCTCCTCTTATAAGGACACCAGTGAGGTTGGACTGGGCCCACCTTAATGGCCTCATTTGAACTTAATCATCTATTTAAAGACCCTGTCTCCAAATACTGTCATATTCTCAGGTACTGGAAGTTGGGGCTTCAACATAGGAAGTTTGGAGAAATATAATTTAGCCCTTAACAGTTGGGCAGAAAAGAGATTGTTTCTATAGGGCTCACTTAAGTAGCCAACCCTCCTAACACATATAAAGTAGAATTCAAATTACAAATTTTGACTTAAACAATTTTTTTTTCCAGGAACACATGTCTTCTGTTAAAAAGCAAAAAAGAAGAAAGCTGGTATTTTGCATCCATCAATAAAGAGTCTGTTGATGGAGTGTGTGTCCTCTGCAATAGAGGTTGGCAACCCCCTAGCCAGCATCCAAATCTGGCCCACTGCCTGCTTTTGTAAATAAAGTTTTATTGGAACAGGGCCATATCCATTTGTATACATATTGTCTATGGTTGCCTTTGCACTACAATGGCGGAGTTGAGTGGTTATGACAGAGACCGTCTAGCTTCCAAAGCCAAAAATATTTACTATCTGGCCCTTTGTAGAAAGTTTGCCAACACCTCTTCTAGACTCTAATGGACACAAATGCCATGGAGTCAGGCAAACAACCTGCCTTCGGTGGAGAGGGCGGCCCCTGCTGTACTGCCCCTCACTGGCTTTTCCTCTTCCCAGGTTGGTGTGATTTTACCTCCTGTAGACACGGCCATTTCCGTTACATACAGGAGCATGTCACTACAGACTGGGGCATGACCTAGGAACTGAGCTCATCTTTCTTGCACTTAGATATTCATGGACATTAGGTGCAAAGAGGGGTAAATGCAGCCATACAGTTCGAGTGTTTCATTTATCTTACGTTTAAGCACAGTGTGCGTAAGAAATTCAGTTTTTAAAAAATGAATTTTAAGAAATCAATACTCATCTGATGTTTCCCTCCAGGGCTGTTTGAGAGGCACAAGCTACTCTTTTCTTTTAATATGACCATCAAGATAGAACAAGCAGAAGGGAGAGTCCCTCAAGAAGAACTAGATTTCTTTTTAAAAGGTAATGAATTTGCCTAGCTTCATTCCTCCCATCTCCTTGCCCACATGATACATGTATATGTTTGTCTATTGAAACAAACAATAACAAAAATTCTCCTTAAAACTTGGCTTCCAACAGCACTGCATTTTTCACTATTTCAGTTGATCATTCCAGCCTCAGAAATGGCTCTGGTTGAAATCGGAGCAGCCAGCCTCTGTCTCGGGGCCATCCTGAGGCTGGAAGCTGGATGCTGCACTGAGCGCCTGGTTGGTGTAACTGGCGGTGACGAGGGCAAGCCCGGGCCACTTCCTGTTTCCAGTCTCCTTCTTGAGAAGTGGACTTTTCCCAAAAGTGGGAGAAGTCGAAGCAGAGTTGCTTGCTTTGTGTTAGTGGTACAATGGCTGTTTGCTTCTCTTCTGTTGTGATTAGGAAACATTTCCCTGGAGAAAAGCAAAAGAAAAAAGCCCTGCGCTTGGTTGTCTGACCAAGGATGGGAAGATATCATTCTTTTATCAGAAATGTTTTCAGACAACTTTGGGCAACTTCCTGATGATGTTGAGAATAATCAGACTGTCTGGCAGGAGGTGAGCCCATGTTCCCTTTCTCCTCCTCTCCTTCCCCACATGTCAACAATCTCCAAACCTCAACTGTGGCCCAACCCCTTAAGAGAAGACACTCCTTTGAGTAACCCATTCAGTGTGTAATTGATGCCCTGTAACTCCCTGATTGGAATTCTCCTTTGGCTAATTCAGCTAGTTGTATGGGAGATCCAACCATCTACCTGTCCGTCCGTCCATCCATCCATCCATCCATCCATCCACCCACCTACCCACCCACCCATCCATCCATTTACCCACTGACCCATTCATCTACCCATCTGCCCACCCACCCATCTACTCATCCATCCATCCATCCATCCATCCATCCATGCACCCACTCATCCATGCACCTACGCACCCGTCCATCCAAGAAATAGTTGTTGGGCATCTGCCATGTACCATGTCCCTTGATGGGCACTGGGGACTCAGTGAATAAGACTTAGTTGCTCCTTTCTCAATGTCATAGCCTTTGGGGGTAGAGAATGACAGATCTGACCAGGTGGCCTTCAGTTAGTACACCTATGGATTCTCATCCCTTTCCAGTGGCTTTTGCCACCGTCACACACAAATGGGGACCTATGTCATTTCTGAGTTGACGCACAATGAATATTCTGCTTTTCCCAGTGGTATGACCTGGATTCACTGGAGCAGTTTCCCTTCCCCTTGGGTTACGATAACAACATCACCCCTTTCCAGAAGTTGCTTATTTTGCGCTGTTTCCGTGTGGATCGGGTCTATCGGGCCGTGACTGACTATGTGACTGTAACAATGGGAGAGAAGTAAGTGTGTCGTTTTGTTGATTTGCCACTTTCTGTGGGGTGGAATCTCTAGCGTCCTCCCACCTTGGACTCAAAGAAAGCAGAGGCTGACCAGCTCCCGAGACAGCTGTCGCCACCCTGCTGTACAATATTCGATAGCCAATATTCTAGAATTCTTCAATATTCTAGAATAGCGCTAGTCATAAGAAATTCAATGTGAGCCACATATGCAGTTTTGAAAGTTCTAGTAGCTACATTAGAAAAGAAATGGGCGCAATTAATTGTAATAACATTTTATTTAAATGAATATATTAAAATTATCATTTGAATGTATAATCAATATGAACATGATTGAGACATTTTACATGCTTTTTTTTGGTATTAAGTCTACAAAATCCTGTGTGAATTCACACTTACAGCACATCTCAATTGGGGCTAGCCACATTTTAAGTGCTGTGCCTCACGGCCATCGCACTGGACAATGTAGCTGTAGCATGGGGTACGAAGCCAGGCGGAGCGCATGGGGCTGCAGCTCAGATGTGCCCTTGTAGCCAGCAGGCCATGGCAGTGAGTGAGGAGGCTGGGTGGGGTCCTGGTCCCTGGGCAGCTGCCCTTAGCTCCTGCTGACTGATACCAGGTGCCATTGGGAACCCACAGTGGCTGGATCCTCTGACTCTGAAAGAAGCTAGGACTTCAGATTTTTTCCTGAAATATCCCAGTATCTTTGTGTTTGCAATGAATTTTAAAACGCACATCTGGGTCCGGTGCGGTGGCTCACACCTGTAATCCCAGCACTTCAGGAAGCTGATGTGGGAGGATCGCTTGAGGCCAGGAGTTCGAGACCCAGCCTGGGCAACATAGTGAGATACTGCCTCTAAAAAATAAAAAACAAAAAAAAATTAGCCAGGCGTGGTGGCGCACACCTGTAGTCAAGCTGCTAAGGAAGCTGAGGTGGGAGGATTGCTTGAGCCCAAGAGTTTGAGGCTGCAGTGAGCTGTGATAGTACCACTGTACTCCAGCCTGGGCAACAGAGTGAGATTATATCTTTCAATTAAAAAAAAAAAAAAAGAAAAAGAAAAAACCCACACACAAAACACAAAACTCAAAACTCAAGATGTGGACCATTCAGGACACGCCTGTGGAACCTCAGGGTTTTGTGCCATGGGCAGGCCCACCTGGAGGGCAAGCTGAGGTGCCCAGCTCAGCACAAACCAACTGAATCGAGTGTGAGGGGGTACAGAGAAGTCCCTGCCACTCAGGAGTTCCCCATCAGGGTGGGAGACGTGCATAGAAACTAGAATCTAAAACAGGGAAGACTGCAACGAGCTATCCCAGAGGAGTGGTCAGAAGGTTCTGGACACCGGAGGAGGCAGCGCTGATCAGACAGACCAGCCCCTGGTCTGGAGCTGTCCTCGCGGGAGAGTTTTCTGACTGTGTTTCTTTCACCAGGTATGTGCAGCCCCCAATGATCAGCTTTGAAGCTGTTTTTGAGCAGAGCACTCCACATTCGCCCGTTGTGTTTATCCTGAGTCCTGGCTCCGACCCTGCCACTGATCTTATGAAATTAGCAGAGCGAAGTGGTTTTGGAGGAAATCGCCTCAAATTCCTTGCAATGGGTCAAGGTCAAGAAAAGGTAATTTGTGGCTGAAAGGAACAAGCTCTGTGTTTAGGGGAGGTCCCTGGTGTCTGCTAAGAAGGAGCTAACCTGGATTTAAGCTGAGAGTGCCACGCCACAAATAAGTTGGATGCATTTCCGAGCTAAGAAGCAGTAATGAAACACTGGGAAGATGACAATAATAGTTATGATTTCACAACCTCGTGTTGTGATCATGGTGCTGTGCTGTTTTCTTTTTTTTTCCTTTTCTTTTTGAGACAGGGTCTCGCTCTGTCACCCAGGCTGGAGTGCAGTGGTGCGATCATAGCTCACTGCAGCCTCAACCTCCTGATTGTGAAGTAAGCGTCCTGCCTCAGCCTCCCCAGTAGCAGCTGAGACTACAGGCATGCGTCACCATGCCTGGCTAATTTTTTTGGTATTTTCTGTAGAGAAAAATACAAACACGTCACCATGTTGCCCTGGCTGGTCTTGAACTCCTGGGCTCAAGCGATCCTCCCACTTCGGCCTCCCAAAGCGTTGGGATCACAGGCATGAGCCACGATGCTCAGGCTGTGCTGTTTTCAAAGCCCTTTCACACACAGTCCTTACCTTCCTTAGTGCCTGAACAGCCTCATTGTGGATCAGGATTATTATGGCCCCAATTGCATGGCCAAGGGAGTGGGTGGAGAGAGGCTGAGCCCAGGACCATTCAGGACAGAACTGTGGTGCAAATCCTCCTACCCTTCTGAGCCAGTGAGCTTTCTTTGCTGAGGTCTTGCCTCTCTGCATCACAGTGCTCCCTGCTAGAACTTGCTACACAAGTTCAGTACAATGTGGGACAAAGCTTGCAGGAAAAGTCTGTGCATCAGTAAGTGTGATGGTTGCAGGCGGGCGTGTTGGGGTCAGAGGGAGCTGACTGCCAGTCCTGGCTTCGCTATGAACTGTGAGGCTTTGGGTAAGCCCCTCTACTGCTGAAAGCCCCTGGGTGAGATGAGGATGGCAATACCCATGCTGGATGGCCCAGGAGGCAAGCCCTGGGCACCAGCAAGGCGGGCCAGCTCTCTCAACCATAACACTGAAATAAGCTATTGAAACGTCAGCACTCATGTGTTTTAAGCCATTTCAGAAAGCAAGGCTTGATTTGTGTGTTTAGCTTGTTTGTGCTTTGAATTACATTTGGGAGGGGACATGGTGATTGTTTTCCAGGCCTAGGGCCCTGAAGATCTTAGAGTGGCCAGGACAGTCCCGACTTCCTGGTGGGCTTTAGCTGGTCTCTTGCAGCCCTGCTCAGGAGTCCTCAGGGGACAGGAGCGACTGTGTGGGAGGAGCTGGGACTTCCAGGGCCAGGGAGGCCGATGAGTGCAAAATGCTCACCCATCTTCCAGGCTGGGTGTGACCAGCTCAGTGCACCCACGGGGCCCATGGGGTTTCTCAAAGATGGTTTATTTGAAGGCTCCGCCTGTAGCTCCTGGATCCTCGGCTTGCTTTTGGCTTCTGCTGGAGCTGCCATCGCCCTTCTGTGGGTGTGGAGTGGGTCTCTGGAGAGCACGGGGTTGGGTTTGGATGCCAACCCCTCTCCTCTTCCCTCTCCCCCGGCGCAGGTGGCCCTGCAGCTGCTGGAGACGGCGGTGGCTCGGGGGCAATGGCTGATGCTGCAGAACTGCCACCTCCTGGTCAAGTGGCTGAAAGATCTGGAGAAGTCCCTGGAGAGGATCACCAAGCCCCACCCAGACTTCCGCCTGTGGCTCACCACGGACCCCACCAAGGGCTTCCCCATTGGGATTCTGCAGAAGTCCCTAAAGGTCTGGCTTCAGGATGGACATCAACATGCCAGCACGCAGCTTCTCAGAACACCTGCATGCTGCTCTGGGGCCGGGGCCTGCTTGTGTCTGTGTAGAAATAAACCTTAGGCTGCAGGTGAAACCTTGCGGTTGAAACCCTTCTCAATCCCACCTCTATTTAGAGGGAGCCGCTGTCCTGGGTTGGGTGTTTGTGACTCCCAGGCCTATCTCTACCAATTCTGCATGTGTCCCTAACAACATCTACGCTACTTTTCATAAACTTCACGGCGCCCCCCCCCACAGCCTGCAGTTCGCTAGTGCTGACTGCAGGAGTTTCAGGTGGTTTACATGCCCCATTTAATTTATTCTCCAGGAAATTCTTTTGGAAAGGTTTTGTCATTCTCTGTCTCTCTCTCTCTCTGGGGAGGTGGAGGGAAGACTTTACTTTCATTTTATATACAGTAAAGGAACTCATGGTTCAGAGGAAGGTCAAAGACTCTTGACCCTTGACCCTGAGAGCCAGAACATCTAGTCCTTTAACTTCTCAGCCTGGGCCCTGGACAAGAGACTTTAGCTATTGGAGGTCTCAGACAGATGGCTCCGTAGAGAGGAAGGAAAGCGCAGTGCCTGCATTGTGCACACTCTTCCAAGCTTGTGGGCCTGCGGTCTCCATCACTGTGTGTTTTCTTCTCTTCTGAAGGTTGTCACCGAGCCACCCAATGGGCTGAAACTGAACATGAGGGCAACTTACTTCAAGATCTCTCACGAAATGCTGGACCAGTGCCCGCACCCTGCCTTCAAGCCGCTGGTCTACGTGCTGGCGTTCTTTCATGCTGTGGTGCAGGAGAGAAGGAAGTTTGGGAAGATTGGCTGGAACGTGTACTATGATTTCAATGAGTCTGACTTCCAGGTGACAGCGGCTGCTTCTCCTTGGAAATGGCTTCCTTAGGCGGCCCACTTCCTCCCGACTTTCCTCCGGGTTCAACCACAGCAGGGTTGCACCGTTCCCAGCAGCCTTTTCAGAAAAGTATCAGAATGTGAACAGCTTGGTGGGTTTCAGTATAACTGAGCGTGTTCTCTTCTTTCAAGGTCTGCATGGAAATTCTGAACACATACTTAACGAAAGCCTTCCAGCAACGGGACCCAAGGATCCCGTGGGGCAGCCTCAAGTACCTAATTGGAGAGGTAGGGGTGACCGGGGATCCTTCCGCAGGTGCCTCTGGGGCTACAGAGCTGTGGCCTCGTGCCCCTATTTTCCTGAGCCCTCAGAACCAGCCTCTTCTGCCCCTGTGTTCCCCTTGGGTTTCTGTGACATTCTCTCTGCTCTCACCTGGTTGTTCTTTGTCCTAAGTGAGCTCTGTTCACACGGAGGTTCCCTGAGCTGGATCCATGGCTGGGGATCCAGGCGAGGCATCCTCTAGCCCCTTGCCTCAGCTGTTGCTGTATACAGAGCTCACAGGAAGCATCCCCGGTGGTCTGCACACGGCTCAGGCAGTGACATCAATTCCAAAGACAGAAGCAGCTGCTGGCTTCTTCAGCTGTTTGTTTGATGTGTTTGGCGGACTTTGCCTGCTGCACAGGAGCTCCCAACACTTCCTGAGGGTTTCTTACTGCTTTGGGCCCTATCCCTTGGGAAGCCAGCAAAGCCACAGATCAATTGTGTGAACAGTGGCCCGAAAGGTTATGCAAGTCAACAGGTTCGAGCCTTGCAGCAGCCAGGCTGCTGGAGTCTCTTGACCCTGGGCGAGCCTCTGGCCCCGGGCCCCCAGGGTGCACACAGTAGGTTCTGAGCTCCTGGCTGGCTCTCAGGCCCTCTAATTTCAGGTCATGTATGGAGGACGGGCCATCGACAGCTTTGATCGCCGCATCCTGACCATCTACATGGATGAGTACCTGGGGGACTTCATTTTTGATACTTTCCAGCCATTCCACTTCTTCCGGAACAAGGAAGTGGACTACAAAATCCCTGTTGGTGATGAAAAGGAGAAATTTGTTGGTGAGATTTCTCAGACATGAAAAGATGTTTTCAAGGCTTTTTCTAAGGGAGACCATACATTTCAACCGGCTCCTCTCCTGGTGGGGGCTCCTCGGCTGGTCAGGTGTGGTCTGTTAAGCCTGTTAGGTGGCTCGGCAGACGCTTCCTGGCTGCAGAGCTGACTGATAGAGTTCAGATTTCCCATCCTGGAATGATGGTAAATAAATCAGGTTCCACCTGGAAGGGCAGAATGGCCACAGTAAAGCTCACTGAGCCATTTTCGTAAAAGATGAACATACGGCTGGACTGGGTGTGGTAGTGTAGAATTTTTGCATTAAAAACATGTCATTGGCCGGTCATGGTGGCTCGCACCTGTAATCCCTTCTTTGGAAGGCCAAGAAGGGCAGATCGCTTGAGCCCAGAAGTTCAAGACCAGCCTGGGCAACCATGCAAGATCCCATCTCTACAAAAAATAAACGAAAAATCACAACAAAAACAAAAAACAAAAATATTAGCTGAGTGTGGTGGTGAATACCTGTAGTACCAGCTACTTGGGAGGCTGAGATGGGAGAAGAGCTTGAGCCCAGGAGGTCGAGGCTGTAGTGATCAATGACCATGTCAGTGCACTTCAGCCTGGGTGACTAAGACCCTGTCTCAAAAAAAAAAAAAAAGTCACCCTCTAAACAGTGGAAATTAGTCTTGCATGTCTGGAGACTTTGAGGCTGTGGGCCCTGAGAAAGCACAGGTGGCTGGACAGTGCCACCTCCGTTGTTCTGATTGCAGAAGCCATCGAGGCCCTCCCGCTTGCCAACACGCCAGAAGTGTTTGGTCTCCACCCCAACGCTGAGATTGGCTATTACACGCAGGCGGCTCGAGACATGTGGGCTCACCTGCTGGAGCTGCAGCCTCAGACAGGTAAACTCTACTCAGGAGGACTTCATTAGTTTGATTGGGGTTTTACGATTGCTTCTTGTAGCCCTCCCACGTTGCTGATGCCTTTCCCAGAACTGGAAGGCTCAGGAGGCTCTGGTTCTGCATGTAGATGCCTTGCTTTCTCTGAAAAGTGTCCTGGTTTTAGGGGAATCCAGCAGTGGTATCAGCCGCGATGATTATATTGGCCAAGTGGCCAAAGAAATAGAAAACAAGATGCCCAAAGTCTTTGACTTGGACCAGGTGAGGAAGCGCCTCGGAACAGGACTCTCCCCCACTTCGGTGGTGCTCCTGCAGGAGCTGGAACGCTTCAACAAGCTTGTGGTCCGGATGACCAAGTCTCTGGCTGAACTTCAAAGGGTGAGCCTGTCTCTCGTGCAGATTACTGCCTAGATACGTGGCACCTGGGGTTCTGACAGAGTCCTGCCCGATTGCTCTTGATTCTAAATAGGCCTTGGCTGGAGAAGTTGGAATGAGCAATGAGTTAGATGATGTGGCCAGGTCTCTTTTTATCGGGCATATCCCTAATATCTGGAGAAGGCTTGCTCCTGACACCTTAAAGTCCCTTGGAAACTGGATGGTCTACTTCCTGCGGCGGTTCAGCCAGTACATGTTGTGGGTAAGTGGCACGTCACCGCCTCCTCTCTGCCGATTCAGGTGTCAGCCTAGACTCCTCAAACCACCTCCCAATCCCCTCTTTCCATTGCCCAGCAGTAACCTCTGTTAAAGTTTATTGGGTGCTCTGGAAATGGTCTGAGATTCTTACAAGCCTATCTGTATCTTTTGTTTTTCCTTTTCTTTTGAAGACTTTGAAGCATACTCTTACATACGCGATTATTTTATCTAAGTGTATATCTTGGCACTTGTTCCATATTAGTACACAGCTAGCTCGTTCTTTTTTAGAGTATGCCATTGTACAAATGTTTCATATCCTTTCTCCTCCTTCTGTATCCTAAAAATATGGTAACTGCCTACATTTTGGCGGTTACCATTTTTTTTTTTTTTTTGCTAATACAAATAACATTCTGGTGCACATGTATATGAATATGCATAGGGGTATATTCCATGGGTAAATTCTGACAGTGGAAGAGTTGGATCAAAGAGCGTGTGCATTTTAAATTTTGATAGCTCTTGTTGGATGGTTCTTGGAAAGGCTGAAACCACAGTCTACGAGAGTGCTTCTTTCCTCACTCCGCTGCAATGCTGCGTTCTTAACATTTTGGATCACTGTCTCCCTGATAGGTGAAAATAATATCTCATTGTTTTGCATGTCTTTAATTATGGTGAGTCTGAGCGTATTTCGCATGCTTTACAGACATTTTGTGTTTTTCTGTGAATTGTCCTTTTGTATCTGGATTTCATTTTTAGTGAGGTCTCCATCTTTCTCACTGATGTTTAAGAGCTCTTTGCAAATCAAAGAAATTAGCCCTTGGTCTGCCAGTGTTGCAGATATTTCTCCAAGCTTGTCATAAGTCTTGACTTTGCTTACGGTATTTTTTCCACAGAAAAGCTTTACATTTTTCCATAGTCAAACCTACAAGGCTTTTCTTTTTTATCCTGGGCTTTGTATTTCCTACTCCACGATATGAAAGCATTCATTGGAGATGTGGCCCAGTACTTTTGTGGTTTTATTTATTTTTATATCTAAATCTTTGATCTACCTGGAATGTGGCAGTCCAGATTGTTTTTCTCAGACAGGCGGCCAGTTGTGCCAACGCCATCTTTTGCCACTTAGGTGAAATACGTCTTTTATCATAAACTAAACTTCCAGGCCAGCTTTGACCTGGCATTGGATGGCAGCCCCAGGCTTCCAGCACTTGCCCTCTCTTCTCTCCAGGTGACCGAGAGCGAGCCCAGCGTGATGTGGCTCTCTGGGCTGCACATCCCTGAGTCCTACCTCACGGCGCTGGTGCAGGCCACCTGCCGGAAGAACGGCTGGCCACTGGACCGCTCCACCTTGTTCACACAAGTGACCAAATTCCAGGATGCAGATGAAGTGAATGAGCGGGCGGGACAAGGTACCGTCAGCTCGTTAGGGATCCACAGCCTCTCACTTAGGATTTCTCTCCCTGATCCACCTCCAACTCAAAGGGACAGGCATAGCGTGGGCCTAAATGGGCCAGGCCATGTTTGAAAGCCAGCCTGCTGCAAATATTTCCTGTGTCTCTGCACTGCCCATGTCTTAACACCTCTGAGGGTGGATACGGAAGTTTCTCTTCCACTTTCTCCGTTGAGACCTGGGGTCTATGGCAGGGGAGACCTGAACCATGTTCACTCTGCTAGCTGATGGCAATGGGCTCCTAGGTCAGAATTAGCTCTTGCAAAAACCATCAGGTGGCTTTCCTGTAACCCCTGACGGGGCCAGGGGCATGGGAGCCACAGAGCAGCATGGACTAACTTGGTTGGAAATCTTTGATTATGCCAGAACTTCAGGTCCCTTAGACATTGGTTACTGACTGTGCAAGTGAGAGCTGGAAACTGCTGTTTCCCCGGGGCCATGCTGTCTTAGAGTTCTTTTAACTGCAAGGAACAAAAGCTCTTTTGAGATGGCTTAAGGACTGGGGACTTATGGTAAAGATGCAGGGACTCTCCAGGTCTCAGTGGCAGGGGAGGTGGCAGGTGTCCGGGCCACCACTCTCTCTGGGGCCGCAGGAGTGTGTTCCTCTCTTTGCACGTCTGCTGGGTCCTCCTCCCCGGAGACCACTTTCTCTGTGAGGCTTCGACTTCCTGCTCCCCAGCCACTTCGGCTCACAGGGTAGCTGGGGTTGCCATGGTGCCCATTCTGACTCTGGGACCATGCGTCTTTCTAGCCTGGGGGCCCAGGGTGGTCTAAGTCCGTGGGCCTTGATGCCTCATTCCTGGGGGAGAGGCCACCGCCCCACACCCATTTCTCTGGGCCATGGCGAGGGCCACAGGGTCCTGTCTGGGCTGCTCCTCCACAGAGGGAAGGTGGGCAGGACAGAAATGCTGGAGAAGGGCCTGGGCTGTCCCCAACGCGCTGGGGAGGAGGCCAGCCAGTGGCCTGTGTGTCGCTGTGTGTGCGCCTGATAGAGCCACTCCGTGGCAGGCTGTGCATGTTCCAGTTGTATCCAGTCTCTGCCTTGTGTCCCTAGGATGCTTTGTCTCAGGACTGTACCTGGAAGGTGCTGACTGGGATATAGAAAAAGGATGTCTTACCAAGAGCAAACCCAAGGTGCTGGTTGTGGACCTGCCGATCCTGAAGATCATCCCCATTGAAGCCCATCGCCTCAAGCTGCAGGTGAAGGTCCCAGCCCCTCCTCTCTGACACCAGGGCCCTTCCTCTTCTGACTGTAGTTATGGCTGAGGTGGTTTCCAACAGTCCTACTTTTTAAAACAGGGGTGCCTAAGCTTTATGGGCTGGGGAGAGTCTTGGAGCCGTGATAAAAGCTACGGATAGCTGCTTCCTGGGAAAGGCGCAGCTGCATGTGTGTGTGGATGCCGATCCTTCCAGAGGTGTCAGGCTCAAGCTGTGATCCTGTGGTCTAGACTAACCAAGGGGAGACTCCCTCCCTTCTTGCAAAATGCTACAGACATTGCCTGAGTCATAAAGTGGTTCCCTCTGGTGTGGACAGCAGATGTCTTCTGCTCTGCCTGGGCCAGGACCCACTTTTAACCAGTGTGTCAGTGTGAAGCCAGGTCCCCGTGAAGCTGGCGGAGGGTGGCCCTGAGCAGCCCCAGCCTCGTGCGTGTTCTCAGGTGCAGTCTTGCACAGGGGCCCCTGCCTGTCAAGACTTACACTGCACCTCTGCCTTCATCCCCCTGCACCCTCTCTCCGTGGGGGCATCTCACCTGCCTTTCCCTCGCAGAATACTTTCCGGACCCCTGTCTACACCACCTCCATGAGAAGGAACGCCATGGGAGTCGGCTTGGTTTTTGAAGCTGATCTCTTTACCACGAGGCACATTTCTCACTGGGTGCTGCAAGGAGTATGCCTCACCCTGAATTCTGATTAACCTTTGGGTGAAGAAAACTGCTTAATGAATTCGGAGCCTGGGGTTGTCAGGAAGAGTGATCGGGTCTGCTGTCATTTCTTGGGGCCTCTCAAGAGGCAGGAGGGGGACTGACACTGATTTTTCATTTGAAATCAGCCACTTAAATCTCTTTCCATACAAATTAACCTGAATGGTTTTGTTTTTAATACTACTTTTTAAAAGGAATTTATATAATCAAAAAGTAAACATTGGAGAGTATTTTAAGATGTGTGGAGTTTTCTTTTCCTTCTCAGAGAAAACACTTGATTAGGCAAAAATGCCTGGCATACATAGCATTGGCACAAGTGAGAATCCTAATGTAATTTCCAAAGGTGTGTTTTCGACGATCCAGGTCTGTTTCAGCAGATGCTCCTTTTTGGCAAGAAGGGCTGATGATGTCGGGCACAGAGCAGAAGTGGCCAGTCACCTGGAGCCACTTCTCCCCCTTCCAGAACTCTCTGGCCCTAGCTTCCTTGGCTCTGACCTGCTATGGCGACTGTGAAGTTGTTGAGCTTAGTGTTTAGTTCCTGCAGGAGCTTCTACCCCCAGCCTGCCTGGGTCTGTGTGGGGTCAGGTAAGGACACAGAACCTCCAGGACCAGTGGTCACTGGGCACCCCTTCCCTCTGTGCACCATGAGGCTGGCCTGGAGCCCTGGCTGGCCACCTGGAGGTGACGGGTGGCTTCACTCCACGAGGGAGGAGAGGGGCTAGCACGGGCAGCACAGTGGGCAGGGGCCATCAGAGGCAAAAGCAGCTTCCCACAGAAGCTCAGGAGCGCAGCACATTCTAAGGACTAGCTCTGGGCCGGGAGGAGGCCGGAGTCGCTTCTGGGACCTGTGATTGCTCTCCCTCCTGCAGTCTCCTAGCCCTCCTTCAGGTGTTTAATAAAAGACACAAAACAGAAGGAAGGCAGGTTTAGAAAATAAAGTTTGTTGGGATCTTAAACATTTTGGATAAAACTAACAAAAAAATATGAACACACATTCAGGTTGTGGTGCTATGAGGAGTAGCGTCATCTTATTTAGTTCCTTGAGATACACGCACGGCTGCTCGGTGATCGGTGCCGCCCTGGGAAAGGTTGGTCAGGAGGTGACAGGGGTCTCCAGGAGGAGCTCGGGAGGTGACAAGGGTCTCCAGGAGGGAGCAGGGGCTGCTCGGCCAGGCTGCCCTGGAGCTTGAGGATAAGGTCAAGGTTGGTATGTGTTGCTCCGACTTGAGAATGAATTAGGTGTGTGACTGTGTGGCATCGTGAACATCAGTAGTGACGCAGCCGTGGCCTGGGCTTTGCCTGCAGCGCACTTAGGTTACACGGAGCGGGATCAGAAGCAAGCGATTCGGCACACAGGCGTTTGGCCACAGCAATTAGGAAATACATATTCTGCAGCAGGGACACGATCATATTTTGGTGTGAAGAAGAGGGCAAGAGAAGCAGAAGGAGAATGGGTCGGTAGGTGTGAAAAGTGTTTGTTTGGCATGCATGGGATTAAACAGAAAAGGTGTGGCTGAGATTTCCCAGTGGTGCTCACAGTGCATGGACAGCGCGGGGTGGGGCACGGCGGGCTTCACACAGTTCTGTCCGTCCCTGAGTGCTTCCTCACCACCTTGCCTCCGTTCACCTGGTCGACCGCCAGGGTCTTCACCTCGGGCTGGGCCTGCGGCGGGGTGGCGTGGTGGATCCGATGCGCCACCCCGACGTGGGCCTTGTGCGGCTTTTCGCGGGCCGGGCTGTGCTGCTCGCCGCTTCGGTCGGAGGCGATGGGGGGGATGACGAGGGGCCTCTCTTTGATGAGGTGGACCTCGGCGGACTCCCTAGCCAGCAGAAATGGGGTGGGGTCGGGCATAGCATCCACTGGTTCCCGCAAAAGGAGTTTCCTGCTCTCTGCCCCGAATCTGTAGACCTCTTCAAATTCCGGGTGCAAGGGGGCTGAGAGGCTCTTTTTCATGCGGCGGCGAGGCGTTTCGGGTAGCTTGTCTTTGGGGGGCGCTGGCTTGTAGCTGGCCAGCACGGGGCTCCCTGACGGGCTGGCATCTGAGGTCCCGCTGGAGCTCATGAGCTTCTTCTTGGCGGCGTGCAGCTGGGAGGTCAGGTAGGCGATGGTGCTGGCCCGCTGCTCCAGCTCGCTAGACAGCAGGGTCAGCTTGTGACTCTTGGCCTTCAGCTCCTCCAGGTACTTCTTCTCCCGCTCCTTGATGGTGTTCTCCAGCACTGTGATCATCGCGTTTTTCTGCTCCAGTTCTTTCAACAACTCAGCATTTTCGTTCTCTTTCACTTTCAGTTGGGCTTCCAGCTCTTCACATCTTTTCTTTAATTCACTGCTTCTAGAAGTCCCGTCTCCTACAAGAATAAGCCGAGGAAGCAGGTGATGAACTCATTAGACTGAGGCCGAGTGGTGAGGCCTATGGGGCAGGCGGACCTGTCTGGCGGGGGGCCCTGTCTAGGCTGTGGGGGCCATGCAGAAGGCAGGGCTGTGGGGGCTCTGGAAAGACCCCTCCCCTCCCCGAGGTGGGGAGATCAGGGCATCTCAGAGGCCCTTTCCGGCTCTTAGTTCTCTGGCTTACTGCATAAAAGAATGTCTCTGAACCTTAAAGATGCTGAAGTTAAAACAGGCAATTGCAGAGTATCAGACCTCAGCAAACACTTAGGATGAAACTGGCCGCAAATCCCTCTGTCTGCTCAGATGGCATTTATGAAATGCCTGCTACATTCAAAGTACTGTTTTGAAACTCAAATGTAAAAAGAATTATCCATGTCTATTGAAGTAAAATTCTGATGTTTAGAGGAGAAGAGATGTGGGGCTGTCACCTTTGCTCTGCCGCTGGCCGCCTCTCTCACCCCCTACCCCCGTCTCTCACACACACACACACACACACTGACTCTTTCCCACTTCCTGCTCAGAGAGTGAGCTGTCTCGCCTCTGTGGCTCTTACCCTTGGTCCCTCCCTGCCCCTGCCCTAACACTTCGGGCCTCTGCCTCCTTTTGCTGTCCCTGGGTGCCTGCCCTCACCCAGTCCTTCAGCAAACACCAGCCGCCTCCTTCTCCTGCTCTTCTGGTGACCTGCAGTCCCTGGTCACCTCACATAGCACCCTTGGCTCTAAACCCTGGGTCACCATCCTACTCCTCCTAACGCTGGCTGGCTGGCCATCCTCCTTGCCTGGCCCCTGGGAAGTTCTTTCTAGACTCTTCCTTGCTGGTCTGGAATTCAACTTGAGCATCAGCTCCCGATTCAGTGTCTCCTGAGCACCACTTCTCCAAGTGAGTGTCCGTCAGACACACCCTCAAGTCCAGATAGCTGCTCTGCTTCCCACATCTTGACTCTCCCAGGGAAACTGGATGCAGTCGCCATCCCTGGCCTCCCCTCCCTGACTGTGCCTTTCTGCTGGCTGCTCAGTACTGTCCCCTCCCTGCTCCTCCAGCCGGCCTTGGTCCCACCTCCTCTCTGGTCTTCGTTTCAGCCCATCCTGTATTTAGGAAGCTTGGTCACCCCCTAAATATTCTTGTCCTCTGTTCAAAATGGTTCCTCACTGCCTAATAAAACCCAAACTGCCAGATGCCTTCCAGTTCCTCAATCTGTCCTGAATGTTATCTGCTCCCACATGAATCAAAGCTTCCATCACTCTCCCCAAGCCACCACCTCTTGTTCTGTCTCTATTGTACCCTCTGTCCTTGACCTAACTCCAGACCTGCACACCCAGTTTCCCTGTACCAACTCCACCACCCAGGGCCTGCCTAGGCACTGGACGCCACTGGACGTCTTTCCCGGGCTTCTGTCTGTCTCGCTTTGAATTTTCCCACCTGCCTGAGCTAGCAGCAGCTCTGCAGCATGTCCCGCCGCCAGACTCTGAGCTTTTGAGGGCCCACAGCTGATTGGACTGGTCTTGTGCAGGACACTTGCATGTTACAAGCTCGCTGCAGGTGATGGGCGCTCCTCGACTTAGCATGGGGTCATGTCCCGAAAAATCCAATGTAAGTTGAAAATACCGTAAGTCAAAAGTGTGTTTTCGATATTTTCAGCTTACCATGGGTTTATCTGGACATATCCGTGGTAAGTCGAGGAGTGTACTGAATGGGTATTGCCCCATGCAGTTGAAAAATTTTAAGTTGAACCATTGCAAGTTTCTAGTTTTAAAAACCATGTGTCTGTGTGTGTATGTGCAGGTATAATGTCAGCAAATGACCTCCCTAAAAAGGATGCATGCAGTACTACCTTTCATGAGGTTTCTTCTTTTGCCAAAAGGAAAATAGATCCTAAAACACAGTTTCAGAGGTAGAGACAGGGACAGAGACACACACACGACTCTGTAGACACTGTAAGACCCAGGAGCCCAGCCACCTGGGCTGAACCCATGCAACCTGAAATGCTGACCTGGGCACGGCATTGGGCCTGGTACCCGCTGTCCTTCCCCCAGGGCCTGTGGGACAACAACCCATGCCGGTCGCAGGGCCTTTGCTTTCAGCCCACACTCGGGTGGACAGTGGGCCTTGGGCTCCTTCCGAGGAAGGGCTGCAACCTCAGACCTTCAACCACATCCCTGGCCTGCTGTGAGCATCCTGGGATTTTTCTTCCCCCAGGCAGTGCTGCAAAAGGCTGATGGACATTTGGAACATTCAGGAACAAGGCTGTCCCCGGGCTTTGCTCATGTCCTGTGAGGGGTAGCCCACAAAGGCAGAGGGCCCTGGTGGTCGGACTGGGGACTTGGATTTGTGGGGCACCTGTGAGATGAAGATGCAGGTTCAGAGATGTCAAAGAACCTGCCCAAGGCCACACAGCCCCTCCGAGTCAGAGCAGAGGCCCAAATCTGGGGCTCATTAAGCATCACTCTGGTTCTTTTGGCCACAGCATCCTGAGAGAAGCTCCTCCTGGATAGACATCCTCCTTATCATCCTTCCTTGAGAGTCATCTAGCTGTGCTGCCTCCTCCTCCAGGGTGCAGCCTTGGCTCCGGGCTGATGTTTACCGGCCCCGACTTGAGTGGGCCGTCCTGTGGGAAGGAGCTGGTGCGACTGCTCCTCCATCCCCAGCTCTGGAGAGCTGCTTCGGTGACTGTCCTTCCCGGGAATCAGCACCTCCTGTTTTGCCAATTTCTTGCTCTTTATAGAAAGCTCGACTCCACCTCCTCATCTGTATGTACCCCCTTTCTGGAAATTTCAGTCTTCCCATGAAAGCTTGGTGCACACTGAGCTGACAGCAGCAACTGCTGCTGGTCTCCAAACGCTGCACTGCTGAGCCTGCCCGAGCGTCAGGGCACTGCAACGCTTCTAAACCTGCGCACTCCCTGGGCCCGCCCAGACTTCTGGGGTCACAGCCCCCAGGGGAGGGAAGCCAAGAGTCTATGCTGTACCCTGGGTCCCGAAACTGCTTGGAATTGGGCAGTTTTGGGTGCACTAATGTAAAACAATGATTTTCACCACTGGGAGGGGAGACGCCCCGACTGGAACCACCTGAGAGGCTTTTGAAACTGCCTCCCCTAAGACACAGCCCTTGCTGTGAGACCCTGCTGCTGCTGGGAGTACTACATCAGGTGGGTGGGTGGGCGGGCAGGTGGCCTTGGGACCTCGGGTTGAGAACCCTGACTGGAGAGGCCACAGGGCAAAACTATGCTGCTTCAGATTAGCCTGGGCCAGGAGAGGACAGGGAGCGAGGACGCCCTGGCTTCCATGACACGGGTAGCTCCTTTCCCAAGGCTTCAGTGCTGGCAGGTGTGGACGCTGGAGGTCCCCAGTGTCAGGTTGAAATCCTGTTCCTCTGCATTCCCACAGGCCCAGCTCCCAGTCCCAGGGCTTCGGGGGAGGTCCCTGGTGTTCCTCCACAGGGAGACTTCTGAGGACAGCCTCCCATTCCACCACCCCAAGAAGCCCACGGCACCTTCCCTACCACACGCAGACAAAAAGATGTCTGGGCTCCTGGGTGGCGCACTCAGGAGGCTGTAATATGAGCAATGCAAATGGAAAAAAATCAGTGCTCGGTAATCCGCTAAGGCTTGGTGGAAATGGTCTGTGTCTTTTACAAGGAACTGGACACTCTCATGAATAGTAACTACCATTGTGAGGCCTGTTTAGAAAAAGGCATTGTGGGGAATGGAGAAGTTCTTCAAAGTTTCTTGAAACCATAAAGAGCTTGTCATTTCCTTGCTTTATGTATGTCTCTATATATGTTCCAGTGTAGCTGCTCCGCCTTGCCCCGGCACGCCTGCACAGGGCTGAGTGAGCCCTGGACCACAGTGCATGCTCTTCCTTATTTGGAAACTCTCCTGACCCTCTCATGACTAGCTTCCTCTTTTCTTTGTCCTCTTTCCCTTTTGCCTATTTAGGAAAGTTTCAAGCTGTTAGCCAATCGGGTCAAGCTTAGAATGTGAGGTCCCATTCCAGTCAATGGAAACTGGACACAGTCATAGGGCAACTGCATCAGGTTATGAAGATTATAAATGTCCTCGTCTCCTTTGTTTGAGTGTGCTCTCGTGGTGAGACTGCTGGCGAGTTGCACCCTTTCTGCAGAAAGTAAACTAGCCTTGCTGAGCCATCCATTGCCTTCCTGACGTGATAAACCCGTTTCCAACAGGTGTCTCTGCACAAACATGGATTCAGCACTTTCCAAACCCCCACCCTGTTTTAGGGAGCAGGCTCTTTGCAGCAGGCACAGAGGGCCCTGGGAAGGCCTGGGTTTCTGTCTCTTCTCTGGCGGCCAGCAGGCAGCTGCCCTTTGGGGTTTCCTGAGGTCCTGGAGGATTCTGGTTTGGGGAGGGTTCTGGGGCTGTAGTCCAGAGAAAGCCCCAGATCCTCAGGGAGCTGTCTAGTAATGTGACCACTCGCCCGCCAGCATTTAGCGAGCTGCTGCTCTGTGCCAGGCCCATGCTAGGTGGCAGCGACACGGAGGAGCGGGGGCGGTTCTGCCCAATGCTGCTGCTGCTGTTACTCCTCCTTTTGGGTTTAACTCACGTCTATTTTTATGTCCTGATTACACAAGGAACACATGTTCATTGTAGGAAAATCAGAAAAACATATAATAGGCATTCCAAATATATGTGTCATTCAAAAGAAAACAAAATCACTCATCCCCCTGCCCACTAATAACCACTTGCAACACGGAGGGATCCAAACATCCTTCTCATCTTCCCTTAGAGAGCTCAGGCCACACGCATAACTCTTCCCAGCAAGAGCATTTTCTCCTAAGTGTGTGACTAGTGAAAACGGCACCAACACGTACCACAAAGGGAAACCTCCTGTCATTTACTTCTGGGGAGGAGTTCTTACCTGTCTGTTCCGAACTTTTGACTGTCAGCTCATATGTTAAATCTAAAAGGGAAATGTTAACACATTAATTCTTTTACTGTACATTTCAAAATCTTCATCAGCTTTGAAAATGCAAAACCGATTCCCACGATTAGCCAGCGAGTCCTACCCAGACAGAGCAGGGTTTGGCAGCAGGAGAGGTGAGCATGAGAGCAGCAGAAAATATCTGCGGCCACTGTGCTCCCTGGGGTCAGAGGGCACCCTCTGTTCCCCCAAACTCCCTTCCCCATTCCCCCACAGCATATCCCAACCATCCAAAACAAACAATCCAGCAGCTGGCTCTATGTATCACACAGGCTATATCTTGGTTATCAGTTCCAAAACACATTGGAGATTCTAACCATTGTATTTTAATCTCTTAAGTCCTCAGTATGCCAAGAAAAGGCTTTGCAGCTTTATGCTTAGTGCATCTTGATTATGCAATGAGGATGATATAAGGCATGCAAATGGACTCCTGCAACGATGATGGGAGCTGGGGGCAGGGCAGGCCTAGCACATTCTGACGCTGGGCTCTGCCGTGCCCCATAGCTGCCCCCTGCCTGCCCGGGCCTGCTCCCCGATGTACCTGTGCAGTGCTGCTGCAGCCGCCTGATCTCGGAGTGCAGCCCCTTGAGCGTGCTGGCATGCTCCCGCTGAAGGAACAGGAGGTTCTTCTGTGCGCTGTGCAGCTGGTTCTCCAGGTTTGTGGCTGCCATGCTGACATCCAGAGGACCTGTGGGTAACACAGACCCTGGCTGCGGTGCCTGAAGAGGGTCCCAGGGCTGCCTGCCCTCCTTGGCTCTGGGTGCAGAGGGGTGTGCACCTCCCAGGAGAGAGCAGAAGGAAACCACGGTGCCTGAAGGGCAGGGTGTGGGGGCACCAGGGCTACATTCCCATCACTGTAGGGAGGCCCCAGGCCAGGGACGGCAGCCTCTGCTTCCCGAACGCCTTGGGGTGTGCCCTAGCACCTAGCACGATGCCTGGCACATGAATGAGTGAGGCCCACTCCAGAGTACAAAGTCACTTCCCTTTACTCATGAGGAAACAGATCAAGAGAGGCAGATTCACGAGCCTGGGGTCACACAGCCAGTGAGGTATGGAGCAGGGATTCTAATCCAGGGACCCCTGGTTCCAAATCCTGTCCTCTCCACGCACCACCTCACCCCAACAGACTGACTGACCAAATCACGCCCAAAAGATTTCCCTGACCAGGAAGCACTGACAGCTTCCTCATGGGAAAAGCTGGCACCTGGGAAATGGGCCAAACATTTCCTCTAAATGGCATCTGGAGCCAGCCAAAGTAGGAGGGAGAGATGGGCTGAATTCCAGAGGGAAGCCCCCTGCACTTCACAGCACTGAGAGGAGCCACAGATCCTTCTTGGGAAGGTCTGAGAACGTATCTCATGGGGCCAGGGGGTGGTGCAGGTGTCTGGAGTCTGTCCCCAATGCTTGGCCCCTCCCAGCCCCAGCTTCCAGCATCTGATGCTCACTCAGGGCCCCAGACTCTACCTTCATCGTAACTCGAGAAATGTGGTGAAGTCATGAGTCTTTCTGGAAAAGCTACCAGAGTAATTCAAGACGCTTGTACAGCACTGAAAAATACTGAGGATGAAATGTGAGTTATTTGCTTATAAATTATTATTGTAAATACAGAAACTCAGAATGCATTTTCCCTAGTTTGCTATTCCAGAGAACCCTCCGTAAAGGAGGTACAACTTCTCAATGGCTCCCAGGACGCAGCCCATTTGTAGGATGCCACAGTGGAACCGTTTTGGAGACACTGACACACCCAGGCTGTCACTGCTTCAGACGACACCAATTGCTCATCAATTATCTGTACGACCAGTGACATGCATGCACACTAGCTCTGGAGCTAGGACGAGTTCATAACGAACTTCAGACATACACTTTCATCACACGAAAACACTTCCTGGGCGCTGCTCCGGTGGAAAGCCACAGACTCCACTCCAAGGGCAACCTGAGAACGCAGAGAAGGAAATAAAACACGACGGAGCTCACGAAGGGGAGTGAACAATGATACATCCTAAAAAGGACCAGGAAAAAGAGAAACAAGAGGCCCTTTCAGTTGGGGACAAAAACTGGCAGGAGAGGGCAGTGGCCCCAGGACACGGCAAGTACAGTCTCGGGGGGCACCTCACCACGGGCAGTGATTGGGCAGAGCTGATCAGAAGCCTTGGAATTGGTCATCTCTCTGAACTAGCAATTTATTTTTAGAAATCTACCAAAGGGAAATTATTACTTTTGTGTGAAAAGAGGTAGCTGTGAGAATGGTCACTACAGTGCAGTTTGCAGTTGGAAAAGACTAGAAACAAACTCAAAACCCGACAATAGGGAGTGGGTTAAATAACTTAAGGCGACCATTTCTAGGCATGTTTCTATAAAACAAAGCATAGCTCTCCCTGGCCTTTGACTGCCGTCGCACTGGGCTGCAGATGATGGCAGAGTTGAGTTTCCATCAAGCAGGGCTTTCCTCAGTGGAGCCGTGAGCAGCATTCCGGCAGAGTGAGAAAGGATGTTTCTGTCCCCGAAACCGTCTCTGTGCTGTAACCGCAAACTCTCCTGTGTAGGCTGCTGGGCCAGACACTAGTTTCTAAGTGGAACCCCACAGTTCCCGAGATCCCAACACTGTCTGCACAGCACGTGGTCTTGGGGGGCGCTGACCTTAACAAAGGAGCCAGCTACGACCAAGGCAGGTTCAGCGTGTGGCACACGTGTGCCGCGTGCTTGCTGTGGAAAGGGTGAGCACCTTCTGACCTTGCCCTTCCCTCACAAAGCAGAACGCTTGAAAGCGGAACAGCCTCAGCGTCAAAGGAAGGAAAATCCCAGGAGCACCTGAGAGCTGTCAGTAGCGGTGCCTACGTTTTCCTTCCACTCAGCAATCCGGAGTCGTTCACTCTGGCATCAATTCCAGCACCTCACCTGGAGGCTGAATCCCGAAGAGCTGAAAGGGGTTTGGAAGTGGGAACTCTAGCAGAGGTGCTTTCAAAGGACAGACTCAAATCCAGGATTCTGTTGGCTGATGTAAGAAGCAGAGCCCATATGTTAGTGGCTTGCTGTCAAAGAGAAAGAACCATTTAAATGTGATCCAGAATTTAGTGGGTCTTGGATGACAGGAGAGCTGCCCTAGGCCTAGTGTCCTACCCCTCACAAGCACTGTCCCCAGCTGCACAACCTGGGGGTGGCCTTGACGCTGGCATCCCCCGCCATCCATTTCCAGTCCATGATGATCTTGCTGGCATCCCCCGCCATCCATTTCCAGTCCATGATGATCTTGCTGGCATCCTGCTTTGAAAGCAGCTCTCAGATCCGTTCAACTCTCCCCATCTCCGCTGCTGAGGCCGTCCTCACCCTCACCCGAATCCCTGCCAGAAAGCCTCCCTCTGTCCTCTCCTACCTGCTCCATTCTGCTCTCCACGTGGCAGCAGAGTGATCTTGTTTTTAAATTGAGACTACTTAAAAACCTCCAATGGTTCCCACGGCTCTGAGAATCAGACTGGTCTGCCCGGCCCTGCAACTGGCCCCACCACCCTCGCTGGCCCTTCTCCTACCCCCAGGGCTCCAGGTGGCACGAGCTTTCCTCCAGGTGCCCTGCTGGGCTGTGCTTCTCCCACCCTGGTGCCCTCTCATGGCTCCTCCTCTGCCCAGAACACTCTTCTTAGGCCTCTCTCCCACCCACCTCTCCTGGGTCTCCACTGTCTACTTATCCTTTAGGTCTCAGTACAAGTTTACTTCCTCCCGGAAGCCCTGGCCCCCAGACTCGGGTGCATTACCACCCTGTCCCCAGTTCTAGTCTTTGTGTCTCTGTGAGGGTCTGTAAGTGTGGGTCTGTTTCCCGCCTCCTAGCACAGACTCCAGATTGTTCACTGCTGCACCCTAAGCCCTAGCACAGTGCCTGGCACCCTGGAGGCCCACGAATGGGCCTGGTGCCAGTCTGTTGAGTGCAGCTGTGGTGCCAGAGGAATGTAAGGGCTTCAGGGTTGAAAAGCTTTTGTTTCCATGGGCTTCCTATTTAGGTGCTTCTGAGAAGTGACAGCCTGCTGGCAGTCCTCACAGCCCTCGCTTGCTCTCAGCACCTCCTCTGCCTGGGCTCCCACTTTGGCGGCACTTGAGGAGCCCTTCAGCCCACCGCTGCACTGTGGGAGCCCCTTTCTGGGCTGGCCAAGGCCGGAGCCCACTCCCTCAGCTTGCAGGGAGGTGTGGAGGGAGAGGCGCAAGCGGAACCGGGGCTGCGTGCGGCGGTGCCTGCAGGCCAGCTGGAGTTCTGGGTGGGCATGGGCTTGGCGGGCCCCGCACTCGGAGCAGCCAGCGGGCCGGCCCTGCCAGCCCTGCCAGCCCCGGGCAATGAGAGGCTTAGCACCCAGGCCAGCAGCTGCAGAGGGTGTACTGGGTCCCCTAGCAGTGCCAGCCCACCGGCGCTGCACTCAATTTCTCACCAGGCCTTAGCTGCCTTCCCGCAGGGCAGGGCTCAGGACCTGCAGCCCGCCATGCCTGAACCTCCCACCCCCTCCATGGGCTCCTGTGCCGCCCGAGCCTCCCCGACCAGTGCCGCTCCCTGCTCCATGGTGCCCAATCCCATCGACCACCCAAGGGCTGAGGAGTGCGAACGTACGGCGCGGGACTGGCAGGCAGCTCCACCTGCAGCCCCGGTGTGGGATCCACTGGGTGAAGCCAGCCGGGCTCCTGAGTCTGGTGGGGACGTGGAGAACCTTTATGTCTAGCTCAGGGATTGTAAATACACCAATCGGCACTCTGTATCTAGCTCAAGGTTTGTAAACACACCAATCAGCACCCTGTGTCTAGCTCAGGGTTTGTGAATGCACCAATCGACACTCTGTATCTAGCTGCTCTGGTGGGGCCTTGGAGAACCTTTGTGTGGATACTCTGTATCTAACTAATCTGATGGGGAGGTGGTGAACCTTTGTGTCTAGCTCAGGGATTGTAAACACACCAATCAGTGCCCTGTCAAAACAGGCCACTGGGCTCTACCAATTAGCAGGATGTGGGTGGGGCCAGATAAGAGAATAAAAGCAGGCTGCCCGAGGCAGCAGCGGTAACCCGCTCGGGTCCCCTTCCACACTGTGGAAGCTTTGTTCTTTCGCTCTTTGCAATAAATCTTGCTACTGCTCACTCTGTGTCCACGCTGCTTTTATGAGCTGTAACACTCACCGCGAAGGTCTGCAGCTTCACTCCTGAGCCAGTGAGACCGCGAACCCACCAGAAGGAAGAAACTCCGAACACATCCAAACATCAGAAGGAACAAACTCCAGATGCGCCACCTGAAGAGCTGTAACACTCACAGCGAGGGTCCGCGGCTTCATTCTTGAAGTCAGTGAGACCAAGAACCCACCAATTCGGGACACACTTCCTTTACAGGCACACCTTGCTCAAAGAAAACGGGATATACTAAAACATCCCGAAATGACATGACCACCTCACCCGCCATGATGGCACAAAATGGGATGTGCCTATATGTAGATGTCAGTATTTTCTTCTACGCTCTCCCACGGGGGCAGAGGGGAATGGAGTACAAATGTTATCAGCAGCCATCTCTATCATAGTGTGGTATTACATTTCATTTGTAACAAATTTAAATATGATTTAGTAAGTATTCATACTCTAACTGCCTTGGTCAATCAGCAACTTTGAATTATAACAACGCTGTGTTTCATTAATCCACTCTGTTAACTGCAGAAATACAAAAGCGTCCTTAAAGCGTCCCATTATAATGGGCAGACAGCCTGGAGAAGAAACGGCAGGCGAGCAGGGAGAGTGTGATCACGTAACGCGCAGAGCTCCACAGTGAGCGCTGGTGAGCCACTCGGAGCCCTCACAGTGGGGGACAAGGGTCTCCTGGCCTGGGGCATTTCACTGACTGTCGCTCTCCCCTTCTTCCACACTCTGTGCTGACTGAAAAGGCCCTGACATGGAGACGCCATCTGTGCAGGGCATTCTACAGCTGTTAGGATATTCCTGAATAAGGCAGGTCCACTTGGGGCCAGGGAAACAAAACACATCTCCAAATGGCATCCAGATTACTCAATTATTTTCTCATCAGCTCAAAAGAGTAACAATATCACTGGCTTTCTGAGGGCAAAAGAGTTTTCACGGCTGAAAAGACAGTGGTGTTTTCCATTGCGATCCTTCACTACTGAAGAGAAGTAATCATTGTGATGATGTCATGCTCCCAGTACTGTGACATGACTGAAGCCACCGAGGCATCCTGTTTAGGCTGAGGAGACCCAGCCGGGAGATGCACATAATTCAGAGGGAGAAATGGAGTTAGTCCCAAGAGGCTTAATTCAGTATCAGAGATGCTTTAGAAACATGAAGGAGCATTCATGACAGATCCCTAAAAGGGTCAGCGTGGCAGATGAAAGGAGAAAGGCAGGGCGTCTGCTGCAGATGAATAACGCCGCCTGCTGAGTAAGGGCACTCACCCCATCTTAGCTGTGTGTCAGCCAGGAATGGAGGGCAGCTCATCCAGCCCGTTTGGCAAAACGCTTGCACTTTCTGTGTCAAAAGGGCATATGCTACAAATTGTGTGCTCTTTGTACTACAGCAGTCCATCCTGAGGCAAATCCAATTTTGTTCCTAAGCGTTGCTGGGAGCCATCCGCAATCTTACAGTTATTTGCTCAACCAAAGGCGGCAAGGCCAGGACATTGGTCTTCTTCCCTCCTTGGAGATGCTGCCCACAGCTGCAGAAAATGAGGCTCCCACTGACTATCACTTCAGGGCCTGGTCACGGCTTCCAGAGGGCCAGCCCCACCCAGGTGATTTTGCACAGCTCTGCTAGTTTTTCTCCCCACAGAACGCCAGCAGAAGCAATGCAAATGGGTACCTCGAGGGTCAAAGTCCTGCTGAATAGGTTACCTTGATCAGGGCTCAAAGGTTAAGCCACACGTACATTTTTTCCTATGGCAAATCCACTAGGTAAATTAATTTACTGTTCACTCTACTTGTTCAGAAAGTTAATACTCAAAAAAGGCTTTTCATTCCAAATCCTATAGAGATAGGCTCTGAAGACGTGGCAAGACAGCTTCCTGGATGGGGAAGCGCACTGCCGTCATTTCCTAGTGTCAACGTGTCTGAGGAAGGCCCGGCCTCGCCGAGTATGCTCTCCAGCAGCGTGAAGACAAGGGGCCCTATCAACAGCTCAAGCCGAATTCCATCTTCATTCCAAAGTGCTATCCCTTCCTCTCAGGGCATTAATGTTAACATGACGACATAATTCTATCCATGGACCACCTGACTTGCCCGAGCACAGTGTTCTTTCACGTTACTTACATCATTTGCTCTTGCAACCCGCCTCTGGGGAAAAGAGGACACTATCCCATGAAAAGAGAGAACATAAACCAATAAATGCACCTAAGCCTTGCCGCTTCTCCTAGCCCGCAGGTGATGTGGTGACAATCCTGACGTCTGGGGCAGATTTCATTTCATGCAGAAATTCAGATGTTTTCCAAGTTGTGCACATCAAGTCTCTAATACTTTGAAACTGCAGAGGAAATGCAAACACAGCCCACGGAAGTAGCCTTTTGGCCCGGAAGGGAAGGCAGTGTTCCTCCAGAGTCCAGAGCACAGGGCCAGGCCGTCAGAACAGCACTGCTCCCAAGGAGGCTGGATCCACTGGCTCTCGAGGGTCCACGTTAGAAAATCACACAGCTGTAAAGGCACTGCCGACCACCCAATACGGCAAAAAGACTCACTAATGACTCTTGCTCGTAATACCAGCAAAGGTTCCTAGGAAGCTGGGTGAGGGTGGGGCTTTCTGGGGCCTTAACAAAGCAGCAAGACTAGCTTAGGAAGAAAGCACAAGGTATTCTACTCTGTAGCATGTGTGTCCTGGTCCCTGGGATCCCAGCAGGTGCTCGGTCCCAGGGCCAGGGGCAGACTCACTCTCTTCCCCTGCAAGGTCAGGCTGATAGGAGTCCTCTGGGGGCCGAGTTAGCAATAGGCTATTCCTGCGAAAAAGCAGCACTTGGCTGCCAAAAACAGCTCTGATGTTACCCGTGGGAGGAACCAAGGCCAGACTTATCTTCCCCCTTTTAAAAATATGCCTTTTCCTTTAGTGTCTCTCCTGTGTGCACATCCTCCTTGGCACAAGTTTTCATGGTCAAGCACATTTCTGATCACGTTGCATCTCTCTGACTTTCTTGGGACCAAGCCCCACTGCTCCAGAGGCCCTGCTTGGTCAGCCTGCCCTCCCCAGCGGCATCCCCCTGGGTCCCCTCGGGGCTGGTGTGCTTGTCAACACTCGGGTCCTCTAGCCCCTGGCGTGGCTCAGACCCCTCCAACACAGGGCCTTTGCACACCTTGTTCCCTCTGTCTAGAACTCCTATGGCAAACTATCCCCTGCCCCCGCCTCATTAACTTCCATTCTTCCTGCACATCTGAACTCATGCATTACATACGTGCTGCAGATCATTTCCTACCGCTTCATAATGGCACCGAGTGGAGATCTAAACCAGAACTACACTGCGTTCGTCAAAAAGCACCACAGCAGCATGAATCTGAACATGACCTCACCCCATCATTTCTCAACATTCCAGAAGCAATATTCCAACGTATTCCTGAGACCAATTTCTTGGACAAAAAGAAATGGAATATCTTCGGTAGGAAAGGGTCTCACCATTTAAAAATGGGAGATTGTTTCTGAGCAATCAAGAACAAACATTATCTTTTAGTTGAACACAAAGCCTGTGGAAATAGGGTAATAATTTTAGAATCTAAAAAAAATAGCACACTAGCACTCAGGTGGTAGCTGTGAATGAGTTATAACAAGCTCTTTTAGATTCTAGTCATGAGTAAGTTATGACCCATTCACATTTGGTTCTCTCCTACCATGAACAACAGGAGCCCTGCTGCCCTCTCTGTGCACTTTTGAAAGGCCCTGACCTGGCAGCACTGCCTGGCCCTTAACAGGGCACAGTGTCTCCACGTTTGTGCACAAGGACCTCTGGGGGCTTTTCTGTGGGCACTTTCTGTACCGCTCTGGTGTCCTATAGCTTAAGCGTTGCCATCAAGAAAATGAAGGCTGGCCAGAGAACAAAGGCAGC
This sequence comes from Pan paniscus, assembly GCF_029289425.2. NCBI lineage: Eukaryota > Metazoa > Chordata > Mammalia > Primates > Hominidae > Pan > Pan paniscus. The sequence goes on from NC_073259.2 coordinate 132,027,938, forward strand.
AATTGCAGTGATTAAATGTAACAGGAGGATAAAATGATTCCTAGCAGGGAGGTGGTTTTCTAAGTAGATTCATGGAGTCGGAAAACATTGAGGGTAGAAGAAATCTTCAACATCAGGCATCCAACACCCCTTTGTTTCAAGATTAAGAAACTAAGGCCCAAAGAAGATCTGCTTAACACAATGGGACAAAAGAGACTGGAGTGGACAAACTCTTGAGATATTAGGCCGTACTTGGGGCTGTATCTGAACCCTATCTTGTCACCTAAGTCATTGTGATGTCTAACTCATGGGGTGGCTTTAAGTGCTAAAAGCAACCAGGACGGGCCTGGCATAGAGTAGTGCTCAATGAATGTTAGCTATATTATTTTTATGTAAACATTGGTCAATACTTCTATAAATATACCTCAAGATTATTTACTTAGCCAACTAGGGCATTTCCTGAATATTATCTAAGTACGGAAATGAGCTAGCAAAGAAATTCCAATTACTTCCAAAGAGGGAAGGATAAAAGCAAATAGAAGCATTTTCTGGGACCTCTATCCTCCATTTTCACTGGAGAAGAGCCACTGGGGGAGGCAACTAGAGAGGCAGGCAGAGCAAGGAGCCCTGAGGGACAGGAAAGCCTGCTTCTCCCTTTGAAACCATCTATAGTACTTCACGAGGCTAAAAAATGGTCCATGGCTAATTAGGCCATCAACTCTCAATCCCAAATACCTGCTTTTAAGAAAGGACACTCACCATCTCTGAAAATGAATACTGATGTTACTCTGAATTCACAATGAACTGGATAAATTGTTTTGCATGGTAGGACCCTATTATTCCTACTTGTACATGTATCTAAGAAATTCAATTAGTAAGTGAGCTGAAAATCTCTAAAAGTTAAAGTAGCAATAAAAACGGACAACATTTCAAGGAAAGGTAAGTACTCAACAATGACTCCAGGAATATTTTGGTAAAAAGAGTAAACACGATTACAAAGTGGAAGCAAAAAGTAGAAGGCAAAGGTGCAATTATGTTTTAAAAAGATAAAACATCTTGTTGATTAGTCATTCTTAAAGAATTAGGCTTTTTTAATCTGGCAAAAACAGGTGAGGTTGAGAGCTTAGCACAAGAGTCAGAATCGTGGGTTCCAATTCTGACCCTGCCATATCCGAGTTGCAACCTCTCTGAGTCCTCACCTTTCTCTTCTACAACATGAGAAATAATCAAACCTACATGATACAGTGACTGGGAGGGTAAAATGAGATTTTTTGTATAAAACATTTTGCAGTGTGTCTGACTTATTGTGATAAAGTGGTAACTGAACTAAATTTGGACTCATCCAAATGCGGAAACTTTGGATGGGGATGTTTTGTGGGTTCCCCTATTTCTGGCTAAGCAGCAGACATCTTTTAATAGGCACGTCTCTAAAAGCTAGAAGAGGAAAGAAAACTCCAGTAGCAACCAAAAAAAAAAAAGTCATTTTTTGCAAGATAATCACCACACAAAATAATCTCAACGTCTGTCAATAAGGGGCTAGCATGGCACATCTGAAGTATGCAATAATTTAAAATAGTGTAGATCTATATTTACCGACAAGGTAATATGTCTATGATAGGTTAAGTTTGTAAACAGTATGTTAAAAATTGTATGTGTATTATCACATTTTTGATATGTGTAGAAGGATATACACCAAAGTGTTAAAACATTTGTCTCAGCCAGGCACAGTGGCTCATGCCTGTAATCCCAGCACTTTGGGAGGCCAAGGCTGGTAGATCACGAGGTTAGGAGATGGAAACCATCCTGGCTAACATGGTGAAACTCTGTCTATACTAAAAATACAAAAAATTAGCTGGGCGTGGTGGCACACGCCTGCGGTCCTAGCTACTCGGGAGGCTGAGGCAGGAGACTTGCTTGAACCTGAGAGGAGGAGGTTGCAGTGAGCTGAGATCATGCCACTGCACTCCGGCCTGGGCGACAGAGCAAGACTCCGTCTCAAAAACAAAAACAAAAACAAAAATTAGCCGGGTGTCGTGGCATCCGCCTGTAATCCCAGCTACTAGGGAGACTGAGGCAGGAGAATCGCTTGAACCCAGGAGGCGGAGGTTGCAGTGAGCCGAGATCTCGCCACTGCACTCCAGCCTGGGCAACAAGAGGGAAACTCCATCTCAAACAAACAAACAAACAAACATTTGTCTCTAGATGGTGGACTCGGTGACTTTTACCTTTTAAAAGTTCTATTTTAGTACTATCTAAAGCTTCTTTAATGATGAACATATAGTCAGAAAAAATATTATAAAGTTTTCTCTTAAAAAAGATAATCACTAAATATCCACTAACAAAGTAGTATCATATGTTTTAATAATATTGTTCCAGGGTAATCTTGGATTGCTAAAATTGTGATTGGTTTACCATCACCAAGAATAATTAATGGGAAGGTAGTTGTTACAAATGTAACAATTTTGTGTCCCAAAGATATGCAGAAAATGACAATGATGAGAACTCAGGTGCTTCCCACCATGCATTATACATTCCTGTCATTCTCTGACATTATCCTTCATATGTATTTTATTTTATTAAGGCTCATCGACAATTCTTTAGACATTGACAGCCATTTCCTTCTGAAAGAACGTGCAGCCTAACATTAAAGTCGTAATGGATGTGATTAGAGAGCCTGACAATTACACATGGAAAGAGGGTACGCAGCCTGTCTGGGAAGGCTGCAGTCACTGGAGGCCTACATGATGGACTTATTAACCGGGTTTCTCTGCACTCCGATTATCTCATACTTTAAGAGTTTCTATTTGGCTTCTATTTAAAAACCATGTCACGGGTCTGTACGCTGATGAGGGCTTGGCTTTTCTGTGTGAAAATGCCTCATGAAGAAAGCAAGTCTATATTTCCGGTTGCCCATGGGTGTCTTTTAACTGGCCTGTGCAGGCCAAGATAGGCAAATACATGTGCTCCTACCATCTGTGTTGTGTGGTGCCTTCTGGGAGTGTCCTGGGCGTCATGGAAGTTTGGGTTCCTAACCGCCAGGAGGCCAGCGGGCGGCAGACCCCACCCCAGGAGGAGGGAGCACCAGCATTCCATCTCCGGACCCTCAGAGCTGGAGGGGCGATGCCCATACACTGTCAACTCTGCACTTTCTATTCCAAAGACACAGGCTCAGGGAGAAGTTGCTTCTGGGGGAGGAGGTGACCGATGGGGCCATGGAGGTGCTGCTCAGGCCCTTCCTGCCCTCCCTGCATCCTCCTCCTGCCCTTTCTCAGCAGCCCCCAGTATGACTGCCCTCTGGGGATCACCCAAATAGCCTTGTTTCAAGAGCTAGAGCTAGTATCATTTTCAACTTAGTAGAAATGTCACTGGTACACTTCTAACAAGCTTGTCATTTACCAAGATGATCCTGAGCCAACAATTTAAGGACACAAATATCTCCTAAGTTACTACACAAACAGTTCTAGCTAGTGATACTTTCCTTTAATGGAAGGGGAAGTAAGCAGTTCATATCCAACTGGTCTTTCCATTTCCACCTCAGATTGAGATTACTGCCAATTTTAATTGTCTACTAGTTGATAACTAAAAGATACAGTGATCCCAAATGCCAAATCATCATTCATCCTAATGAAATAGGAAATACTTAATCTTAGCGCTTGATGACCACAATCTAAACCAAGTTCCTAGGCCAAGGAGATGTGTTCCCTTGCTTTAAAAATCTCAATCTCTATGGTTTGCCAAACAGATGGACCAATTCACCTGACTTAACTGATAGGCCTTCTTTTTATCCATTTGTGGGTCTGCCTAATTATAGTACAGGTTTTAAGGAAAGAAAGGTATTTAGTAACTGAAGCTCTATACACCTTTTTTTTTGGTGGGGGGGAGACAGGGTTTCTCTATGTTGCCCAGGCTTGACTCAAATTCCTGGCCTCAAGTGATCCTCCTGCTTCAGCCTCCTATGTAGCTGGGATTATAAATGCCAGACCCCTTACCTGGCTCTATCCACTTTAATTTAGCCATATTTTTCCTTTATTACTTACAAAAAGTAAAAGAGTCCATGGTTTCATTAGCTATAACAGGCACCAGAGAAGATGACTGCCACTTATAGAAGAAACAGACGTTATCCTTGTGATGTGGTAGAAAGAGCTCTGCCCAGTCCCAGCCATGTCATCTTGGACAGTGTAAGAATTTAGCTACGCATCAAGCAAAAGCAAGCCAACTCTTCCAACTTGCCCGTCTATGAAAGGGGCCCACACTGATTCCTTCCAATGAGTTGAGACAGGGAGGACATTAGAGATCTTTGAAATTATTAAAATAGTCCAACAACAGTCACTTCAGTAAATAAAGTCACCATGACCAGGCATTTAATTTTAGTACTTACATACCTTCTGGTGATCAATAATCAGATATTTGTTTTTATTGAACATTTATTTATTTGGAATAACACAGCCTAAGTACCAATATTTTTAAAAGATAAACTTATATTTTTAAGAAGGCATTTACCATTTTCCTAGATCATTTCCTAGAGGTTTTTTTTTGTTTTGTTTTTTGATGGCTTCAGCATGTCCATTTAAGGGTGTTTGACCTCTGACTTTCCATCTAGTGATCTGAGAGCTCCAGCGTGGATTATTCAGTTCTTTACAAGTGTCCTTTCCGCAAACTTCCTGTGCTGTGTAGAATAGGTGAGGCACGCTTACTGACGGCATTTATGACTGACCCCCATAAAGTTCTTCCCACTCACAATCACTCTTTATTATGTCAGGGAACAAGAGAATTCCCAGAATCGTATGTTTCAGCTCTCTGGGAAATCACGCATTAAGTTCCAGGGGAAGGGAAAAGCTTCCCACAAAACAGCTATCCATTAAGAATGTCTGTTGTTTAAAATGCACCAGCAATTCTAACATCCAGAGACCAGTGAGAGAACGGTAGAAGGCAAATAGGTGTTACTTTAGGGCTGTCTTTGCAACCAAATTTTGATCATCGTAGATAAATGAGCCATTAGTGCATTAACCCAGTCAAAATAAATGAAAACAAATAATGACAAGTAAAATAAGGGGCAGGACAACTGTATTTCATAGATTATATATCAGCTGTGGGAGGAGAGTGAAATAAATTGGGGAAGGTAGAAAATCACTACATCTGATATTCATTAGGATTTTTCAGAGAATGAGAGGCAATCCAGTATTTTCTTATTCTTACTGTCCTTGCCTTGTTAAAGGTCATCATTTTTCATTTGCACTTTTTCCATTTGTACAACTGACTTTGTTTTTTCCTCTTATATTTGACCTTGTGCCCCCATAATGGGGTTAATTATAATCCTTGGTTCATGACACACTCTTTAAAGGCCCACTTTCATTTAGATACTTTTACAAATAAGCACCCGATGTATCCAACATTTTTGGAACTTAGCAATTTTGGTTTAGAGTGCCCAGATTTTCCATTTGAAGTTCGAAATTCTGAGGTTGGATGTTTCAGCTTCTTCTGGTTGATCCAGCTCTGGTGAAGCCTACTGGCCAGTAAGGAGCCTGGAGAATTTGACTTCCCAGTTTTCAGAATGGACAGGATGGTCACCTGAGGTCATACCTGGCAGCCACTGCCCTTGCTGGTTGTGGGGGAGTGTGAGGCAGCTTCCATCTTCGCAAGCAGCGGCTATGTGCACGCCCCACGATGCCTTTCAGTTGGTTCTGCCTGGCTTCTCAAGGGTGTGATCACTGCACTGTAAAGGGTGGTAACAGCAATCATGTTTGAGGATAACTGTCCTAACACATTCCCTGGGTCTAAGGCATCTGGGCAAGAAAATACTCAAGGACATTTGTTAATGAGAAGCTGAAAATCATTAATCGAAATAGTAATTATGACCATTATTTACCAAATTTCTATGCACCAGGCTTACAGATGATCACTTAATTCTTTTTTTTTCTTTTTCTTTTCTTTTTTTTTTTGAGACGGGGGGTCTCGCTTTGTCGCCCAGGCTGGAGTGCAATGGTGTGATCTTGGCTCACTGCAACCTCCACCTCCCACGTTCAAGTGATTCTCGTGCCTCAGCCCCGAGTAGCTGGGATTACAGGCATGCACCACCACACCTGGCTAATTTTTGTATTTTTAGTAGACACGGAGTTTCGCCATGGCTGGTCTCGAATTCCTGACCTCAAGTGATCTGCCCACCTCGGCCTCTGAAAGTGCTGGGATTACAGATGTGAACCACCACTCCCGGTCTATTACTTAATTCTGAAAACAATCATGCAAGGTAGGTATGATTATACTCATTTTTTATTTTATTTTATTTTAGAGACAGAGTTTCACTCTTGTTGCCCAGGCTGGAGTGCAACGGCGTGATCTCAGCTCACCACAACCTCTGCCTCTCGAGTTCAAGCGATTCTCCTGCTTCAGCCTCCAGAGTAGCAGGGATGACAGGCATGCAACACCATGCCCGGCTAATTTTGTATTTTTAGTAGAGACGGGGTTTCTCCATGTTGGTCAGGCTGGTTTCAAACTCCCGACCTCAGGTGATCCTCCTGCCTCGGCCTCCCAAAGTGCTGGGATTACAGGCATGAGCCACCACGCCCGGCCAATTAAACCCATTTTTTAAAGAATGGAGGCTCAGACGAGTGAAGACACTTAACTAAACTTGCAAATCCTAAATGCATGAGCCAAATGCAGATTCTTTCCAAAGGCTGCCACCTCCTCTGCCTCGTGCCTTCCTGAAGTGCTCTCCAATTTCAAACTCAGGCTGTTTGGAACCACAGGCTCTCATGGCAGCTCTGGGAGAGAAGGACGAGCTACCTCCTCACATAAGTGGTCTGTTCTGCTGTTTCCTGTGCATTCTGGAACGTTTGGCCCAAGTGTGGCCGCTTGAGTGCAGTGGTAATGCTGCTGCTGACCTCCCTGGCGTCACTGACTGTGACAGGTCCCGCTGAGGCTTTCCAGGCCTTGCCTCATTACATCCTCACACCGCTCTAGGATAGGGGAACTGAGGCATAGAGAGCTTAATCTGCCTTATTGAGATCATACATAAACTTGGTATTTTTTTGGTGCTTTGTAGTTTCCTCTGCCCTTTTCAAGGAGGGGGAAATTGTGCCTATGACAGGCCTACATTTTTCCTGATCCTCTCGTCAGAATTCATGTTAGCTGACTTTAAAAGCATTCAATGACAAGATTTTCTGAAGAGGTAATGTTCTCTCCCTCGGTTGCACTCTGGTTGAAAGTGGATCACAACAGATGAGCTGTACTGGATCCGCGAGCTATAGCGGCATAGCAGGGTAGGATTAACCCCCAGGCTCTGGATCCAGACCGCCACGGTTTGCATTCCAGTTCTGCCCTTCGTTAAGGATGCAGCCTTGGGCAAGTCACACGTAACTCCCGTGCCTTACTTCCTCATCTGCAAAATGGAAAAGCAGTATCTACACCTCATTAGGATGTGGGGGAAGATTGAGTTTATCTCAACAGATGCTGTCCAATGGAACTTTCTGTGATGATGTAAATATTCTATTCTCTGTTGTCCAATAAAGCAGCCACACCAAATGTCTGACTGCCAGGCTTGCTTTTTTTTTTGAGATGGAGTCTCACTTTGTTGACCAGGCTGGAGTGCAGTGGTGCAATCGCAACCTCGACCTCCTGGGTTTAAGCGATTCGCCTGCCTCAGTCTCCTGAGTAGCTGGGACTACCAGTGTGCACCACCACGCCTGGCTCATTTTTGTATTTTTAGTAGAGACAAGGTTTCACCATGTTGGCCAGGCTGGTTTCAAACTCCTGACCTCAACTGATCTGCCCGCCTCGGCCTCTCAAAGTGCTGGGATTACAGGTGTGAGCCACCACATGCGGCCTTAGGTGCCAGACTTATAGATGATCACTTAATTCTTGAAACAATCAGCAAGATAGGTATGATTATGCTGTTTTTAAAGAACTGAGGCTCAGAGATGTGACCACACTCTTCTGTAGCTGTTGCGGCCACATGTAGCTATTGAACACCTGAAATGTGGCTCATGTGTCTGAGAAATTTTTCATTTTTTGTTGGAATTAATTAAAATGTACTGTCCCCATGAGGCTAGTGTCTACCATGTTGGGCAGCACAGATCTAAAGCATTTAGAACCATGGCTAGAGCTATGTGTTTACTATCATTGCTTCAATATGGAGAGTCAACCAAACAGGTTTCATTTGCTCCCAGATAAACTGTCATGGGACCTGCCGTGGCCAGTGCTCACCTTGTACTGCTGGAATAATTTAACAATTTTTTTCAACTGCCATCATCATTATGCCATTTTATGTCTTCGTAGCATTTATCACTATCTAAAGTTAGGTCACTTATTTATCTTTCTTACCTTACTAGCATGTAAACTCCAGGAGAACAAGGACTTTTCTGTCTTGTTCCCTGCTATTTCCCTGCCACCTACAATAATGGTGCCTCTGGAAACCTGGGCTGGCCCTTTAAGAAAGGCTTCTTTCTAGGAGTTGCACACTAGTGGTGATCTCACTCAGCACCCTCCGAACCCCATCATTAGGTACTATGCTGTATCTTGTATTAGTGAGCATCAGAGGGCTTGGAAAAATTTCTCTGATTGCTATAATGGGAAAGCTCGCAAATAAAAAGAGTAAAAAATTATCAAGCCACCTAAAAATGTTCATTTCTGTGGAAAGGAAAATGTGGGCTTGCTCAGGACTTCCTGGAGTTTGTGACATACAGTATCTTCTCTGGTGCAGCTTACTGACACCTGGAAATTTATCTTATGAGCCAAGTATGTGAACTGTCAATGCTGAGCCTGTGACATGGCATTGAAGCTGAGATGTGGCCGTGTCGCATGTAAGCTCACGATTCAGATCATGCTTTCTGAGCTCCTCAGTGGCACTCAGCAGCTCAGAAATTCAGGGAACACCTGTCATGAGCTTGGATGACGCTTTTCTTGGTCTGTGACACAGTGAGAAAAACGAGGACAATGCAGTGAGTTTTCCATTAAGCTAACTTTATTAGACTCAAAGGACAATTCTTTATTTTCATTTTAGAACTGCCAAATTTAAAAGTGCACTGTCCCATGAATTCCAAAGCCTAGTCACCTAGCCACTCTAATCACCAGGACGTTATGGGGATCCCCAAGAGCTTAACGTCATCATTGATTTTGTTTTTTAATTTGCTTTTTAAAGTTTACAAGGCCTTTACAATAGGCCAGGCAATCGATTCTCCTTTTAAATATGCATCTGGAGGTGAAAGATCAAGCCAGCATATGTTTCTAAAGTGCTCACTGTGTACTCAGTCCTATGCTTACAATTTACTTGGGGATATGAGACTCAGCAACTAAAGTACAAAGAAAACAATGTATAATTAAATCCTCATGAGGCATCCGCCAAGTACAGGAGCCAGGGGAAGGCTGTCCATGAAGGGTGAAGGGCTGCCCATCCTAGCACTGGCAGCTCTTCTCTTATCTACCTGTCTCTCCTGCACCAGGCTGCATAAATCCTGGAAGACAGGGGCCGGCCTCAATTATTGCAGCATTCCTGGTACCTATCTGTTGCCAGACACATGGAGGTACCTAATAAATGAGTGAATAAGGACTGGAGTGACAAAGGTTTTACTCTGAAGAGGTTGGAATTAAACTGAGCCTCAAAGGATGGGCAGAGTTGGGACAGGAGGAAGCATTTCTGGTGAAGTAAATATGAATTAAGTTTTAGAAGGAACATGAGACCATTAAACTATCTGATATGGAAAGAAGATTCTGGGGAATGGTGGAAAATAAGGTTAGATAGAAAAGCTAGTGTCAGATTTAAGTTGTATATTAAAAGCTGCTCAGAAAAGTCGAGATGGAAAAGATAAGCAATGGGGAAAAGCTAAGTTTTTACTCAATAGAGGCAAAATCGCCACTTAAGGGAGTTTAGTCTGGCAGGGACGATGCAGGGTGAAGCAGGCAGAAACTGCAGTAGCGACACAGCCTTTAGCTCCAGGGGAGAAGAATCAACATGGAATCACCTTTTACTGAGGGCTCAGTGCCAGGCGCCATGCTACGTACTTGATCAACACTCTAAGGAGCAGATATTCTTATCCTCAGTTCACACATTAGCAAATAAGCTTGGAGGGTTAAATGACTTCCTTAAAGTCACACCTAGTAAGAGGCAGAGGTGGGGTCATCCCAAACCAGTCTGACTCCAAAGCTTATGCTCTCAACTAGATAATATACTGTCCCTAAATGAAGACGAAATGCTGCAGCCCTCTAAAATATAAAAGTGCATATCCTGCACAGCCTGAACACCGTTTGGCCAATATTCCATTTGCTAAACATTCTCTTTTGCCCTTTTCTTTCCCCATATTTTAAGCTGTAACCTTCTCAGGTCTACTCTTTCGTGCCAGATGCTAATATAATTCCAGTGCTTATTCTTGATGCTGCTGCTTGTGGAAAAAAAAAATCAGAATAAGGGAAAATGCTTCCTCTCTTCTAAAGCTGCAGAAAAACAGATACTATTCTGGGTTAAAAAGCTAGTTCTCTTAAAGAGCTACAAGCTTACTCTGCTATTCTGTGTGGAAACATGTAAAAATGTACAATTCTGTTTTGTTTTTATTACCAAACAAGTATTTTAAGACACCTGGGCTTTACAGATTGTTGCTGAATCCTTTAAAATACAGCTTTGAACTTCTAAATGTTTGCTTTTTAAATTGGTTGCCTTATTTACTAATTTATTAATAATACAATTTCATGTGATATCTTTTTTGAAGACAAACACTTTTAAGGTGTTCTGGTTAGCTGGATAAGGGGTTTGGGGTTTCTCTCTTGATACAGAAGACTAAAACAAATGCAGATACTGACAAATTCTTTATTCAAATGTAGTTTGAGTTTTTGCCTGCTTAAGTCAACAATTGATGCTGCGATTCAGAAGGCGGAACAGGATGGGGAGTAGAGAGAGGAAGGTGGCGACTCTGTGCTGAGACATAACATAATCTGGCAGTGGCAACAGTAATCTTCATGTGGGTCTTACAGAGGGGCTGGCCTGCTTCTGCAGTCTGACTCTAACCTGCTGAGAACACCATCTACATAGGGTCTTTTTTTCCCCTCAGAGAATCTACAGTCATTGTTTTATGGCTGATGCAAGATATAGGTTTTTTTTTTTTAATCTAAAGAACAGATGGAATTAGCATGTAAGTTTTCTGATATGAGGCAAACTGTAAGCAGTCGGAATTAATGAAAGAACACAGGGTTCTCATTCTCCTGATGAATCTTGAGTTTGATCAAGTTGGAGCAGTGGTTCTCAGCTGGGACAGCTGTGCCCCCAGGGGGCATTTGGCGATGTCTGGAGATGCTTTGGGTTGTCATGAGTGTGTGGGTGGGTGCTACCAGCATCTAGTGGGTAGGGGCCAGGGATGCTGCTAAACAGACCATAATGCACAGGACAGCCCCACAAGGATAATCTGGCCCCAAAGGTCAAAAGAGTTTTGGTTGAGAAACCCCCAGGGTTAGTGTCAATCTAATTTAAGGTAGGCCTTTTCTCCTCTTTGGACTTGAGGTTTATCCTGCTCTCTCTGGGTTTCTGGGATGGCTAGTAAACGTAGCATATGGCACTTTTGGGAGGGCAAACTCTCACCACATGCAGCATCCCTCCCGTACCAGAGAGCTGCTAACTCTGGAGGAAAGGTAACCAGCAGGTGAGGGGACAATAGGAGCCTATCTGAGTGAGTTTCTTCCTTGTATCTTACACGCTCAGCGAGGCAGGAGTGCAGAAACGGACTACTTAACCTGTTTAGCTAAAATGACTGGAACACTGGATCAGCATTTCCTTGCTTTCTTTTGCTTGGAAGAAAAAGGATTGCAAATAAACTCCAAATTGCCTAAGAATGTAATAATTTTCTTCCCGTTTCTCGATAATGTGAGATTTTGCTTTTCTTGTATGAACGCTAAAGTGACCTGAGAAGTGACGACGGTGAGTGCAAGATAAATCTGGAATGCAATAGGGACTCCAGTGTTATGGTTATAAAGCTGCGTATTTCCACAGAAATTAAGTGGACACATTGCAGCTGAGCTAGGTGTGCAGTTTCCACAGGAGTACTCTATCTAATGCAGGCAGGAAATCTCCAGGAAACTTTGATGTTTAAAGGCTTTAATATTTCTTCAATGCAAAGAGCTTTGTTTTTAAGGACTTCACTAAATATGTAAACTTTACAAGAATTTTAGACTCCCAATAAATTTATGAAATCATGTCAAAACTCCTAATATTTTATATATACTAGCACTTTAAGAAAGCTTTCCAGGCTGGGAGAAATGAAAGTACAGGTTCCATGGTCACCAGGAAACCCTGTTTACAAGAGCCATAATTTGAACTTTGTAATTTGCAGAAATATACTACAGAAATTGAAGTAATTAGTGCTGCGCTGGTAAATCTTAAAATGGTTTTCTACTTGGAAAAGGTCTCTCCCAAAATAAAAACGATTGCTCAGGTTATAAAAGCAGTTTAAAAATAAAGTTTAAACATAACAGGTACAAACTGAAAAGTTATTTATCTTTTTTTTTAAAAAAAGTGTCTGTATTAACAACAAGGAGGCTATTCCAATACAACACAGAAGACTACATAAATTATTCAAGTTCTTAGTACTTTTTTTAAAGAAAATCCTTTCGTATCTATTTTTGTGAATTTGGGGGTATAAGAGAAAGTTATGTCTTCTATATGGGGGGGTGATATAAATTATTACAGTTCATTCTTTCCATAAAGGAAGCATCTTTAAGCAGCTTTGAGCCAGACACTGTGGAGGACACTCAGAACACACCAACAAATAGAAGAGATAAAAATTCTGCCTTTGTGGAGCTAACATTTGGGAGTGGGGGTGGGCACACAATTCATACAAAAAGTAGAATTTTTTCACAAAGGCTAAATTAAATGGAACTTCCTAAATTATTGACACTTGCCTTACAGAACAGCTCAATGACTACCTAACACCATGATTTCAGAGTAGGTGAATCTAAACCTGAGTATACAAATTACAGGGAGCTGTAATTTAAGAAACTAGTATCTTTATAAATTGCTTTTTAAAAATTCCAGACAATATTACATATTATGACAACCAAGAGTCACTCTACTTCCATTAGCTGAATAATGTTTCAAGATACCACATTTCTGCCAATTTTAAATAATTGCATTATTTTTTAATGTAAATTTTGTTTTCTAAAGTTCCTAATTCCCTTTGTACCAGCAGAATAGTGAGGCAATTAGTTAATAATTTATATTTACCTAAAAACTAATAAAGAAATTAAAATTCAAATGGAAAAAACATCTCGTCACCTGACAATCCCCACGGAGGAGCTACTGGGTCTTTTTTGGAATACTGGGTCTTTTTTTGAATACTTGTTCTTAAAGCTCAAATTATGATGGTAAAATCAATTGATGTATTAGGACACCTGATATGTTTGATAACATTTGAAAACTACAATTTTAAATCGCTAAATATATTGCCAGTTAAATATACTGTTTGGAATGACGTGTGTGCTCGTACGTGTACATCGAGATATAGTGAGGTCAATCAAGAAACACTTGTGTATAACTGAGGAGACAAGACTAACCACTCACAGAAAAGTAAATTGATCTTTGGGATGCAATCTCTTCTCAATAAAGAGGAATCTTGATTCATCTTGACCTCTGTATATTCTGTCCAGAAGTCAAAGCTTATTTGCTCTCACTGGAGTATGAAGTCCTGCTTTTCTTTCTCACTTTTTCCTGACTCTCTTGACTATGAACAATTGTGAAAACAGTGAGGGCTGCACGCTCTTGGAGGAGCTTACATTTCTCACGGCCCTCATGTAACCCATGTTGGGCTGTTTTGGAAATATACTTCCTTTGGTGAATAACACGGTCAAGGTTATCTATGGTCAGTCATCTTTCTCACACCGAACAGTCCCTTATGGTGGCTCTTTCCCACACTGTCCCTGTCCTAGATCAGGCCCCACATCGTAGAAGGGACTCTAAAGACTGTCAGGGTTTCAGAGAGCCTCTTGGTAGCTCCAAAGTGCCTTCATCTTGCTCCTGTGTCCCATGGCCTGGTACACAAGAAGAAGAAGGAATGCCAGGGAAAATCGTATGTGGGTAGCATGCTCCAAATTTACCAGTGTAGCTCATCAGCACTGTGTGAGTTGTTTGACCCGTCCATTCATGTTGTAGGAAGTAGCCATAAAGACAACAAGAGCAGCTTATCTACGGATGGGGCTGTGGGGTGGGAGGCAGGCATTTATAAGCATATTCACTTTAGTTTTATTCAAATGAGAAAAAATGGGTTTTCATGTGAATGCTTTAGTAATTTCACTGGGTATAGAAGATGCATGCAAAGGCTAACACAATGACTGTCAAAAAGACTTCTGAAATATTTTATTTCCAGATTTGGTACATTAAGTGTGTCTATTTGTAACAGGAGTCCATAATTTCCAGATTGGATTGTAAATAAAGCTGTAAAGCCCTACACATTCATCAATGCCTTCACTGTCTTGTCCACAATCAGAAGAGGTGGTAAAATGTCCAAATGGAACTGTGAAAAATAACCTAGCCAGGAATTTTCAGAAACTGGACTGAAGTGGCTGGATTCCCTACCTATAAATGTAACCATGAGAGTTGTGACAAACAAAAATCTTGGATCTTCACCTAAAAAACTGAGTAGGCTTCGGAGGCTTCTGGTTACATCCCCAATGGTAGGACATTCCATGTGAGAGGAAGCTGTGTTCTTTTGAGAAATAGCTAAGTCTTGCACACTGATGGAAAGCACTGATGAGGGTGTCAGTGCATCTCATTCCCAGGTTCACTCTGCAGTTCAGCAGTCCAAACATCACTTCAACCTTCCTTCAAGGGACTCTAAAGTTCTGCTTGCTACTAACCTGCCGAGGATTCCCAGTTTCTTCAGTAGGAACACGCTGGCCCCAACGACTTCACACCTTCTAACTAAACTCAGTTTTCCTCTAAACACAGGAATGGCTAATTTGCTGCTTTCCACTTAAATTTCAGACTCAAGATGGTCACTGCACAGGCAGGTCCCACTGGCATCCTGAGACTACTTGGAAAGGCACTCTGCTCTAACCACAGCCTGCTAATGAGTAACATTCAGTGCAGTGTTCTAGAATTAGCCAGTCGTCATCCAAAGCTCTGAGTTCCATCCTGCAAAAAGGGATGAGACACAAGAACACCTCCAAATAAGACAGCTGTCAACCTATCTCCAAGGTCTCACTTCTAGCTTTGTTTCTACTTGGATATTTATTTTGTCTCTCCCCTAAAAACCTGCCTTTGCCCTCAAACAATACGGCTTGGCTTTTTTCACCTCTGAACTGGATCCTGATACCACAGTCTTACTGTACTAATAAACTTGTCAAAAACTGACTTGACCGCTTTATTGATGGAAAGCAATTCCTCACTTGAAATCTATCACATTGCAGAGGCTGAGGAGGATTACACATCCTTCCTCCCCCGAGAGCAATAGGGCATGTCAATGAGCAAGTACCTTAATGCCAGAAAGCTGCTGCTCTATTCTACTAGAACGTTCTGGTCTTGTCATAGGGACTCAACCAGAAGATAAAGATGACTCAGTATCAGATACTGACCTTCCTTGAAAATGACAGGCCAAACCTAATAACTTCTGCTATGTTCTTATCTATGGGAACACAAAACTGAGTGAAAAACTCCAACCTTTCTCCATCTTTCTTATCAATGTGCAAGACTTGGCTATTTTTAAAAAGTGTATCTGCTCTCCCACGCTACTAGCCACCGAGGCAGAAACACTAGCAGTGCCTTTTATCTGGGTTGATGTGTGTGACAGCCGAAGAGAAAGGAGTTACAAAAAGCCTCCTTCAATGTTTAAGGTATGGCACGAGCCTAACCTCTTACGTTCACTTATCATTAGAAAAATACGGAGAGCCTAAGATAATTATGCTATGTATGACAGAGATGGAACTTTCTCTTGGGAACCCAGTGTTTTTACATGTCCTCTGCATTATATCGAAGATGGTCTTTTCAGAGTATGATGCCACGGATTTCTAGGTAAAATGTGCAACTTTAAGAAAGACAGTATTGTAATAATATTGAGAATGACAATTTACATGTAGCGTTAATGCTTAAACAATGTTACCTAAGAACATGGGCTTTAATGACTTCTCATAAACTCTCTTACCTGCATAGTAAATGAGAAGGGCACAGGATGCATTTAGAAATGGATTGGGGAGGAAATCTGAAGAGCAAAGGATAATGGATTTTATGCAGACCTGAATTTAGTATCTTAAGTGTTGCCAAAGAGGCAACAAAAAGAAAATTTGTAGAAGCAGAGTATTATGTGCCTCATATTCCATTTATTAAAAGTTTTCTTCTGTCGTTTTTTCCCCTTTTTATAAGCAGCTTACTCAGGCTTGCTCTATTTGGTGCTAACCAATGGAAGTTCACTGCTCAGTCTTGAGAATTCAGCTAGAATAAAGAATTTCAAAAACAAGGAGAAAACTTACTCCTTCACAGAAGAGTAGACACTTCTTGCTTCGTAGTAAAGTTCTTTCTGATAAAGCAGTAAATTGGGAATAATCATGAAAGTATTGATCTCGGTCGGCTCTCCAGTGTGGAAATTTGCATGTAAACTGTTTTCCGATTAACAAAGAAGTCTTTAAAGATGTTTGTGCGATCCCTTCAGAAGTCATGGTTAAAGCTTTAAAATGCAACCTTTAACCTTGAAAATGCTGCTTTCTAACTTGCCTTATTTGCTAATTTGTTATCCTGGTAATAATATTTAAGTAGTATCTGTGATTTTTTTTCCTGAAAAAATAAACACTTTTAAAGTTTTATTTCTTGGTTAGCCAGAAAAACTTGATATTCGTCTCTTTTCCCTTCATGCATACAGCATAAATAAATGGTATATTCCTTGTTCAAAGTTTGAGGAGTCTTAGTCACTTATCACACCCAAAGTCAGCTAATGGGTAAGAGACACAAAAGCATGACACAAACTCATCTGCTACAGAATGAGAGTAACTATTTTAAAAGACATTTAAAAAGTTAAAAGCATGAGACAAACTCATCTGCTAGAGAACGAGAGAGTAACTATTTTAAAAGACGTTTAAAAAGTTAAAAGCATGAAACAAACTCATCTGCTAGAGATCGAGAGAGTAACTACTTTAAAAGACATTTAAAAAGTTAAGTCCATGCAAACATTAATTCAGAATTGTTTTTTCCTCTTCTTCCTAAACTGGAGAGGTCAGATCTTGGTTTAACTCAATCGGCCTCATTACTGACTTGCTGCACTTCAATCCTTGTGTATTGGGCACTCTGATGTTCACAGGCAACTCTGCTCTGCTTCTTAGCCACAGACTGGAGTCCCCACCTCACTGACCCACTTAATACATGTATTAGATTGACACTCAGTAGCCGAATCTTTGTTATAATAGATAAATCCTTATTCCCATTGTTGATCATTGAGAAACCATCATTCTCAAGATTGGTTTCATACAAATAGGGCACATGTCTTTCTTCTTCAAACACAAAGCTCCAATTCCCCTAAGCTTTTCGGCTTGCTGTAATTCTACTTCTTGGCTTTGTTTTACCTTCAGCTGCCAGCGTATTTTAAAAACCATGCAGACATACTGAAAAAACATCCAATGCAACTTAATGTAGGTGGATATGACTGGACTTTTTGCTGTGAAACTTGAGTCATGTTTGAGTAATGAAATAAACAAACTAAAATGCGGAGCAAGCACAAGAATCATCTCTTATATCATCTCTTATTCAGTTTTTTTTTTTTTTTTTTTTTTTGAGACGGAGTCTCCATCTGTTGCCAGGCTGGAGTGCAGTGGCGTGATCTGGGCTCACTGCAACCTCTGCCTCCTGGGTTCAAGCGATTCTCCTGCCTCAGCCTCCCGAGTAGCTGGGACTACTGTGCCACCACGACCAGCTAATTTTTGTATTTTTAGTAGAGATGGGGTTTCACCATGTTGCTCAGGATGGTCTCGATCTCTTGACCTCGTGATCTGCCCGCCTCGGCCTCAGGAGTGAGCCACTGCCCCCGGCCTTATTCAGTATCTTTTAAAAAATGTTTTCAGCCAAGTAAAAGAACGATTCACCTTCATAACTTGCTGGCTCTCCAAAGGATGACTGGCACCATCCCATTTTTTAAAAACAGCTTTAAAAAAAGCCTTTTCTGCTTGCCTTCCTAGAAAAGGGTAATTTTCCTCTTGATTCAATGTTTATTGTAGAAAATAAAGTTAAAGAAATACAAATCATGTATAATTAAAAAGAGTCTTTTAAAACACACTGAATTCGAGAGTGCTTTATTCCCTGTAATATGCCATACAAATGCAAAGCACGACTAAGAATCATCTTTAATAGCAGGTGGGTCTTTAATCTACTAAAAAATCTTCCTAGGGTTCATGTAGGTGTCTGAGGATGTTGCTACGTCCACAACTGTAGAAGCCAGCATAAGAAAACAAAAAACAAAAGCCACAGTGCTAAAAGGGAAGTACAGAAGTCCTCGAATATAGTTGCCATCGGAATACCCAGGAGTCCCTCTCAGAAAGACCCTCCTATACCTCTGTGATACCTCCTAATAGCCATTCACGCCAAGTGGGGAACCAGCTGATCCCAAAAGCCCCTAGGGAAGGAGCAGCCCCTTCTTTCCACCGCTAGTTCTCACCATAAACAACTTTTGCCTTCATATAGAAATGAAATCTGTTTTTCTGTACTCAATAATTACTCAAAATAAATGAAATCCCTTGCTGCATGACAGACCTTCAAACATTTGAAGACAATTAGGACACAGCCACTTCCGTGCCCAAATCCTTCTGCAGGTTGAAACATCAAAGCTGAAGATGTGGAAACTGGTGTCATTCAGTTAGCACCTACCTAGCCGGGATGAAACTTCAATCTGACCCAAACATTTACTGCAACATTGGTGTGCGAAGATACAAAGTCACCTAGTCACTGCCCTTGAAGGACATGGAATTCAGTAAATTCAGTAGATATAATTAATCTTAGTTACCAAATGTGTGCCCACTATGTATTAGAAACTATTTATGGCTGACCTTGTTCCAGATAGAAGGAAAAAAGTTCCATGACTTTTCTTGCCAGAAATACGAGAAAATGCTTTTTTAACATAAGTATTTTTTAAAAGCACCAACATTTTATTAACGTTAGTATCGTTGCAAAGGCATCCTACCAATTAGGTAATTATGTTGAAATCAATTTATCCAAAGATAATTGGATAAGTTGAGATCAATTTATCCAATTTGGCAATTTATCCAACATGGCAGATGAAAGAGTTATAAACCCAAGATGAATGATTCGTTTTTTAAAGAGTTAACAAAAATATCTAATTTCCAAAAAAACCTATTTGTTAGACTGATGTATTTAAAATGTGACACAGTAAAAATCTCGCACAAATAATTGTCCTGTACTTTAGATCTTAAATGTACCTAAACTAAATTTACTGAGTAATTATAATACGCAGAGGAGTAACAAAACTATTTTAAGATTTTTCAGTGGTGTGTATGTATATGTACGCATACCCGCATATATAATCACGAGTTTTAAAGCCTTCTTCCAAGCATATTTCACATAAGATGAACAGTTAGCCAAAAGAATTACATACATTTCAAAACATCTTTGGAGGTAAAAGGCACTTTAAACGTTATCATCTTTTTCCTTACAATGCAATAGCGAGAAAATGCATGGGAATTCTTGATGAGCAAAAAAAAAAAAAAAAAAAAAAAAGAAAAGTCGTTTTATCAATACCAATGCTCTTTAAATAAATTTCAAACGTAAAAGTTTTAAAATGGCAATCCTAGTTTTAATACTTTTACAGGTTTCTGGAACTGCGTAATATGTTAAAGTATTACAGCCTGGTAGCTTGTATTTTGTTATAAAACCGACTACTGCAACCTAAGCTACAGAGCACGGTTATATTTTCTCTCTGGCCGCCTAATTTTCCTTAGTGGACTAGATCGTACTGCTAAATACCAAAACTTGAAATGAAACCATACAGGTCAGCATGAAAACCTAAGTTAGAGAAACTCACTCGCCGTAGCAGACGGCAGCCCAGTAGCCAAGCCTGGAGCTCTGCTGCGTTTGTGCATTCTGCTCCGTTTCACGAATCACAGGCAAATCGTTACTCAGAGTAAACTAAAGCCGCATCAAAGCTTCAGGAAGGGGCTGGCAGGTAGTGTACTTACGGAAAGGCTACCAGGACGGGAGGCGATACAACTTGTCAGGGAGGGTCTCTAAGGTTCCCCGGGTGGTAACAAGCATTTAAAAAGGCGATGTGGATTCAGACGGCCTCCTCCCCACAGCATCCCAGACAAAGCCGGGCTAGGCCCCGGGGCGCTCCTGGTGCACCTGCAATGCGGATCCCTCGCCCTGCGATCCCACCCCGGGGCAGACAAGAGCGCCCCGGGACCGGCCTCTCCTCCCCCTTGGCACTGGGGTGGGCGCGCGCCGCGGCCGGTCCGCACCCTGGACTGGAGCCCGGGCCGGGGAGCCCCCTCCCCAGAAAGGGCCGGCGGACCCCGCGGGGGCGGGCGCGGGGGTCGCCGAGCCTCAGGGACCCTCTTTCCCCGACTCCGCCGTCTCCCGAGTTGCCTTCGCCCGGGGCCACCCCTGCCCCTGGGGGAGCTAACGTGGCTCCCAAGCCCCGGAGGTGGGGCAGGAGGACCCCGTCCCCCGTCTCCCGGCAGGGAGGGTTTTTAAAGTCTTCGCCACGAACTCCCGTCCCTGCCCGGCCCCTCCGCCCCTGCCCGGCCCCTCCGCCCCCGCCGGCGCTGCCAGGTGAGCGGAGCCGGACTCGACACACCCCGGGCCCCGCCTCACCTGCGGGCGCCGCCGTCGCGTTCCTTCAGGCGGCTGCCCTCTTAGGCTCGGTCCTCCCGGCGGGCGGCGGCGGGGGCCCGTGGCCCATGGGCTGGGCGGGGCGCGGCGGGCGGGGCTGCCTGGGCTCGGGCGCTGCCCGGGCCGGGCCGCCGAGGGAGGTCAGTGGGCACCGCCCGCCCGGCGCATCTCGCCCGCTCCCACCCGAGCGCTAGCCGCGGTGCACCCTGGGAGCGGGGCCGGCGGCGAGGCCTGGCCGCGCTGACCCGGCGGGCTAGGCGCCGGCGCGGCGGCGGGTCTGTGTCTGCCGGGCTGGGCGGGGGCGGCGCGCCGATATTCACTTGGCGAGGCGGGGCTACGCCCCCTTCCGCCCGGCTGTGGCGGGGCAGGGGCGAGGGCCGAGGGGAAGGGAGGGTCGGGCCCGCGGGACGCAGGCGCACAGCTCAGGTGCGGCCGCACCGCGGTTGCCCTGGGTAACGCGGCCCGGAGTGGGGGGGCGCGGGGAGGAGCGAGGGAGGCGAGCGGGAGCGCGCGCGCCGGGCGCTGGGGTGGGGGATGGCCGGGCCCGACCGGGCCGGGGCTGGGGGGCGGGGGCGGAGGCGGGCGGTGGGGGCGCGGGCCGGGTGGCCGCGCATGCGTGCGGCCCCCGCTCCCCCGGGGCTCCCCGGCCTCGTGCGTGCGCACGCGCGCTGTCCCCCGGAGGCGTCTGGGTGTGCGGAGCGCGCGCGCGCGCGGCTCGGAGGCGCACCTGTGAGGTGTCCCTGAGGAGAGGGAGGTGGGTGCGCGGCGCCCGCGGCCTGGGGCGCTGACTCCCCTCACTTGGAGTGAGTTCTCGGCGGCCGGGCTGCAGTCTTTCTTTCTTTCCCGGAGGGAGGCGGGGGCCGGGGGCCAGGGAGCGGGCTAGGGGTGGGAAGGAGGTGGAGTGGATTAAAGAAAAGAAAAACAACCCATCCCGGAGGATGGGCCTCGGGCCGGCCCGGCCCTTGGGGATGGCGGGGAAGGTCAGAGCGGCTCCGCGCAGCCTGGCGGGTCCGGGGCTGAGAAGCCGCCCCTCGGGCCTCGGGCGGTCGGCCGCGGGCCCGCAGTGCGGGGGAGCGGGGCCGGGGGGCGCAGATGGCGGCCGGTGCGAGCGAGGGCTGGGCAGCGGGCAGGGCGAGGCCGGGCGAGGCCCCTCGGGAGCCGGACTCCCGAGCCAGGCTCCATTGTTGTTGGAGCCGAGGGAAGGGGGAGCGCTGCCGCCCTCGTCGCCCGTGGAGCCGCGCCTTGGAGCCCTTCCAGGCGGGTCCCGGGAGAGGCGGTCATGGCCGCGCCAGGGGACCGGGGAGCCGGGCGGCTGCGGAGGAGCCGGCTGCATGGGGTGCTGTGTGTTTTTCAGGGCGCCCTGCGTCCGGCAGAGGAGGCGAGCATCCCGCTCAGGTGATGAGGAACCCCTCGCGCACCCAGCGCAGAAGGCTGCTGCCGCCGGACGCCTCCATTGTTTGACCACAACAAGGGCCGGATTCTCACCCAGGTAAACTGGCTGCCGGCGCTGTCCACCTCCCTCTGACTCCCGCCTCCGCAGGCGTTCTCACCCCTTCCAGGACTCGACTGCAGTTTTCTCACTGTCCCCGGCTTCTCATGAACTCCGTATACCCCCCTCCCAGACATTTTCCCGTCCGGATCCATCTCTCCGCCACATCACCTCTCATT
Organism: Pan paniscus; assembly: GCF_029289425.2. Lineage (NCBI taxonomy): Eukaryota > Metazoa > Chordata > Mammalia > Primates > Hominidae > Pan > Pan paniscus. The sequence continues at coordinate 132,050,370 of NC_073259.2, forward strand.
TCCCCCAGAACTCAGCTCCTTTGTGAAACCTTTCTTGCCGAACTCTAACAACTAAATCTCCCCGGGAGCCTGCTCCGAACTGAACTGTTCTGGTTGCTAGATTGCTTACGGGCTGTCTTATTGCAACAAAGGAGACCAGATACCGAAAAAAGATTTCTGAGCTATTGCCTTCTTCAAGGAACGTTTTCTGATATTTACAGTTTATTGTTTTCACAAGATGGAACGGTTTTTAGGCATTTTGGCTTCTTATTTAGAGAGGGCTCCTATTTCCTTCATAGACGCATAGTTTTTTAGAGCAGGAAATTGACCTTGTTCAACCCGCAGGTTAATTAAAAATTTAAAAATTAATTCTAAATTAGCAGAGTAGTACATTTTCTTTGTAAAAACAGCATATCACAGAGATGGCATTTTGTCTTTGACTATCAACCTCTGTCTTCAGGGATGCCGACTATTATGTGTGTGGTGTTTATCCTTCTAGATCTTTTGGAGTACTTTTACGTGTGTGCACTTAACATCATTTTTGACTGTTTTAACAAGGACTGTTGCACCGTAACTTTCAATGTTAGCATGTAATGCTTCAAGTCATTTTTTAACAACTGCTGCACCATGTTCCATAGATTCAGTATATCATGGTTTAGCCATTTCCCAAATTGATAGCTGTTTAAGTTTTAACTTTAAAACAGCTTTTTCGCTGGTGGTGGTTCTCTGATGAGATGAAATTTCGGTGATAGGAGCACAGATCTACGCTAATTATCGAGATTCGGCATTTATGATGAAGTTCTCTTTTGGTTAAGAAATTGACATGTGGAAGCAGCCACCCCTCCCCTATGGTAGTTCTGACTCTAGCACTTAGAAGTTGTGTGACCTTGGGGAGGACATTGAATCACACCAAACCTCGGTTTTCTTTCCTGTAAATGGCCTGCTCTGTCTGGTCCATAGAGTTCAGTGATACAGTGCATATGTGTTGTGGAATGTAAAGTAGTATATATAAAGGTTGGTTTTATTAGCCTTTGTGATCCAAAAATTATTTGCAATATCATTTATATTTTTTGACCAGATGTGTGTGTATCATATCACAGAGCACTACAGATAGTCAACTTTGAATGCTTTTTAATTTGTGACTTTTTAAATTAATTTTTATCAAGCACTGACAATACATTAGTCTTCTTAACAATATTTTGCAAAGCATTTTTTCCTAGGGCTTTGTTTTCTTCCTCTTCTTTAAAAAAAAAAAAAGAGAGAGAGAGATAGGGTCTCTTTCTGTTGCCGTGGCTGGAGTGTAGTGGCATGATTCTAGTTCGCTGCAGCCTGGGACTCCTGGGCTCAAGTGATCCTTGTGCCTCAGCCTCCCCAGTAGTTAGGAATGACTACAACCATGTGCCACCACACCTGGCTGATTTATTTTATTTTTGTAATGACAGGCTCTTACTATCTTGCCCCAACTGGTCTCAAACTCCTGGCCTAAAGCAGTCCTCCCAAAGTGTTGGGATTACAGGTGTGAGCCACTGTGCCCAGCCCCTAGTGCTTTTACATACCTTAAAAATTAAGGCATATAAATTAGTTGACTGTGAATAAACATATTAGCAAACTGAACACTAGACAATACTCGCACTATAATATTTAAGCTTATTTCCTTAGAGTTGTAAGGTGTACATGTATTTTTCTGTGGCAGCAGCAGATTCAGATTAGCTTTTATGTCCTTCAGGGAAAAGGGATTGTTACTAAATTTGCAGGCTGTATCAGAGTTTTAATATTGAGATTTAATATTTTAATCATTTAAATAATGATTGAATGATGTGATGGGTAACATTTTAAGATGTATGAGATACGATTAGGGGCTTTTTACGTATTTTTCTTTCTTTCAGATATATATGAGTGCCTGTAGTGTGGCCAGCAAAATCAACTTATTTTGTTCTCTTGAAGCTTATGATTTGTGAGGGGGATTGGAATTTAAACACAATCACAACTACACGTATGATCACAAACTGGTATCTGCTGTGAAAGTTAAGAAGCACCTGCTATGAGGGAGTATAAAAAAGGGGAGACCAAATTTTAGAGTGGAGAGAAGGGGCCTAGGAAAGACTTTTCTGTATAAATAAGATTTAAGCTGAGATTTGAAGAGTGCGTAGGTGTTAGTGTGGAGGAAAGTGAGGGATAATTTTCCAGGCAGAGGAACAGCATGTGGGAAGGCCTCAAAGTGGGGAAAAAGCTTTGCCCATTCCAGGAACTGAAAGAATGAATGTGGATAGACTATGGAGGTGAAGGGGAAGAGTGGCTAGGCCAGGGGCCAGATCAAGTAGGGTCATGTAGGGCAGGTTAAAGTGGTTGTATTTTATCCCGAGTGAAATGGGAAACCATGATATGGGTTGGGATTTACGAAGAGGAGTGACATAATCAGATTTGTATCTTTAAACAGCCACTCTAGTCGTCGCATGCAAGATGTGGGGGCATGTTGGGGGTGGAGAGTAGAAGTGGGGAGACCAGGTTGGCCATCTCAGAGGGCTGCCTGGAAGAGACGTGAGCTTTCCCTTGGAATTCACATTGACCTCACGTTACCAGCTACACTAAGGTCAAATCAATGTTTGATTAAAAAAAAAAAAGATCCTGGCCATGCACAGTGGCTCACACCTGTAATCCCAGCACTTTGGGAGGCAGGTGGATCATGAGGTCAGGAGACCGAGACCATCCTGGCTAACAGGGTGAAACCCTGTCTCTACTAAAAATACAAAAAATTAGCTGGGCGTGGTGGCAGGCACCCGTATTCCCAGCTACTCGGGAGGCTGAGGCAGGAGAATGGCGTGAACCCGGGAGGTGGAGCTTGCAGTGAGCGGAGATCATGCCACTGCACTCCAGCCTGGGCAACAGAGGGAGACTGTCTCACAAAACAAACAAACAAAACCCCCACAAATCCTTGTTTCTAATTTTTAAGAAGTGGGGATAAATAAAAGCAATAAAAAGGTACTTGGTATGCAAAAAGTACACATAAATGTTAAACTAGTTGTCTATACTTAAAAGTGTCAGAGAGTCAAATTAAAAATTGGGACATTATTTAACAAGGTTTGTATGTTTTGACAAAGCGGTAATATGTGAGATAGGAGTGAAGTGAGGCTCTAAAATGAAGGGAAATATTTGTAGATGCTATTGACTATGAAAACAATAACAAAAATTATTAGACAAAAAAATTGATGGAGTGACCATGTATTAGTATATGTATAAAATTAATAGCTTTCTGAATACCAGAAATAACCTACTAGAACCTAAAATGGCCAAAAAAAAAAAAAAAAAAAAAACCCAAAACAAGAAACTGGCTCTGACCAGGTTGCAGCAAAACAAGTGAACCGTGTAGGCACAACCTTATAGAGTCAAGTGTGCGCTCTGTGGAGGAGACCATAAAGTATCCTGAAAGGTCTGAAGGGGTACCTTGAACGGAAAGAGAGGCCGTCTTCCGGGCTGTGATGTCTGCATGTTATGGAGATGTTCATTTTGGGGTGAACGTGGTAGAATAATTATGAGTAATGAGGTGAGACAAATATATTCAAACATATTATAGAGCCACATTCATTAAAACAGTATCATTCTGGCTGTAAAATATCCATACAGGTCACTGGAACTTACTCAGCACCCCAGAAATAAACTTTTTTATATGGAAATGTCATAAATAATAATGAAATCATCACAAATGCCCCCTGAGTCTAAAGAAAATGTAAGTAAATATTAAACATCTGGAAAGAGGAGTTTTACATGCTAAGGTGGATGGAGCACATGCTTTAGACTCAGATGTGTCTAAACTGGAATCTTTTAAGTGAGGAAAATTATCCCCACTTTGCAGGTGTTATGAGAGTAAGAGATAAAGGGCCAGGCACCTGCAGGGCACTCAAATCTGTAAGTAGCTGCTGCTATTAGAAACAATAGAGAAAATAATAATTAAAAATTAGTGTATTAGACTACATAAAAATTTATTCTTTAGGAAGAGAAGGGAAAAAACCCGAATCATAAAGTGGAAAATATTTGTGGCAAATGATAAGCTAAGAGTTAGTATTTTCAATATGCAAAGAACTCATCCAAATTGGTGAAGAAAATAATGAAGATCCACACACAGGTGGTTATAGGATGTGAATAGACAGTTCGCTGGATAGAAATATAAGTTGTGAAACATTGGAAAAGCTGTGTAATTCATTAATAATCAAATCACTAATTACCGTATAGAAAAGTTAGATTCTGTTCTGAATAGCAGCAAAACTAGAAAACATTTACAAGTAAGACATAAATGTACCAAAGCTTTATGAAGAGAAGTAAAAACTTTTACCTAAATGATTTAAAAGCTAACCTAAATAAATGGGCAGACTTTTTCCTGGAAGGGAAGGCATCATTGTAGATTGCAGTACTCTCCAAATTAAACTATGATTTCAATGTAATTACAATTGAAATCCCAGTGGGAATTCTTTTGGACACTTGATAAATTGCTTCTAAAACTCTTTTGTAGGAGTAAATGTCCTAGAATGGCCAAAAAATGACAAACGTTTTTAATGGAAAAGTAGTGTTGGGGGATTTGCTATATGAGAAGTCAAAGCATACTGAAATGCTGCAGTAATATAAATGGTGAACACAAGAATAGACAGATTGACGTCTGGAGCAAAGTAGAATCCAGTAACAGACCCATTTTTATATCGGAATTTAGTATATGATAAAGTTGGTGTTTTGCAACAGTTGGGAAATTATAATTCAGTATGTTGTATAGGGATAAATGGCTCTTTATTTAGAAAGAAAGATCCTACTTCATCACATTCAAAATAACTTAGATGGATTAAGGAACTAACTAAAAAAACCTATAAAAGCATTAGAAGGAAATATAAGAGAATTTGTTATGTAGAAGGATACACTGGAAATTATGTGTTCTGGTAGGCCATTTAGGTAAGACCAAGACCTAAAATCATAAATGAAAGGATTGATAAATTTGACTATAATCACAGTTGATAATTCTGTGACAAAAAGCGTTACAGAGTGACAGACTGGGAAAACAACCTGTAGCATGTATAAAGAATAAATAGAATTAACAAATTAGGTAATGAATTGAGGATATGAACAGTTCTTAGATAAATGTGTTCAAACAGTGAAGAGAAATTCAACCTCATTGTGATTAGGAGAATGGAAATTTAAAAACTAGATTTTTTTGTTGGGAGGAGGGCATCAGGCAAAAATTAAAAACTATCCAGCGATGTAAAAGAGGCACCTAATACGTTGTTGGGACATAAAATTGTTCCAAGTTTTTAGATGGCAATTTTGGCAGAATTTTATCAAAATAAAAGTACACGTTGATTTAGCAGCTACACTTCAAGGAATCTGTGCTATTTTCATAGGAGAACATACATTAATATAAACAATGTCTATTGCAGCGTCATTTATAATGAAAAATTGAAGATAATCAAAATAAATTTTGGTACCCATATACTGTGGAATATCAAGTAGCGTTTTGTTTTTTGTGGGATTTTTTGTTTGTTTTGTTTTGAGACAGGGTCTTGCTCTGTTGCCTAGGCTGGAGTGCAGTGGTACGGAATGTGGTTCAGTGTACCTCAGCCTCCTGGGCTCAAGTGATCTGCCTCAGCCTGCCAAGTAGCTGGGACCACACACACACACACACCACTACACCTGGCTGATTTTTAAATTTTTTTGTAGAGACGGAGTCTCACCACGTTACCCAGGCCAGTCTTGAACTCCTGGCCTCAAGTGATCCTCCCGCCTTGGCCTCCCAAAGTGTTGGGATTACAGGCATGAGCCACCATGTCTAGCCTATTAGTTTTTTATATAGAGAGGTAGATTTGTATGTACTGACATAGCCTGTATGGATGTCTAGAATATACTGCTGAGCCAAAAAAGCAAGCTTAATCTCATTTTTTGTAAGATACAAAACAAAATAATGAAGGGTGAGTGTGTGTATATATATATATTCTGAATAAGAATTAGAAAAAGACTAGAATACCTGAAAACATTTAATTCTGATTATTTCATGGGAAAAGCCTAGGGGAGACTGGTTTTTCATATCACATGTGTTTGCATTGCTTCAGTTTTTTTTACAATGGTCATTTACTTTTGTAATGAAGATGTTACAATTTCTCACCAATTTCATGAAGGTCTAGATTTAGACAAAAATATACAGTGCCTAGTACCTAAAAGGATGTGGTAAAAATGACACACTTTTATGTTACATTGGCCATATGTGTCAAGAGTCTTAAAATTATTTACATTTCTTGATGGTCTAGGAACCATCAAAAGAATATTTTTAAATACAGAGAAAAGCTTTCTGCACAAAATATGTATATTGTAGAATTATATTTATGGGCACAGTTTGCAGAATGGTTATGATACATCCCCTATATCATATATTTAGTGGCAAATAACATTGCCATTAAAAACGTTTATGAAGAAAATATATTAAAATGCTTATGATAGTGTTAAGTGGAAGGAAATCAGGATACACAATTGTATACCTGATATGATGAAAATGCCCCAAAAAAAGTCCCAGCAGCCTTCCAGTAAAACCTATGAATGGCAAAAATATGTAGAAGAAATTAGATGGAAATCTTAAGAATCGTGGAATTCGGTAGGATGTCGGGTGATTTAAATAATCTTTTTTGTATTTGCCAAGATTACATGTACCTGTATTACATGTATGATGGAACATTTGATTTAACAAAGTATATTATATCTGGGACATGATAGCTACATGGCAAATAGACATGAGCACTTTTTTTTTTGGTTAAAGCCAATGAATAAATTTGGAATTTACACTGAAAATGATTGGGACCCATTGAAAACTTGTGAGTAGGGTAAGAACAATCCATTTTGCATTCTAGAAGGTTACATTAGAGTAGATAATGGATTAGAGGGAAGCAAGACTGGAGGCTTTTGTAGAATTCCAGGGAAGATGACGGTGGCTTGAGTTAAGTTGAGACAATGCAGGTACACAGTGGAGAGTTTCCAGAGGTATTTGGAAGAGAGTGGCTAGACCTTTGTGATGGGGGGAAGTCAATGATATTGACTTCGGCAATTGAGGGGAGAGTGGACTCATTTACTATAGTTGGGAATTGGCTATGGTTTGAATATTTGTCCCCTTTAAAACTCATGTTGAAACTTAATCCCCAATGTGACAGTGTTGAGAGGTGGGGCCTTTCAGAGAGGTTTGGCTCATGAGGGCAGAGCCATTCATAGATTAATGGGTTGTCATGGGAGGGGACCTGGGGGCTTTATAAAAAGAAAAGAGACCTGAGACAGCATGTTAACATGCTCAGCCCCCTCTCATCGTGTGATGCCCTGTGCCGGCTCAGGGCTCTTTGGAGAGTCCCCACCAGCAGGAGAGCTGTCACCAGATGTGGCCCTGGGCTTTTTCAGCCTCCATAACTGTAAGAGATAAATTTCTTCATAAATTATCCAGTTTCAGGTATTCTCTTGTAAGCAATAGAAAACAGATTAAGACAGGAATATAGCAGGCTTTGGTGAGGAAGTGATTGATTCAGTTTTGGATGTACTTGAGTCTGAAGGTCTTATAGGACACATAGGTGTGTCACGAAGAGGATTTACAAAGAATAATTTTACAGTACACATGTTTTGCTGTAAGAATGACTAGATACTATACATAGCTATGGTATTAAAATCAATATTTCTACATGGTAAATTTTTCTTGCAATATAGTTGTACTTCTGTAAATTGGGGCATATCTGTCTAGACAGACTGGACCATTGATATTTTTCACATAGAATTACTTGAGACTGCATGACCTCGACTTCAGATAATACCATGATTGTCTTTGGGGTTCATTGGGTAGACTCTTGCCTCTCTGAGTGGGTGGTGGAGGTTCCTCTGGGCATTAGTGGTCCTTTTGTCAGTCATCCTGTTGTCAGAGTACACCTGACTTCTGGGAGTGATTTCTCTTCATCTTGGTAAACTGGTCCCTTCCACGTAGGGGCAGGCCAGGAAATAGGCAGAGTGGTGCCCTTTCATCCATGTGTGAGTGCCCACCTGGCTGTTAGTAGTATGGCTGGAGCATGGGTACCTTGAAGGACAAGTGGGGAAAAGGTAGCGGAGAAAGTGCCTGCCAAGGTAACAGAAGTCATTAGAGAGGAAGGTAGATGTCTTCATCAGAGGTTGGGGCCCAGTCGCTGGGAAGTTGGCGGCAGTCAGTGTGGCTGTGCTCTTTGCCTTCATCTCCCAGGCTTCTCCTGCTCACTGTGTGTCTGCCCTATGCTTCTATGTGTGCCTGCCCTCCCCCTAATCTCTTCTCTCGCTTGGCAGTAAATAACACGTGACCCCAGGTGGTCACTCTGGAAGGCCATTCTGAAACTCTAACTTCTGCCAGCTCACATCACAGACCCAGTCTTTCCACTTCCCACTTCCCAATTCCAAATTCTCCAGAAGGACAATCTGATTGGCTTAGCTTGGGTTCCACGCTCACCGTATCGGTTTTACTGTTGCAGAGCTTACAGGAGCAGATTCATTTAGTGTGAGCCTGGTGGACTGGCTAGAAGGGAGTGCAGATGAGGACACTCAGGAGAGACGTCCTGGAAGTTAGAAAGTTTCAAGAATGGACAGGAGCAGTAGTTTCAAACGGCCTAGAGATGTAATAAAGGGATCAGGAGTGAATCTTAGATTTAGCAAATTGAAGTCTTTCAGCCCAGGTTGAAAGTTGTGTCTACTGGGCATGGTGGCTCATGCCTGTAATCCCAGCACTTTGAGGGGCCAAGGCAGGCAGATGGCTTGAGGCTGGGAGTTTGAGACCAGCCTGGGCAACATGGCAAAACCCCGTCTCTACCAAAAATACAAAAATTAGCCAGGCATGGTGGCACATGCCTGTGGTTCCAGCTACTTAAGAGGCTGAGGTGGGAGCATCACTGGAAGGCAGGGCTGTAGTGAGCCATGATCACGCCACTGTACTCCAGCCTGGGTGACAGAGCGAGACCCTGTCTCAAAAAAATAAAAAAAGAAAGCAAGCAAGTTGTGCTACAGCTAATCCATATGGGAGAGTCACAAGGTGGAACCAATGGCTATGATTACTCATTTGTAAGACACTGAAAGAAGAGAATTTTTAAAATACAATTTAATTTTGAAGATGTAGCAGAAGCATTCAAAATGTAATTTTAAAAATATAATTCGTATTGCTTTTTAATGCTAAAACATTTCTACACCTTTATTCTAATTCTGAAATACACAGTGTCTCTTGTGTCACTTGATACATTATAAGAAATTCAGTAAAGCTATTCTAGAACTCATTTATTTTTCATACCCCTGAAAGTTCATAAAATAATCATAGGTTATTTCCATATCTTATTTTGCAGTGTGTTCTATGATATTGTGACAGAGCTTGTGAGGAAGCCTTTGTAGCCAGAGCAGACCCCTGTCCCAAAGATGATGAACTCTGCCACTTAGGTTAACAATACAACAGTTCATAGAAATAATTGGAACCATTTTTCTTCTGCAGAGTAAATCCTGTATGTCCCTCTGGCTTTCAAAATATCACTTTTGTATGTGTAGTTCAAATATGTTTAGGATTGAGCCTGATGGGGGTTTAAGAATATTTCATTGATTCAAAGTACTCGGTGTTGGCTAGAAAACATGTCAAGTTTCTCAGTTAACCGATATTCAATAAATTACTTTTAATACTATAACTTTACATTGTGATAGGACTAGGACCTTGTGGTAAGCCTCCAGACTCACAGTTAGAATCAGAGAACCTGCACAAAGCGGGTTGCATGCATTTTCATGATGCTTGGCAACTAGAGGTAGTAACCCATTGTGACATTGATTTCAAGTCCTAACTCCTTAGTGTGAAGAGCTGAGAAGGTTTCTGAGCAGGTGTTTGAGTGCCCTCTGGAGGCCTTGTGAACAGTTGAAATGTGGACTCCTAGCAGAGCTTTCTTTCACAGTCAGAGTTGAGAACCAGTGGGCGAGATGGTTGAAACTGGTGTGGATGTTAGGAGCAGAGGAGAGGGGAGATGGAACTCATGGGAATGAACTAGTGTTTACAAGAGCTTGCCCGGCCAACTGATAATACTGGGTTTATGCAGTGAGTGTAGAACACAGAGGCCGTAGGGTCACAGAAGGAGCCAAGGGAGTGTGGCCGGTAATGTCCAATGGGATAAAGAACAAAAAGTGCCCTTGGATTGGCCAAGAGAAGGCCGACAATGAGAGGAACCTCGGTGGTGTGGTGTTGGATTGAGGCATGAGTGGGAAGTGAAGCAATAGAAATCTGGAAAAATCAGTCTTTAAGAGGTCTGGATGGGGAAATGGAGGGTGGGGCCAGGGAGACAGGGTAGCTAGAGAAGGCCTGGGATTAAATGCTGTTTTTCCTTAAGGTTGGGGGAGACTTCTGCATTGTGTTTAAATGCTGAAGGGAAGAAACAAGCACAGAAAGAAAACAGTTGAAAGGGGTATGGGGGCCGGGGAGGAGGAGAGAGTTGGTTTCAAAGTTCTTTGCCTGGGAGATCTGTTGAGGGAAGAAGTTGCCTTTTATAGGGACTTTGAGTTTGTCAAAGTAGTGATTTTCAGTTTATCGTGGGATGATGGGGAAATAATTCTAGTAGGCAGTTGGAGATACAGGTAAGAAGAAAAGACTGTGTTAAGAAACTGTGGCATCATCATCATGGAAATGGTCATCATTCCAGCCAAGCAGGTAGTTGAGCTAAAAAATGGAGACAGGACATACCGTATGGAGGACTCCTATATTTAGGTGTAGGCATCTGAGATGGCAGACACAATCAGCAAGGCCAGAGGAAAAGTGAGAATGTGCAGGGAACTGGGAGCCGAGGAGACCGTAGACTAGGATTCAGGGTGAGGCAGGAGGAACGGCCCCAAGATTTGACTCTGAGAGCAGTTTTGTAGTGGGGGTGGGGGTACAGAATGGTGTGTGGGAGGCGCACACAGAAGGTATTATAGATGCTGTGGAGGAGCTCAGTAGTGAAAGTGAGAAGAGTGAATTGGTCTTAGTCGGGGGATGGCTCCAGAGAACACATGTCGCTTATCTGTGCATATGAAATTAGAGCTGTAATCAACAATGACTCTAGAAAGGATTATATTTGCTTTTTTGTTTTTAACACCATCATCTCAGAATATAAGATCTAAGTTTCATGTAACTTTTGTGCCACTTCCTACTCTTCTCAGATTGAGAATCTGACCAGAAGGAAGAAAATGTCTAGGTCTATTCATGACATTTGAGGGAGTTCTTGCAGGAGAGAGTAAATGTGACTGATTTTTGATTTACTATTCTGACACACGTCAAGTGTTAAATCCTTTAAATCTATGAGACCATTTGCTATCATAAATGACATTTTAAAAAACTTCTTGGTAAAACTAATAGTATGGCTAATAGAAGTTATTTGGCTTCACTTATTTAAAATATTTCGTTAAGAAAAGATAACAGATTCCTAATATCAGAAGTGGTAAAATAACTGTGTTTAAATCTGGGAGGTGGGATTTGACCTCTCACTTTAGACTGAGTGCCCAGTTTGAGCGGCCAGGCATACAGTTTAAGCATACACTTATCCAAGGGGTGGAATGGCAGGTTCCAGCTTAGGCCCAAACACGTCCGCTGCTGTGGGACTGGTGCGAAGACCTGTGAAGGCCTTAAGCCATTAAACTTTTGGAGGCCTTTACTATGTCATATCAAACATTAAATCACCCATGTCCCACATAAAATTAGCTTGTACAAAACCATATGAGTTAAGCTTTGATTGGCTGTAGACATTTAACATTTATTAACTTTAATTTTGCAATTTTCTTTTCATGTTTTGCATCCAGTAATGTTTTTTTTCAGATCTGAAACATTTACATAGGTCTTCGAGATGCTCATGAGCCATAGGGACTGTGCCTATATACCTAGAGATAAGACATCCCTGTTCTGCTGGGAAGTGGACATTGGGTATGTCTAGGCATGTCTGGCGGGGGGGCTGGAGGGGGTGGGCTTGCCCGCAATCTGTTTGTTTGTGGCACTGAGGCACCTCCTGGGAAAACTTCATCTTAAGGGGGAGTTGAAGGAAGTGTTTTAGTTAGGGATTTTTTGCTGCAAAGAACAGAGTTTCATTCAGACCACTTTCTGTACAAGGGGCTATATTGGAGGATGCATGTGGATCAGACCCATGAGGAACTCAGGCTGTCCAGAGACAAGCCACAGTCTTCCCATGGACAGTGAGGTCTCTCACGGCATCACTCATTTCTTTGTGTCTTTCTCCTCTTGCTGCCATCTGGCTTGTTTTTCCCTCCTCTGTATGTCTTTTCTAACCTTTTAGCTCGTCCTTGCTTATAGATTCTACTTCCTCATGAGTTTGGTTTGCTGTGATTTGATGACCTCTGCAGTCATTTTGCGGATCATAACCTCTCAGCTTCATCTCTCACAGCTGATAACCTCATTCTCTCAGTATTGCTTAGATTCCTGAGAGAGAGGGAATCTGATTTTGTTTTGCTTTTATTGTTGTTCCAAGCCACATCATATGTCAGAGTTAAGCTCTTGGGTCAGATGTCTGCACTTGGTCTCAGAAGTGGTCATGTGGCCGATGGCTGCCTGGGCCTATCGTTAAAGCTGAAGCAGTTCCCATTAGTAGGATTTGTAGGCTAGCAGGCACCATGATTGGCATGTATAGTTCAGTAAGGGAGGAAAAAACCTGGCCCAATATCAAGACCACTTGAAATTCCTCCAAATGTATTCCTGCCCTTTAAAATATTATCCTGCTAACAGCTTTCATTCTAAGTTGAACCTTTATTCCCACAGAGAAACTAAAATAGCTAAATGTGTTGAAAGCATTTTCACTTTTCCATTTTCTTCCTGTTTTATTCAGTCTCTGACAGTGCAGGGCCACTCAGCATAGTCTACAGGACTCTATTTCTAATGTTAGTGATTTCTGCTGAAAATGATGTAGCAACTTCAGATAGCTATTAGCAAGTTGGATCATTATAACCACATGCCTTTCACATAATCCTTTCCCCCAAAGCTCTGGGGAGCTGTAGAGGCATACTGTAATTCAGCACTGTCCCCAGATTGACAACAGCTAGAAAAACATGTAAATGTCCCATCCACATGTAGATACGGCAGCAGTGTGAACCTAAGTTCCTTAATATATCATAACTCCCAGGGGAAAGTGAAGTTCCCCAAAATTAAAGCTAGATCTTGAGATCTATACCTAAACTTCTCTGAACAATTATAGAATATAGCAGAGGCGGGGAGGTAGTAGATGGAATAAATAAAATAATGATAATGATAGCTTTGTTGAGCCCTTAAAATTTGCCAGGCAGTGTTTTAAGTACTTCTCATGGATTAATTGATTTAATCCTTAAATTACCTTATAAGATCAGCTGCCTTTATTATCTCCATTAACTCATTCTTAACCTCCTAGGTGAAGGTTACACAGCAGGTGTGCAGTAGGGCCAGGACATGAACTCACCCAGTCTGACTCCAGTTTGTGCTTCTTCAGTACCGTGAGAGACTGGAAAATCCATGAAAAAACATTATTGATTGTTTATTCCCTGGCATTTTAGCCAGTCTGAGTCAGTTATCTTATACCTATGAACCTTAAACTCATTTTGGATCCAGTTCCCATCACGAGGCTAATTGTGATAATGGGATACCTATATCTTGGAGGGAAGTTGTGCAGAGTGCCTGGATTTTCCTTTCTGTGGTTTCTCAGATTTGCTCATCCCTTCTTTGGACCTCCATGCCTTGAGTCCCATATATTTATATAAATCCCAGATGTAAATAGGTCTGTCCTATCTTCTGAGCTGGGACCCCACGTTTATAATAGCTAGTTCACGAAAACATTTTGTGATCCTAAATTCTCTATAAATAAACCCATTTTTCTCTCTGCATTTCTCCCATCCAGCAGGATCCTAAGGCCTTTGTAGTCCTTCAGCCACTGTGGCCCCTGCCTCTGCCTGTTCTTCTGGAATGTCTTGGGGGTTTTGATCCTGTCACTGTGGTAAGTTTTCCCCTTGTTTCACCATTTGTTCTAGATGGAGAATCCCCCTTGAGTATTTTAAGCCAAAGCTGTCTCTAGAATTTTTTCTGAGCATGTGCCCTTTGGGGCTGAGTGAGGAAGCAGCTCTCCGTGTCTCACGCTCTTCCTGACCTCTCGCCTTTATCTGGCATTGGATTCCCCAGATCTTGGACCACCTTCCCTACTCTAAAGATGTCAGAAACATTTTTGTCCAACTCTTTTTGTTCCCTGGGATCTTCATTTTCTTCTTTCCATGTGAACCATTGGTTATTAAAACTTTCAGTTGTCCCATTTTCTTCTGCCATCTTGGAGGCCTTACATGGATTCTAGATCTCATGCCACCCTTTGTCTTTTTCTTCTGTTGTTCCTATCCTCACCGAGCTATCAAAACTTTTTAAAAGCTCGGTTGCTTTATAAATTTCTGGTGTTTTTTTTTTCCCCAACGTCTGAATAATAGCTTTTTCCTTAAATATGAGTTCCTGAAAATCTTCTTACCTGAGGATTATGGTTTCACATTGATCTGTGCAGACTTGATTCTGAGTGTCATTGTGTTCCCAGCACAACTATTTTTTTACTTTGTTTTCTCTTTGGATTTGTTCTTTTTTAAAGATTTTTTTTCCCTTCTTTGGCTCAACTCAAGAAGGCAACATATATAGGACAGGTATTTGTTTATCTTTATTTGGTCATTGCTGAAATCCAGAATACTCCAGTTGAGCATACAGTCTAGATCTCTGTGATTCACAGACATCATGAAATTGTATGTTATTTCCATGCATAGCTGGGCAGCAAGAGAAAGGAAAGCCCTTGTCTTGATAGCTGCTGGCTTCTGGGGGCATGAGCTTCTTGTCATTTCCCCTGCTGCCAGAGGCTGGTTTCTCAGGCCCTGGGCTTCTGCCTTCCCAGACTTCACTTTCCCATGCAACAAAGAGGATTGGCTGTGGGAGGTAAAGGGTATTGTGTTGGCCTCTGTCCTAGTGGGTCTAGTGACTGTGCGTTGTTAGAAGGCTAAGCCTATGTAGATGTGTGATGTCTTTTCTTTTTCCTGGCTGTATGTGGCTAGAGTGGTAAGGCTGGGGCTGCCCCTGAACGGAAAGGTCTTGACCACCTCTCTTCCTTTTCTCTCTTTTCCCATGTGCTGGATTGGTTTCCAGGTGACTGACTTATTTAGGAGTAGGGGCAAGTGGACCCTGGCACAAGGGCAAATGTTCTCTCTTCTCTCTCTCTTTCTGGCTGCATTATCTCCTGTGCTGATTTGGGTAACCTCGGCCAGTCTTTATCGTGAGTGGTAAGACCAAAGAGTCATGTCTAATATTTTATGAATTCCTTTTCATTCCCGTATGCGCTTTGGTCCCAGTTTAAGATTGCCACTAATGTAGGGAAAAGGAGTTCTCCATGTGATCCAGCCTACCTTATGGAATGCTGCATTGGAAATTGGATTCACAGGCCCAGCTAATAATGAAGTGTTCTGTATTTTCAGTTCAGTCCTGTGTACATGTCCATCTAGGGTACCTAGAAGTTAGGGGTGTTTGCTGAGCCCACTGGCCAGATTTGCTATTAGCCATTAATAACATACATTTTCAGAACAGTACTGGATCAACCTCCAGTGCCAGTCCTACAAGATCAAAAGCCTGAAGACCAGAGTTTTGCATAATTTGTTGTGACCATTCCCTGGCCCTCTTTGAGAGTATAGTGGCAATAAATTTCTGTCCATCCATGCAGATACTGAATTCTAATGACCAAATCCTATCTATTCTTAGGATTTTCATCATCTCTGTTGATTTTTGGCTGTAAGAGGTCACCTGCTCTTGCACTTTGTGCTTCCTGAATGAGCCTACTCAAAAATCTCTCTCCCTTGCTTGCTTTGGTTTGCCAGACAATACATGTTACGAATTGTGACCCAGGTATAAAAATAGCCAGACTCTTGATGTACTTAAGAATAGTCACATTCATGGAGTCAAGAAAGTAGAATGGTGGTTATTGGGGCTGGGGGAGAGGGAAAAGGGGAGTTGTTATTGAATGGGGACAGAGTTTGTGTTGCAAGATGAAAAAGCTCTGGAGATCTGTTTCACAACAGTGTGTATATATGTAACGCTACTGAACTGTGCACTTAAAATGGTTAAGATGGTAGATTTTATGTTATGTGTTTTTTTACCACAATTTTTAAAAATGCATACAAATGTAGTCAGAATCACAAATCCATAACTTTTGACCCCCTAACTACTGTTGCTACTCCTACTGCCAGCATCATTGAGGGCAGTCTTGCTAATTACCCACTTTTCATTTTACCTGTTCTCCAGGGCCCAACCTGTCTTCCTTCTTTTAGTTGGCTAGGCTGGGGCCCCTGTGACCTTCAGGTGTTCCTTATACCTCTTCCTGAGGGTGGCTTGAGCTTTCCGGTCTGTTCTTCTTTTCTTCTGGGCCTGAGCATGAATTTTGTCTCTTTAGGTCTTACTACCACAGTGGAAGGAGGAAGCAAGTTTAGTAAATGAGCACTAGAGCTAATCTGAACTAAACCTCTGTGCTTCCTTTTGTGTTCCCTCCCCCAGCTAGTTCCTGCCTGACCTCAGATCAGAAAGAATCCCCTGGCCAGTTGTGAAAGACTGGTCCCTTGAGGGAGACAAATCCAGTAGTCAGCCAAAGGGAAGGATAAGGAAGAGGCAGAGTGCAGGAAAGTGGGTTTTCTCATGTTCTGTCGTTCTTTCTGTGCGTTGACTCTCTCTAGGTATCCTAATTGTATCCTGAGGAAATCGTATTTTTTTCTGTTACCTCATCGGTGTTCCTTGTTCCTGAGGAGGCATGAGTAGAGGGTGAGAGTGAGCATCTCCATGACTCACAGTGGAACTTCTGTTTCATAGCCGAGTAAACTGAGGCTGGTGAGAATCAGTGACTACAGTCAGACAGCTATTTAGTATTAGGTGAAGGTTTTGAACTTAGGCCTTTTGGGCTGCAAGTCCAGTGTTCTACCCACCAAATTATTATGGTTCTTAGTGCATGTGTATGTTACACATTTACTAGTTAGATAAGATAAACTTAGGCCTTGTATGTGGGGTTCACGTAGGGGCTATCACTGAAGCTAATCATTGTGTCCCATTACTCAGGTGTTTCTGTATATGGGGTTGAACAGCAGGAAAAAAAAGTAGTGGGGTGCAAACCAGGGGAAAATCTCACTAAAGTAATATTTTTTAAAAAGCAATCCTGTGACTAGATGGTCAAGAAGGGAAAAGTTATGGGTGGGAACAGGGAGCAGCAGACACATAGGTATAAAGGCAGGGTTTCACCTTGAATGGAGGAAGAACCCTAATTACAGGGAGATTACATCATCAGGTGTTTGGAAGCCTCTGCCTGTGAAATGACATTCTTGGCAAATGAATGAATGTGTCATGCACTAATTAAAATAAAGGAAATAAGGAAACTAACATTCATTTAGCCTTAGCTATGCTGTGGGCACTCTGATAGGTACTTTCATGTTTATTATCTTTAATTACCGCAGCAAAGTATTGTAGACATTATTATCCATACATTTACAGCTCGATCAGATCAGCCACAGTCACATAGCAGGTGGCAGAGCAGAGGCCTACACCCAGTGATGTCATTCCAGAGGTCATTTTGTGAGAGGACTTGGCTGAAGGAAAGCTACAGAATGGATGCCTGTGTCATCCTTGATCACCCTGATAACACATACACTTATCCTTCTCAGACTTCTCAGACTCAGCAGAAAACTTGGCATCATTCCTTTGATAACTTTTGTTGCCCTTCTCTGGACCTAATTTCATAGTCTTTGTGGTAATTTCTTGTTAAAGAAAAATCAGACACAGCTTCTTTTGTCTTTTATCTTTTCTCCATTAGGAGTCATTAGGCTAAGTCATGAAAGACGAATTTCTGCAGGACAAAATGAAGCATATCTTCCCTATAGCTCATTAAAACCCAGAGCCCAAATCGTTAAGCCATTGAACTTTGTCTGTTGTGAGAGAAATCAGGGAACATAGAACTTTGGTGTGTAGGGTATAAGGAAGTATGGGGGGCAGTAAGGAAAGGGGAGAAGGAGGCGAGGGGCCCAAACACCTGGGGACCAAGTAGGAAAGTGGTCTGAGGGTGGAGACGAGGTCCTGGGAGTGTCTGGAAGGACTGTTGTCAGTTTCTCTCCTAGTGCTCAGGAGTCAAGCTGAGTCACAGGCTTTTCTAGCTAGCTGGTGGCAGGGCTGTGCACAGGAAGGCATCAGAAGTGATGTAAAATCCTCTCTTTTCAATCTGGAGCAGATTTTTAAGTTTGCCCTCATTCTGGAAAGGAGAGGAGTATAACCGGGCTGATATCCTAAATTTAGTTGGAGAATCCTGCTCAGAGTCAGAACTTCTTTTGACCAAACTCAAAAGTTGACTTCAGAACCCTTGGGGAAGTTGTTCCTAGTGTCACAGAGGCTGTAGTTATTAACAGCATGTTCGGGAAATGCTGGCTGCTACTTGAGCCACAGGTAAGGGAGCGTTTGGATTCCTGTCAGGGCGTGTTACCAGGATGCTGCATGAATGACAGCCAATGGGCAGAGACTGATGTTCTTTTGAGGAGCCCACTTTTAGAGGTCATTCCACTTTTCAGAAGTGCATGTACTCCAGTGACTACAGCAGAATGCATTGGTGCCTGAACTGACAGGCCTTTGAGTCAACAGAACCTGGAATATCTCCGAGGCTGGGCTTTGTGGTGTGGAGGATTTGACCACAGAGATTTAGACCTGGGAATTATGGCTGTGCTTGGGCTACTCTGAGTGAAACTCTTCTCCTCTCAGTTTTGACCACCTCCAACCTCTAGTAACTGAAGTCGGCCCAGAAAGACAAAGAAACCCAGATTCACTTCTGTGAGTGATAAGCACATCTGAGAAAAAAGGCCTGGCAGTTGGACCTTCCGAGGTGCTGTCGGCTGGAGGAGATGAAGTGTGAGAAGTTGAGTAGCTACAGGCCTTAGTGGCCACTTAAGAGGGTTTGGCAAAGTCAGAGAAGGACCCTCTTTCAGAGACTCTGAAAGTCCATTGCCAAGGAGAGAGGTCTAGGACCCTACAAGGTGGGGCTTCACTGTGACCTGTTATCATTGAGGTGGCCAAGGGCACATGCAGGCACTGTAATGGGGAAAAGGGCCCTGGCTTCTTCAAGAGTGGGGAATGTGAAGGGCCTCTTTGGGACATGAATCTGCCTTGGGCAGCCAGAATCTTCAATTTCAGAACTATTGATGATGGTGGAAGCAAAATAGAAGGGATCTGACATTCCACAGTCCTAATCAGTGAGTTGCCAGTGACTGCCATAATTAAGTTATTCTAAGGCAAATAGTTAAGCAAAGATTAAGTGGACGAGACCTCTGTAACTTGAGTATCTAAGTCTTCCTATACCAAGTTATATGTATTTTAGACTACACTTTTATAAAGGTGTAGTAGAGACTAGTGAGGAGGTAGATACAACATCTGCTGTGTTCCCATATACCTGAGGCTCATGGAGAGTGGTGGCCTTGAACAGAACAAATGCCCTCTTAACCCGGTTCCTTTGGCGGTATGTACGTCCTGATACCTAAACGTTTCCTTTAATTTATTTTCTGGGTGTGTGCCAAGGCCTGTAGAAAAAGGCTGAGCAGAGGTTCTCTTGGAGTTGTTTTATCTGCTGAGACTTGCCAAATTAGAATTTGATGGCTTTGATTTCTGGGACTTCCTGATCATTTTGGAGAAGGAGGACTTCCTAACTAAGCTGGAGGGCACATACTTTCTCCACATGAGTGGGGCACCCATGATGTCAGCGAGGACAGTGTCAGATAGATGCACAGCCCATCACCCAGAAACCAAGGTCTTGTAAGAATACCTTAGTGAATTGTGCCAGATGGAATAAATTCTGAATCCTTTATAAAGCATCTCTTTGGGAGAGTTCTTTCTTGTAGTGTTTAGCTCTCAATCCTCTCATGCACGAAACTTCAGAATTATTTTGGAGGACTTTGGGGGGCGTTTTTCTTATATCTAGAAGAGGAATGTTTGGTGATGGAAATTACTGACTACACATAAGTGGTCATCTTACAGTTTGTTTGCATACTTTCAGTCTTCAAAAAAAGTGGGTTTAAGATGGATTCTCAACCCCTTTTTGTGTCTGG
Organism: Pan paniscus; assembly: GCF_029289425.2. Lineage (NCBI taxonomy): Eukaryota > Metazoa > Chordata > Mammalia > Primates > Hominidae > Pan > Pan paniscus. The sequence continues at coordinate 132,070,455 of NC_073259.2, forward strand.
CCTTCCTTACACTTTAAAAACCATTTTTAAGGACTCCAGAGAACTTTAAGTTTATGTGGGTTGCAGGCTTTGGTACTTATTGTAATAGAAATGAAGACTAAAATTTTATGAAGATACTTACTAACTCATTTATTTAAAAATGATAAACTCATTACATGCTAACATAAATGACATTTTTATGAAAAATAGCTATTTTCTGAAACAGAAAACATTTAGTAGGAAGAGTGGCAATATTTACATTTTGGCATCTCTTTAAATGTATGGAGTTTAAATAAAAGACATCTGCTTCTATATTCAGTCTCTTGCAATATGTTGTTTTGGTTGAAGTAGATGAAGAAATCCGGCCTTGCATAGATAATGTAGTTGGAAAAGGGATTTTAGTAGCCTTTTCAGATAATTGTGGCTTTATCTGTGACATGACACCAGAACTTGACAAGTGGTAGATGCCTACAGGTTAGTTGCAACGTACAATCTGAAACTGTATTCATGAACTTTTCGTACTCTGGTATGTTAAAATCCCTTGGTCTCTCTTAACACTCTGAATAGATCTTTTACAAACCGTGTGACCACATGTTGGTCATTTGGAGCCTTCATGGAGTGCCTACCTAGATGAACATTAATTAGCGGGAATTGTACTATAAATTGTGAGAACATGTTGAGAAGGAGGATCTAGATCAGTGGGTGCTTAGCTAGTTTATTCAGGAAGGGTTTCAGCTGGGGCATAACTAGGGGCAAAGAACATCTGTTACAGTAAAGGCAATGATGAAAATGTACTGTTTGCATACTCAGTAATCTGAGGAGGTTGGGATTACAAGCCCATTTTACAGACAGGAAGCTGGTGCTCAGACAGTTGAGAGCATGATCTGAGGGTGGTAGGGAGAGGTGTTGAGCATAGAGCCGTGGCCCATTGTGTGTTTCATCACGGTGTTGTGCAGCTAAGCCCCATCCTCTGCTGAGTAGAGCTATGAGTCAAGTAGGCTTTAAAAAAAATAGTTTACAGACAAAGAACATTTTCATATTAAGTGTGAGGCCCATCAGGCACTTGCCAAGAACCACATTTAGCCTCTGAGTCAATGCTTCACAGACTATTGTGTGACCTGGGGATCCTGCTAAAATGCAATTCTGATTTGGTAGGTCTAAGGTGGGGCTGAGGTTTTGCATGTCTGACAAGCTCCCAGGTGAGGCTGATAATGCTGCTGCATGGCTCAGTTTTGGGAATCAAATTTCCAGAGCCAGTTTACCATTTGTTCCTTAATACATGATATGAATGTTAATCCCAGTCACTCAGGCTTTGGAGAAGGAGAATGGAGGTGGGCGGAGATGGGTGGTAACTATCTAAAATTCTTTGTCAGTTAGGGCTGCCTGGTAATCAGCAACAGAAATGGACTCTGGCTAATTTAAGGTAAAAATGAATTTTAGAATGGAAGGGGACGTGGAGGGAACCCAGTAGCGCTGGAGGTTCATAGTTGTAGGAACTGCTTAGATGTCTGTCCTGGGTGCTGTCACTAGCACATGTGAATGAACTCTAATTTTTAATGTCATCTTTGACTCTTCACAATTCAGAGTACCTGGAGAGAAGACTGGCTGGCTCAACGGAGGTCTGTTTCGTACCCCCTGACTGGACCAGGCACTGTAGTGAGAGGGAAGATCTGGGGATCTTGTCCTTCACAAGGGAAGATAGAAGAGCACCCTGATTTATCAGCCCATTATTGCCTCATAGAGAGGGAGAGGTAATCCCTGAACAGGAAGTTAGAGTGCAGTTAGGAAAGGGAAAGGAAAGCTCAGCAGGAAGGCTGACCTGTTGCCAGGCTCCTAAGCCATCTTTCAGTTAACAGTGTGCATTCCCTGTACTTACCAGGCAGGTACATTGAAGAAAGAAAGTATGTATTGAGCTTAAGTACTATAATAAATATGCATTGTTTTATGTAATTTTCAAAGCAACCTTAAGAGATGCAAGTATAGGTATTATTGAGGAAACGAGTCTTGGGGTTGAACAACTTGCTTGAGGTCACACTGTTAGTAAGTGGGAGAGCTGAAACTTGAATTACAAAGTGTTTCTGCTGCAATATCATTTGTTGGCAGAAACTGCTGCTGCTTGGGGTAAAAGGTTGCTTCAAGTGGGCTGAGTGTGAGCATAAGTGGTGGAAGTTGGGGAGAATGTGTATGGACACACGGAGCTGGAGATGCATAACAATTCAAGATTTTGGAGATAGAATGCTCTGTAAAACAAGCTGAAATTTAGCTGTGTCTGTTAAGAGCTTCATGGCCTCAGGAAGGGCTTTCAGTCTCTTAGCTCTACCAGATTATGGCTTTGCCTGTGATGGGAAAGGATACTTCCATGGAATGGAAATTTAAGGTGCGAAACCCAAGGAGAGCAGGCAGGAATGGGGAAAAGTGTTCATCTGGAAATCAGACAGAATGGACAGAATGTCGTTGGGGGCGGGCTTTATAATTGATGGGTAGCTTTTGCAGTGGCCAATTAGATTGCAGGGCTCTGTACTCATTGCCTGGCCAGGGAGGGAATGAAGCTCATTCCTCCATTACCAGGACAAAGCCCACTTGTGTGTGATGGACGGAAGTAGGCTGGGTGCCCCATGTTATATGTATTATATACAAAACCCCCATTCACTCTGGCTAGTCTAATTGTGAAGCCACTGCTCACCCCTTCCCCAGGCTGCCAGCCACAGAAGTATGTATGTGTCGTTGACTTTTTGGTGTCAGAGGTGAAGACTGTAGATACTGTTTGTGGTTTTTTTGTTTCCTTGGGAGACAGAAGCAAAGAATAAAACTATTGTAAAGGAAAGGAAAAATAAAGATTTTCTATGAAATGTAATCTCTTAAGTAAAAATATTTAAGTGAAATCTGCAACTTCTTTTTTTGGACGTGATTAAAGGTGAAATGACTCCGGGTTTTTAGAGCTAAAAGGGCTTGGGTGAAGTGTGAAATAAGCACCCATTCAGCATCACCAAAGAATAAACAATGCCCCTTGTGTACATAGAGCCCAGATGGAGTTAAGGACTGTGATGGCAAAATTTCACTGAGAGCATGCCACATCCTCCTTGTAGTTTCCTTGGGCTGCTGTAACAAAGTACCACAAGCTGGGAGGCTTAAAACAATAGAAATTTATTGTCTCACAGTTCTGGAGGCTGGAATTCTGGATTAAGGTGGCAGCAGGGCTGTGCTCCCTTTGAAGGCTTTACAGGAGAATCCTTTGCCTCTTCCTAGCTTGTGGTGGTTGCTGGTAGTCTTTGGCGTTCCTTGACTTGTAGACATATCACTTCACTCTCTGCAGCCATCCCCACGTGGCCTTTTTCCCTGTCTGTGTGTGTGTCTGACTCTCCATCTCCTCTCTTTTATAAGGATACCAGGCATTGGATTTAGGGCTCACACTGACACATTATGATGTCATCTTAACTACATCTGCAAAGACCGTGTTTCCAAATAAGGTCACACCCTGAGGTTCTGGATGGATATGAATTCTGGGGAGACACTATTCAACCCAGTATACTTTTTGCCTTTCTTCCTTAGAGCTCCAGCTAATCCAGATGCAACATTGACGAATTAGTGCCGGAATGAGTATCAGCACTTGGTACTGCAATTAGAACACGGGGATTTGGCTGTTGATTTATTTTTTGGGCTACACTGGGAGGGAGGCTCAGAGACAGTGTGGGTGTCTGAAGGAAAAAACACGTATTAAGTGAAGTGAGGACTTCAAACGAAATCATACAGTTTTGGGAAACTGCATTGGATAGGGAATGCTGGAGCCAAAGAGTGTTCCCTTTTCCAGAAAGGGAGGTAACATTTGCAGGAGGGCTTCTGAGGTCAGAAGTTCCTCCTAGAAGTGCAGGGTGTATCAGCCATCTCAGGAGCTGATTTCCTGTGCAACTTTTTCTAATACCCCCGGGAGCCTTTCTTATACTTTATCCCTTTGTATGTTTATGGATCAGGTCCTTCCCACTCTTCGGCACCTGTGACAGGCCCCACAGGCTTCCAACACTTTAAATGCCTTCTGTTTTTCCTAAAAGATAGAGTCCTGAGCTTACAGGACTTCATAGGAAGACCTGTAAGTCTCTGTTGGTCTTTATAGGTGGACTACTATCTCCTGGGTGTCTTGTAACTGTAATGTTTATATTTTTTCAAAAAATCCTACAGAGATGCCTTGGTCACTCCAGATAAGAGTTTCTGTGGCTGAGAGGCCCCGCTGTATGACTCCTGTTTCTGCCCGCTGGACTTCACTTTCTGGGGCTTGGCATCTGATGACCTCTGTATACATGCTGTGCCTTCCTGTTCTTTATGTGGCCACTTCACTTTGTCCTTTGGGTTTCAGCTTAAAAGTAGAGTCAACTAGAAATCTTCATTACCATGCTGAGACTAGTTAGGATGCCCCTGGCTCATCAGCTGTAATGCCTCTGTCAGAGCTCCACTCAAACATGCTAGAACCATCGCCTTCCCCTCCTAAACTGTAAACCACAGAAATGCAGAGGCCATGTCTGTTTTGTTCATCAGATCCTCCGGAGCATAGCTTACTGCCCAACAGATGCTGGGTGGTAAATAAATGTGGAATATGTGCCTGTGTGTGTGCAGCTCTGACCCTGTGCCTCAGAGGTCAGCTTCCAGGACTGTTGCCTCAATAACACCTCTCTTCCAAGTCTGTGTCAGGGTGGGCTGGCTTCTCTCATTGTCACTTATCTATGTCAAATAATCAACATGTGTTAGAGGACTAGGGATATAGGGATCTTTCTATAAAACCCTTCCCATTAATTAAGGGACCAAGAAGTTAATGTGGATCCTTTATATGTTATGATTACTGGCTTAGTGCATCGTCTCCTGAGCCAGGGCCCTTTGATTATCTTTCTTAGAGAATCTTATCCAGCCCCTATGACACAATTGCCTGTTGTATGCATGTGGGGAGATGAATCACATGGTCATCTCAACTCATTGCAGTTGGTAGTGGTTATTTTTGGTAGGGATTGGAGGCCGACATGTCATCTTCCCAGTTCTTTTTCACTTTTATCTTTCCCAGAAAGTGTGCCCTTATGCTTTGAGTGGCAAAATTATATACCACACATTCTGATAGATCTGGTTCTGGGTAGGAAATTAATTTGATCTCTGTTGAAATTGATTTTACTGTCAGAGTCTGCTATTGAAGAGGGGGATTATATATAGTTAGTGCTTCATAGGAAGACCTGTACTCATAATACTGCTGAAAGATCTGTGATACTTATAGGTTTCTTAAAATCAGAACAGTTGTCTCAAAAATAAGAAAATAGGTAATTTTCACTTGACTTTTATGACAAAGTAATTGTATAGTTATTTAAAAACGACTTTAGATTTTTCTGAGCCAGCAGTCCGAATTTCAGATAATGTATTCAAGATAAAAAAAGAAAAGCTCAGTCCAGACATCCAGAGAGGAGCGGTGTTGGGCTGAATCTTAAGTAGGACATGGACACTTCTTCCATTTATAAAAGGAAGAAAGGGCTAGAGTCGGGCAGCACATGTACCTTGATAGTTTGGCTGGAATTGGAGGGAGTTCTCTGATGGGTTCTACCTTCTCTGTGTGGCATTTGGTTTGAAGAGCAGAGCTAGCTGCAGGTCAGACATAGATTGAACATAGGGAAGGGGGCAATAGCCACATAGCAAGTTGGGGTGAGGTCACACAAGCATTCCTGAGGCTTGGAAGACCCAGCTGAGGGTATCACTGTGAAGACCTTGGTGGTCCATGATTCTGTTAGCATGTGAAGGTAGAGATTTGGATTGGGATAGGGGATGATTTCCTTTAGAAGGAAGGCCCGTTTGTCCTTTGACGATTCTCATTTGGCAAAAACTCAGTTTTGCAGAAACTTAGCTATCTGCCTTCCCCATGCAGCCCCTGAGGAACTGAGCCCTGGGCCAAATCCATGCCCACCCTCAATGCTGCTGGCAGTCTCCCTACGTTTCTTGGGTCATGCCACTCTCCCACCCTCCAGACAACCATCTCACACCACCTCTGTTCTCCTCAAACCTCCAGGCTCCCCATTGCCCTCTCCTTCTCGGCAGATGGCCTTGCTTCCTGCTTCCCAGCAGCCAGGGACTGTCAGTTTCTACTTAAACACACACACCACTTCCTGCCTTCGCCTGTTCATAGAGGCCAGTCCTTCTCCTCTCCAGAGCTCATTCCTCTCGTGGAGCTTTGGATCCTGTCTCCATTGGCCCTTTCTGTTATTTCTTTTCTCTCCCATAGTTTAGTGGAATTCCTCTCATTTTTATTTCTTCCCTGAACTTTTCCTTGAAGTCTAACATGCAGATTATAAATAGGGCTGTAGTGTGATGAATTTTCACAGCTATGAGTTGAGCACACCTGTGTGCCCCAGTGCCCAGATAAAGACAGCACATGACAACGATCCCTAGAAATTCCCTCGTGCATCTTTCTAGTCATTAGCCCCTCTGTCTGCTCTGTTGTGTAACAGCATCAGTTGATTTGCTTGTTTTTCAACTTTATGTAAGTGGAATAATTCAATATGTGCTCTTCTACTTGGCTTCTTTCAAACTCAGTCATTAAATGTTGCTCTCCTGTAGCTTAGTCCCAGGGCCCTCTTCCCTTTTTACCCTTTGTTGGTAGGCAGTCTTATTCCCTCCCCCTGTTTAAGTTACCATCTAAATGTTAACGGCTCACACATGTATACCTTATAAAGTCCTGATCTCTTATCTCAGTCCCAGTTCCATCCATCTAGCTGCTGTCCTTGACATCGACTTTTGGATATCATGAGCATGTCTAAAATGGAAATCACAATCTTTGTCTTCAAACCTTGGTCTTTCTAAAGTTTTCTGTCTTACTGAATGGCTCCATCTCCATCCAGTTATTCAAATAAAAGACCTGGGGGTCATCCTTGCCATTTCCTTGTCCCTCACCCATTGTATTGAATCTGTCACCAAGTCTGATACATTTTTCTCTCATCTCCACCATTGCTTTAGTCCAGATTATGATCATTGTTTCCAACCCAAATGAGTAAGATGATCCCCTACCATGTTTACCCCTAAATGCTCTTGCTTTCTACACATCCTTTAATTTCTGTACTTTAGCTACAGTTTTCTATTTAAAATGGAAATCTGATGTTACTACCAAATTTTAAAACAAAAGCTAACTGCTCTGGAGGCTTCCACTGCTACTAAGATAAAGATCACGATGCCTAGCTTCTACCCTCTCATCTGGCACTGAGTGTCTCCAGCCCCGCTGGCCCTGTTCTGTCCCGTGCTTGCCTCCTGCCCCTCAACATGGTCCTCCATGCATGCCTTTCCCTTGGGTCATGTATCTTCTCTTCACCCTGCAGAGGCCTCCTCTAGATCTGAGCTCAGCCATCAGTTCAAAGTGGTCTCCCCTGACCTCTGACCCCTGACCAGGTCAGCCTCACTTCCAGCCCAGCCTGAGGTGCTCAGAGCACTGTGCAGGGCTGCTTTGGAGCATTTCACATAGATTTATTTGACATTTCTTTGTGGACACCTTTGATGAACATTGTCTCCCCACTAGACTGCAGCTTGCACTCGGAAAGGGACTGGCTATGATTCTGCACTGCTGAAGGCACAGAAGCTGACGTAGGTTAGACACTCAGTAAACATTTGGTGCTTGAATGACTTTGGAAGACAAAGAGATGAAGGAGTTTTAGAGATTCACAAATTTCATAAATTCTCTGCAGTTTCTGCTGATCAAGGAGCTTGCATTCAAGAGAGCAGGGAGAGGAGCACAACAAAGGAAGCATGTGCAAAAATGAGCACAATAATTCCAGGCAGTAAGTGGTAATGTTCTGTACAAAAGTTAAATTAAGCAGAAAGAGGTGGTCAGAAAGGTGTGAGGGCAGAGAGGTAAGTCAGCTGAAACTGACAAGCCCGGGAGCCGCTTTCTGGGAAGACAACGCATGTGCTGAGGCCTGGGTGTTGAGCAGATGCCAGCTCCCTGAGGACCAGGAAGAAACTGGGCAGGGGGCTCATGTGAAGGTACTGAGGGCACATGAGGCTGGCAAGCTTGAAGACTAGAAAGGAGATGAGGGAGGCTGGTGTGTGGTTTGCAGAGAGTGCGGGAGGTGAGGTCGGAAGGAGGCGGTGGCTGGGCCACCTCCAGCTTGTGAGCCAGTGAGAGGATGTGTGTTCTAAAGAGCAATGGAAGGATTAAGCAGGGCAGTGACGTTCTCTAACTTATATTTTTAAAAGATAAGGGTGACTACTGGTAGAGGTCCAGTTGTGGAGGAGTAAGAATGAAAGCCAGAGAGACCTGTGGTTGAGAGGCTGTTGAAATAGTGCAGGCAGGAGGTGACCGTGGCCTGGATAAGGTGGAGCTTGTAGTGGCCATGGAGAGATGCAAGGGCAGGGCTGGGTTATGTTGTGGAGAGGAGGTAGAGTGTGCAGTGATTTGCACTGGTGGGGCTGGAGGAAAGCAGAATTAAGGACAGTGCATCTGGATGGATGTTGGTGTGCTTGACAGAGATGGGGAAGAATGAGAAAGGAACAGTTTGAGGGGAGATTTGGTTTGGAAATGTGGTTGTAGTGCCTTTCAGCAGAGATTATGGAGCAGTCCAGGGCTAGAGATAAAAATGGGAGCCAACATCTAAAGAGTATTTTAGATCACCTGACTGGTGAGATTACTTAGAGGGTATAGATTCAGAAAAGAAATGGTCCCAAGCAGGAGCCCTGAAGCACCCCAGGATTTAGAAGTTGAACAGAAGAGAGGTCAGCAGTAAAAGGAACAAGGAGTGGCTAGTGAGGGGCAGGGACGGGCCAGCTAAGAAAGCAGGTGTTTCCAGCCCTGTCTTGGGGCCCTGTCCTGACAGAGGCAGGACATGTTGGGAAAGAAACATGTTTTCAGTGGCATGTTGGGAAAGAAACCCGTCTGCAGGGGTGGGGCTGTGGTATCCAAAACAATTTTAAGAAGGAAGATACTAGAACATGTTTGTATGAGAATGGACCTATAGCTAGGATGGAATTGACAGTGGCAATGAGAGGGAATACTTACAGGATTCCATTTGGAGAAGGCCCAGGAAGTGCACTCATGGGCACGAGTGGAAGGGCTGGTCTTTCCTAGGAACAGGGCACCCCCTGTTGGAGTACAAGGTGTGAATGCAGGTGGCCTAGTGGATTTGCAGTAGGAAAATGAAGGGCTTGCCATCTAATTGCATCTTTTTTTTTTTGAAGACAAAGTCTTGCTCTGTCACCCAGGCTGGAGTGCAGTGGCACGATCTCAGCTCATTGCAACCTCTGTCTCCCAGGTTCAAGCGATTCTCCTGCCTCAGCCTCTGGAGTAGCTGGGATTACAGGTGCGTGCCACCATGCCCAGCTAATTTTTGTATTTTTAGTAGAGACGGGGTTTCACCATGTTGGTCAGGCTGGTCTCGAACACCTGACGTTGTGATCCACCTGCCTTGGCCTCCCAAAGTGACGGGATTACAAGCGTGAGCCAATGCGCCCAGGCTGCTTCTATTTTCTTAATTAGACACAGGCTCTTGGCAGGTTATCAGCCACGAGTGAGGGAGTCAGAGGGAAAATGGGAGATTTGAAGAGAAAGGAGAATGATGAAGTAGCAATTTAAAGTATTGGGAAAATGTGTGTACTGAAGACTTTTGGAGGAATTTAGGGGCACTCCAGTGCCCATTTGAGATGTGTGGTCGTGAGTTAAATAAACCTGGCATTATTCAGCCACTTGGGTGCGTGTATGGATAGATGGAGAGTTGGGTTTGAATAAGGTGCTGTGTCACTGAGAGTAGGTGGAGCCAGAGAGTTCTGGTGAGCGCAGAGAGAAGCTGTGGACAACAGACAGAGAACAAAGGGTCAGGCCACTGGGTGCAAGCCTACTGCATGAAGTTCCTGGAGCCAGTTAACTGGAAGGGGAGGGAGCACCCGGTGTCCAAGAATGGGTTGCTCAACACAGATTTGGGAGGGAGCACAGTTTCTGGGGGTGATAGAGCTAGAGTGTGGCCATGGAAACAGTGATGACAGAAGAGAGAGGTGAACCTGGGTGGAGGGAGGGCATAAGGAACCCAAGCCAGCATGGAAGCCAGGAAGTAAAGACAAACAGGGCCACATTAGTAGGACAAAGATTGAAAGAGGACTGGAGGTCCTGAGGGAGCAAAGAAAAGGTTCCATAGGATTAACAGAGCAGAAAGCTGGAACAGGATGTTTTGGTTAAAGGCTAGAGTTTCACTCAAGATGGACAGATTGCTTACAGACTTCTGAGTGAAAAACATTGAGCCGTATATTGATACGGCTGGACTTGCATAGGTTGGTGTTGTCAGTGGAGGCGGAGGCAATGTTTATTTAGCTTTGTAATTTAGAACACTGTTGTATTCTTTCTTAGGCTTTAGATTGTCATACAGGGATTTTCTAAGCCAGGGGTCCCCAACCTCTGGGCCACAGATGGGTACCGGTCCATGGCCTGTTAGGAACCAAGGCCACACAGCATGAGGTGAGTGGTGGGAAGAAAGCCAGTGAAGCTTCATCTATTTATAGCCGCTCCCCATTGCTTGCATTACCTCCTGAGCTCCACCTCCTTTCAGATCAGCGGCGGCATTAGATTCTCGTAGGGGCGTGAACCCTGTTGTAAACTGTACATGCAAGGGATCTAGGTTGCACGCTCCTTATGCGAATCTAATGCCTGACGATCTGTTACTGTCTCCCAACACCTCCAGATGGGACCACCTAGTTGCAGGAAAACAAGCTCAGGGCTCCCACTGATTCTACATTATGGTAAGTTGTATAATTATTTCATTATATATTACAATGTAATAATAATAGAAATAAAGTGCACAATTTAAGTGTAATGCACTTGAATCATCCCAAAAACCATCACCCCTGCCCCCAGTCTGTGGAAAAATTGTCTTCCACGAAACTGGTCCCTGCTGCCAAAAAGGTTGGGGACCACTGTTCTAAGCAAAGGCTTCCTGGCTTACATTTTATTATGGAAAATTTCAAATGAACTCAAAAGTAGAGAAAAAAACAAAATGTACTCCTACGGGCCTGTCACCACACGAGTTGAACCCAGGTTAAGAAACCGTGAGCTTTTTGCTGTTCTTATTTTGTCTACCCTCTCTACTTTTTTGTTCACACAAGAAGCCAGTTTATTACTTGAGTTGGGTTTTGTTGAATGACCACAGGTCACATACTCGGTGCTGGCAGTCTTACCATAACATGCAGTCAGCATTTTTGAAAACAATGTAAATATATAATACAGTTGTCTATCTTTTAGTTTCCAAAGTTTGTTACTTCACATTTTGACTGGATGATAATTTATAGAATGTGTGTGTGTATGTGTGTGTGTGTGTGTGTGTGTGTGTGTGTGTGAGATAGGCCAGCATGTCTGTATTATCCTCATTATATAAAAAGAAAACAGATGCAAAGTAGTGTTAGGTGACATGTTGGCCTGAAGTTCCAAGATTAAGTGGGAATACATTTTAAAGTTCCCTCTTTCCTGTTCCCTTCTCTTGGGAATGTTCTTCATTCATACAGCATCTGCCCTCCATCTCACATCCCCCGTCTTTCTAAAGGCATCACTGGCCCATCCCTACAACAAGCTGTCTCCATGCCAGCCCCAAGTGCTAGTAAGACATTGTCCTATACCTCCCTGGTACTGGGCTCTGCACCAGTGTGCCCTTCTGCACACTCTTTTCTTTACCAGCCTGGCAGTGGGATGTTAGTTGCTGGGCGGCGCTGTTCTCTTCCTCAGTTGGTGGTGACAGCTGGGTCCCTGTGCCTCTGCAGTTCTTGCATGGAGGTCATAGCCTTGTGCAGAGCAACACAGACGAGGCACTTGGCCTCCTGCTCAGTAGTCGGCATCTGCTGGCTGAACACTGTGGACATAGTCTGATGTCAAGGCTGAATGGCTGCTAATTCCTTTAGGAGTGTAACTGGATTTTTCTCTCCTGCCCAGTCAAGGTGATTAGTCTTTATTTCATATCCAGCCTGTGTTGAATATAATCCAGTTCAGAGTCCACTTTGTGGAACATCGATTGTAGCTTACCAACCTCTACCTCCACGTAAATAGTTGGCATTCTTCTGATGCTCTGGTCATCCCATTAGGGCTGCTGCAACCAACTCCTACAGCCTCGGCCCTATGCTGGAGTGGTAGTCTCCCCTCCATGCAGCGGGTTCACCTCTTCTGCCGCTAGAGTGAGGAACTTTTGGTCTGAACAGCCTTCAAGGGAAACCAGCTTCATTCTCCCAGCCTGTTAGTCCTGTACCCCCGTCTTCAGGTTCCCCTTTCTTATGCCGTGACCCAGAGCACGTGTTCTCTAAGGATATGGTTCTTGTATTTAAGACTCAGTTTTTGACTTCCTTGAATCTTAGCATCAGTTCTTTATTAGCTAGTTGCCCTCAATTTTAATTGTACTGAAATATTAGTACTGATTAAGTATTCTGTGGTATCACAAACTACAGGGAGAGAGGAAAGGCTCCTTTTCATGAAAGGTGAGGATTTGAGGTAGATGGGCTAAATTTTAAGCTTTCGTTTTCTTGGTTTTCAACTGCACTGTCATTTTGTTGTTTGAGTTCTCCTCCAGTGTGGGTCGAGTGCACAGGATGCTGGGGGTGTTCCTGAGCTTGCAGGTGCAGGCTCTGAGTTTGTCCTTGGCAGCCTTCCTCCTCAGGTCAGAAAGAGGGACTTGCAGTCATGTGGGATGTCCCCTTGAAAGCCCCAGTAGGACGTTGATTTTGAGACATAAGGGGAGTCTGGAGTGAGAGACAGCCTTGGGAACGTGGTGCGTTCAGGATCTTTGAGCTCTGTGGGGTTCCATAACCTGTATCTGCCTCTGGATTTACAGCTGCCTCTATCTGTGCGGAAGAGTTGGGTGGGGGCTGTGTTAGGCGAGTCTGTACTGGAGATCCTTGCTGTGTGTTGGCCTTTCTGTTCTTTGGTTGGTCACGTGGAAAATTTGCCGGAGTTTCTTTTATCTTTCTTTTTCCTACAGAATGCACCTTACCCCTCTCATCCCCCCACCGTGCAGTGAGACTTACAGACAGGTCTGAGAATTTTATCTGGAAGGAATGGCAGTGCCTGATGCCTGAAGAAGAACTCTAGTGGGAGGTCATGTCGGACTCCCCTGTCAGGGACCTTGGTATTGAACTGTTGCCCTTCTGAGCAGAGTTGGACTCTCCTGAGGCTAGGCTGGCGGAGTACCCTAACCCTGGCAGCTTGATTCCTGGAGGGGGCTCTGGAAGACACCCCTGCTGGGGTTAGCTTGCCAGGCAAAAGAGCAGAGCGCAGTGCTGCTGCCTTTGTCTTTTGCTTGTCGCTGCCCTGCAGCCAGCCACTGCCTTCGCCTGCTGTCCAGAGACCTCTTCCTGTGTTCATTATCCTGTGCTCAGGATTGACTGGGGAAATGAGAGCTGTTTCGGGGATTATATTCGTTTCAGTCACAGTTGCCCCTCTATGCGGTGGTCCTGGGATTAGTTTGCCATTGCCAGAAGAGCAGGAAAGGAATATCTTAGCATTCACAGATTTTTTTTTTTTTTAACCATGAAAACTTCAACCATACACAATATTTTACAATAGAATATTTTAGAGTAGACTATTTTATTCATCCATTTATCTCTTACCTAAATGCAATGGTTACAATGATTTTACCACATTTGCTTTGTCTGCTCTTTTTTACTTTCCCTTTTTTTGTTTGTTTGCTGAAGCATTTTAAGTCACACATGTCAGACGACATGTCCCGTCATTCCTGTTCTTCACTGTGCATCTCTAAGGCTGTAGACATTGGTTTACATTAGCTACAATGACATGATCACATAGTTAACAGCACACAGTGTAATCTCATACCCCGAATCACATTTCCTTGACTGTCCTCTTTTAGCAGCTGGTTTGCTTCAGATTGCAAAGAAGGTCCTCTGATTACATCTGATTGTTATGTCTCAAGTCGCTTTCATTTAGAGCAACTCCTCCCACCTTACCGGCTTTTTTTCCCTCGTGTCCTTATTGCAAAAAAAAGGGGCAGTTGTGCTGTAGAGTGGCTCACCTTTTGATATTTTGCTACTTGCTTCCTAGTAGTTCCTCTGTCCCTTCAGTTCTTTCCATTAAAAATTAGCTCCAGAGGCTTGATTAGGTTTTGCTTCAGTCTTTTGGCAAGAATGTCTTCAGAGGGTGCTGGCTGTTTCCCATTGCACCACAGCAGGAGGCACACGTGTCTGGTTGTTCCTCTTTGAGTCATGCTAAGATCGATCCCTGGCTTCAGGTGGTGACAGCCTGGTCCTGGCAATGTCAAGTCCTGGATCAGCCTTCCAGCCGCTTTTTTCACCCATTGCTTTTCATGGTCTGAATCAGGTGTTTGATGAGGAGAATGCACATATTAGCTGGTTGTTTCTTTGTCTTGAAAGAGAGTTCATAGAGGAAATAGGATAGATGCTTCTCTCCATTTAATTACCAATTTTTAGGGTAAAAAGTTGGGCCCCTAGTTAATTCCAATTTTGTTCAGTGCCTTGGGTCTCTCCATCTCTCTGCCTGCCTGTCTGTCTCTTTCTTCCCCATTCTCTACAGTCATTATGAGCTCCTGGGGTTTGTATATTTAATGCGTCTCACTCAATTGCCTTTCTTATTCCTTTTGATGCTCAGTTGCATAATTGGCTCTGTGTTCCTTTGGCACGGCCCTCTTGCTTTCTGGCATAACAGGATGTCCCAAGCTCATTTTGTAAGTGCTACTCTGGCTTTGAACCCAGCCATTCCTCCAAGGACCCCTTGCCTCTTGGTGGGGAGAGGATTTAAGGGAAGGGGCTGTAGGTGTGCTCATTGCTATCGCTTCTTATTGCTTCCAGGTCTTTTTGGTGATAACTAAAAAGAAAAAAAAAGTGAATTCAAACTGATATGTCCAAGTCAAATTTTATATTACAGAATTTTTTCTTAACTTTGATTTTATACTTAAATCTAATTTTTCTTACATTGAATCTTGGCTCCTAACAACTTTAACATAAACTACTTATTTGTATTAACCTACTTTAAAATACACCACGGTAACAGTTAAATTGTTGAAAGAAGTGTGATTTCTTTGCAGCTTATTTGTCAAAAGAATATGTTCTAGGTATGTGCAATCAGTATACTATGCTCAAAAGCCATTTGTGGCTATGTCACCAATATGATAGGTTTATTCTCTTTATTTTGTTTTAACATTCATTTAATTTTATTTTTTAACTATAGAAACATATGTTTCCAGAGTCATGTAACAGTATATTCAGAGAAGTCTTAACTGTATTCTCCCCCATAAGTAATCATTGAATTAAATTCTGGATTATCTTTCACCATGCTTATTTATTTTATTTATTTATTTTATATTTTATATTTTATTTTAGATAGGGTCTCACTCTGTTGCTGAGGCTGGAGTACAGTGGTGCAATCTTGGCTCAATGTAGCCTTGAACTCCCAGACTCAAGCCATCTTCCTGCCTCAGCTTCCTGAGTAGCTGGGACTACGGGTGTGTGCCACCATGCCTGGCTAACTTTTTAATTTAATTTAATTTAATTTTTTTTGTAGAGACAGGGTCTCCCTATGTTGCCCAGGCTGGTCTCAGACTCCTAGCCTCAAGTGATCCTCCCACCTCGGCCTCCTGGCATGCTGGGATTACAGGCATGAGCCAGTGTGCCAGGCCAGAGTTTATTTTATATATTACGTTCCTTTTTTGCAGAAACGGTAGCATAGAACATATACTATTGTGTACCTTACTTTTTTTTTTTTTTTAACTTAACCGTGTGAGCTGGGTTCACTCCATGTCAGTGCACAGTGCTCGTCCTCATTCCTTTTTGTCTTGTGAGGAGGTGCCATACTCGATTCGGCTAGTTCCCTATCGATCGGCCTTCGGTTGCTTGCAGTTTTGCTGCCAAATACTGCCTCAGTGAATAACCGGGTATATCAGTCATTTCCTATTTTTACCAATGTGTCTTTAGGATATATTCTAGAATTATTACTAGGACAAAGGATAGATGCAAACATAATTTTTGTAGATAGATGACCATTTTTGCCGAAATTTTGGGGACCTAATTGAATTTTGTAATTGTAACACTTTCACCTATAAGCAGTCCAGTTTATTTTACATTTTAACATTACATCTCCTCAAACACCCATGCATGTTCTCTTTGTATGGAACATATTAAAAGTGTTACTTTAAGAAGACCTATTGATTTCATTTAGTTAATTTTAAAGTATCATTGCGTATAGTATAAAAGAAATGAAAAGATTGCTAAAACATAGTCCTAAACCTTAAAAGATTTCAGAGTGAATATTTTGAGATTTATTTTCTTCTTTTATCTCCTCCTTATTCTATTTGTGGTGTATTTTGTCCCCTGTAGGCTATCGAAAGACTGGAAATAAGGCACTAAGAAATGTACCTTTATCTGCTCCACCAGAATGAAGCAGGACACGTGTGTGGGTGCCAGAGAGTGTCCTGAAGTACTCTATAGATTTTCAGAAAATATTCATTGAACACCTCTCATTGCCAGGTTATAACAGAGAGCAACGCACACAGTTCCTCCTTCATGGCACTTACATCCTAGTACAGGAGACAGGTTAAAAACCAGGGAACAAATACGATAATTACAAGTCCTGTGGGCTTTAAAGGAATCAAAGGAGATGAAAACAGAGTCTAGCCGGGGGCCTCTTTAGGTAGGGGAGGGGCAGCTGACCCGCAAAGCTCTGCACAAAGTAGGGGAGGGAGTGGCTTAAGTGCTGGGAACAGCATGTACAAAGGCCCCGAGGCAGGAAAGTCTTAGGGTGTTTGAGAGCTGAAAAAGAAAGCCAGAGGCAGGAAGCCCAGGGAGTGAGGTGGGGAGAGGGGCAGGTCAGGTGTTTGAGTTAAGGATTGGGATTTTATTTTAAGTACATCAGGAAATCATTGAGGACAAGTAGGAGAATGACATTTGATACCAACACATCATGTACTTATTCTTTCTATAGATTAGAAGGCAAGTCAAATACGATGTTTTATCTCCAAAAGCAGCAATGTTGTACCTTCTGAAGTTCAAAGTGGAGATCGTTTTCATTGTTGTTCCTTTTTACAGGACAGCTGGTTTTCATACTCACATGTAGGTCTTTTTGAGGATTTCTTTTCTCTTTCAATAATGTTCCCCTTGATGTTGCTCAGATAATTACAATGAGTGATTGTAATTGGATTATATACTTGAGCTGTAAACAGGAGCATGATATCTACAAATTCTCTCCTTCAGACCTGCAAATCCAAGAGACACATCTTTGGAAGATAAGAGAGCTTCTTCAAGACCAAAAAAGGTTTGTGTTACTGCTGTCACATTTATATAAAATTAATTTTGGAATCAATAGCAGTTTTCCAGATAAAAGCATTTTCAATTTATTTATTTATGTTTCTATTACAGGAGACGGCATGATACCCATGTAGGGAATTCCCCAAAGCAGGGCTTGCCATACCTGGACCCCGAGGAGCCTGCTTGCTGGAAAGGCTTTCCTGTCTGATGTGCAAGAGGCAGAATGCCAAACTGACTCTTCAAGGGGCAACTGCAGGGGCTCGAGACCAGCCAGCAGTATCTCATCCTTCGATACAGGGCATATACTGTACAGTCCTTTTTCTAGAAGTGAGACGTACAAGATTACTCTACAAGAGGAAGATTCCAGGGGCTCAAAAACGCAAAGGTTTGCACTTTGAGAGCCCCTTGGAATGTTGACAACTCAGGATCTAAAACAAAGTTCTGTGTTAATGAGTTACAGAATTCACGTGGAAGTCAATGTCACTTTATAATCGATAATAATACTGAGTGAGGAACACTATGCAGGAAGAAACCTTCCGTAGAAAGACAGGCAGGGAAAAGCTTAGGCTGACCTTAAACTTACCTAATAGAGCAAGCCTGAGATAGACTGCCAAAATGGCCAAATAAGAGACTCTATGAAATAACAGTCTTGTAACTGTAGTAATCGTAAGGAAATTTTCTCCTCGAAATCACGATACCAAATAGGAAAAATGATCTACAAGTGCCCCATGTGTAGGGAATTTTTCTCTGAGAGAGCAGATCTTTTTATGCATCAGAAAATTCACACAGCTGAGAAGCCCCATAAATGTGACAAGTGTGATAAGGGTTTCTTTCATATATCAGAACTTCATATTCATTGGAGAGACCATACAGGAGAGAAGGTCTATAAATGTGATGATTGTGGTAAGGATTTTAGCACTACAACAAAACTTAATAGACATAAGAAAATCCACACAGTGGAGAAGCCCTATAAATGTTACGAGTGTGGCAAAGCCTTCAATTGGAGCTCCCATCTTCAAATTCATATGAGAGTTCATACAGGTGAGAAACCGTATGTCTGTAGTGAGTGTGGAAGGGGCTTTAGTAATAGTTCAAACCTTTGCATGCATCAGAGAGTCCACACCGGAGAGAAGCCCTTTAAATGTGAAGAGTGTGGGAAGGCCTTCAGGCACACCTCCAGCCTCTGCATGCATCAAAGAGTCCACACAGGAGAGAAACCCTATAAATGTTATGAGTGTGGGAAGGCATTCAGTCAGAGTTCGAGCCTCTGCATCCACCAGAGAGTCCACACTGGAGAGAAACCCTATAGATGTTGTGGATGTGGGAAGGCCTTCAGTCAGAGTTCGAGCCTGTGCATCCACCAGAGAGTCCACACAGGAGAGAAACCTTTCAAATGTGATGAGTGCGGAAAGGCCTTCAGTCAGAGTACGAGCCTCTGCATCCACCAGAGAGTCCACACAAAGGAGAGAAACCATCTCAAAATATCAGTTATATAAAACGTTTTGCTAAGAGTTTAAAATCTTAAAACCCATAAGTGCCACTAGGAAGGAAACCCTGTATATACCTACATTGACCCAAGAAATATTTACGCAATCCCTAGCAGAACATTGTTTCTGAGGAGGCATATGTGAGATTGATTTGTTGGTTCATGCCAAGTGTGTTCCACAGGTTGACTTTGAATGTGGACCTCTGAGCATCCACCCAGGATGGCTCTCAGGTCCCAGTCACAGATGTCGCTTCCTGGGATTCCAGCACGATGCCTCCATAGTTGAAAGACTACACAAAAAGCCACGATCATTGCCCGGCCTCCTGAGTCACCTTCTATCTATACTTTGCTTAAAAGCTATCCCAGATACTCCCCCTTGAGGAGCTCATGCCCTTCCTTCCTCTTTATTTGAGCATACTGGCAATGCATTGGAAAACAGACAGCTCCCACTAAGATCACGTTCTGGTATTTCTGAGGTTAACACTTGATTTAACCCCTACATATCTTTCCATATATCCTATTATTTCTGAACCCACCCTACCTATATGTCCTCAAAATCCCCATAAATATCCATCCCTTCCTAGATGGCATTAACTTTCATTTTAGATTTTAGGTGACTCATAATTCCCATTCACTTAGCCTATCAGAAAAGTCATTGGCAGACATATGTGTCCTTGAACCTTTTTTATTTGTGTGGATTCTGCTCATCACTGTCTCTGTTAGACTTATTTTGTAGTGGCTGCATCACATATTTTTCACTTGAATTTTTTTGGAAATAGCTGAATGTAAATAGCAGGGAGGAAGAAGCAAGCAAAGTGAGAGCTTTTCTTCATCAGAATTGCCCTCTGGGCTCCTTTGGTAACAGATGGAGCTCCTTCCTAGCTAGGGAGACCTTATGAGAAGTGGATGGTAGGAGGAGTCACTAATGTTTCAATCTCTATTTCTGTAATGTTGGGCAATAATGCATAGGAGTTCTTGATACCCCTTCATTGATTACTGTGTATCAGTTCTTTGTTAGGCATGAACGTCTTTATTAATCCATCATTCTTTTCTTCATTCAACAAATATGTATTGAACACCTCCTATATGCCAGGCACTGTGCTAGGTGCTGGGAATACCACTGATGAGACAGACAAGGTCCCTACTCTCGTGGAGTTTACTTCTGGTGGAGGAGACAGATGATAAGTAAACAAATAAATAATGTAGTTTGAGATAGTGATTAAGTGCTATGAAGAAAATAAACTAGGGTGATGATTTTAGTGGTGGGGTGGGGTGGGGGTGGGGTGACATTAGCTAGTGGTCAGGGAGGCCTTTCCGCGGTGGGATGTTGAGCTGAGGCCAGAGGAGAAGCAGCACTCGCTGGCAGAGCACACAGGCTGCTCTGGGGGATGAGCCGGTGCGTTTAAGGAACAGGCCAGCACTGGCATTCGCAAGCAGTGGGGAAGGGGAGAGATGCCGAGGTGGTCAGTATCCTGACTTTCATAGGCCTTTTTTTGTTTGTTTTAATTTTTGCTAGATTGATATTAAAAACTCATGTGGAGGAACTCAAGGAATGTTTAGAAGACCAAAAGTCCCCAATGACAGGAACAAAAGCAACCAATTTTTAACTTTTCTCATTCCTGTTTTCATTGATTTCCCACATGTAGTCCTTTTGCTCAGGAAGTCTTTGGGGAAATTAAGGATCTTTGAAGCTCTGAAATAGGTGATCAGGTTAGTGGTGTCTGTCAGCTGTCTAAGAGGTTGGAAAATGAACTACTCAAAATAGTCACGAAAATACTGAAAGTTTGATTTTTCTCTCCATATTTGAATTAATTTTTTCTGTTTGACTGGAAGGGGTTTTTGTATAACTAAAACCTCAGCACGTAAAGGAGATTTAAAAGGAGCACATGATTTAGTGGGTGGGCCATGAAACTAGAGATGGGATTTGGGGGTGAATTTGTCAATATCTGGATTTTAATCCAGACATCTCTGCTAACAAGCCTTTGGTAGGTCACTTCAGATACTTTTCCTCCTTTTTACAAAGAGAGGGCTGGCTTAGTTATTTGCCAAAGCCCCTTCCAGGCCTGAATTCCACAAGTACGATTTACTGTAGTATCTTATCACTCTTTCATGTCACAATAGGGTGGAGCATTAGAGAAAAGCCTAGACTTTTAGTTGATAGAGAGCCAGTTGAAATATCATTGATAGAATTTTAGTTTTAGGAAAAATTGGTTTGATTTCTAGCTTTATTACTATTAGGTATGTGAGCTTGGGCAAATCGCTTAATCTTTGAGTCTAGTTTTCTCTCAAAATGAGAACATTAGGCTAAATGATTTCCGAGTTTCCAGCTAGTCCTAGAGTTCTATATTTCTACATAGTTGAATTATTTTATCATGCTGTTGCTGGGGAATATGACTAACCCTTTTGAAGCTACTAATTTTATGTCGAGCTTTAAAGTCCATAATTGTTATCTTCAGAAAATATTATTTGACCTACAGTATGTCCAAATCAATTTAATAAAATCGCTTTATAACAGGGTTCTGTGCTTGACATGTAGTGTGAATTCAGTGGTCGTGTGTGGGAGTATGGGTATGGGTGTGTGGTGGAGAATTGGCTTGCACATTAAGCCCAGGGTGACCATGTAATTTATTGTCCAAACTGAGCACTTGAGAGTGAAGGGAGGGGGTGCTGTTGATACTCACATCTGGACAACAAGCCTAGAATGGGCCTGTCTCGGGCACACCAAGGTGTGAGGACACCTTGGTCTGAGGTCACAGCCACACAGGTAATAAATGACTCAAGTCAGGAATAATCCAGCTGGAGAGAGCACAGTCCACTGAGAGGACTGCCTCAGCTCGGCTGTGGCTCTGTGTTCACGGCGAATACAGGCCCACAGCTCTTCTAAGAAAACACCAACCTCGATTTTCACACACAATTTAATCTTAAAATGTTGGCAGCTAATTCCTTTTCCTTGGGCGATCCATTTTGGTGCTTTCTGTGATCTTCCTGGTGCCCCTTGGCAGTTCCTCCAAGCCCTGCCCTGGCCCCTGCTGACTGCAGCCCATGCCTGGGAAGGCGTGAAGTGCTGTCAGCTGAAGCAGAGGGGACCCACGTTCTGTGCCGCAGTCAACAGTCTGACTGGCTGTGGCGTCTACCAGCTTTGAGAGACAAGTCTGCATTGCAATTCCACCATTGGGATGGGAGCAACCCAAACTAGCCCTTCTGATGGGGGTGGGTGGTGGGGGCAAGGGTAGGTCATCTGTGATGGGATTCACTCTTGGTGCCTGCTAGGATTTAGAGTGTGAGCCAAGATAAGTCCAGAATGACTGCATGGTTTCTAACTTGGAAGCATGAATAAACGGCAGATTGCCTCTTGCAGATAGGAAGAACTCTTTGCATCAGAGTCCAACATTGAGATAGTCTACTGCGTGAGAATGTGGGCACGGCTCGTCAGGCCATCTCAGAAATTGAAGAGGGATTACTTTGTGTTGTGTGAGCATGGACATGATGCCTTCCAAGGGACCTTCTAGCTCTTGGCTCTGTTCTTAAAATTTTTGAATTATTTCTCAGTCTTTATACAATGTACTGATATTCTCAGAAATTTGAAAAACTAGGTGAATGGAAAGCAAATATCAGAAGCAGATGGAAAATATACTCAGTGGTAAAATCTAGGAAAAGATGAGAAAGGTTGATACTACTACAGGGCAAGAGCCATATATAAATAGCAAAGCTGAGTTAAGATCTATGGATTAGAGAGGGAGAGAGGAAAAATGAAGATGATACAGCACTTCCTCTAACCATATTCATTTTCTTAATTTTTCGAAACCTCAAGTTTCTCATCTTTAAAATGGTTTTGAAAATATCTAATTCATGGAAATGTTAGGAGAAGTAAATAAACGTAAAGTGCCTAGCATTTAGTGCTATAACGAATTCCTATTCCCAGTTGCCTATTAAGGAAGAAAGGTCATGTTATTTGGATTCCTTTTTGTTTTGCTGAGCTCTGTGTTGGGTTTGGACATCTAAAATTGGGGTAGGACCTGGAGAGGGCTGAATTGCTCCACATGGTAAGAGAGAGAACTTGAATCTCCTGGGGTAGTTGGAGGTAAGAAAACAAAGGGTAGACTTGGAGTGGGAGAGAGGACCAGGGAACCAGTGGAGTAGGATGGTCTGAAGTTCTGAGCTCTTGTGTAGGAAAACTTCGTGACCACAAAGTCTTTCCCTAAAGTTAGGGGTGTTTGGCATGGTGGATTTCTTATGGAAACTGGTGGAAGGGCTGAGTGCTGTATCCAGGGTGAAATGGGGCAACACGTAAGTACCACACATAAATATAGGAGCCAGAAGAGGGTGCCCCTGAGAACAAGCTCCAAGGAATATGCAGAATATGCAGAAATCTTCAGGGTAGCTAAAAGCTTCTACAGGCCATGGAATTAATGGAGTTTTGAGTCAAGTTTACCCAAACCCCTAAGGAGCAGGGAGGCCTGGGATATCTTTATTTCCACTCTCAATGTACATGAAGTAGAATAACTTTATAATCATAAGTAAGTTGAAACTTAAGAATTTTTTTATCATTCTCATTTTAACATATTACAAAACACATGAACAAATCCAGAGATCCCAAGGCCGTGTGTTTGTTTATGCCAGTAAGAACTTGTCATAAATATCGGTGGAAAATGACACTTTATACCAAAGCAATTTTATTGCTCAGATTTAGGCATATGTAAATAACCTGCATTTCTAGAGTAAAGTAGCACATACAGATTTTGTGTATTTTTAGGTGGATGTATGCATTTTATAGACTCTGTACCTTCCTAAATACTGTGTCTAAATATGGCTTCGCTGAGAGACTGACTTTCCCTCCCCCTCTTAATTCTTTGCTGGCCCTGATCCAGGTCTTCTCTGCATCATGAATTATGGTGGGGGTGTTGTATTTACAGAATTTTAAAACCTAAGACCTGCAGACGGCTTTTGGGGAGGTCTAGAACCTTTTTAAGTTATGTGCAGAATTTTGTGTACCTGTAGGTCTATGCATTTTTCTAGGAAAGGGGGCTTTCCTTATGTTTGTGACTCTAAGAGATAAAGAACACTGGCTGGCATATGGTTACTCGTTGTTTGGGGATCTTGGGAGGCAAAAGGGGTGCCTAAGAGTTCCAGTTAGTGGAATGGATAGGAAATGATGGGTATAATAAACGGAGAAAAAACACAACGCTGTGTTGTGAGGAAAGAGGGAAAAGGACGTTGGCATAAGATGGAAAGATACATGTGCATGTGTTGTTATGCTGGGCCCAGGAGGTAGGCTGTGTGGCAGTTTCGATGTCATACGCTTAAGACAACAGTTCTGCGAACAGTGTATTAAAAGAATATAGGTGAGGACAATTGAGTATTCAGAGGGGACTGGCTGGATGTGGACGGAATTGGCTACCTGAATGGAAAACACTAGATCTCAACTGAATCTGTCTTCGTTACAGAGGAGGCAGTTCTTGCTGTAAAATGGGTGAGGGCCCCAGTACTGGTGTGGGTTGTATTTAGGTTCTCAAATAAACCTATTCATATTGCTCAATGCTATGTTCTCTCATGTCTAATTTTTATGTCCTACCTCACTTGTCTGGGATCTCTGACTGTTTGAGTCAGTCCTCTTTAGTCTTCATCCTGTCTGTCCCCAAAATGTCTTTTTTTTTTTTTTACCCCTGATACTCTTCCATCCCCGTGTGCCCCCCGCTCCCCTTTCTGAGATAAGGTCAAGACCCACAGGGACTTAGTCTCAAGGGTAAGTCCTGTTTCTACAGTCTGTGGAGGATGACGGGAGAGTCTGGTAGAGCAGCAAGCCCTGCTTCCTGGAGCTGTTGTTACCACATTGTTATAGTTGAAACAGGCAGTGTCTGGAAAGAACTGAATCCTCTGTGTTTTGCTTGCCTCACTTGATCCAGTAAACATTAGGAGAAGAAATTAAAAAAACAGGAAAGGATAAGATGGCAGGAGTAAGTTGAAGCATATTGTTAATCATAGTAAATGTGAACTGATTAAATTCAGCTACTTAGGGACATTTTCAAGTTGATTTGTAAATGACGTCACAAACGTGTATATGATGGTTATGGGAGACCACCTAAAATAAAGGGGTGACCCAAAAGGCTGACAGTGAAGGGGTTGAAAAAGATCAGGAAATGCTAAAAGAAAGCAACTGGTGGTAGTATTGTCAGTCCGTTTATGAAAGGAATAATTTGTCAAGAAGATAGTTATATACTTTCATTAGCTCACAACATAGCTTTGAAAGATAGAACATGGTAAGAAATTAAGCAATTCCCAGTCACAGCAAGATATGTTAACCATCACTCATCAGAATTTGAAAATCAACTAGACAAAGAAGGATCTGGCTATTTAACTAACACTGTTACCAAACTTGATGTGTCCACTGTGTGTGAACTTTGTGCAGCAGATCTTCTTGGAATGGTCATAGAAATTAACCATGCTTTGTGCCAGAAAGAAAATCTCACCAGATTCCAAAATGTAGAAATCTCACAGGTCATATTCTCTGACTATAATGTAATAAAAAATTGAAGTCACTGAGAAAGAGCCAAAAGTCCTGTCCATTTCATCCCAAGTTACAAATAAAGAGGAAATCAAGTGTAGTAGAGATGAGTGGCAGAGATGGCACTGTGGGGCACATCTTGTGGATGGGGCCGAAATGAAAAACTTTCATAGCCTTCAATTCATTTATGAGATAAGGAATATGAAACTAAGCAGTCAAACAAGCTGGAAAAAATACTGCAGGATTTTTAAATTTTACCAAATGACTTTTGGGCCTTCACCAAGATCATCATATGCTCCTGGTCCTTTCCCTTGTTAATGTACTGAGTCATTTTGAAATATAAGGATAACATCTTTTATGGTCATAAAGTATTACATCCTTCCACCTTTGGTGGATTTTTGAAAATTTGCACGTGTGTAACCTTAAGAGAGATTCTTTAGTTATGAATTGATTTAATCAGGGATTTAAAAGCTTTCTATCCTCCTTATTCTGGAATAAATTAAATAGCACAGGTTAATATCTGTGCCCCTGGACTGTATGGGCAGTATTCATACAAGAAAAAATAATAAAATCTGTGTCCCACTTCACTTGCCTGGAGCATAAATTAAGGTAACATCTCATATTGTTTAAATCAACCATCTGATCCTTGAAAGTGATAGAACTCATCCAAAATTGCTCAGATCCTTGAGGGTGGAGCTTAGAAGCTTTGACAGTGTTTTTACTCTTTTCAAAACTAATAGGTCAATTTAGATCTTTCCCCCTTATTTTTGATAATTTATAGTTTTCTAGGAAAAAAACTCCCTTTTTTGGGGACCTTCAAATATATTTTAGAGATGTATATAACTCTAAATTCTTAAATCTCATTGGCATTTTGATAAAATCTTACATCTCCCATCGTATGTTTATATTTTCCATTTTTTTCTTTATTGGACTTGCCACCCTCTCTACTTCCACTCCCCCGAAGAACCAGACATTGGCTTTGGTGATCACTTCTGCTGGGGTATTTTCCTGTCTTATTTATTACTTTCTTTTATTATCACTAATCATATCCTCTTCCCTTCCTTAATTTGGCTTATTATCTTTTTTCTAAAACTTTTTTTTTTAGTTGCTAGAATCCCATGAATTAATCCCAATAGGCGTTATTTTCAGTGATCTAGTTCGGGGTCAGCAAACTATGGCCCATGGGCCAAATCTAGCTCATCTCCTGTTTTTGTATAGCCTCCAAGCTAAAAATGTGTATGTTTCTAAATGGTTTTTGACACATTGATATTTTCTGAATACGAAAACTTAATGAAATTCACACTGTGTCCATAAATACAGTTTTATGGGAACAAAACCATGTTGATCCATTCTTGGCTTGTCTGTGGCTGCTTTGATGCTGCAACAGCAGAATTGCAGAGTTGCAACAGAGATTGAATGGCCCCCAGAGCCTAAAATATTCTTTCTCTGGCTTTTTACCAAAAAAATTTCCCCATCTCTGGTCTAAGTCACTTGTACCAACTGGCTGGAAGTTTCCAGAGAAGGAAAGGAGGGAGGCTGGTGCTTCTAGACAAAGTGCAAAGAAGGATTTACTGAGATTGGGAAGAGAGGTAGGCTCCATGAATGCTGGGGACTGAGCCCCTTATATGAGATGCTTCAGAAGTGAGAGAGCCAGGATGGGTCCTGGCTGCTGAGGACTCAGTGCTGTGCCCCTGGGAACAAATAGCCACATGCAAGCCTGATCTGGAGGAAGGAGGGCCCTCCTGGCTGGCCGCTAGCATCTGTGTAGATGACACTGGCTTCCACACGGGCTGCTGAGCACCACCAGCACAGGGCAGGGCAGAGGCCTCTCTCCTAGACAGTCTTGTTACCACCCAGGAAGCACATTCTGTGAGAGCAGACTTGGGCGGGATTTGATTTCATTTAGACAAATAAATGAGACTTTTTAAGCATTAAAGGTTGTAAATAGATGGATACCATTAAACTTCATTGTATTATTCAGATTCTTTGTATTGCATTTACTATTTTCCTACTTGATCTTGAAAGCGTTTAAGGGAACTCTCTTCCACTATGCTTCTGGTTTAATTTTCTCTGTATTTCTAATTCTGTGCAGTTCACTTTAT
This sequence comes from Pan paniscus, assembly GCF_029289425.2. Lineage (NCBI taxonomy): Eukaryota > Metazoa > Chordata > Mammalia > Primates > Hominidae > Pan > Pan paniscus. Next base: position 132,097,759 of record NC_073259.2, read on the forward strand.
AAATATCCATGATTTTGTTTCAGTTAGGTTTTTTTTTTTTTTTTTTTTTTTTTTTGAGATGGAGTCTCACACTGTTGCCCAAGCTGGAGTGCAATGGTGCGATCTCGGCTCACTGCAACCTCTGCCTCCTGGGTTCAAGCCATTCTCCTGCCTCAGCCTCCCAGGTAGCTGGGATTACAGACACCAGCCACCATGCCCAGCTAATTTTTTTTTTTGAGATGGAGTCTCACTCTTTTGCCCAGGCCAGACGGTAGTGGTGCTATCTCGGCTCACTGCAACCTCCGTCTCCAGGGTTCACGCCATTCCCCAGCCTCAGCCTCCCGAGTAGCTGGGACTACAGGTACCCGCCACCGCGCCTGGCTAATTTTTTGTATTTTTAGTAGAGATGGGGTTTCACCATGTGAGCCAGGATGGTCTCGATCTCCTGACCTTGTGATCCACCCGCCTCGGCCTCCCAGAGTGCTGGGATTACAGGCGTGAGCCACCACACCCGGCCTCAGTTGGGCTTTTTATGTGTGTAAAATACCAGGTTCATCCTGTTCAATGGTGTTTGCTTGAGTTCTACATTGATATACCTACCTTCACTCCTAATTTTGTTGTGTTTGACTAAGATATGTTTATCTCTTAAAATTATCTTTTAGTAATTTTGTATTTGGGGAAAAGTATGCACACATCAGACAATTCAGAGAATAGTCTAGCCTGACTCTCATTCTTGATTCCCAGATCCCCTGCCCCAGAGCAGCCACTTTCCAGTGTGGCTTTCCTGAGATAGTTCCTGTATACGCAAATGGAGGTGTGCACACACATCCTGCTGTTTCCCGAGAACATGATTGCATTCTGTGCTTGTGCTGTAGCAATGTCAATTTTCAGTGAGCAGTGCTCCTAGTGACTGTTAGCTACCAGTGCTTGCATTTTTTTTTTGATGGCTCCATTACTTCCCACCATATGGAAGGCCTCAGTATGTATCACTAGGCCTCTGTTGATGGAAGTTCCCCTGTATTTTCTTCTACTACTTTTAGGCTTTTGTTTTTTACATTTACATCTTTGATCCATCCACAATCTTTTTATTTTTTTCTGTAAGGAATACAGTAGACTCAAATTGTTAAAATTTCCCTGGCTGGTTAGTCAGTTATTCTATGACTACTTACTAAATCTTTTCTCCACAGATTTGAAATGCCAACTATATTACAAGTCAAATTCTTATTTGGATCTATTTCTGTTCCAGCCAAATCCCAACTTTTAATTACTGGGGTTTTTGTTTTGTTTTTTTGGTTTTTTTTTTGAGACAGAGTCTTGCTCTGTTGCCCAGACTGGAGTGCAGTGGTGCCTCCTGAGTTCAAACCATTCTCCTGCCTCAGCCTCCCGAGTAGCTGGGACTACAGGCGCCCACCCCAATGCCTGGCTAATTTTTTGTGTTTTTAGTAGAGACGAGGTTTCACCATGTTAGCCAGGATGGTCTTGATCTGATCTCGTGATCTGTCCGCCTCGGTGTCCCAAAGTGCTGGGATTACAGGTGTGAGGCACCGCGCCCGGCCAGTTACTGGGCTTTTATTCTTTAATATTTGCACAGCCATGTCGTTTATTACTTTTTTCCCCAGATTTCCCCCATTTATTCTGAAATGTTTGATCCTTTCCCTTTAAACTCGATTGTATTTTGTCTTAGGTATGTGTTTTGTAAACAACACAGGATAAATTTTTTGACTGAATGTTAATTCCTCTTTTTAATAAGGACACTCAACACATTATCCTTTTTTGGTGATATATACTAATTTTTTTTTTTTTGAGACGGAGTTTTGCTCTTGTTGCCCAGGCTGGAGTGCAATGGCGTTATCTTGGCTCGCTGCAACCTCCACCTCCCAGGTTCAAGCCATTCTCCTGCTTCAGCCTCCTGCGTAGCTGGGATTACAGGTGTGCGCCACCACGCCCAGCTAATTTTTGTGTTTTTAGTAGAGACGGGGTTTCACCATGTTGGCCAGACTGGTCTCAAACTCCTGACCTCAGGTGATCCACCCACCTCGGCCTCCCAAATTCCTCGCCTGGGATTATAGATGTGAGCCACCACGCCTGGCCAATATATACTAATAATCGAATGAGTTATACTATTGCCAGTTGAAAATACCAAAAATAAAGTATGTTTGTGTTTTTATAATTTAAGTAAAATAAGTACAAACCTCAATTCCTCAGGGATTGGTACACCTTATTTTGGAGGAGGGGACAGGGTGTTTCCATTTCTTAGAGTCACCGCTGGTCCATACATCCTGCTGTTTCTGAGTTCTGACTCGGCTTTGCATCTTGACTCTCATGACTCTGCCGCCCTGTGTGTTACTCCATAGACACTGCGGACTCAGGCTGTGTATCGGGGGGTGTCCTTTACTGATGGTTTATAGCAACAGGAGGGTTCCGTCTGCATGTAGGAACTGCATGTTGAATGATAGAACTTCTGTTCTTGCAGTCTCTGGCCATTCCTGTCCCTGAGGAGTCCCACAGCTGCCCTCACAGCAGGCCATAACCTCCCATGATGCTGTCGGGCCTCTCTTTATCTTTTTTGGGGAGGGTGGTGACAGGATCTTGCCCTGTCACCCAGGTTGGAGTGCAGTGGTGCTGTCATAGCTCACTGCAGCCTCAGCCTCTGGGTTCAAGCAATCCTCCCGCCTCAGCCTCCCAAGTAGCTGGGACTGTAGGCATGTGCCACCACACCCAGCTAATTTTTAAACTTTTTGTAGAGATGGAGGTAGCAGGGGAGGTCTCACTTTTTTGCTCAGTCTGATTTTGAACTCTCGGCCTCCAGCCAGTCTCCTGCCCTGGCCTCCCAAAGTGCTGGGATTACAGGCGTGAGCCACCATACTTGGCTTCCTTCCCCATTCCTGATCTCCTCCCTCCTTCCTAACCTGCCTGCTTACCCTAAATCCCCCAATTCCTGCCATGTCTTATAGAGAGCAATCTAGCAATGGCCATTTCTTCTTCATACCATCTTTGGCTGTACCCACTGTGACCCATGCCGATAACCACACACATTGCAATGTGGTTCTCAACCATCACAGAACCTGGGAAAGACTCGGAGGCCTGCTAGTGAAGTTTAACCTGCTTTTATCTCCTGACTACATAGATGTAAGTAACAGGATGCATGGCTGAAGAGTTAACGTGTGGTTTTTCCTTTCTTCCTCTTCAGGAAAGCTGGAGGCCAGGCTCTGTGGTTGTCCTTAGCTGGGTGCGGCACTGCTAGGCCCTACAGGCAGCAGGAGGGCCCCGCATCCCTGGGCCCGAGGAGTCACCCTTAGCTGGGGTTGCCAGATAAAATGCAGACTGCCTAGTTAAATTTGAATTTTAGATACATTGAAAAATATTTCTTGTGAATCTGAAATATGCATTTAACTGGCTGTCCTGTTTTTATTGGCTAAGTCTGGCAGCTCTGCCCTCAGGGAGGCTGGCAAGGGGCGCTAGTATTCCAGAAAGGGGTGGTGCAGGACAGTGTGGGCTGGGTGGAGACCCCTCTTGGGCTGGGATGTGGACGTAGAGAGGCCTTTCTTGTTCCTGCAGTAAAGAGAGAAGCTGCATGCCCCTGAGGACATGCTCCCAGGAGGGACAGAAGGGAAGAACATTGCAGGTTCACAAGAATGAATCAGGTCCTGGGTATCTGGGCCTTAGGGAATGGCTGCATGGGCCAGGGCACCAAGCCAGGGCCCCCGGGCCATGTGGCCCGCCCTCCTTGGAACCACAGAGGACATTAGATCAACTTTAGGTCACTGAGCTGTGCAAGGTGGAACCTCTTGTCAGCGGCGCTCCCCCAGTGACAATGGAGCGGAGATAGTGGTGGACCCATGAGACCACCTGCAAGACTCCAGGGAACCCATTTTCTGGAATTTTCCAAGTTGTTTTGGAATAATTCAGAGGGGGAAGAGGTGGCAGCCCTGAGAGGAAGCTAGAGGACCACCTTCCCCATGGCTGCGCAGTTGAACGTGGGTTGGAGAGGAGCTGCTCATGCTCGGAGCTCATCTGGATTTACTGATTTACCCCACACATGGTCACCCATCTGCCATGCACCAAGCACCCTTCAAGGGCGGCACGGACGAGAACAAACACAGCCTTGCCTGCGTGGAGGTCACGCTCTGCAGGGTGGAGACCCCTCTCATCTGCAGGGCCCCTTTTGTCATGTTGTCACAGGGATGGCGGGGGGCCCACTGCGGGTGTGATATGCTGATGGGCAACTCTGGCTTTTTAAATATTTTAGCTCCGTGGCTGTGCTAAAAGCTATATTCAGTCCCTATTTTTCCTCTTATTTATTTTGATTGATAAAAATTGTATATATTTATGTACAAGGTGATGTTTTGAAGGACATACGCATCGTGGGATCCCCACAGGATTTGACCCTCGTACAGAGCAGAGCAAGCCTCCTTGACAAAGGGAAGGCAGCAGTGAAGGGTCAGAGGTGCTAATGAGGTGGAGAGGAAGGGGAGGCGCTTGACGGGGAGCAGCACATGCAGAGGCCTGGGTTGGAGGGGCTTGCTTGACAGACGGAAGGAAGGACCTTGAGACAGGGCAGGGAAGGAGGCGGAGTGTCGGGGAAGGGAGCTTGGAGAAGCAGGGAAGGGATGGCCCTTCAGGGCCTTGGTTAGGGTTTCAGTCTCATCCAAGGACAGTGGGAGCCCCCAACTCCCCCCAAGTGGTTCCAGTTAGGTGGGGGCAGTGCTGCCCAGTGGAGAGGGGTCTCCACTTTTTGGAGGTGGGAGGGAAGGCACAGAGATAATGAACCAAGGAAAGGGCTGCACAGTAGCTGAGAAGTGAGGAGGCCAGCCCTGGGGGCAGGCGGTGGCAGAGATGGGCAGAGGCATATCTACAGGAGGGAGATTTGGGAGGAACAATCCATAGAACTTGCTGGATTGGATTTGGAGTGCATGTTAGTTTCCTATCGTCACTGTCCCAAATCACCACACATTTTGGAGGCTTAAAGTAAATGTATTCTCTAGTAGTTCTGGGGGTCAGAAGTTTGGAGTAGGTCCAAGGTGTTGGGACTGTGCACCCTCCAGCCGCTTTCAGAGAGCATCTCCTTCCTTGCCTTTTCCAGCTTCTAGAGGCATCCGTGTTCCTTTGTCCCTTGGCCCCAACACTCCGACTTCTGCTTCTGTGGCCACGTCTCCTCCTCTGACTCTAAGCCACCTGCCTCCCTCTTAGGAGGACCCTTATGATGACACAGGGGCCATTCAGATCATCTAGGACCATCTCCCTTCTCAAGGTCCTTCATCACATCCGCAGGGCCCCTTTTGCCATGTTGGTAACATTCCCAGATTCTGGGGATTGGGGCGTGGACACCTTTGGGGACCATGAGTCTGCCCACCACAAGGAGTAAGCCGGAAGGACTCGTCCAGGAAGATTCCCAGTGTCTGGCTCATGCCATGGGATGGTGAGTCGTGCCACTTTTTAAAGGAGGAAGCATCAGGAGAGGACCAGGTTTGAATGACTTTGAGTTGAATTGCTTCCCAACATCGAAGAAGACACTCAAGTCGGCAGAATCTGCAACTGTGGATCTCAAAGGAGAGTCCTGGATGTGTGTGTCATCCGTGAGCAGGCTATATATATGCATAGTCTCTCTCTATATAGACAGGAGGTTATTTTAAGGAACTGACTCATGCAGTTGTGGAGGCTGGCAAGTCTAAAATCTGCAGGGCAGGCTGGCAGCCGAGCCCCAGGGAAGGGTGGATGTTGCCGCTCCAGCCTGAAGGCTGTCTGAAGGCAGAATCCCCTCTTCCCGGGGAACCTCAGTCTTTTTCTCCCAAGGCCTTCACCTGATTAGGTGAGACCCACCCATAGCCTGGCAGGTCTTTGGCTTCACTCAGGGGCTACTGACTTCAGTGTTCATCGCATCCCAAAAATACCACAGCAACATCTAGGCAGGTGTTTGACCGAATATCTGAGAACCATGCCAAGCCAAGCTGACACACAAAACTGGCTGTGACACTGCTTATCAGTCGCAGTGACTGACGCCTCCCTGCAGTGAGTGTCCAGGCCCCACACCCAGCAGCCTCCTTCACTTCCCTTTTCCTTTCACATCTGTCAGCAAGCCCTGTCAATTCTGTCCTCAGAATACACCCTGCATCTGTTCCCATCTTCTGAGCTAAAACCCTCTTCCGAGCCACCGCCACCTCCTGCTTGCAGGACTGCAGCCATCGTCAGGGCCTCCCTGCTGCCCTGCGGGCCTGTGTCTGCCTCTCCATCTCTTACCTCCATCCACCTGTCTCTGTCACTCTGTTTTTGTATTGTCTCTGTTCATCTGTCTCTCTGTCTCTGCCTCTTTTTATCTCCCTCTCTCTCCCTGTCTGTCTGTGTCCCTGTCTCTTTGTCTTTCTCTGTCTTTGTGTCTGTCTCTTTCTCTCTCTCCACAAGGGCCTGGTCAAGGAGGATGGCAGTGGCTGGGGTCTGAGGGAGAAGACGACAAGGACATCACATAGTCATAAGTCTTCCCCTGTCACAGATCCATTAGAGATAGAAGTGCCAAGAAGACGCGGTCCTCGGGGAGGCTGGCATTGACATGGCCAAAGTGACGCTGCTCCACCAGAGGCAGCCAAGCCACACGGTGTGGGAGAGCCAGGGACTCCAGGGGAGCCGGGCAGACTTGGGGGTGGCAACTGGGAGCAGCAGCTGAGCCCGAGGGCGTGGCAGCACCCAAGGTGCTGCAGGGTTGGATGCAGAGTGTGGTGAGCCCAGACTCAAAGTCCCTCCACCACATCTAGCTGTGTGACCTTGAGCAAGTGTCTTTACCTCTCTGAGCCTCAGTTTCCTCATCTGTAAAGTATTGTACTGACGAATGACAGTATTTATCTCCGGATGGCTGCGAGGCTGAAGTGAGCTTAAGCAAGTGAAGTCCTCAGCTGGTGTCTGGCACGGAGCAAGGGCTCAGTAGATCTTAGCTGTTATTATTACTATCCCCAGGAAGTGGCAGTGGTCCCAAGTGTTGTGATCTTGCAGAAAGGCTGGCACTGCCCGTCAGAGCTGGCTGTTCCAGTGAAGGTGACAACAGCTGAGCCTGCATCTGGCAGAGGGAGCAGGGTCTGGCAGACGTGGCTGTAGCTGGAAGCGTGGTGGCAGCAGTGGGTTGGCAGCAGTGTGGTGTTCATTTGCCGGCAGGCGAAGTGCTGAGGTCCCAGAGTGCTGCCCAAGAGCCCCGTGTTTGAAGGCACTGGGAGGTGGTCCCTGGTGACTCCAGACCTGCTCAGGTAGATTTTGCAGGGAGCCAGGGCCAAGCAAAAGCAGGAGGGGGAAAAAGCATCTTTTAGTTCCCTTTCTCTGAAAGCAAATAGTCACAAGCTACAAGCCTGGGGCTTGTGAGGATCGCCAACTCTTCTGCACACTGGTGAGTTCTTGACAATCAGATGAACAGAGGGAAAGAGGCGTGCCCTTGCTAGCCAACTTCCTGGAGCCCTCTCAGCTGGCATCTTGGTGCTTGTACACATTTGAGAGCATCAGCATTTCTTTACAAATGACCCCATCAGCTTGCCAGTCACCTTGCTTTGCTGGAAGTTTGCCTTGGGATTTGGTAGAATTTAGTTGAAACCAGTAACACCCAGCGTGGCCAAATTCCATATGCTCCTTGTGCCTCTGTGTAACAATTTCCTTTCTTTTTTTGAGATGAGTCTCACTCTGTTACCCAGGCTGGAGTGCAGTAGCATGATCTCGGCTCACTGCAGCCTCTGCCTCCTCAGTTCAAGTCATTCTCCTGCCTCAGCCTCCCCCAAGCAGCTGGGACCACAGGCGTGTGCCACTACACCCAGCTAATTTTTGTATTATTAGTAGAGACAGGGTTTCACGATATTCAGGCTGGTCTCAAACCCCTGGCCTCAAGTGATCCATCTGCCTCAGCCTCCCAAAGTGCTGGGATTACATGCGTGAGCCACCACACTCAGCCTCTATGTAACAGTTTCTTTGAAATTTGTCGGAAGCAGGTTACCAGGGAGAAATAATATTTTTAATTATTCTTTCATTTATTTATTGTTTATACATTTTCTGTGTGTGCATTCATCTGCAGGTTGTATCTTGGAATAGACCCCGCAGAGACGTGCAAGTAATGACTTCACATTAACGTGTCACTGGCCTGCCCTTGATGTGTTGGGGGGCTGGGCAAGAGTACAAATGGAGACCCACCTTTAAAAGTCATAAATCAAGGCAGGCATGGTGGCTTATGCCTGCCATCTCAGCATTTTGGGAGGCCAAGGCAGGAAGATCGCTTGAGGCCAGGAGTTGGAGACCAGACTGGGGAACATAGTGAGACCCCATCTCTACAAAATTAAAAATTAGCCGAGCATGGTGGCACACACCTATAATCCCAGCTACTTGGGAGGCTGAGGCAGGAGGATCTCTTGAGCCCAGGGGTTCAAGGCTGCAGTGAGCTATGATTGCGCCATCACACTCTAGCCTAGGTGACAGAGTGAGACCCTGTCTCTTTTTTTAAAAAAAAGTTATAAATCAAGTTAGCAAAGCAAATCAAGTTAACAAAGCGGTTCTGACAATGAACTCTTCAGAACCACCTGGAAGGCCAAGCTTTGGCCTTTGGGATGCGGGGACTCCTGAGCTCCCCCTGGGTTGTGGTGGGCAGTAGGGGCTGGCATGTGTCCCACCTGCCTGTGTCCCTTTTTGCTCCACATCCCTTCCTGCCCCACCCGAGTCCTCCTGGAGTCCACACATGTGGACACCCAGCCCATGATTCGAGCTCCGGCCATCCCTCCACACCACCCCATAGCTGCCCCTTTGCAGGCCCATGGGCAGGGCCGTGGGTACCAGCGGCCTGCTCTTCGGAGGCTGCATCTGAAGAACGGGTTTGTGCAGGCCCTGAAGGAACGCCTGCGCTGTTTCAGAAGGAACCTCCAGTGCTAGGAAATTTGGAGCCTGATACGGAAGCAACATTCCGGTTTGGCACATTCCCTTGACCCTGGAGAGGCTGTGAGTGGGGCCCTCTAAAGCACGGGGCCCAGGACAGAGACCCCTCTCATCCAGGTTCAAGGGAGTGCAGACTGACCGTTCACCTCCACAGATTTAGTTAACAAAGGTATCAAACTAGACAAGCCCCGGGGAAATTTCTGTCCCTCGTGAGTAAGTAAAAATGATATGTATCAAACAGTAATTTTGAGGAAAGGAAAAAAAAGACAGCAAAACTCATACGATCTCATCTCAGGTTACAGAATCTTAGGCGTTAACTAGCTGATCTCATGTCACAAAAAGTCCGGGTAGGAGAGTCAGCATTTTGGGGTCTTCATCCAATTCCCCAGTGCCCTGGCTTCACACTGGCCAGCTCATTTGACCTCCCCGAGGCAGAGCGACAGGAAAGCACGTGACTCATCTCCTTCTAGCGTGTTTCTGTCCCAACAAAGTCCTAATCAAGATCCCCGAGAGATCCTCGGGCTGCAAGATGCCTGGGAAATATCAATTGCTGTCAGCCTCACAGGCTCCATGCAGGGAATTCCTGCAGGCTCAGAGGCCTTTGTCATCAGGGAGCTTGCAGTCAAATGACTTGTGGTTTTCTTCAGCACTTCGGTATCGGCCAGGATCTCTTTTCTTTTTCTGACACTCTCAGACAAAATGCACAGAACAGTTTACAAGCCCCTCCAAGTTCTCTAGTCCCTCTTGATAATTGCCTCTGAATATTGACACAGCTTTAATATACAAATTTAATATGCAGAGGGATGGTAGATGCGATGACTTGGATAATCCCCATGAGCAGGGAATAATAAAATAGACACGTGGCTTTAGAATTAATTATACTTTATTTGGCTTCATGATTTAGTTTTGAATTATATAATTGACTTTATATTAAGTAAATTGAAGTTACATAGGTGGTTGAGAAAGAACCAATAATCAAATGGAAAAAAGCCAACCTGGGGTTCATTTTTGTTTTCCTTCGTGCAGAATAGAAGTTGCTGATTCACTCATGGGTGGTTGAGTGTTATTCATATACTCAAGAGCTTATGTTCTTTGTATCATTTGTTTGGGGTATTTTTTTTAAGTTCCGGGGTACATGTGCAGGATGTGCAGGTTTGTTACATAGGTAAATGTGTGCCATGGTGATTAGCCGCACCTATCAACCTGTCTCCTAGGTATTAAGCACAGCATGCATTAGCTATTCTTCCTGATGCTCTCCCTGCCCTGTCCCCACCAATAGGCCCCAGTGTGTGTTGTTCCCCTCCCTGTGTCCGTATGTTCTCATTGCTCAGCTCCCACTTATAAGTGAGAAGGTGCAGTGTTTGGTTTTCTGTTCCTGTGTTAGTTTGCTGAGGACAATGGTTTCTAGCTCCATCCATGTCCCTGCAAAGGACATGAACTTGTTCCATTTTATGGCTGCATAGTATTCCATGGTGTATATATGTACCACATTTTCTTTATCCAGTCTGTCTTTGAGGGACATTTGGGTAGATTCCATGTCTTTGCTATTGTGGTTTTTTTTTTTTTTTTTTTTTGAGACGGAGTCTCACTCTGTTGCCCAGGCTGGAGTGCAGTGGCGCGATCTCAGCTCACTGCAAGCTCCGCCTCCTAGGTTCACGCCATTCTCCTGCCTTAGCCTCCCAAGTAGCTGGGACTACAGGCACCCGCCACCATGCCTGGCTAATTTTTTGTATTTTTAATAGAGACAGGGTTTCACCGTGTTAGCCAGGATTGTCTCGATCTCCTGACCTCGTGATCCGCCGCCTCGTCCTCCCAAAGTGCTGGGATTACAGGCGTGAGCCACTGCACCCGGCCTATTGTGAGTATTTTTAAAGAACACAACATAGTGAGAGGTGTTTGTTTTTCTTTTACAAAACAAAACAAGTCTAAGATTGGAGGATTTGCTCTGTTGTTCCCATTTTCCTGGGACTAGAGTTGCTATTGCCTTTATTAGCGTTGGTCTATTTTAAAACAACAAAAAACCAAACCAAACCCTGGAGGTATATTTGATTAGCATGGAAAAGTTAAATGCCAAAGTTATCGTACAAAGAGAAATAAGAGACACTGAGCATTATAAAGACCTGACAAGTCTATGCTGCGTGAACAGAGGCTGAAAATTAAGCCCTGGGTGACTTCAAGTACAGCTTTGGGAAACGATGCAGGGAGCTGTCTGGGAATGAAGGGATGTATGTGCCCCCTCTAGTGGTCAAAAGAGGTGGGGTTGGGAGCTACGCTTTGGATTCTTTATCTATCCCCCAGCCACATACAACTTTCTAAACTTTTTTCCTTAACTTTTTTTCTTTAAGGGAGGACAAAAACTACCACCCTCCACTTTGTTCTCTGAATTGCTTTTAAAAGACAGTTTTTAAATTTGTCCATAAAACATTTTTCTGACTCACCACAATGCTGTAAAAGCAACCACTCCAGGAGTCACAGAACCCTGTGGTCTCCAGTTTCAACCCCTTCTCTCTTTATGCCTTTGTAAAAATTTGTATTTAGTTCATTTTTTTAGGGACAGTGTCTTGCTCTGTTGTCCAGGCTGTGGTGCAGTGGTGCGATCATAGCTCACTGTAACTTCGAACTCCAGGGCTCAAGTGATCGTCCTGCCTCAGCCTCCTGAGGAGCTGGGACCTCAGGCATACACCACTACGTCTCACTAATTTTTGTATTTTTTGTAGAGACAGGGTCTCACTATGTTGCCCAGGCTGGTCTCCAACTCCTGGCATCAAGCAATCCTCCCACCTCGGCCTCCCAAACATGTTGGGATTAAAGGTGTGAGCTACTGTGCTCAGCCCCAGCCTTTCTTATCTCATTTAAATGTTGAACCTGATGACCCAAACACATTTACTTTGTTTCATCTATTTAAATTCTTTGTAAATTCTATGAACTATATAGCAAGGCTAGTTCTTTAATGATCACTCACTTGCAAAATAAAAAAAAAGATATAATAATGCTAATAAGACTTTTGTAGGAGGTGATGTGATATACAAAATAAAAGCGTGATGTGATTTCCTCAGGCAATTTCTTTGGGAAAATAAAAAAGGAAGTTGATAGTCTAGTGGAGACATCAGATTAGAAACAATTACTTCATTTGTGCCGTGGACTGAAGACACAGATTCCCTTCTGAGAGCTCAGGCCATTGTGTATCAATCATACCACAAATGGGAGTGTTTTAAAAACTCTAAACAACTGCTTGGTGAAACATGCCAAGAACCACCTCTGAGAAGGCAGCCTATTGATAAAGTGGTTCTTTTTGGCTCTAAAAATCCCAAGCACGTGGGTGAACAGGTGCACATGATCTTCCGTTCTCTTTTTCCTGTGGAGTTCATCAATGACTATGATCTGACAGAGGAAAGCTCTGCTAAGAACATAAGGAGACTTAAAAGATGGCGATGTGGCACAGCAGCTTGGAAGAGCAGGTTTTAGTCTAGAGATGGGAAGTTTTGAGCCTTCAGTGGTTAGAAAAATTCCTTCTCCTCTGCCTTCTCTCCTTCCCTTCAAGGCATCGATGTGTGGAATATAAACCATCTTTATATTTTAGAGGTTGACATCTTGTCTTACAGCAATTCAAAGGGAAGGAGACATGCAGCCCCATTCAAGCACAGGACGTGGACAGAGTGTCCAGGGACTTGCGAAAGTGAGAGGACAAAACTAACTAAAAAGCCACATGCCCCAGACTACCAGATGACCCAGTAGTTTTACTTCTGGGACAGCCCTGAAGAAGTGAGGATCACCTTGCTAGGGGCTGAAAATCACCCTATCTAGGGTCCTGGGAGCCAGGAGAGGCTTTCTACAGAAGGGCTTTGAGGGATGTGTAGGAGTTCACTTGACAGGTACAGTGAGAAAGCACACTTTAAGCAGAGGAGAGAATATATACCAGTGGTTCTCAACATTAAGCCTGCATCAGAACCACCTGGAGGGCTCATGAAAACACCAATCTCTGGGCCTTGCCCCCCAGTTTCTGATTCACTGGGTCTGGGGTAAGGCTTGGGAATTTGTTTTTGTTTTTAACGAGTTCCCAGGGGATGCTGATGCTGTTGTTCTAGGGACCCCACTTTGAAAACTGTAAACTTACATGAAGAACTGAAGCATGAAGTCACAGCCTGCGTCTGGGGAACTGTAAGTATCTCGTTGTTGCTGGAATTTGAATTGTCTGAGCAATATGGTTAGAGGGTTAGGGAGGAGTCTCAAATGCCCAGCTGTGGGCATGCAAAATAAAGAAACGCGCCATTTGTGCATTCCAGGAGCAGGCGGCGCTGTGCTGCTGTAACTTTCAATCCCAATTGACATGCCCATTTTCCAGAGGAGGAAATTGCGGAACACGAGGTTCACTGATTGGTCCAAATTCCCCATTTAAGTAAGTGATGGATCTGGGATTCTAAACCGGGCCTCGGGAGACGCTAAAGCCCTTTTTATCTCCCTTGCCAGGGGCTCCATGCTAGAGCGCTTAAAATTAAATCTCCGCAACAGAGGCATTGGGGAGAAAAATAATCAGGAAATATCTTGGGCAGGAGATTATAGGATAGGTCGGAAGGGGCTTACACCAGACCCTTTGGGAGACCCGCAAAAGTTGAACTGACAGACTCTTGAGATGTGATGTGGCCGCAGAGCTGGAGAAGGCCGATTGGAGAGGAGAGATGGGAGGGAGGACCTGGGACCCTGCTGGCTGATAGGGTGTGGTGCGCACCATTGAGGCCTTGACTTTGGAGAGATACCTGGTGAAGCCAGCGAGAAAGGCAGGAGGGGTCGGAGGGGCACGTCATGAAGACGTCCTGGGACACGAGGACCCACACGCTCCCTCCTTCCCGGTTACCCAGGCTTTTTCTAAGCCTTTCGTCATTCTGACTGGTTAATTTTGTTATCTTTTATTTTCTCGTCTCACTCATTCTCTTTGAATTTCTCTTCTGTCTTCATGCTCATTATCAGGCTAGCAAATTGTTAACTATGTAAATTTTAAAAGGAAAAATGTCAGCAGGCAGCTGGACAAGACAGAAGAGACAGAACTTCAAATGCTGCAGTCCAGGCTCCTTGGGAGAGCATGTCCTCCTTCTCATGAACAGGGAGAGCAAATGGTGTAACTGACACCCCTAAGTTCATCACGTGGGTGTCATCATTACAACACTTTGCAATATTAGCTTCATTTTCTGCCCCCTGGAGTATTTTGAAGCATATTTCAGATGTTATAACACCTCTAAATACTTTAGAATGTGTCTCTAAAAATAGGGACATCTTCCTACTAACCATGGCACCATCATTATCACACATAAAAGATTAACGCAATTCACTGAATCATCTAACACCAAGTCAATATTCAGATATCCCTAGTATTGAATTATCTAACCCGCAGTCGATATTCAGATATCCCCAGTTATTCCCAATGTCTTTTCCTCCAAGATTTTATCATAAAAACATTTTCAAACATCAGATGAATTGAAGGACTCTTACAGTGAGCATCTATATGTCCACCACCTAGTTGTGGAATTACCATTTGGCTGTGTGCTTTCTTGTATACCTGTCCGTCTATCCATCTTTCCAGTCACCCATTAATCCATCTTAATTTTTCAGTGCATTTCAGAGTGAGATGCAGATATCAGCACCCTTCTCCCTAAACACTTCAGCATGAGTATCATTTGCTGGAGTCCAGTATTTGTTAGGTTCTTTCCTTTTGAGGTAAAATTGACATATAAATAAAAGACCCAAATTTCCAGTATAATATTTGATGAATTGAGCAAATAGTTAGCTGTCTAACCCAAACCCCTGTGAAGATACCAAACATTTTCATCACCCCAGAAGGTTCCCCATGTCCCTTCCCAGTCAATCCCCCCACTCCACACAACCCCTGATTTGACTTTTTCCTATCACTGCATCTTCTGGAAGTTCATATAAATAGCATGGTGCCCTTGTGTAAGGCTGCTTTCACATGGCATAATGCTTTTGTTATGTACCCATGTCGTGTGTGTCACAATAGCCTCTGATTTTTATTGTTATGGAGAAGCCTGTCACATGGTGTGTCCACCATTTACTCATCCATCACTTGTTGAGGGACATTTAGGCTGAATCTTCCATTTGGCGATGATGAGTAAAGCTGCTATGAACATTTTCATGTACAGGTTTTTTTGTGGACTCTCGCAAACGTCTCCTACTGCTGGTTTATTTTAACCATGATGCAATCAAGGTCCCACCCTGCAGCCAATTGTTGTGCTTCTGACGTTTCCTTTAATTAAGTTGAAGGGGCCCAGTCAAACCCCCTGTTGTAGCCACAGCTCCGGTTACCTGCCAGGCATACAAAGGAGCTGAGTTCTCAGAGTAACAACAGCTACTGAGCTGCTTGTGTAGACCTTAGGCTTGTGATTGGAATGGTTTCGATGTACACCCGCCCGTTGTTACAGGGAAGAAAGACTCCAGGCTGGACATCTCAGAACTAAACTAATTGAACTGATTAACCTAATCTCTCCCTCTTTCTCATACTCTGGGAGTCAGCCATTTTTGTTGGTGATGCTGCACTGTTTCGCAGCCACAAGGGGGCACCTGTGTGCTTTGTATGATTTAAAATTTTCATCTGGCAATTAAAAAAAGTTCTCCCAGAAAATCAGTATTTTAAGATGCTTTCCCTGTTTCCCATTCTATTGAATTCAATGGTGACATTTGTTCAATTGTTCAATACATATTTACCGAATACCCACCATGACTAATGCATTGTGCTACGCACTGTGGGTGGTGAAGAAATAAAATAGTTCCTCCCCTTGGGACTCTTCTGACCCACAGGGAGGAGAGAGAACCACAGTACAGCTCGGCATGTGTTTGAAGTCAGAAGAATGGGGCGCAACTGTGGAGATTCAGGTGGGTGGGAGCTGGCATCGCGATATTCCGGGAGGCCATGATGTCAAGAGCAAGTGAAGAGACCAGAAGGTTCTGGAACCCAGGATCTGTTTAGGGATGCTGGAAGGGATTCGATGGTCCAGAGCTAGGGAATTTGGAACTTATTCATGATGTTGAATGACACGGGGGAGTTTTCAATGGGGAAGTGACTGGTAGTATTGAATTGGAGAGGAAAGAGAAGAGGCAGGAAACTCTCTGTGGGGGCAGTTTGGGGGTGATGGGGCCCATGCTGGGGGGACCCTGGGAGAATGGCTGAGAATCATCTGAGTGCTGTAGGAATGAATGAGACCAATGGAGAGGAGAGAGAGAACATTCTGGAATCCTTCTGGAATGACTGAAAATCATCTCTGAGTGTTGTAGGAATGAAGGAGACCACTTGGGGAGAGGAGAGAGAGAACATTCTGGAATGTTCTGAGAATCATTCCAGAATTACTGCAGACCACTTGGGGAGAGGAGAGAAAGACAATATCCTGGAATGTTCTTGGAGCAGTCTTATTTTGAAGTTTGGTTTTCAAAGTCAAATAGCTTTGCATTATATGAAAACTTTCACTAAGATACTTCCAAGTAGGGTCAGTGGCGAGTTGCTCTGCCCGTTAAAGAAAAAATTATCGGCCGGGCGCAGTGGCTCACGTCTGTAATCCCAGCACTTTGGGAGGCCGAGGCGGGCGGATCACGAGGTCAGGAGATCGAGACCATTCTGGCTAACACAGTGAAACCCCGTCTCTACTAAAAACACAAAACATTAGCCGGGCGTGGTGGCGGGCGCCTGTAGTCCCAGTTACTCGGGAGGCTGAGGCAGGAGAATGGCGTGAACCCGGGAGGCGGAGCTTGCAGTGAGCTGAGATCGCGCCACTGCACTCCAGCCTGGAGACAAAGCAAGACTCTGGAAAAAAAAAAAAAAAAAAAAAAACACGTAAGGAAGACACTATTCAGGACCATTTTGAGGGGTCACGACCGTCACAGTAGGGGAGAGAGATAGGGCTCAACTCCGAAAACAGCAAAGACAGCTGTAGATTATAGTCAAGAGGCAGAGTGGGTAATGGAGGAAAATTACTGAGAGGAGACAGAACCTGAGGATGAGGCCTCCTGGAGAAGAGGACTCTGAGGAACCTAACATTTGATCAAGGGCAGAGTCTTTGTCATGCCTCAGGGATTAATCAGATCTTTTGTTAAGTGCGAATCCCAGCACGTGAAGTGGGATGTATTTTTTACGTGGGAAGTATTCTGATTAAACGGGAGCATGAGGCAGTGAAATGGGATAAATTTGTTTTATGCAAGATGAAACACTAAATCACCTTTATACAAATATTCATACAAATATTTTTATACAAATATGAATTTTTTATACAAAAATTTCAGCATTCCTGAAATTATAAATCAGTGGGAAAAGTTTGACTTAAAAAATAAATTCAGTGGCAGATAAACGATTCAAGTGATTCTTTGTTTTTACCTTTGTTGAAAGAAATGGTATTAGTAACTTAAAATAGATTTGTTTAAAAAACGAAAATATAACGTGTTTTTGGTCCATTGAAATAAGGTGATATGACAGTCACGCCCAGGTCCCCAATTACTAGGCTGATTTACATAAGCATGATTTACCCTGATTTATATAAACATCCATCCTCCCCTAATCACTTTATTAAGTTTCAGGTTCAAATATTTCCCTGAAACTTTTTTCAGGGAAAAAATATACATTTTATATTTATATTTTTAATTTTTTTCCCCACTTTCCTTAAAAATCTCCTTTTCATCACTAAAGGGCAGTTCAGCCACAGGCTCTGGATTCAAATCCAGCACCTTCTCATGTTAGCTGTGTGACTTTAGTTTCCCTCACTATCAAGTGAGGATAATGAGAGGGTTTCCTCACCGGATCAGAGGAGTGCCCAGCAGGGGTGGGCACAGCTCCTGGCACACTCACTGTGATTGATGTTTCTGGTTGACATTGTCTTTGACCCAAGTCTGCTTACGTAAGATGTGAGCCTGGCTGATTAACTCTGCTTTGTAAATTAAAAGGGAAATCCTCCTTTTTCCAACTTGCCCAGGAAGCTTTGGTGTGTCCCTACATGTTTTCTTGTATCATGTGGTTAAGGGTGACTTGATCCAGGAACTCAAAAGATCCTGTTAATACTTCTTTTTAATGGGATCGTCCAACCTTTAAAATTCATTCACCCCTTATATATAAACCCACAGATGTTAAAACCAGAACAAGGATGTATTCATGGAGGAAACAAATTCCGTCTTCAACACAGCACTTGCAGAGATAGAATTAACTCAGAAAGAGGCTGGACAACTTGGCCTGGAACCCACTGTGGGAAACTTTGGGAAACTATCACCTGTGGTTTGCTTTTCTGCACCACTGACTCAGCAACCCTGCAGTTGGGCACTGGGTGAGTTTGCAGTGGGATAGAACAACCTTATCCTCTCTTTGAAAAACATTTCCACCCACAGGACAGCTTATTGGGAGGACCAGAACTCCGAAAGAATGAAAAAGGAAAATGAATGAAACCACATAGATTTTGTTTGCTCCTAGTGAAACAGGAAAAGGGAATAAGAACCAAAAATTTAGTATCATTTTGCCTGGATGGTTTTTTCAGATAGCTAGAGAAAAAGATTTGATGGCTTTAATAGGGATTAACAGAAGTGATCTTTCAGAAAGTTATTGATACTTACTTTTAGGGTTTTTTTCCCCCCCAACTAGCTTGTCTAATGTAATATACATCATGATAAATAACTTTTTTTTTTTTTGAGATGGAGTCTTGCTCTCTCGCCCAGGCTGGAGTACAGTGGCGCGATCTTGGCTCGCTACAACCTCCGCCTCCTGAGTTCAAGTGATTCTTCTGCCTCAGACTCTTGAGTAGCTGGGACTGCAGGCACGTGCCATCACAACTGGCTAATTTTTATATTTTCAGTAGAGACAGGGTTTCACCATGTTGGCCAGGCTGGTTTCGAACTCCTGACCTCAAGTAATCCACCAGCCTTGGCCTCCCAAAGTGTTGGGATTACAAGCGTGAGCCACCGCACCTGGTCAATAGATAACTGTTAATGAAGTATAATGTGTTTTTATGGATATATTTCTTTGTAAGCACATTATGGCCTTTCAATTCAAATACAAGTGTTTCTGATTGAAATCTTGAAGGGGCAACATAATTGGATTTGACCAAATATGGGATTTAGAAATGGAAGCAGATTCAGCCAGAATTCCTGCCTAGGACTTCCTGGGGATCAGGGAAGAGGTGAAATGCACAGGAAATGTCTTCTATTGAACGTGAGGGCATGTTGATATCAAAGGGCCCGGGAGGGCCGCACACTATGAACGTGATGTCCACATTCTTGGCGGTGCTCACGGCAGTAACGTGCATTTCCTGTGCGGGGCTGCCTGGCTCCGTCATAGCTTGCCGAGTGTCCCAATGCTGTTACTTCCTCCTGAGGCACCACTCTTCTCGTTTCCAATTTTGTTTGTTGTTTTTTAACACTGTAGAGTTTTATTTCAGTCTACCTACTTGATCTCTTATTTCCTTAGCATTTTGGGGTGTTTTGAAGGGATTTTATAATACACCCATTTTTCTTAAAACTTTATATCTTTTAGTTAAGTCGATAAATGTTTAATATATACCCAATTATTAAAAACACTTTAATGCATAGCATCAAAGTCAAAATAGATGATACATATTGTAAATTCCATGTTGCAGAAATTCTAACCTTGATTTTGAGAAGTAAAGCTTACTTCTTACAGCTAAGTAAACCCCCAGAGATACGTGCAGTTTTCACAATAGTCATTAACTACCCATCACCTGTCATTGCAACATTGATGAATTACTGATGATGATCACTGCTTGAGTGTTCACAGGCATGTAACGATTATGTCCAGTTGAGAGTCAGAAAAAAGCTCCGGGGCCTTTTGTATGCATAGATAATGTATTCTGAATTATTTGGATGAGGCTTTATACCAGTCAGGGATTTTGCTTGCAAACAGTAAAAATTAACTGGCTAACTTGAGCAGAATAGGACCTTTCTAGAAGGATATTGGGCAGCGTTTGGAATGGAGAATCAGGTTTTATTTTATCATTTTTTTTCTATTTGTTTTTGAGATGGAGTCTCGCTCTGTCACCCATGCTGGCATGCAGTGGCATGATCTCGGCTCACTGCAACCTCTGCCTCCTGCGTTCAAGAGATTCTCCTGCCTCAGCCTCCCAAATAGCTGCAATTACAGGCGCCCACCACCATGCCCAGCTAATTTTTTTGTATTTTTAGTAGAGACGGGGTTTCACCATGTTGGCCAGGCTGGTCTCAAACTCCTGGCCTCAAGTGATCTGCCTCCCTTGGCCTCCCAAAGTGCCGGGATTACAGGTGTGAGCCACTGCGCCCGACTGAGAGTCAGGCTTGTAAAACCGGTAAGACCAAGAGCAGCTAGGCAGGTCAAGGGTCACAGGTACAGGCTGATGTGGACGCCGCCATAAGTCCTGCCATTATCAGACATTGGCCACTGCCCTGGGCAATCTGTCCTGGTCTCTAGGGCCCTGCAGCCTCTGACACTTGCTGTCCTGATGGGCCTTTGGTGCTGTCCTGCTGCTGGGAAACTCCCCATCACTGGATCTCTGTGTCACAGCCTCAAGGGTCAGGTCCTTAGTGTGGGCATCTGTGTTAGCGCCCTGTAGTTGCCATATCAAAGCCCACATGCCGGGTGTCTTATAATAGCAGAAGTTCACCCTCACAATTCTGGAGGCCAGAAGGCCACAGGGGCACGTGCCCACTGAGGCCCTAGAGAGGAATGTGTTTTGTGCCTCTCAGCTTCCGGGGGCCGCGGCAACCCTCAGCTTCAGTGGGCTTGTGGATGTTTCACTCCTATCTCTGCCTCCATCTCCATGCGGCCATCTTCCTTCTGCGTGTGTCTCTGTGTCCAGATTTCCCTCTTCCTAGAAGGACACCAGCCATACTGGATTTAGGGCACACCCTAATCCGGTATGACCTCATCTGAACTTGATCACATCTGCAAAGTCCTTCTTGCAGATAAGGTCACATTCACAGGTACCAGGTTCCAGGCTGAGGCCACATGCCTACGCCACAGCTCCCGGGGCTGGGTTATCTGTCCCTCAGCCTTCGTTGGCCGTAGCGGGTGGTGGGTCCCTGCCTCACAGCAAGCCCCACGGAATGGGGGGTTCCCCCAGATAGGAGGGATGCTTGACATTCATAAAAGAGGCTTTCCCCAACTATACGGCTTCTTGCAGCAATGAGATTACACCATTTCCATCAGCACACCAGTAAAATTGAACAATCACTAGGGGATATCTTTAATTCTTTCTTCTGCCTTTCTTTTTATTATCTTGTTTTAATCATGAATGATTGCGGAGAAATGTTGATCTGATGGACTCAAGTTGAATGGAGTCTTTCTCCCATGTGAGGACCGGAAGCCACCCACACAGATCTCTCTTCTATGGGAGGTGTTCTAGGGTCACCTTATTAATCCCAAATTCTGTCTTACCCTGAGTCGGAACTCTTTCAGCAGAAAAATGTATCTCTGTGGCGTTGAATATGAGGATAGGTTCCAGGAGCATCAGTAGACGGAATGTTTGCCCTGTCACAAGCATTTCTCCTGGCCTAGAGACTGGCAGGGGTTCCTGCATCCCTAAGCAGGGACCCCTGCACCAGGCGAAGGACGAACCCCCTTCCAGCAACGCGGGATGAGCCAGGGCCTCTCCCCTGCCCTGCTTGTCCTTCCTCTGCCCAGTGCCCTGCGTGGCTGCTCAGGAGAGTGACGTGTGGAAGCCACTCGGGGTGAGCAGAGGGTCTCTTAGTGATGCTGTTTGTTTCCTGGGACGTGGGTCAGGGAGCCCCTACCCTGGTTGAGAACCACTGAGGTAGGCCAGGATTTTGGATTCCATCCCCAAATTAGAGGAACAGAGTGCATGCATGCCTTAGGCACTAGGGGTGCTTCCACTGGGCCCGTTTGCACAAGTCTGGCCTCTCCCTGTCTTTTGCTGCCACCTGTTTATCACTGGTCAAGAGAGGCCACCAAGGCCGGGCACAGTGGCTCATGCCTGTAATCTCAGCACTTTGGGAGGCCAAGGTGGGCAGATCACCTGAGGTCAGGAGTTCGAGACCAGCCTGGGCAACATGGCAAAACCCTGTCTCTACTAAAAATACAAAAAATAGCTGGGTGTGGCAGCAGGAACCTGTAATCCCAGGTACTTGGGACGCTGAGGCAGGAGAATCACTTGAACTCGGGAGGCGGAGCTTGCAGTGAGCCGAGATTGCGCCACTGCACTCCAGCCTGGGCAACAGAGTGAGACTCCATCTCAAAAAAAAAAAAAAAAAAAAGGAAAAAGAGAGGCCACCAAATGCACGATGGAGCTGCTAGGGATGACAGCACCGCACCAGAAGCAGTGGCCCCAGACTTCCCAAGGAGAAGACAAAGGAACAGCTCTCCTGTGTTCCTTCACATTTTTATTGTAGGTACCTCAGCTCCTTAATGAAACTTAAATATTAGGAGAAGAGCAAAATTAACTCAACAAATATTTAAAGCCAGGCCCTGCTGTGAGAAGAGAAATGAACTTTTCTTTGGAAACAAAAATCTCTGCTGTCGCGGGGTCTGTCCTCTGGCAATGATGAGCTTGGTGCTGGATATAACATCATAAAATTATCGTGACCGCTGCTCTGGGGGAAGCTGCTGTCAAATGATTCAGCTCTCCTCCCAAGCTTTAGATCTCTGTATTTCCTTTCGGTCTCCTCTCCTTAGCTTCACACCCTATAGTCTCAGAGAGCAGGGGACACAGCACCTCAGAAAGCCACGTGGGTGCACTCTGGATCATGATGGCGTTAGCACCGTTAAGATACTGTGAGACTTGGGCAACCCCTGAGGTGTCCAAGCGCTGGCTTCTGTTCATAATCCCTGGGACTCAATGGTTGTGTCTGGGCTTCAGTTTGAAGCCCAGACCCTATGCAGCTCTTCCTGTGTCCTCCTGAAGAGGGTTGCGCTTTGGGGATTTTCAACTTGCAGACAAAGGAAATGATTGCAGCTCAATATTGCACACGCTGTGGCAAAGTATCCATTTCTCCCCTTTCAGCATCCAAAAGGTCTTGCCTCCTGGTGGCTGCTTTGCTGTAGGGTTGAGGGAAGGACAAGAAGAGCTGCGTGTTGTGACAGTTGCTATGCGTCTTTGGGAGTTTCTGTGGTAAAAGCTGGAGTTATGTGGTTTAGATGCTGGATCTAAGACTTTAACCAGGGGATGAAAAGGCTAGGTGAGTGCCCTGAATTGCGGGATCGCTTTCTGACCCTGCAGCCCATGAGGCCCAAGGAATAATCAGCTGCTGCTGGACAGAGGGGAGCCAGCACCTCTTCAGGCAAGCGGGGAGTGGTCCATGAAGCTGCATGTGGCCGGGCGCCATGGCTCACTCCTGTAATCTCAGCACTTTGGGAGGCCAAGGTGGGCAGATCACTTGAGGTCAGGAGTTCCAAACCAGCCTGGCCAATATGGTGAAACCCCGTCTTTACTAAAAATACAAAAATTAGCCGGCTGTGATGGCACACACCTGTAATCTCAGCTACTCGAGAGACTGAGGCAGGAAAATCACTTGAACCCGGGAGGTGGAGGTTGCAGTGAACCGAGATCGCGCCACTGCACTCCAGCCTGGGTGACAGAGGGAGACTCCGTCTCAAAAAAAAAAAAAAAAGAAGAAACAGCTGCATGCACAGGCGTGTTCCTTCCCAGAACAGAGTCTGCAGAGTTGGGTGACAGCAGTGCAGTCGGGGGCGAGCAGAGGGAGAACATGAGAGCGCCTGTTTATGTGTTTCGTGCCACATCATTGTGAAATTTTAATTTTTGGATCTATTTTTAGGGCATGTAACATATAATACAGCAGCCCATGCGACACACACACACACACACACACACACTCACACACACACACACAGGCATGCAGCAACTATAGAGGTGTATTGCTCGGATCTCCTTTTAAGAAGGAGCTTGCTCAGGCAGGAAGTGCGGTTATCTGGCAGCCTCCAGTCATTCAATGTGCCTCAGGCTCCCCCTCGGCTTCTGAGCAGGGGCAGCCCGGCCCGACACCAAGCACAGCAGGTGTCCTTGGGCCTGGCCATTTCTGCTCAATGGGGGATTCCTCCAGTGGGCAGTCTTTGCTCTGGAGCCTGGGTGGGGCCGGCGGTGGCTGCCAGATCTGCATGGCGTTGGAGGCTCGTCTGCCCACTCCTGTGCCTCTCTCTTGTATCTTTTACAGGAGTCACCTGCAATTAACCTCAGCCTCCTAACTGCATCTCAGTGTCTGCTTCCTGCAGGACTCGACTATCACTGTGCTCATTTTTTTTTTCCTGGTAGGGATGCATGATTAAAAATATTTGAAGATCCTGTTGCAGAGGGTACCGTGGGATGCTTTGAGAGGGAAGGGAGGCTGCTGAGGAGAATTCCTGGCTCCTGCGGCCTCACTGATCTTCTATCATGTACCCGTGTAGTGAGAGAGGGACGCATTCACTCCTGCTTTCTAGGTGGAAAAACTGGGAGCCCACAGATTCTGCTAACTTGGCATGTTATAGGCTGGGAGGCAGTGAGTGTGCCTTGGGATTCAGGCTTGAAGAGTTTATTGAACCCAAGACTAGGCTCATCTGTTTCCAAAATGGAAATGATGATGATGATATTTTGTAGACCAGGATCCTAAAAGGAGGTCAGCAGGCAGAGGAAAAGGCCTCTCTTTGTTTTTTCATTTCCCACTGGCAATAGCTCTTTGCATGAGTGACTGGGGTGGCGTGGGGGGTGGCAGTGCCACTGCACAAACCCAGTCTGTTCTGTTTGCAAACGCGTCAGGGGCTGAGCAGGGAAGGACGCTATTTCACAAAGCTTTCCTGTGGGGCAGAGAGAAAAGCTGCCTGGAGAGAAGCTCTTTGAAATAAGTGTCCTCCCCAGCCCAGCCCCTGAATTTCTTTTCCTTTACATAAAATCTCTGCTCTTCAGTCTTCTTTAAAGAAGTTCATATGAGGCCAGTTAAAGTGTCAATAGGGCCAGGCTTCTCTTCTCTCTAGCACTTCCCCAGGCCTGGCAATACAGACCCTTTATGCAATTTCAAAACCTTCTGTGCTTTCAGAGCCCTTGACCTCATCCGTCTCATCTCTGACAGTGACAAACCTCCTCCTCTGAAGAGCCAGATGTCAGTGGAGCACCACTCCATGACCCTGGGACTCCGCTCTGTGTGGGTCTTCCCAGAAAACCATGTGAGCACTAATCCCTGATATCAGGCTGAGGCCCAAACACACTCCCCCGTCCAAGTTACCTTCCCAGCAACCATCCTCCTGTCTTCCTTGATGATACAGAGGCCAGATTTTGTTTGGGTGTCTGCATGTCCAGCCCTAGGATGAATCATGATTAAATCAGCAAGGCCATTCTGTTCCCTTTGATAGTGATTGGTCTTTGGGGTGGGCCTGTGATTCAGGTTTCACCTGTGAGACATGAGGACAAGTCTCATGAGAGCTTCTGGGAAAGATTTTCCTTCAGGACAGAAGGGGAGAAGAGCTCAATTTCTGTGAATTCAGCTACCACTCAAGTTCTAATGAATTCCCAAACTAGGTCAAGTCATATGAAATTGCTAATATTTGACTGTTTTTGACCTACAAAAATATGACAGTTTCATATAGTCCACCCTACTACATCTCTTTCCCAGGAGAAATAGAATAAAGAGAAAAAAGCAATTAAAGAGAATGCAAGAACGGTGAGCGTCAAACGTAAGGACCAATAGTGACCTAGAAGTAGAGAAATCAACAAATGGAACCAAAAAGGTATTCAGAGCTGGAAGAAATTTCCCTGGAAATGAAGGAATTGCTGAATTTCAGCTTAAGAGAGCATACTATGTTGCTGGAAATATTTAGAAAGTTTGATGGACACTAAAACTACTTGGTTTTAGTCAATGAGCTTTAGGTCAGTTAATAAGCTTTAGGATAAAGAAAGAATTTTTCATGTATTTGATCAGAAAAGGTAAGTAATATTTAGGAAGTATAAATAAGACTTTAGACGTTCCACATCAATATTCAGAGCAAGAAAACAGTGAGGCCATATCCATAAAATTCTGAGGAAAAGAATGTGCAACCAAGGCTTTTATACCCAGCCAAGTTGTCATATAAGCATCATGATGTGACTTAAGTCAAGGGTCTCCAACCCCTGGGTCATGGACCGGTACCTGTCTTTGGCCTGTTAGGAACCAAGCTGCACAGCAGGAGGTGAGCAGTGAGTGAAGCTTTATCTGTATTTACAGCTGCTCCCCATCACTCACATTACCACCTGAGCTCCACCTCCTGGCAGATCAGCAGCAGCATCAGATTCCCATAGGAATGCACACCCTATTGTGAACTGCACATGCGAGGGATATACGTTACATGCTCCTTATGAGAATCTAATGCCTGATGATCTGTCACTATCTCCCATCACATCACCCCGAGATGGGACTGTCTAGTTGCAGGAAAACAAACTCAGGGCTCCCACTGATTCTACATTATGGTGAGTTGTATAATTATTCCATTGTATATTATAATGTAATAATAATAGAAAAAAAGTACACAATAAATGTAATGTTCTTGAATCATCCTGGGATCATTCCCTGCCCCCATCTGCAGAAAAACTGTCTTCCACGAAACTGGTCCCTGGTGCCAAAAAGGTTGGGGACCACTGACTTACGTTTTAAAAGGATAATTCTAGCTGGCACGTGGAGAGTAAATTAGGAGGA
Organism: Pan paniscus; assembly: GCF_029289425.2. NCBI lineage: Eukaryota > Metazoa > Chordata > Mammalia > Primates > Hominidae > Pan > Pan paniscus. The sequence goes on from NC_073259.2 coordinate 132,124,258, forward strand.
ATGGATGCTCAATGGTTTCCCACATAATGCAGGATAAAACCCAAAGCATTTAGCAAGGTCTCTAAAGCCCTCCTTGACCAGGCCAACTACTATATTCTGACTCTGTCTTGTCACAACTCCCCCTCTCTCACTATGCTCCAGCCACTCTGGTATCTTTGTTGTTCCTTGAACACTCTTAGCACATTCCTACCTCAGTGACTTGCACTTGCTGTTCTGGAATGGTCTTTCTCCTAGCTGTCTGCATGGTTCCCACATTACGTTAGATCTCCAGTCAAACGTCACCTTATCTGTGAGACCTTCCCCACCACCCTGCCCTCTTTTTTCTTCAGAAGGCTTATCACTACCTAGTGTGTTTTGTATATTTGATGACATGTTCCGTTTATTGATTTCTCCTTGCATTTGAATGTAAAGGCAACAAGCTCTCATTTTCAAATATTGGAGGACTATAATGTTTATTAAGTTTTTTTTTGAAAAAGTTATTTGAAGATAAGACCGAGCTAATGCAGAGTTGAATGGAAAAGCTGTAGCAAAATAATTAATACAAAATCAGTGCAGGCAGCTGGGCATGGTTGCATGTGCCTGTTGTCCTAGCTACTTGGGAGGCTGAGGTGGAAGGATTACATGAGCCCAGGAGTTCAAGGTAGCAGTAAGCGATGATGGGACCACTGCACTCCAGCCTGGGTGACAGAGCGAGACCCTGTCTCAAAAAAAAAAAAAAAAAAAATCTGCGTAGGAACACAGTGGAGCAACATTTAGAAAATTCCAGAGAGAACTGACACCTAGAATTTTATACCCAGCCACATTGTCCTTATATTATAAAGGCAACAGAAACATATTCTCAAGCAGGAAATATTCCTCTTGAAATAAAATGAACCAAAAAAAAAACCACACTATTAAGTTGGTCAATTCCTAAAACTCTACTTTCACTTTCTTATTCTTTGTTTAAATCCAAGTAAAATTAAGTATAATACTTTTTATTTAAAAATAGTGTGTTTAGTGTGATATCACTTTTATAAAACTTGGTCTATCTGCATGCCTGCTCATCTGCTCACCCATTATCTACCCACCCACACACCCACTGCCCATCTTCCATCTCTCTTATACAAGTAGCAAGATATTTAGAATAACATCCACCTAATGTTCATGAATGTTATTTAGGGGTAGTAGGAGTTGGAAATTTTTATCTTTTTTGTACTTTTCTGGATTTCTTGAGTTTTAATAATGGATGAGGTATCAATTTTATAAAAGCAATAAAATAATTCTTCTGCCTCTCCTACCTCCCAGTAGGATCATTTCAGTCTCTTTGAGCACGATGTTCAGACTTCTTCCTTACCTGGCACTGCCAGGCTCCCGGGTCTCCTTCCATGCGCCCTCCCCACCCCACCTCCTGAGGCCCAGGCACCCCTCAGCACCTCCTGCTGTCCCTCATTCCTCTGCGTGCTTTGCACATGTGGGGACTTCTGCTTGGGAAGGCCTTCCCCTAACCAGCCCCTTTACCTCCTCACCTGGCCAACCTCTACCCATCCTGCAGCCTCAGCCTGGGCCTCAGGTGACATAGTTCCCTGCATTGTGTTTTTGTAGAGATGGGGTTTTGTCATGTTACCCAGGCTGGTCTTGAACTCCTGGGCTCAAGCGATCCACCTGCCTTGGCCTCCCAAAGTACACAGTGAATGAGATGCATGGTTAAAGCAGGGTTAATCATGCCTTAACCATGCATCTTATTCACTGTGGTAGAATGTCAGCTCTGTGAGAGCCACATGCATCTTATTCACTGTGCCAGCCACTGACCTGGCACAGAGTCAATAGCTAATAAATTAACACAGGAGTAAGATAAGGAGGGGAAACAGGACAGACAGACTATAAATACTAACTGGCTGCCCAACCAGCTTCCAGCAAAAATTCCATCCTCTGTTGTTCTTCTTTTCATTCGTCTCTCTTAGAAAGGTAGGATGACTGGAAGATTCTCCTGAAAGGTACAAGTGAAGGTGAAATAGCAGATATGGGGCTCATGGCCTGTGACAATGACAACGATGGCATTGATAGCATCAGCTGCCTTTGGTCAAGCTCCTGCCATTAGCCAGCTGCTGGGCCATGTACCCTCTGTGTGCTCTTGATGAAGGTCCCTGGAATCCTAGGCTTCCAAGGCAGTATGAGGCAACCAGAGGTAAGAAGTGGGAATGGAAGAGCCGAGAAAAGGTGTGATTTCTGGACTGAGACAGGAAGGCAGCTCCTGGGGTCTCTGTGTGGTTGCTCTGCCTTCTGTGGCTGGGCTGTTTCTCCTCCCCTGTGTCCCTGCCTCCCCTTCCCTGACCATCCATGCAAGCTCCCAGCAGGGCCTGCTCCTCCACGGGGAACTGCCTGATCAACCTTGCCTCACTTTGAGCACTCGTCAACTTTTTATTTCCAAAGAGCTATTGTATTAAGTTCAAAAATACATTTGCCATTTATGGATATATCAAATGTTACCATTCTCAAGTCATCAAGACTTATTTTTTTTATTTTTTTTTTTTTTTGAGGCAGAATCTCACTCTGTTGCCAGGCTGGAGTGCAGTGGTGCAATCTCAGCTCGCTGCAACCTATGCCTCCTGGGTTCAAGCGATTCTCCTGCTTCAGCCTCCTGAGTAGCTGGGACTACAGGCACACACCAGCATGCCCAGCTAATTTTTGTATGTTTGGTAGAAACGGAGTTTCACCGTGTTGGCCAGGATGGTCTCGATCTCTTGACTTCATGATCTGCCTGCCTGGCCTTCCAAAGTGCTGGGATTACAGGCGTGAGCCACTGCGACTTGCCCAACTGATGTTTGTTTTTGTCTCTCAAGGTGAATTAAGGTTCCTCAAAGACAGCAAATCTTCATGTTACTTAGTCTCTTCTCACAAAATAAAACTCTCCCCATGAGTAAATGTTTGTTCACTGAATGAATAAGTAAAAACATTTGCAAGTATTATTTTGGGGCTTGGGAAGGTTATCCAGTTTTGAATTGACTTGGAGTCTAGAAGATTCCTGGACAAAATGGTTTTTCCCATTGTCACCATAAAATTGGATACGTGTATAAAAAGTGGGTGGTTCACTAACATTAAAAACATTTATTTTTGGGCTGGGCACGGCAGCTCATGCCTGTCATCCCAGCACTTTGAGAGGCCAAGGTGGGTGAATCACATGAGCCCAGGAGCTCAAGACCAGACTGGGCAACATGGCAAAACCCCGTCTCTACAAAAAACACAAAAATAGGCCGGGCACGGTACCACTGCACTCCAGCCTGGGCAACAGAGCGAGAGACTCCATCTCAAAAACAAAAACAAAAACAAAAACAAAAAAACCCACAAAAATTGGCTGGGCGTGGTGGTGTGTGCCTATAGTCCCGGCTACTCGGGAGGTTGAAGTGGGAGGATTGCTTGAGCCCAGGAGGTTGGGGCTGTGCTGCATTCCAGCGTGGGCAACAGAGCCAGACCCTGTCTCAAAAAGAAGAAAAATAATTCTTTTTGTCCTATGGCTGGAAAGTGAATGTTAAGAACCAGCGCCAAAGGTAAGACTTTCCTGTGATTATCTTTTTTTTTTTTTTTTTTTTGAGACAGAGTCTCACTCTGTTGCCCAGGCTGGAGTGCAATGGGGTGATCTCAGCTCACTGTAACCTCCGCTTCCCAGGTTCAAGTCATTCTCCTGCCTCAGCCTCCCAAGTAGCTGGGATTACAGGCGTGCGCCATCACGCCTGGCTAATTTTTGTATTTTTAGTGGAGACAGGGTTTTGACATGTTGGTCAGGCTGGTCATGAACTCCTGGCCTCAAGTGATCCACCTACCTCGGCCTCCCAAAGTGCTGGGATTACAAGTGTGAGCCACCACGCCCAACCCTGTGTTTATTCTTAGGTCTATACTATGCTTTATGCCTCAGTTTCCACAGTTAAAACACGCTATTTTATTCCTCACGTTATAGGAGCAATTCGTATTCATAAACTTGGCCCTCACCTTCAACTTCTGAAGATTTTAATACAGCGCAAATGATTTGGGGTCTGTGAATTCAGTTTTATTTATTTGGATCCTTCCTTTAAGGAGTCAGGCTAATGCAAGAAAATCCAATAATTAGATCTTTTGGATTTCAAATAACTGGAAGAGGAAGTGGTGTTTATCTAATGGTTTAGGCATAATGCGTGTTTTTTCCCGTAGGCCTGTGTGTATGTGTGTGTGTGTGTGTGGTTATTCTTAACTTGAAGAACTAAACACTTGTTTTCCCCGTTAATTCTTTCCTCTGGGTCTTTTGTAGACGTTGTGGAAATGTGACCTGTAAGTCTGTGTCTGAATACATGCTGCAGATGGAAGGAAGGCTGCCTCCCATCTCTCGGGAAATGGCTTCACCCAGTTACTCTTTGGTCCAGGTGGTTGAGTTAGGTGAAGACATTAGTATTTCACTTCCTAGTAAAGTGACTGTTTAGAAAAAAACATTTAGTGAGGACTGAAAAAACTCTTGCTAAATCTGTTTGCTTCCATGAAACGACAGGTTTTGAGGGATGGGGAGGTGGCTTTAGCTTGGGCTGTGGGAGAGGTGCAGACAAAGAGTCTCCAGGACACTCACACCAAGTCATCAGGGATCTAATTTTCTGGTGATGAAGAAATCAAATTGATCCTTCGGTATGATTTTCCCCTCCCAAGAGGCATTCATATCTTCAGGGGATGTTGGGATTTCCATAACAGGCGGGGGAAGTTGTTTTGTCTCCTGAGTCCCCAACACCCCAGATGAGCGTGTCAAAGGACGGCTCCCAGCCCGGTGCTACCATGATGGATTGAGGGCCACAGATTCTGTTTTCTTTTTTTTTTTTTTTTTTTTTTTTTTTTGAGATGGAGTCTCGCTCTGTCACCCAGGCTGGAGTGCAGTGGCGCAATCTCGGCTGACTGCAAGCTCCACCGCCCGGGTTCACGCCATTCTCCTGCCTCAGCCTCCTGAGTAGCTGGGACTATAGGCGCCCGCCACCGCACCCGGCTAATTTTTTGTATTTTTAGTAGAGATGGGGTTTCACCGTGTTAGCCAGGATGGTCTCGATCTCCTGACCTCGTGATCCACCCGCCTCGGCCTCCCAGAGTGCTGGGATTACAGGCTTGAGCCACCGCGCCCGGGATTCTGTTTTCTTTTAAGTGAAAGAAAATATCAGCCCTACCTTGTCTTTAGTGGAGGAGAAGATGAAAGGGAAAGGGCACGTGGAAATGTGTGCTGGGTGCCCCTGCGCCATCTCCCCGTGTCTGGACCCCAGATACCTCACTGCTCCGGAGGTGCTTTCAGTCCTATAAATATTAACCTGAGCTTAGAAAGGAACCTTCAAGCTCCCAAATCTCCTCCCAGGTCCTGGTTAAGAGCCTTTTCACAAATTGGATTCTGCAGTCCTGCATTTTAGTTGAAAATCCCCAATGGAAGCTCTCTGAACTACAAAAGAAGAGACGAATTACCAGGATGCCCCCTCCATAAAATGAAAAAGCCCTACAAGCTGCTGATTAGTCTTTTTTCAGCTCTAAAAGTCAAGGAAGGTCTCGGCCGGGCGGGGAGCTCATGCCTATAATCCCAGCACTTTGGGAGAGGCTGAGGCAGGCTTGAGCTCAGGAGTTCAACACCAGCCTGAACTTGAACTGGCAACATGGCAAAGCCCATCTCTACAAAAAATACAAAAATTAGCCAGGCGTGGTGGTGCGTGCCTGTGGTCCCAGATACTCAGGAGGTTGAGGTGGGAGGTTGGCTTGGACTTGGGAGGTTGAGGCTGCAGTGAGCCAAGATTGCACCACTGCACTCCAGCCTGGGCAACACAGTGAGACCCTGTCTAAAAAAAAAAAAAAAAAAAAAAAAAAAAAAATCAAGGTCTTCATAACTCTAGGAGGCAGAGTGGAATTGAGTCTTTGGCTTCAAGGAGAGAGTGGAGGGAGGCAGCTTAACAGGAAGAGAGTAAAGTGAACAGAAAAAGCCTCTCAGAAAAATAAAGGCAGGCGACAGCAAGGAGGGAGGAAAAACCCCCACCTCTCGCGCTGAACAGGGAAATGGGATAGAAAACGTTCCCTGTGATATGCCAACTGAGAATCAACTAGATCTGTTCCACATTTCTTTCTGCTCCTTTTCCCTTTGTACATATTTCCGTGCAGACAGCTTCAGGACGCAGTCCCGGGGAAGCTTGTTTCTTCAAAACCCCCCTCTCTCTGCTGGAACAGGCCGTGATTGCTGCAGGGCGTACCAGCAAGGGGGCAGTCAAGCACAACGCATGAGAAACAAAGGTCCTTCAACCTCCATGCCCGCAGGAGAGCAGCTCCACCCACTTCCTTTGAAGTGGCCCTCTCTGTTTTTTCTAGGATCGAGAATTTTCCTGTAATACACTGGTCTATTTTTAAACCCACTTTCCATTCGCTAGAAGTAAAGAGTGGAAAAATATAATGAATTGTAGAAAGAAGTGGAACATAGGTATAAATGTCAATGGTGGGATTTTATAGGCACATAGAAATCTCCCCTTTAAAAGACATTGCAATTATTTTTAGAATGAGAATTGGTCTCAGGGTGGCCTGAGAGAAGAAATGGGAAAAGAACATTTCAACTTTTACTCTACGGTTCAAACCAGTGATGGCGGTTTGCCATCCTCAATTCAGCACATAAACATGTGGGCTGCCCACCATCCGTGAGCGTGGCAGATACTATGGGAGACGCTAAGGCGACTTAGACAGGATCTCTGCCCTCAAGAGGGTTCCCTCTAATTAGGAGGGGACAGACAGACTCACAAATGGCCAAAACAGAAAGTGAAGCCCATCACAGTCGCCAGTAAAGTGCAGAGCAAGTGAGAAGAGGGAGGGACCTTCCTTCAGGGGACGGGATATCTCCCATTCCGTGGAGCTGGTGGCACTGGAGGCAGACCTTGAAAGATGACACTGCAGGGACGGGCCGGATGCCCACTCATCCCATTTTCTCTTCCCGGGCCTGTGTTGCAATGAGGTTAGAGTCACGTGGCTGGGCCATGCAATAGAGCCAGTCAGAAGTGGTGGAAGTGAAATATGCCACTTCCGGCCGGGCGCGGTGGCTCACACCTGTAATCCCAGCACTTTGGGAGGCTGAGGCAGGTGGATCACCTGATGTCGGGAGTTCGAAACAGCCTGATCAACATGGAGAAACCACATCTCTACTAAAAATACGAAATTAGCCGGCCGTGGTGGCACATGCTTGTAATCACAGCTACTCGGGAGGCTGAGGCAGGAGAATTGCTTGAACCCGGGAGGCGGAGGTTGCAGTGAGCTGAGATTGCGCCATTGCACTCCAGCCTGGGCAATAAGAGTGAAACTCTGTCTCAAAAAAAAAAAAAAAAAAAAAAAAAAAAAAAAAAAAAAGAAATATGCCACTTCCATGTCTGACTGTAACACCCCTTGTGTGGCCATCCAAGCTTTCCCTTTCTCTTCCACACAGAGCCCACGTGTTTAAGATAAGTGGTAGAAGCCAGTATCCTTGAGTGCTTGTTGAAAAGAGCTGACCAGGAGAGCTACCCAACCCACATCACACTATGATGTAACAGAAGATAGAATTCAGCCACTGAGCTGCTGGGGTGGTTTGTTATAGCAAGTGGTGTCTCTTAGGACAGATGAATAGGTTTTGACCAGTGAAAATGTGGGACCTCTTCCCTGAGTCTCATTCTGCCGAATATGCTGTTATTAGGACACTCACCACATTTACGGATATCGCTTGTTTGATGCCAACCATCCAAGCTTCACTATTTGTACCATGAAAAGGACCTCATCTATCTTGCCCTCCCTTCCATCCCTAGAACCTAGCACAGTGCATCACATACAGTCAGTGTTTAATAAATGGTTTGTTAAACAAAATGGGTGAGAGGGGGCTTTGTTTGGGGAACATCCAATAGTCTAGTTTCAAGAAAGCATAGGATATTTCTATCAAAAGGAGATGGGCATTTAGGTGGGCCTCTGTGGGGACCCTTAACAGGGTGTCAGGAGTTGGCGCTTATTTTGCGGGGCTGTATCCTGAAGCCTTCCCTCCTTTCCTATCCGCTGCAATACTTCATGGGCGTTTTCTTTTGTAAAGTTCAAAAACTTATTACTAGTTGCCTGTATCTCTAGTCCAACTTTCAGCCTTACTTATCCTAAAAGAACAATAGAGAGAGAGAGAGAGAGAGAGAGAGAGATCTGTGATCCCTGTAATATGAACCTGCTTGTTTAAAGATGTCAGAAAACCTAACTCAACTGACTTTAGGTTAAAAACCACTGGCTCATATAACTGAAAAGTCCAGGATAGTTATAACTGCTTCAAGCATGGACAGATCAGGGCTCTCAAACAGTGTTGTCAAGAATTTCTGATTTTTCTGCTTATTGGAAGTGACGGCATGCCAGTTCTAAGTTTAGGCTTTATTTATATTTTATATTTTTATTTTTATTTTTGAGATGCCCAGGCTGGAGTGCAATCTCTGCCTCCCGGGTTCAAGTGATTCTCCTGCCTCAGCCTCCCAAGTAGCTGTGATTACAGGCTCCTGCCACCACACCCAGTTAATTTTTTGTATTTTTAGTAGAGATGGGGTTTCACCATGTTGGCCAGGCTGGTCGCGAACTCTTGACCTCAGATGATCCACCTGCTTTGGCCTCCCAAAGTGCTGGGATTACAGGCGTGAGCCACCACTCTCGGCTAAGCTTAGGCTTTAAAAAGCATGGCGCGTTCCCACTCACCCTCATGCATCTGTGTTCTCACCATGAGAAGAGCTTGCCTGGCAGGCTACTGTCCGTTCAGTCTGAGTCCCCATATGAACACTTGGAGCCCAACCTCAGCAAATAGCCAAACTCAGCCTGGAACCATAGCTTCAAGTGCAGATGGATGACTATGACTACCTTTCCCAGTTTGCCCAGCACTGTCCTGGTTTTAAAACTGGGAGTTCCACATCCCAGAAACCCCATCTGTCCTGGGAAGACTGGAACAGTTGGGCACCCTAAGTAGAACCACTGAGCTGAGCGAGATCGGTCAACACTTAATCAATCCGAATGGTGAGAAATACATGCTTATTGCTGAATGTCACTCAGATGTTTATGGCCTTTGGTTACACAGCAATAGCTGATGATACAATGGCTTTACTAAAACACTGTTAAACCCCATATATTCATGTCACAGAGAAGCACTTGTAATGCTAAAGTTCAGTATCGTGTTTGCCATAGAAATACAAGTACATCATGGAATCACAGAACTGATATGAAAATACAGAAATTATCTGGGCCAAGCTACTGTCTTTAGGCAGGTGATTACTATATGCTACTTATATTATATATTCATTTATGTGTATCTTGTCATTCAAATCAGCAACTTGAACTCATCATAATATTCCATAAGATTCTAGGCTGGGCGCGGTGGCTCATGCCTGTAATCCCAACACTTTGGGAAGTCGAAGGGGGTGGACCACCTGAGGTTAGGAGTTCGAGACCAGCCTGACCAACATGGAGAAACTCCGTCTCTACCAAAAATACAAAATTAGCCAGACATGGTGGTACATGCCTGTAATCCCAGCTACTCAGGAGGCTGAGGCAGGAGAATCACTTGAACCCAGGAGGCGGAGGTTGCGGTAAGCAGAGATTAAGCCACTGCACTCCAGCCTGGGCAACAAGAGTGAAACTCTGGCTCAAAAAAAAAAAAAAAAAAAAAAAAAAGATGCTAACATTGTATCTCTGTCATGATAGATACGAAGTAAATGGTACAGATATTGAAAATATAATGACATATGGGAAATATTAATTGATTTGAATGACATCCATTCTCCCTGGTTCCACATAAGGTGCTTCCATATCATGCTTTCTTATCATCTGCCTGTCCTAATACTTATCACACCTTCTTCTATTTATGTTTGTTTCTCTATGGCCACTATTAATCTATACATTCTGGGAGGCCAGGGCCTATGTGTGTGTTGTTCCCTATATTACTTTGCTAGGGCTGCCATAATAAATACCGCAAACTGGGTGACTTAAGCAACAAAGATTTATTTTCTCACTGTTCTAGAGGTTAAAATCCAAGCTCAAGGCACCAGCAGCTTTGGTTTCTTCTGCGGCCCCTCTGCTTGGCTCTGGTTCAGCAACCTACTTCTTGCTGAATTAATGTGACCGCCCTTCTGTCTGCTTATGTTTCTGGCATCTCTCTGTGTGTCTAAATTTCTTCTGCTAAGGACACCAGTCATACTGGATTAGAGCCCACCCTAAAGATATCATTTTAATGTAATCACCTCTTTAAAGATTTAATCTCCAAATAGAGTTGCATTCTGGGGTACTGGGGGTTAGGACTTCAACATATGAATTTGGGGGGTGTTGTACAGTTCAGCCCATAGCATTCCCTTAACATAGTGTCTGAATGAATGAATAAATGAATGAGTGAATATGTTTGGCATAGAGTGTTTTCTTTGGGACATCTGGATTGTTCTACCTTTTCCCCCTTCATCTTTCTCACAATTATCGGTGAAATCCAAAGCTCATACTTGCTGCTTGTTGGAAGGGTTGGAGTGATGTGCCACCTGCATTCATTTATTTGGTGAGAGCTGGTTTCATTTTACTCTCAGTGACAGCAGAGAAAGCAAAAGGCAGCGTAAAAAAGAGACTAACAGATACAGGAGGGGAAGATAAAGAGGATCATCTTGACCTGGTTTGAATAATCTGATGTATTTTCAAGTGTTTTATAGTTGCTAGACTGACCTTGGGCAGGGGAGAAGGGATAAATCATGGCCGGAGAGACTCACTGGTGTTCATTGTTTTACATACTCAAGTGCCTATAATGAGGACAGTCTCATTATCAGTTTACAGGAATCTTTGCTTATGAAGTTTTTGTCTTTCAGAGAGACACTCCTTTGGGTATCTGAATTTCAGGCACTGAGAAAGAAATATATGGGCCAAGAAGTTGGACTTTGAGCCTTAGCCACCTATGCTTTTGACTTTGTGGATAACTTTAGGCTAATCAGTGTCTTCATTCATGATATACCAAGGATAAAAAGCAAATAAGGTTATAGAATACTATACCAGTGAAACTTAATTTGTATTTCCCCTTAACAGACATACTCAAATTGTTAATCCATGTATCATACATTTCTTTTATTTTTTTTTATTATTTTTTGAGATGGAGTTTCACCCTTGTCACCCAGGCTGGAGTGCAATGGCATGATCTCCGGTCACTGCAACCTCTGCCTCCTGGGTTCAAGCGATTCTCATGCCTCAGCTTCCCAAGTAGCTGGAATTACAGGCACCTGCCACCATGCCCAGCTAATTTTTGTATTTTTAGTAAAGATGAGGTTTCACCATGTTGGCCAGGCTGGTCTCGAACTCCTGACCTCAGGTGATCCACCCGCCTCGGCCTCCCAAAGTGCTGGGATTACAGGCGTGAGCCATCGTGCCTGGCCCCTTTCTTTTCTTTTCTTTCCTTTTCTCTTCTCTTCTCTTTTCTTTCTTTCTTTCTTTCTTTCCCTTTTTTTGTTGAGGGGTACATGTGCAGGTTTGTTTTATAGGTAGACTTGTGTCATGAGGGCTTGTTGTACACATTATTTCATCACCCAGGTATTAAACCTAGTAACCATTAGTTATTTTTCCTGATCCTGTCCCTCCTCCCACCCTACACCCTCTGATAGGCCCCAGTGTGTGTTGTTCCCCTCTATGTGTCTATGTGTTCTCATCATTTAGCTCCCACTTATAAATGAGAACTTGTGATATGTAGTTTTCTCTTCCTGCATTAGTTTGCTAAGGATAATGGCCTCCAGCTCTATCCATGTCCCGGCAAAAGACATGATCTCATTCTTTTTTATGTCTGCATAGTATTCCATGGTGTATATGTACATTTTCTTTATCCAGCCTATTGATGGGCATTTGGGTTGATTCCATGTCTTTGCTATTGTGATTAGTGCTGCAGTGAACATACACGTGCATGTGTCTTTATAACAGGATGATTTATATTCTTTTGGGTATATACCCAGTAATAGGATTGCTGGGTCAAATGTTATTTCTGTCTTTATGTCTCTGAGGAATTGCCACACTGTCTTCTACAATTTTCCTGAGTGTATCAGTCAGGATGGGCTATGTTAGGCTGCGGTAACAAACATTGCCAATATTTTACCAACTTATGTCAACAGAGGTTCCTTTCTTGCTCGTGTTGCATGTTCATTTTGGTTCCTCTATGGCTATTTTCCATGTCCTCTTTGCTCTGGAACCCAGGATGATAGAGCTGCCTCTGTCTAAAGGTTATCCATCATTATAGCAAAGGAAAAAAAAGGAACATGGTGAATCACAAACTGGCTCTTACAACTTCTATTCAGAAATTGCACATATCACATCAATATCCATTTCCTACATTCTACAAGTCATGTGGCCAAGCTTTCACCAATGGGACAAGAAAGTATAGTCCTCTGGCCAGGCACGGTGGCTCATACCTGTAATCCTAGCACTTTGGGAGGCCGAGGCAGGCAGATTGCCTGAGCTTGGGAGTTCAAGACTAGCCTGGGCAACACAGGGAAACCCCATCTTTACTAAAATACAAAAAATTAGCCAGGTGTGGTGGCATGCACCTGTAATCCCAGATACTCAGGAGGCTGAGGCAGGAGAATCACTTGAACCTGGGAGGCGAAGGTTGCAGTGAACTGAGATTGTGCCACTGTACTCCAGCCTGGGTGACAGAGTGAGACTCCATCTCCAAGAGAAAAAAAAAGAAAGTATAATCCCCCCTCAGGGACGGATGACAGACATTTTGGAACAGTAATACTATTTGCTACAGTTGACGCATATAGAGTACTAATTGTGTGGGTTAAGTTTAACCTAGTGTTGTAAGTATCAGCTGATGTTCTTAACGGGGGTCTCAGGGTGCCCTGAGTAAACCAACTGATAAGTTCACCAGGAGAAAAATCAATTATTTACCAGGAAAGCAATGGGAAGACCTAGAAGAATAATGGTGGAAATAAAAAGAAATAGATGGATAAAAAAGATGTGGAGGTAGAATCAGTTGAAATAACCTCTTAGAGTTTTAGAAACTTGACAAAATGATTCTGACGTTTATTAGGAAGAATAAATAGGTAAGGGTGAGAATTTTGTGTAAGAAAACTAATTGAGGGGGACTTATTCTACTAGATGGTAAACATATTGTAAAGCTATAATAGTTACAGAGAATGGCATTAAGTCAAGAATACTCAGGCAGATCAAGGGACAGAACAGAGAGCGCAAAAACAGATGACTTAAAATAGTATGTTTAATTACAATAGAGAGGCCAGGCATGGTGGCTTATGCCTGTAATCTCAGCACTTTGGGAGGCCAAGGGGGGCAGATCACTTGAGGTCAGGAGTTCAAGACCAGCCTGACCAATATGATGAAAACCTGTCTCTACTAAAAATACAAAAATTAGCTGGGCGTAGTGGCACATGCCTGTAATCCCAGCTACTTGGGAGGCTGAGGCAGGAGAACTGCTTGAACCCAGGAGGCAGAGGTTGCAGTGAGCCAAGACCTTGCCATTGCACTTCAGCCTGGGCCACAGAGTGAAGCTCTATCTCAAAAAAAGAAATTACAATAAAGGAAGCACCCTCTAAAGAGTGGAAGGGAAAGCTTGGTTAATACATAGTTAATAAACATTTTGGGGAAAATTGACTCTTAGAGGAAAAAAGCAGTTAAGAGTCTCATCCTAAATTCCAAATAAATTTTAGTTGCATCAGGAAATATGTACATAAATAAAATAATGGATAAATTAAGAAAAAATATATGTGATATTATTTATGTAGTTCCTGGATAAGAAAATTCATTCTTTCCAAGTGTAAAAGCAATAGAAAAAAATCCTCAAAGTAAATAGATTGGCCACTTAAAAAATTTAATTTCCACATACATGTATATATATATAAATCTCATAGAAAATGAAAAATCAAAGATGAACTGGGAAAAATAAATATCTTATAAAATACATCAATCAGTCATATCCTTAAGAGAACAAAGTACTTGTACTAATAGGACTAAACTCCCAAAAGAAAAATGAGCAAAGACTATGAATAGACAATTTATTGAAGATGAACTATAATTGGATAATAACTAATTGCAAATGGAAAGTTGAACAAATTTTCAACCTCAGCAATTATAAAAGAAATGCAAATTAACACCATGAGACAACATATTTTAACTTATTAAAATAGTGAAGACTAAAAATATTCGAAGGTGGGAGACTGCATGGGGAACGGCACTCCTTGGCATTGCTATGGACATCTGAGTTTGCAACCACCTTCTAGAGGGAGAGTTTGGCACTGTAGATGAGAAACCTCATTGATCTAGTAATTTGCTTTTAGGAATCTGTCTGGTGGGTCGCTTTCAGCTATTTCCTCTAAGGAAATCATCAGAGATGTGATCGTAGACTTAGGTAAAAGGTGGTTGTTATGACAGCCTTATAATGTCAAAAATTTGGGAACACACAAAACGCCTAATACCTGGGATTCTCAAGAATAGATCAGTATATGGCACAGGAAAAAATGGTGTTTTTGAAGAAAATACCTCCCAGGGAGCTGCTTAGCAGTGAAGGGCAAGGAGGGAGGAATGCTACCCTTTGAACAGGTGTCCTGTTCAAAAAGTGATACGGCAAATCCTGCAAAGTCCGCCTCCTTCCCTCTTCTGCCCCCAAGTTCCTGAGCCTGCACTGCCCTTGCAGAGGCAACCAATACGTCCACTTTCTTTTCTTGCCGGCGGGTTTCTAAGCTGGACTATTAGCTTGACATGTGATTTTCGGAGACAGAAGATTCAAGGATGTTCCTAGGCTGATGAGAAGAGAAAGGGGACTGTCTGTGGTGGTCACAACTTTTGGTCTCCCATCACCTTTTCCCCCTCCGTGGGGGTAGGACATCAAGATGGGAAAGGAGAGCAACACCTAGAAAGGGAAATAGGGAAGCAACTATGGGGTCTGAACTGAGGGCAGGAGGAAGGAGGGAACAGTGTTGTTTTTAGACAGTAGGGGAAGAGGAAAAGGTGAGAGAAAATGCCGAGAAAGTTAGCAGGGAAGAGGCTGATATGAGACCATCTTGCAAGGTAGTCTCCATGACTTAAGCAACAGGCTGACCGACCTCCAAGTTTCCAAGTCTCCTGTAGGAGACGAGGAAAATGTCATGGGAGACCCGGAAGTGAGATAAGGCAGGATGAGAAGGTTGCCAGGCAATGCTGAGGTCCGGATGGACGCCTGGGCTCATATTTGTGGCCGCATCTTTGGCACAATATGGCGGACCTCTCCACCAAGAGGAAACCATAAGGGTTAGGAGCAGAGGAAGAGGAGGCTTGACTGACTCAGGGTTCGGGGTGCTCAAAGGGAGCGGTGGCCGTGTACCTAACAGTAGTGAGGTCAGAAGGATCGAGTCCCAGGTTAGGGCTGCTGAGAAAAGACCAGTAGGCTGACTGACCAAACAAGATCAAGGCCAAGAACTGAACGCCTCAGTGAAGCTGGGGCCAGGGCAGCGTGGGTGAAAGTGAAAAAATGGGGGAGTCGAAAGAGCAGGGGATTCCAGGTCAGACTTTGAGATTGCCTGAGTAACCATGTGTTCAACAACCAGAAATGAAAGGCAAGAAGCTAGTTGGGCCGCATCTGGACTTTGGTGGGCACTAGGCATTTTTGCCTTTGAAGGTCTCTTCCTCCATAAAAATAAAATTTAAGAATGACATTTTACAACTGCATTGGTATAAAGGCAAATCTATTAATATTATGTATTCAAGCATTGTCTTCAACGAAAGTTCAGGGTTTGTTCCTCGCTCTGATTTTAAAAGAAAGAAAAACATTTCTTGCACTCCTACAAGTATTTTGGGCCTAGGCGCTGTTCCTGCTGGGCCTGGTGGATAAGTCAGCCCTGCATGCAGCCTCCAAAATCAGGAGGTCTGTGCCAAGCACCTGGGAACCCGGGTCCAAAGGAAGCCCAAATCTATCTTCCATGGCTCCCCAGCACCCTCCATGCTCAGCTCTTCCCAACCTTTGCCTTTTCCCTAAAAGGCCCAAACTTCACACCGCCCTAGCTTGCCCACTCTGTCTTTCTAACCCTTTTTCCTCGTCCTCCTGGACTTTCTTGTCCGGCCTGCCCTGTCTTTCCAGCCTCACCTTTTGCCACAGGTGAGTGCCAGGTACACGGGAGTGTGCAGATGGAGAGGGTGTGTTCATGGAGGCTTGGGCAGAAGCACCGAGACAACAGACATGATATTCCAAAGGAGGGGCTGCCCCCATGGGCAGAATATTCCAAAGAAGTGCCTGTCAACTTGAGTATTTGGGTCCTAAACCCCCCACACCTCAGGAATATAAAAAGGGTCCAGCACTGCAAGTAAGAAAAGGGTTCTTTGGGCCGGGCGCGGTGGCTCACACCTGTAATCCCAGCACTTTGGGAGGCTGAGGCGGGCGGATTGCCTGAGCTCAGGAGTTCGCAACCAGCCTGGGTAACAAGGTGAAACCCCGTCTCTACTTAAATACACAAAAAATTAGCTGGACGTGGCGGCATGCGCCTGTAGTCCCAGCTACTTTGAAGGCTGAGGCAGGAGAACTGCTTGAACCTGGGAGGCGGAGGTTGCAGTGAGCCAAGATCACACCACAGCACCCCAGCCTGGGTGACAGAGTGAGACTCCATCTCAAAAAAAAAAAAAAAAAAAAAAAAAGGAACAGGGTTCTTTGGGTGTAGTTCTTCTGTGAGTCCCTTCTGTCTCTTCTACCCAGTGGGAGAGGAGCTTTATTCTGACCCCTTAGAGAGCTTTGTCTTCTTAAGATTGGACACAGTCGTCTGTTATCTGGCTCCTTAAAGGCTGAGAGAGGGGCTGGTAAGCTGTGTTTTGGGAAAGGGGAGGGAGAGGTGTTTGTATTGGATGTTCTGTCCACCAAGAGTTTGCTGGGTAAAGCATGCTTGAATATTATCTCCTGGACCAGCTAGTGGGCCATGGCATGGCAGCAGCCAGTATGAGGTTGTCTTAGGTCCTGCTACAGAGGCCACCTGACCAAGAGGGTGAACAGCCTTTAGTAAATAGAAGTGGGTGGTGCCACAGGATTCCCAGGGCCAAGAAAGGCCCTGGCCCAGGCATCAGCCTGCCCCAGGGGGCTGTTGGGTGAGACCCTACAAAGGTACCCATGAGAGAAGGGCTCAGCTTTAAACATACAAAGACCAGAGAACCGGCAGCCAGATGGCCCTCATGATGCCAGCCATGTCCCAATTTTGGGGCTCCCATTACCTTTTCTCCCTCCCAAAGGGGTTAGACATCAAGATAGGAAAGGGGAACAACACCTAGAAAGGGAAAGAGAGAAAAAATGGGGCCTGAACTGGGGGCAGGGAGAACAATCAACTTTAAATCAAGTTTGGAGTTCTGATTTTTATATGAACTGGACATTTTAATGATGGCATTGAAATTGGGTTTTAGGACTCAAAAGGCTTGAAGAACCATTCTACCTCAGAGTGACAAGAAAAGGTAAAGGATATGCCCCATACTTCACCTACGGGAAGGAGAATTGTCCCTGCAGGGTGTACTTAGAAGGACAGTGGGAGACAAAAAGCAAGTTGCTTTCTGATTGTATATGATGGGTCATGCTTGTTCAATATAAGAGCTGCTCTGGGCATATCATCAAAACACTCTGCCCTCTTTCTGCTGTGTCGTTGCTTAAGCTGCTCCCTCAGCTGGGAAGAGTGGCATCCCTTGCCCTCTTGTTGAAATTCTCCTCCTTCAAGATCAAGTTTAAATTCTGTGCCTCTGTAACCTTTTCCCCAATCCCCAATCTCTAGCACTTTCATGAGACTGATACATAAAGTCAAAATTCCAACTGATTTAAATTGCATAAATGGTCCACCATAGGGAAAAGTTGAGTAAAATAAAAAGAAACTCCACTACCGAGAGATAAACATTAAGAGCAGGTGTTATTGATAAGCCGGGTACTATTTTTAAGTGCTTTGCAAATACCAGCCCATTGGATCCCATGGCATCACCATAGAGGGAGTACTACTACCATCCTATTTTACATGGGAAACTACATGTGGAAAGATTAGGTAACTTTACCAAGGTCTCATAGCCTACAAATTGTGGGGCCAGGATTTGAACCCAGGTGGTCCAGCCTCCATAGGCTGAGCTCTTAACCACTACACTGGGCTGCCTCCCTTGCTACATATCTTTGGTGCCAGCCGTGTCACAAAGTACTCTGGTTGGATCATGCATGTGATAATGAGTAGTGCATTATCTTCTTTAAGTCAGACATACATAGCCATATCAAGCCTTTTCCTATACAAATATATGCATATAAACATACATGCAAATAATAAATATATAGTATATAAATATATTAGTGAAAACAGGATAGGATACCCTACATAATATTTTTTAGCCTATTTTTCAACTTAAAAATAAATCATGAATGTCCTTCTATATCAACAAATATACACTGCTTTTTTAATGGCTATATACTCTTTTATTGTAACACACTGTAATTTATTTAATTTTCTGGTTTGGGACATTTTGATTTTTCACTTTTGTGAGTATAAATATTGATTGATGCTTTTTGGTATAAATCTTTCTTCACTAGTCCATTATTTGCTTAACATAGTATATTAGTTTTATCACTGTATAACAAACTACCACAAACTTAGTGGCTTAAAACAAGATGTTATCTCACAATTTCTGCTGATCAGGAGCCCAGATCCATAGGGCTTATGTGGCTGCAGTCAAGGTGTTGACTGGGCTGTGTTTTCATCTGGAGGCTCAACTGGGGAAGAATCTTCTTCCAAGTCCACTCAGCTGTTGGAAGAATTCATTTCCTTATGGCTGTGGGACTAAGAGCTTCCATTTTTTTTTTGGTCTTTGCTACCTGTCAGCAGTTCACACATGGCAGCTTACTTCTTCAAGGCCATCAGGAGAGCAAGAATGAGTTTCCTAGCAAGATGGAATCTTTTTTTTTTTTGAGGTAGAGTTTGCTCTTGTTGCCCAGGCTGGAGTGCAATGGCAAGATCTTGGCTCACTGCAACCTCCACCTCCTGGGTTCAAGTGATTCTCCTGCCTTAACTAGGATTACAGGCATGTGCCACCATACCCGGCTAATTTTTTGTATTTAGTAGAGACGAGGTTTCACTATGTTGGTCAGGCTGGTCTTGAACTCCTGACCTCAGGTGATCCACCCACCTCGGCCTCCCAAAGTGCTGGGATTACAGGCATGAGCCACCATGCCCGGCACAAGATGGAGTCTTATAAATTGTCATCTTCTATATAGATTGCTAAAAGTAGAAGCATGGGCCAAAGAGTACACAACATTCTAGGATTTTTTTCCATACATATTGTCAAATTGTACTCTGGAAAAAATTGTACCAATTTACCCTCACACCCAACAGTGTACGAGAATGCCTGTCTCCCCAAACCCATGCCAACACTGGGTACCAGTATTATTTTTAGTTTGTTAATCTACTAATTGAAAACTTGTTTCTCATAGTTTTAACTTTGGGATGGCCAGTTTTACACATTTACTGGATTATGCATGCCAGGGTGAGTAGTGCATTATCTTCTTTAAGGCAGACATACAGAGGAAGCCAATTTGTTCTCAGAAGGTTTCTTGGTGAGCAGGAAGAAGAATGGAGAGGCATACCATGTTCATGGATTGGAAGAGTCAACGTAATAAAAATGTCAGTTCTCCCCAAATTGCTATACAGATTTAACACAATTCCCATCAAAATCCCAGGAGGGGCCAGGTGTGGTGGTTCACGCCTGTAATCCCAGCACTTTGGGAGGCTGAGGTGGGTGGATCACGAGGTCAGGAGTTTGAGACTAGCCTGGCCAAGATGGTGAAACCCCATCTCTACTAAAAATACAAAAATTAGCTGGGTGCGGTGGCGGGCACCTGTAACCCCAGCTACTTGGGAGGCTGAGGCAGGAGAATTGCTTGAACCTGGGAGGTGGAGGTTGCAGTGAGCTGAGATCATGCCACTGCACTCCAGCCTGGGCAACAGAGCAAGACTCCATCTCAAAAAAAAAAAAAAAATCCCGGGAAGATCTATCCAATTTCAAGACTTATTGTACAGCTACAGTAATAAAGACTGTATAGTATTGACAAACACATAGATCAATTGACCAATTAGACAACCCAGAAATAGATACACACAAACATACCTAACTGAGTTTTGTCCCAAGTGCAAAAAAAATTCAATGGAAAAAAGTTATCTCCTTGTAAAAATGGTGCTGGAGCTATTATTCATCCATGGACAAAAATATGAGCCTTGACCTATGTCTCACACCTTTACAAAAATTAACTCATAATGAATTGTGTACTTAAATGTAAAACATAAAATTTTTAAACTCTTAGGAAACAGGAGAAAAATATTTAGGATCTAGTGATAGACAGTTCTTTGACCTGACACCAAAAACATGATCATAAAGTGAAAAACTGGTAAATTGGGATTCATCAAAATGAAAAAAATTTGCCCTGCAAAATACCCCTTTTAGAGGATGAGAAGACAAACTGGAGAGTGGGAGAAAATATTTGTAAACCACATATGTGACGAAGAACTCATATCTAGAATATAAAAAAGAACTCTCAAAACTCAGTAGTAAAAATGCAAACAATTTGACTAGAACATGGGCAAAAGATGTGAAGAGACATTTTATTGAAGAAGATTAAAGATGACAAATAAGCACATGAAAAGATATTCAACATCATTAGCAATTAGGAAAACACAAAATAACAATATGTTATTACAAACCTATCAGAATGGCTAAAATAAAAAATAGTGGCAACATCAAATGCTGTTAAGGATGCAGAGAGACTGGATCAAATATATATTTCTGGTAGACGTGTAAAATGGCACAGTTATAATGTGGGACAGTGTGGCAGTTTTGTTTGTTTAGATGTGATATAGTGGAAATAGAACATTGGCTTGAGGCTGGGTGCCGTGGCTCACACCTGTAATCCCAGCACTTTGGGAGGCCCAGGGGGGCGGATCACCTGAGGTTGGGAGTTGGAGACCAGCCTGACCAACATGGAGAAACCCCGTCTCTACTAAAAATACAAAATTAGACAGGTGCGGTGGTGCATGCCTGTAATCCCAGCTACTCAGGAGGCTGAGGCAGGAGAATCACTTGAACCTGGAAGGCACAGGTTGCAGTGAGCCGAGATCACGCCATTGCACTCCAACCTGGGTGAGAAAAGTGAAACTCCGTTCCTGCCCCACAACCAAAAAAAAAAAAGAACATTGGACTGGAATGCCAGTTTTATCATTCAACTGGCTGAACAAGTACCAACCTTGCAGAGCTTTGGTTTCTTCATCTGTGAACTGGGGATGAAAATAGTACCTACCCATAATTGAGAGGATTTAAATCAGGGGTTGGCAAATTACAGTCCTTGGACTAAATCTAGTCTGGCACCTGTTTTGCAAATAAAGATTTATTGGAGCATAGCCATAACCACACCACAAGGACAGAGTTGAATGTTTGTGACAGAGACTGGCCTACAAAGCCATTTACTAGATATACCTTTATAGAAAAACTTGCCAACCCCTGATCTAGATGATATAATATACATAAAAATGTTTGAAAATAGTAAAGCATTAATTGTAGTTGTTATTATATATCTTTAATAACAGACCTTCTGTTTCTGAGAAGAAAGAATGGTTTTCTCACACAATGCCAATCTGAACAGGTAGATTTTTTTTTTTTTTTTTTTTTGAGACAGAGTCTCACTCTGACACCTAGGCTGGAGCGCAGTTGCACGATCTTGGCTCACTGCAACCTTCACTTCCCAGATTCAAGCGATTCTACTGCCTCAGCCTCCTGAGTAGCTGGGATTATAGGCACGCGCCACCACCCCTGGCTAATTTTTGTATTTTTAGTAGAGACAGGGTTTCACCATGTTAGTCAGGCTGGTCTCGAACTCCTGACCTCGTGATCCTCCTGCCTCGGCCTCCTAAAGTGCTGGTATTACATGCATGCACCACCGCACCCAGCCATCTGAGCACGTAGATTTTTAAAAAGCTTGGATGACATATCCCCTAGTAAGAGTATCATACTAGCAATATTATATCTCATGTAAGTAATATTATAAACAATCAGTTTGATAGATAACACTTTTTATTATGAACAGTTTTGTTTGTTTGTTTGTTTGTTTTTCTGAGACAGAGTCGCCCAGGCTGGAGTGCAGTGATGCGATCTCGGCTCACTGCAAGCTCTGCCTCCCGGGTTCACGCCATTCTCTTGCCTCGGCCTCCTGAGTAGCTGGGACTACAGGCACCCGCCACCGTGCCTGGCTAATTTTTTTTTGTATTTTTAGTAGAGACGGGGTTTCACCGTGGTGTCGATCTCCTGACCTCATGATCCACCCGCCTCGGCCTCCCAAAGTGCTGGGATTACAGGCGTGAGCCACTGTGCCCGGCCAACAGTTTTAAACATAGAGAAAGGTGAGCTCCATATGTCTACCAGCTGGATTTAGCAATTGTTAACATTTTGCCCTATTTGCTTTATGACCTATTATCTCTATCTCTCTATCTATCCACCCACCTTACCTATCTGTGTTTATATATTATTTGCCCAATCATTTGAAAGCAAATTGCAGACATCATGAGCCTTCACCCCTAAATACTTCCTTAGCAAGGTGAACGCCCAAGGGGTTCACCTTGCCCGCTGCCTAGAGAGCTGATTCATCAAGACGGGAATTGCAATAGAGAAAGAGTAATTCATGCAGAGCCAGCTGTGCAGAAGACCTGAGTTTTATTATTACTCAAATCATTCTATCCAAACATTCAGGGAGCCGAGTTTTTAAGGATAACTTGGTGGGTGTGGGGAAGCCAGTGAGCCAGGAGTGCTGATTGGTCAGAGATGAAATCATAGAGAGTCAAAGCTGTCTTCTTGTGCTGAGTCAGTTCCTGGGTGGGGGCCACAAGATCAGATGAGCCAGTTTATGCATCTGGGTGGTGCCAGCTGATGCATCAAGTGCAGGATCTGCAAAATATCTCAAGCACTGATCTTAGGAGCACTTTAGGGAGGGTCAGAATCTTGTAGCCTCCAGCTGCATGACTCCTAAACTGCAGTTTCTAATCCTGTGGCTAATGTTAGTCTAGTCCCCAGGCAAGAAGGAGGTCTGCTTTGGGAAAAGGGCTGTTACCATCTTTGTTTAAACTAGAAACCAGAAACTAAGTTTCTCCCAAAGTTAGTTCAGCCTACGCCCAGGAATGAACAAAGACAGCTTGGAGGTTGGAAGCAAGATGGAGTCAGCTAAGTTAGATCTCTTTTACCGTCTCAGTCGTAATTCTGCAAGGGCAGTTTCGCGTGCATCTTCTGTGAATAATGACTTTCTCCTGCAGAATCCAAAATCGTCATCACATGTAAGAAAAGTTGCAACAATTCCCAAATATCATCTAATATTCCATTTTCTCCAATTGTCCACAAAATGTATTTCTTACCTCTTTTTTCAAACCAAGAACCAAGGAAGTTTATCTCATTGTGTTTGGTTGTTCTGTTTCTTTTAATCTTATTCCTCCACCTTCTCTCCCTATGACATTGACTTTTTGAAGAGACAATTTCAGACCATTTAAACCAAATAAACTATGGGCTCTTGGCAGGCAAGGCGATTTTTTTTTTTTCACTATGCCTCTGAGCACTTAATACAGAACAAGCTGAAAAAATACTTCTTGACTTACTGATTGTGCTATGGCAACTAGGAGCGTTCTGAACAAACGGAGCAGGAAGCCCTTCTCATATTTGACTAATCAGTTAATTAACTTTTACTTTATGTGAGGCAATTACCCTAAAACATTCTGGTTTTGTGCCACCAGTTGTGAGACCAGAGCTTAATTTCTCCCTGTCCAAAGTGGTGGAAGAGGGGCCTTTGATTTGGTCTCCATTCTGAGGACAACTCAAAGACTTTTGCCCTCAAATAATGTAAGGGGTAATGGGTAAGGTACAAAAGGTAGAGGATGGAGAATAGCTCAAAGCTACAGGATGGATCAGGTGCTGGTAGATTCTCTCAACCTGACATCCCTTCATCTGCTTTTCCTTTTAGTGCAATAACAAAGACTGTCCCAGGGAAATGCCGTCTCATTTCTTTTCTTTTTCTTTTTCAATTTTTTTTTTTTTTTTTTTGAGACGGAGTCTCACTCTACCTCCAGGCTGGAGTGCAGTGGCAGGATCTCAGCTCACTGCAACCTCTTCTTCCCAGGTTCAAGCGATTCTCCTGCCTCACCCTCCCGAGTAGCCGGGACTACAGGCACACGCAGCCACGCTCAGCTAATTTTTGTATGTTTAGTAGAGACGGGGTTTCA
Organism: Pan paniscus; assembly: GCF_029289425.2. Taxonomy (NCBI): domain Eukaryota; kingdom Metazoa; phylum Chordata; class Mammalia; order Primates; family Hominidae; genus Pan; species Pan paniscus. The sequence continues at coordinate 132,148,470 of NC_073259.2, forward strand.
CCATATTGGCCAAGATTGTCTTGATCTCTTGACCTCGTGATCCGCCTGCCTCAGCCTCCCAAAGTGCTGGGATTACAGGCGTGAACCACTGCGCCCAGCTTTTTCTATTATATTGTTTGCATTTGGTCATTGTGTTCTCCTGGTTGGGAGTTAAGCCTTTGGATTCTTTTCTTATGTTAATTCAAACATTCCAGCAGACTTGGAAATGGTTTCAGGAGAGGACCCTTGAATATCTGAGGGTCCAGTTAACAGTAGGGAACATTCCAGCATTATTTATTGGAAACCATATAATACATGGAGTAAACATTGCATATTTTGAAGAAAACCTTGACCCTCACGGTTTTGAGCATCTAGAAAAGGAGGAAATTTTGGCTGAAAGTTGAAAGCCCTTGTGTTTCCTAACAGCCAATAGTAAATCTTTCCTAGAAGTTCCGGTGTGAGCTGATTTCCAGCCATTGGGGCTGATCCTAAAATACGTTGTTAGGTGTAACATAGAAGTCAAAAGCCACATTTCTGGAAACTTTGGAAGCACAAGGGAATGCTCTGTTGACTGAAACAATTAAAGAGGAAATAGACAGGAAGCAGAGCTCAGACGCTGGTGAGCCTACGGCTCAGTCTCTCCTGGTGCGTTTGTCTTTCCTTGGAGAGAACTAATTGGATTACACATAGCTTCTAGAAAGAGCCAAGCTGTTATTATTATATTTCTTTTTCTTTCTTTCTTTCTTTCTTTTGCGATGGAGGCTTGCTCTGTCACCCAGGCTGGAGAGCAGTGGCTCAATCTCAGCTCACAGCAACCTCTGCCTCCCGGGTTCAAGCGATTCTCCTGCCTCAGCCTCCCGAGTAGCTGTGATTACAGGCATATGCCACCACACCCAGCTAATTTTTGTATTTTTAGTAGAGACAGGGTTTCCCCATGTTGGCCAGGCTGGTCTCGAACTCCTGACTCAGGTGATCCTTCCGCCTCGGCCTCCTGAAGTGCTGGGATTACAGGCGTGAGCCACCGCAGCCAGCCATTATTACATTTCTTTAGAAGGCCTAGCTGCCTGAGAATTCGGAAGCACTTTCATGTATTTTGTGGCAACTGTCTGGTTTCTATGACTGTGGTTTGGGCTCTCTCTCGCTCACACCTCTTCTTCTGCCTCCCTCTGTCACCTTTTTCCTCCTTCAGGTCTCTCAGCCCAGCATCACCTTCTCAGAGCAGCCTGCATCCATCCCCTAGACTAGAAATATCCCCCTTTCAAATAACCTCATGGCACCCACACCTCAAGACAGGTTGCAATTGAACGTCTGTTTATCCCTCCCTGTCTCCATTCTATCCCCAGGGCCTCCCACTCTGCCTGGCAAAGAACGGATGTGCTCACATCAGGAATATTTTAATGAAGGTGCTGTTACTGGAAAGGGATCCCAATCCAGACCCCAAGAGAGGGTTCTTGGATCTCATGCAAGAAAGAATTCAGGGCGAGTCCATAAAGTGAAAGCAAGTTAATTGGAAAAGCAAAGAAAAAAAAGAATGGCTACTCCATAGACAGAGCAGTACCAAGGGTTGCTGGCTGGCCATTTTTATGGTTATTTTGTTATTATGTGCTAAACAAGGGGTGGGTTATTTATGAGTTTTCTGGGAAAGGGGCAGGCAGTTCCTGGAACAGAGGGTTCCTCTCCTTTTAGACTATATAGGGTAACTTCCTGATGTTGCTATGGCATTTGTAAACTGTCACGATGCTGGTAGGAGTGTCTTTTAGCATGCTAATGCGTTATAATTACCATATAATGAGCAGTGAGGATGAGCAGAGGTCACTTTCATCACCATCTTAGTTTTGGTGGGTTTCTTTACCACATCCTGTTTTATCAGCAGGGTCTTTGTGATCTGTATCTGTGGTGCCAGTCCTGCTGACCTCCTTTCTCGTCCTGTGACTAGTGATGTCTAAGCTCCTGGGAATGCAGCCCTGTAGGTCTCAGCCTTATTTTACCCAGCCCCTATTCAAGATGCAGTTGCTCTGGTTGGAACGCCTCTGACAGTATGAGTTTGGGAAGAGTTGGAAATGCTGAAGAAGTGACCTGGAGACAGCGAAGGTGACGTAGGGTTTATTGGGGGGACTTACATACAGGGACGGTCCAGTGGCGGCAGGCTGGCCAGGAGAAGCACTACCACTGTAAAAAGCATGTAGTTGATGTACGATTTTCACTTAGCACCCTCCATCTAGCAACCTCCATACTTAAGTAGGCCAAGAATATGGACAGAGAATTGACAAAACAAACATAAACCATGAAAAATATGAAACACACCTTTTGAAAGGTCAACCTAAATTGGATTCAAAGAAATGCAAATTAAAATATTTTGTCATCAAATCAGCAAAGAAGAAAATAATATGCAATGCTGTTGCAGTGAACGAGATTCTAGTGGAAGTATGTTTTTTGGCATAAATATATTCAACACATAAACATAAATATTAATATATATAAATAATATGTAAACATATTATAAACATATACACAATAATTAATTATATAAACATATAAATGTATAAATCAATAAATGTCAGAGCAGTGATGAAGACAATAATAATTATGGTAATAATCCCAATCATAAATGTGAACATTTGTTGAGGGCTTACTCACACTGCTTGTGACATTTCATATATATTATCTCACTTAATCCTGACAACAACCCCCATTGTCTGAAGTACATACGCAAGCCTTATCGCCTCATACCAAGGATATTGAGGATGCAGACCGGCAAGGAGTGAATTTAAGAGCAGAAGTTTAATAGGCAAAAGAAAGAGGAAAGCTCCCTCGTGCAGAGGAAGGGGTCCTGAACGGGTTTCTGGGTTCCCGGCAAGATGCCGTTGGTTTTATAGATGAGCTTGAGGAGGCGGTATCTGATGTACATAGGATGCAAAAGATTGGTTGGACCAAGTGTTCCATTTACATAGCATGCAAAGAAGCTGGCTGTCCCATCCTAATCTGTTTTTATACAGATGTGTTCTCTACCTGGCCAGTGTCATGTTGCCTGTTTGCTTACTGCACGCATGGTGACAAAGAAAACGGAAGCCTCCATGTTGGATATGCCTGGCTCCTAGGTGTCAGGCCTCTGAGCCCAAGCTAAGCCATCATATTCCCTGTGACCTGGACGTATACATCCAGATGGCCTGAAGCAACTGAAGATCCACAAAAGAAGGGAAAATAGCCTTAACTGATGACATTCCACCATTGTGATTTGTTTCTGCCCCACCCTAACTGATCAGCGTACTTTGTAATCTCCCCCACCCTTAAGAAGGTTCTTTGTAATTCTCCCCACCCTTGAGAATGTACTTTGTGAGATCCACCCCCTGCCTGCAAAACATTGCTCCAAACTCCACCACCTATCCCAAAACCTCTAAGAACTAATGATAATCCACCACCCTTTGCTGACTCCTTTTTCAGACTCAGTCCACCTGCACCCAGGTGAAATAAACAGCCTTGTTGCTCACACAAAGCCTGTTTGGTGGTCCTTCACACGGACACGTGAGACATTTGGTGCTGAAGACCCAGGTCAGTGAGACTCCTTCGGGAGACCAGTCCCCTGTCCTCACCCTCACTCTGTGAAAGATCCACCTACAACCTGAGGTCCTCAGACCAACCAGCCCAAGGAACATCTCACTGATTTTAAATCGGTTAAGTGGCCTCTTTTTACTCTCTTCTCCAACCTCTCTCACTATCCCTCAACGTCTTTCTCCTTTCAATCTTGGCGCCACCCTTCAATCACTCCCTTCCTTTAATTTCAATTCCTTTCATTTTCCGGTAGAGACAAAGGAGACACATTTTATCTGTGGACCCAAAACGCTGGCACCGGTCATAGACTCGGGAAGGCAGCCTTCCCCTGGTGTTTAATCATTGCGGGGACGCCTCTCTGATTATTCACCCACATTCCATTGCTGTCTGATCTCCGCGGAGACTGCCTTGGTCATTCACCCACATTCCCTTGGTGGCAAGTCAATTGCGGGGATGCCTGCTTTGGCTGCTCACCCACATTGCAGCCCAGGGCTGCTCCCCACCCCCTTCTCCGTGTCTCTACCCTTCTCTTTAAACTTGCCTCCTTCACTATGGGCAACCTTCCACCCTCCATTCCTCCTTCTCCCTTAGCCTGTGTTCTCAAGAACTTAAAACCTCTTCAACTCTTGCCTGACCTAAAATCTAAGCATCTTATTTTCGTCTGCAATACCGCTTGGCCCCAATACAAACTCGACAGTAGTTCCAAGTGGCCAGAGAATGGCACTTTCGATTTGTCTATCCTACAAGATCTAGATAATTTTTGTCAAAAAATGGGCAAGTGGTCTGAGGTCCCTGATGTCCAGGCATTCTTTACACATTCGTCCCGCCCTAGTCTCTGCTCCCAATGAGACTTGTCCCAAATCTTTCTTCTTTCTCTCCCGTCTGTTCCTTCAGTCTCCACCCCAAGCTCAGAGTCCTTTGAATCCTTCTCTTCTGCGGACTCATCTGACCTCTCCCCTTCTCCCCAGGCTGCTTCTCGTCAGGCCCAGCCAGGTCCCAATTCTTCCTCAGCCTCTGCTCCCCCACCCTATAATCCTTCTATCACCTCCCTTCCTCATACCCGGTCTGGTTTACAGTTTCGTTCCTCCCCCATCTGCCCAAGAATTTCCTCTTAAAGAGGTGGCTGGAGCTAAAGACATAGTCAAGGTTAATGCTCCTTTTTTCTCTATCCAACCTCTCCCAAATCAGTTAGCATTTAGGCTCTTTTTAAATCAAATATAAGAACTCAACCCAGTTCATGGCCCGTTTGGCAACAACCCTTAGACACTTTACCACCCTAGACCCAGAGGGGCCAGAAGGCCACCTTATTCTTAATATGCATTTTATTACCCAGTCAGCTCCTGACATTAGAAAAAAGCTCCAAAAATTAAATTCCAGCCCTCAAACCCCATAACAGGACTTAATTAACCTTGCCTTCAAGGTGTACAATAATAGAGAAGAGTTGCAATTACTTGCCTCCGTTGTGAGAGAAACCCCAGCCATATCTCCAGCACACAAAAACTTTAAAACGCCTAAGCCACAGCAGTCAGGTGTTCCTTCAGGACTTCCTCCCCCAGGATCTTGCTTCAAGTGCTGAAATCTGGCCACTGGGCTGAGGAATGCCCACAGCCCAGGATTCCTCCTAAGGCATGTCCCATCTGTGCGGGACCCCACTGGAAATTGGACTGTCCAATTGGCCCAAGGCTCTTACTGACTCCTTCCCAGATCTTCTCGGCTTAGCAGCTGAAGACTGATGCTGCCCAATCGCCTCAGAAGCCTCCTGGACCATCACGGACACTTTGGGTAACTCTTACAGTGGAGGGTAAGTCCGTCCCCTTCTTTTTTTTTGAGATGGAGTCTCGCTCTGTCGCCCAGGCTGGAGTGCAGTGGCACAATCTCGGCTCACTGCAAACTCCGCCTCCCAGGTTCACACCATTCTCCTGCCTCAGCCTCCCGAGTAGCTGGGACTACCGGTGCCCGCCACCACGCCCGGCTAATTTTTTTGTATTTTTAGTAGAGATGGGGTTTCACCATGTTAGCCAGGATGGTCTCAATCTCCTGACCTCATGATCTGCCTGCCTTGGCCTCCCAAAATGCTGGGATTACAGGTGTGAGCCACCATGCCTGGCCTCGTCCCCTTCTTAATCAATATGGAGGCTACCCACTCCACATGACCTTCTTTTCAAGGGCCTGTTTCCCTTGCCTCCATAACTGTTGTGGGTATTGACGGACAGGCTTCTAGTTAAAACTCCCTAACTCTGGTGCCAACTTGGACAGCATTCTTTCATGCACTCTTTTTTAGTTATCCCCACCTGCCCAGCTCCCTTATTAGGTTGAGACATTTTAACTAAATTATCTGCTTCCCTGACTATTCCTACGCTACAGCCACACCTCATTGCTGCCCTTTTCACCAGTTCAAAGCCTCCTTCACATCCTCCCCTTGTATCTCCCCACCTTAATCCACAAGTATAGGACACCTCTACTCCCTCCTTGGCAACAAATGATGCACGCCTTATCATCCCATTAAAACCTAATCACCCTTACCCCGCTCACTGCCAATATCCCATCCTGCAGCATGCTTTAAAAGGATTAAAGCCTGTTATCACTTGCCTGCTACAGCATGGGCTTCTAAAACCTATAAACTCTCCTTACAATTCCCCCATTTTACCTGTCCAAAAACCAGACAAGTCTTACAGGTTAGTTCAGGATCTGCATCTTATCAACAAAATTGTTTTACCTATCCACCCTGTAGTGCCCAACCCGTACACTCTTTTATCCTCAGTACCTTCCTCCACAACTTACTATTCCGTTCTTGATCTTAAAGATACTTTTTTCACTATTCCCCTGCACCCCTTGTCCCAGCCTCTCTTTGCTTTCACCTGGACTGACCCTGACACCCATCAGTCCCAGCAGCTTATCTGGGCTGTGCTGCCACAAGGTTTCAGGGACAGCCCTCATGACTTCAGCCAAGCTCTTTCTCATGATTTACTTTCTTTCCACCCTTCCGATTCTCACCTTATTGAATATATTGATGACCTTCTACTTTGTAGCCCCTCCTTTGAATCTTCTCAACAAGACACCCTCCTCCTCCTTCAACATTTATTCTCCAAAGGATATCGGATATCCCCCTCCAAAGCTCAAATTTCTTCTCCATCTGTTACCTACCTCGGCATAATTCTTCATAAAAACACACGTGCTCTCCCTGCCGATTGTGTCCTACTAATCTCTGAAACCCCAACCCTTTCTACAGAACAACAACTCCTTTCCTTCCTAGGCAGGTTTGGATACTTTCGCCTTTGGATACCTGGTTTTGCCATCCTAACAAAACCATTATATAAACTCACAAAAGGAAACCTAGCTGACCCCATAGATCCTAAATCCTTTCCCCACTCCTCTTTCTGTTCCTTAAAAACAGCCCTAGAAGCTGCCCCCACACTAGCTCTCCCTAACTCATCCCAACCCTTTTTCATTACACACAGCCAAAGTGCAGGACTGTGCGGTTGGAATTCTTACACAAGAGCCGGGACTGTGCCCTGTAGCCTTTCTGTACAAACAACTTGACCTTACTGTTTTAGCATAGCCCTTATGTCTGTTGGTGGCAGCTGCTGCTGCTTTAATACTTTTAGAGGCCCTCAAAATCACAAGCTATGCTCAACTCACTCTCTACAGTTCTCATAACTTCCAAAATCTATTTTCTTCCTCATACCTGACACATACACTTTCTGCTCCCCGGCTCCTTCAGCTATACTCACTCTTTGTTGAGTCTCCCACAATTACCATTGTTCCTGGCACAGACTTCAATCCAGCCTCCCACATTATCCCTGATACCGCACCTGACCCCCATGACTGTATCTCTCTGATACACCTGGCATTCACTCCATTTCCCCATATTTCCTTCTTTCCTGTTCCTCACCCTGATCACACCTGGTTTATTGATGGCAGTTCCACCAGGCCTAATTGCCACACACCAGCAAAGGCAGGCTATGCTATAGTATCTTCCACATCTATCACTGGGGCTACCACTCTGCCCCACTCCACTACCTCTCAGCAAGCCGAACTCATTCCCTTAACTTGAGCCCTCAGTCTTGCAAAGGAATTACGTGTCAATATTTATACTGACTCTAAATATGCCTCCCATATCCTGCACCACCATGCTGTTATATGGGCAGAAACAGGTTTCCTCACTATGCAAGGGTCCTCCATCATTAATGCCTCTTTAACAAAAACTCTTCTCAAAAGCCGCTTTACTTCCAAAGGAAGCTGGAGTCATTCACTGCAACAGCCATCGAAAGGCATCAGATCCCATTGCTCAGGGCAATGCTTATGCTGATAAGGTAGCTAAAAAAGCAGCTAGCTGTCCAACTTCTATCCCTCATGGCAGTTTTTCTCCTTCTCATCTGGTCACTCCCACCTACTCCCCCACTGAAACTCCCACCTATCAATCTCTTCCCACACAAAGCAAATGGTTCTTGGACCAAGGAAAATATCTCCTTCCAGCCTCACAGGCCCATTCTTCTATCATCATTTCATAACCTCTTCCATGCGGGTTACAAGCTGCTAGCCCGCCTCTTAGAACTTCTCATTTCCTTTCCATTGTGGAAATCTATCCTTAAGGAAATCACTTCTCAGTGTTCCATCTGCTATTCTCCTCAGGGATTGTTTAGGCCCCCTCCCTTCCCTACACATGAAGCTCAGGGACTTGCCCCTGCCCAGGACTGGCAAATTGACTTTACTCACATTCCCCAAGTCAGGAAACTGAAATACCTCGTGGTTTGGGTAGACACTTTCACTGGATAAGTAGAGGCCTTTCCCGCAGGGTCTGAGAAGGCCACTGCGGTCATTTCTTCCCTTCTGTCAGACATAATTCCTCGGTTTGGCCTTCCCACCTCTATACGGTCTGATAACAGACCAGCCTTTATTAGTCAAATCACCCAAGCGGTTTCTCAGGCTCTTGGTATTTAGTGGCTCCCGGTTTTACCTCAAATCGCCACCCTTAAGTCTCTCTTGAAGTGGATAGAAGATCTTCAGTGGCAAAGTACCCCCCAATACTTTCACCCTGATGAAGTCCTATTCTTTACTTTTATACTCACTCTTATTCTGTTCCTGTTCTTATGCCACCCTCTAGCTCTCCCCAGCTATCTCCACCGCACTATCAAACTCACTCTCTCCTAGCCGTTTCTAATCCTTCTTTAACAAACAATTGCTGGCTTTGCATTTCTCTTTCCTCCAAAATCGCAGAGGCCCTGACTACTCACTGCTAAAAAAAAAAAGGAGGGGGACTCTGTATGTTTTTAAATGAAGAGTGTTGTTTTTACCTAAATCAATCTGGCCTGGTATATGACAACATAAAAAAACTCAAGGATACGGCTGGGCGTGGTGGCTCACACCTGTAATCCCAGCATTTTGGGAGGCTGAGGTGGGCGGATCACGAGGTCAGGAGGTCAAGACCATCCTGGCTAACATGGTGAAACCCCCTCTCTACTAAAAATACAAAAAATGAGCCGGGCGTTGTGGCAGGCGCCTGTAGTCCCAGCTACTCGGGAGGCTGAGGCAGGAGAATGGCGTGAACCTGGCAGGCGGAGCTTGCAGTGAGCTGAGATTGCGCCACTGCACTCCAGCCTGGGCGACAGAGCCAGACTCCGTCTCAAAAACAAACAAACAAACAAAAAAACAAAAAAAACCTCAGGGATAGAGCCCAAAAACTCGCCACCCAAGCAAATAATTACGCTGAACCGCCTTGTACACTCTGTAATTGGACGTCTTGGGTACTCCCAATTCTTAGTCCTTTAATACCCGTTTTTCTCCTTCTCTTATTTGGACCTTGTGTCTTTCATTTAGTTTCTCAATTCATACAAAACCGCATCCAGGCCATCACCAATAATTCTATACGACAAATGCTCCTTCTAACAACCCCACAATATCACCCCTTACCCTAAAATCTTCCTTCAGCTTAATCTCTCCCACTCTAGGTTCCCACACCACCCCTAATCCTGCTCCACGCAGCCCTTAGAAACATCGCCCATTATCTCTCCATACCACCCCCAAAAATTTTCGCCGCCCCAACACTTTACCACTATTTCATTTTATTTTTCTTATTAATATAAGAAGACAGGAATGTCAGGCCTCTGAGCCCAAGCTAAGCCATCATATCCCCTGTGACCTGCACGTATACATCCAGATGGCCTGAAGCAACTGAAGATCCACAAAAGAAGTGAAAATAGCCTTAAGTGATGACATTCCACCATTGTGATTTGTTTCTGCCCCACCCTAACTGATCAATGTACTTTATAATCTCCCCCACCCTTAAGAAGTTTCTTTGTAATTCTCCCCACCCTTGAGAATGTACTTTGTGAGATCCACCCCCTGCCCGCAAAACATTGCTCCCAACTCCACCGCCTATCCCAAAACCTCTAAGAACTAATGATAATCCACCACCCTTTGCTGACTCTCTTTTCGGACTCAGTCCGCCTGCACCCAGGTGAAATGAACAGCCTTGTTGCTCACACAAAGCCTGTTTGGTGGTCTCTTCACATGGATGCGTGAGACACTAGGTAGCCCTTTTCTATTAGCACAGCTGCCTGCATTCACCTGTGCAAGCTTCCAGCTTGCTTATCTATGTCTGCAGCTTGATTTTTCAGGCTGCCCTTTGTTAGAAAAGAAATGATTTGGGGGCTGCTTTTTATTAAAAGGGAAGCCTTGCCAAGGACTCTCTTACCCTTACTAACTGCCTAAAGAATTTCTTTCTAGCTCCTGTATCAGATGGACTATAATCATCCCCATCTTACAGTGGAAGAGAGAGAGGCAGAGAGCAGTTAAGTAGCTGTGCTGAACCCCGATGGACTCCAGTAGGGATGACATTGTGTCTGAGAGCTGAAGAAGTGACCTGGAGACAGCAAAGGAGACGTAGGGTTTATTGGGGGGACTTACATACAGGGACAGTCCAGTGGCGGCAGGCTGGCCAGGAGAACCACTACCATTTGTGAAAAGCATGTAATTGATATAGCATTTTCACTTAGCACCCTCCACCTAGCAACCTCCATTTAACCCAAACAAAGAGCCTTGACCCCTTGTACAGCTTGCATTCCAAGGGATGGCTGGGGGTTTGGGTGTCCTTCTTAGATAAGGGTTTGGCCACTCCTGGATTCCTTCACTTAAGACTCTGAACTCACATTCTTCTTAGACCACAAGGTTATCAAGCTTATCCTCAGATGATGCTTAAGCGATTGCTGTCAGGTGCGTCTGCCACACAGTAGTTTGCCAAAGATCACCCAGTAGCAACGGAATTGGGATTTGAACCCAGGCAGTCCTCTGAAGTCTATGCTTTACCGTCCTACCTAAAAAATGTTTATGCCCCTTGGCCTTCTGATTTCACTTCTGGGAGTCTAGCTCAAGGAAGTATTTCTAAAGATTATCAGGCACAAATATGTTCGCAGAACCATTATGCAAGACATCTATTCCATAGATGATTCTGTTGTCCTTAAAAAGGTGTTTATAGCTGGGTGTGGTGGCTCATATTTGTAATCCCAGCACTTTAGGAGGCCAAGGTGGGAGGATCCCTTGAGGCCAGGAATTCAAGATCAGCCTGGGCAACATAGCAAGACCGCCATCTCCACAAAATATTTTTAAAAAAATTAGCAGGGTGTGGTGACTTGTGCCAGCTACTCAGGAGACTTAGGCAGGAGGACTGCTGGAGTTCAGGAGTTCAAAACTGCAGTGAGCTATGATTGCACCACTGAACTTGATCCTGGGCAACAGAGTGGGACCCTGTCTTTAAAAATATATATTTATGATGAATACAAAACAACATAAAAATATTTTCATGAAATTTTATGTGGTAACAAACTCAGACTTATACCATATAGGACGTCAAACTGCACACTAGCCACACTAATCATAAAACTGAATCTATCAGATATAATATTTTTTGTTTTGGAGATGGGAGTCTCACTCTGTCACCCGGGCTGGAGTGCAGTGGTGCGATCTTGGCTCACTGCAACCTCCACCTTCTAGGTTCAAGCGATTCTCCTGCCTCAGCCTCCTGAGTAGCTGGGATTACAGGCATGCACCACCACTCCTGGCTAATTTTTGTATTCTTAGTAGAAACGGGGTTTCACCATGTTGGTCAGGCTGGTCTTGAACTCCTGACTTCATGATCCAGCCACCTCGGCCTCCCAAAGTGCTGGGATTACAGGTGTGAGCCACCGCTCCCGGCCCCATAAGATATAATATTAAGTCATAGGAGCTAGATACAAAATTAAATGCACCACATGATTGCATAGGTGAAAGAATCCAACACAACTATGCCTCAAAGAAAGACTGAAAGAAAATCCACCAAAATAGTAGCAGTGATCGGGCTTGGGTGGCGAAACAATGGACAATTTTCATTTCTTTTTTATACTTACTCTGATTTTCCATTTTTTTTTTCATTCACAAACACCATGGCTTTTATAATTAAAAACATTGTTTAACATAAAGGGAAACAAAGTTTGTGTGGGGGGTAGGTTGACGGGGTAGCAGAAAGGGAAAATTCGGCCTGGAGGAAACTGATGGATAGATATTTCTCACTGTGTGGAAATCCAAAGAGGCTGAGAAGTGGCTCTTACTGAAAATATTGCTTCCAGAGCGTTTGGGGACTGTGCCACCTGCAAAGGCCTTGGTGTCTTGAGCACTTCACTTTGTAACTGATGGCTCATTGCAATGTCCTGCGGTACTGACTCGGGAGAAGTACCCTGTAGCTGTCTTGCAATTCCCACCCCCCGCCATCATTTCTTTGGGAGGCATCTGGAGTGACTCATTGTCCTTGTCCTAAAATATGACCCTGCCTCTGGGATCCTGAAAGCAGGCGCTCTGAGTGCCTGTGTCCCCTCACCGCTGTCACACTGTAGCACGCGTTCCGCGCCACTTGTCTCCTCAGTCTCCTCCTCCCTCACAGAATTTCTCTCGGAAACCTTACTCTCTAATCACTGAAACTGTTGACTGGAGCCCCAGCTCCACCGTCTCCCCTTCTGTGAAGTGTCCTGAGTCACCCCTTCCTTTGCGCTCTCTTAGTCCTTCACCCCCTTTATACTCTACTCATGGCATGCTGAAGTGGGACACACCCCACTGTTCATGCCTGCCCCAGCCATGTCCTCTTCCTGTTTGTTTTGTAGAGCAGACACTCCATAAATACTCATAGCAGAAATGAATAAATGGATGAGTCTCGTTATCACGTTGACGGTGACAATTTTCCGATTGTTCAGAGGCTCCAGAATTGGATGTCTTTCTGATATTGGAAGATCTACTTAGGAGGTATAGCTATGAAGGCTTAGCTCTGTATTAGAAAAATTATTCACCAGATACTTGCTAAAAATGGCAAGGAAAACTTTATTCAAGACTATTGCGATAGGGGTCAAGACTGCTGAAGAAGGCAGAGAGGTTGAGCTCCACTCTGCACACAGCAGGGACAGCAAGGCATTTATAGTGGGAGTGAGGGAGTGAATAGATGGAACATTACTCAGGGGAGCTTGATTCAACAGCCAGGGTAGGGGGATTCTTGATAAACTGGCTTCATAGGATTCTCACTAAAGGCAGACCAAGGACATAGATAGCAAGGGTGGGGAAAGAAGAACTTGATCAGATATCAAGGGTGGGAGGACTCTTGATAAACTGAGCAGGATTCTTTTGCTAAAACTGGCTTGGGCAGGCCAAGGGCTGGGGGAGGCCCACATCAAGGCCTAACTGAGAAGAGGACTCAAAGGAACCTGACTGAAGTTTGGTGGAGGAGGGAGTCTCTGTTAGATCCATGGAAGAGGTATGCAGTTTTCACTGTCATGTGCCGCTGTTTGTACAGCGTTTGACTGCAAAACCCATCGTGCAGGCATCCTGTCTCTAAGTGTGATTTTTAGACAAGGAAGATGTATCAGTTATTTATGGCCACAGTAATGCTGTGTAACAAATAGCCACAAACCCCCATGGCTTAGAACAACACATGTGTATCTAGCTCACGGGTGTGCAGGTCTGTGAGGGCTTCTGCTGGGCTTGGTTATATGCCTGGGGGTTGGCCAACTCTGGACTGATCTAGGAGGGCACTGCTGGGAAGCTTGAGACAGCTCTGCCTGCTTTATGTATTTTTCCTCCTGCAGCAGGTCAGTCTGGGCATGTTCTTGTGGCCAGGAGGTCAAGAGGCATGCAGAAATGCCAAGGGCTTCTCTGAGCCTCTGCATGTGTTAAGTCTGCTGAAATCTCATTAGCCAAAGCAGGCTGCACAGATGAGCCCAGAGGCTGAGTGGGAAGGCCCTGGAGGGCTCCATGGACCTGAATCGGGGCCATTAATGCATTAAGCTACCAGAGAAGAGGGAAAGTCATACGCACACTCACAGCACTGACTTGGGACTCCTGCCTCAATGGCATCCAACACTCTGGTTGCATTCATGGAGCTATCTTAGCCTGATTTCTTTTCTTTGGTCATTTCTTTTCTTTTCCTTTCTTTCTTTCTTTTTAAAATTTTTTAAGAGTTAGGGTCTCACTCTGTCATCCAGGCTAGAGCACAGTGGCGTGATCACAGCTCACTGCAGCTTTAACCTCCCAGGCTCAAGCGATCCTCCTGCTTCAGCCTCCCAAGTAGCTGAGACTACAGGCATATGCCACCACACCCAGCTAATTTTGAAACTTTTATAGGCCAGGCATGGTGGCTCACGCCTGTCATCCCAGCACTTTGGGAGGCTGAGGTGGGCAGATCACCTGAGGTCAGGAGTTTGAGACCAGCCTGGCCAACATGGAGAAACCCCCGTCTCTACTGAAAGTGCAAAAATTAGCCAGGTGTGGTGGTGGGCACCTGTAATCCCAGCTATTCAGGAGGCTGATGTAGGAGAATCACTTGAACCCGGGAGGCGGAGGTTGCAGTGAGCTGAGATCGTGCCACTGCACTCCAGCCTGGGTGACAAGAGCAAGGCTCCATCTCAAAAAAAAAAACAAAAAACTCTTTATAGAGACAGGGTCTCACTGTGTTGTCCAGGTTGGTCTCAAACTCCTGGCTTCAAATGATCTTTCCAGCCTCAGCCTCTAAAAGTGCTGGAGTTACAGGTGGGAGCCACCACTACTGGCCCTCTCTTTTGTTTGTGGAGCTACAATATTTTCCCCTGGACATGCAAAAAGATCCGAGACCGTTTCAGAAGGCTGGTATTTTGGAAGTTAACCCTGTGAAATAGGGGTGTCTCCTGTGTCCCCTCCTCATGCAACTCACAATATGACAGTGGAGAGGGATATATATTCAGAAAATTGTACTATAATATGGCACATATTATAGACATGGTATATAGAAGATTATTTTTATAATACACAGGATATGGTATTTAGGTGATCTTAACAGACAAGTGGTTATTTCCAGGACAAATCAGGGTATCATTTCAACTTTCTTTCAAAGCCACCGTTAGTAACTTTTAACAGGTGAATAAATAGCAAACTTTTGTTTTGTTTTGTTTTGTTTGTTTTTGAGACAGAGTCTCACTCTGTTGACCGGGCTGGAGTGCAGTGGCACGATCTTGGCTCACTGCAACCTCCCGCTCCCTGGTTTAAGTGATTCTCCTGCCTCAGCCTCCCGAGTAGCTGGGATTATAGGCACCCGCCACTACGCCCAGCTAATTTTTTATAGTTCTAGGAGAGACGGGGTTTTGATATGTTGGTCAGGCTGGTCTCGAACTCCTGACCTTGTGATTCACCTACCTCGGCCTCCCAAAGTGCTGGGATTACAGGCGTGAGCCACTGCGCTTGGTCACAAACTTTTTTTTTTCACCAATTTTAATAGGTGAATAAATAGCAAACCCCTATGGTAGGACATGTGAGTTAATGCATTCATTGTAGAATTGTAAATGCTCTGTCTTCAAGTTTGCATTCCCCTAATGCAGATGCTGAGACAAGCACTTGGGGGCGGGTAGTTCATCTTAGAGGTGATTCCAGGAAGTACAGGTGAATGGGGACTGTGGCCTGGGGAAGGGAGAAAGCTCCAACTGAGTGCATTAAGCAGCTGGTTACCAGTGGGCAACTGAGATTCAATCCCAGGGGTCCTCTGAAGAACTGTGCAGACCGGGCCTCGGAATTGCCCCACGGAGTGGCAGGCAAGCTGGCCTAGCTGTCTACTGACTGTCATTTCTTACTGGTTGATGGTTTGCCTTGGAGGCATTAAATCCCTAGTCCTACAGGCTGCCCTGGAGAGAGGCTGAGCAGCCTCCAGAGAAGGCCCTGAGTGGGGGAGAAGCAGAGAGGCAGGCATTGGAGAAGAGCTGTCAGCATGCACAGTTAGTGCTCAGCGCAGCTGCAGTCAACCCAGGTGAGCCAGGGGACGGTGGGTGGGGCCTCAAGGTACTGAGATCCCGCACCAGAGAGCACCTGTCTCAGTGCTGAGCAATCCTCCAGGCTTTTTTTTTTATTGAGGAGTTTGGTTTGGGTACATGTATTCTTTTTTTTTGAGACGGAATCTCGCTCTGTCACCCAGGCTGGAGTGTAGTGGCACAATCTTGGCTCACTGCAAACTCCGCCTCCCAGGTTCAAGCAATTCTCAGCCTCAGCCTCCTGAGTAGCTGGGATTACAGGCACCCACCACCACGTGCGGCTCATTTTTGTATTTTTAGTAGAGATGAGGTTTCACCATCTTGGCCAGGCTGGTCTTGAACTGACCTCATGATCCACCCGCCTCGGCCTCCCCAAGTGCTAGGATTACAAGTGTGAGCCACCGCACCTGCCCACTGGTGCATGGATCTTAAGAAATGTCTGGGCTAGGACTGGGCACGGTGGCTCACACTTGTAATCCCAGCACTTTGGGACGCCGAGGTGGGTGGATCACGAGGTCAGGAGTTCAAGACCAGCCTGGCCAACCCCATCTATACTAAAAATACACACACACACAAATTAGCCAGGTATGGTGGTGGGTACCTGTAATCCCAGCTACTCGGGAGGCTGAGGCAGGAGAATCGCTTGAACTCGGGAGGTGGAAGTTGCAGTGAGCCGAGATCACACCATTGCACTCCAGCCTGGGCAACAAGAGCGAAACTCTGTCTCAAAAAAAAAAAAAAAAAAAAAAAAAAGAAATGTCTGGGCTATAACAAGTGTGGCCATGCCCCACAGACAGAAACGTGAGGTGTAGGGTGTTCGTTACCTATGCGTGAGTGTGGATGCAGTTTTTTTTTTACAAGATATACTTGGCTCTGTCGATGGAAGCTTTCTTCTCTCCCTGCTGAGTGATGGTGCAGAGGTTTCCTATGCAGGCACCTGTCCTTGACACAACTCTCAAGGTTGACATACAATGTTGGCTCAGGCATGTGGTTCCATTTATAACTGCCAGCGTGGAGTGGCACATCGGTACTCATCAGGAGATGCGATCTTCAGCTCGTTGCTGCCGTGTATCTACTGGGAACCTGGCTGAAAACAGCCCTTATGGAGGGGTGACATGAAGGACAAGTGGTCTTCCCACTCTTCTAGACCTGGGGTTGGCTTTTCTTTTCTTTTTTTCTTTTTTTTTCCTTTTTGAGACAGAGTCTCACTCTGTCACCCAGGCTGGAGTGCAATGGCACGATCCCGGCTCACCACAACCTCAGCCTCCCGGGTTCAAGCGATTCTCCCGTCTCAGCCTCCTGAGTAGCTGGGATTATGGGCGCATGCCACCACGCCTGACTAACTTTGTATTTTTAGTAGAGACAGGGTTTCACCATGTTGACCAGGCTGGTCTCGAACTCCCGACCTCAGGTGATTCGCCTGCCTCAGCCTCCCAAAGTGCTGGGATTACAGGCATGAGCCACCGCACCCCTGCCGGTGTGCTTTTTCTATAAAGGGCCAGATGGTAATGACTTTAGGCTTTGTGGGCCAGAGACTCTCTGCTGCAACTACTTAGCAAGGCTTCTGTAGCTCCAACACAGCCACAGACAACACATTAAGGAATGGGTGTGGCTGTGTGCTGATAAAACTTTAATTACAGAAACAGGCTGTGAGCTGGATTCAGCTTGTGGGCCATAGTTTGTTGATCTCAGAGTGCTCCGGACAGTATAGCCTAGTGCTGGATAGCAGTGACAGCTGTCCTGGGACTGTGGCATGTCACCCTTTAGAATTAATTCAGTCACATGACCTAGCATAGGGGATTGCGATTAACCTGTAATCAATTGCCTTTACTGGGTTGCGGGGAGTAGGATGCATTGAACCATGATATTGTTGCTGGAGAAGCTGCCCCATCCAAGTCCCCTTTCAGATGGCCTGGAGGGTGTCTGCCCTCACATTCCATGCCATTCTCTTTTGATTTTTTCCCGAGATGGAGTTTCGCTCTTGTTATCCAGGCTGGA
Source organism: Pan paniscus (assembly GCF_029289425.2). Taxonomy (NCBI): domain Eukaryota; kingdom Metazoa; phylum Chordata; class Mammalia; order Primates; family Hominidae; genus Pan; species Pan paniscus. The sequence continues at coordinate 132,166,280 of NC_073259.2, forward strand.
GTGCAGTGGCACCATCTCAGCTCACTGCAACCTCCGCCCCCAGGTTCAAGAGTTCAAGTGATTCTCCTGCCTCAGCCTCCCAAGTAGCTGGGATTACAGGCGACTGCCACCATGTCCAGCAAATTTTTGTATTTTTAGTGGAGACGGGGTTTTGCCATGTTGGCCAGGTTGGTCTTGAACTCCTGACCTCAGGTGATCCTCCTGCCTCGGCCTCCCAAAGTGCTGGGGTTATAGGCATGAGCCACCGTGCCCGGCCCAGAACCCTGTTCTTTAGTACATCACTTCTCATCATCTGGTGCTGACCAGTTGGCCTCTGACTCTAGCATACAGGCCCATCCCTTAATTCCCCAGAGCACTGTGAAGAGCAGGCGGTGATTTGTAAAAAAAAAAACAACACGGCTGAGGTCTGAGGGTGGCAGAAGGGACTGCAGTGTAGCAAGAACAAAGCAGCTTGAAGAGATTTTTCAAGAGCTGCAGATGTGGGGTCCGTCAACGAAGGCCCATGGGCCAAAGCCAGCCAGCTGAACGGCCCTGCCAGCTAAAAATGATTTTTGCATTTTTAGATGGTTGGGGAGAAAACATCAAAAGAAGAATAACATTTTATAACATCTGAAAATTATATGCAATCCAGTGTCCATGAATAAAGTTTTATTGGCACACATTCGATTAGCATCTGTCTCTACCCCAGACAGAATGCTCCATTCCCCAAAGCATTTGAAGGCAGTTAGAGGGAAACATAACACAGCAGGGGGAGAATGCAGGTGCCTGTTTTTGCTCAGAGTCCCGGCACGTTCTTTCTTTCTTTTTCTTTTGTTTTGGTGGGGGACGGCATCTCTCGCTCTTGTCGCCCAGGCTGGAGTGCAGTGGCGCGATCTCGGCTCACTGCAAGCTCCGCCTCCCGGGTTCACGCCATTCTCCTGCCTCAGCCTCCTGAGTAGCTGGGACTACAGGCGCCCGCCAACACGCCCGGCTAATTTTTATTTTGTATTTTTAGTAGAGACGGGGTTTCACTGCGTTAGCCAGGATGGTCTCGATCTCCTGACCTCGTCATCTGCCCATCTCGGCCTCCCAAAGTGCTGGGATTACAGGCGTGAACCACCGCGCCCGGCCTCTTTTTTTTTTTTTAAAGACAGTATCGCTCTGTTGCCCAGGCTGGAGTGCAATGGAACGGTCTTGGCTCACTGCAACCTCTGCCTCCCAGGTTCAAGTGATTCTCCTGCCTCAGCCTCCCCAGTAGGTGGGACTACAGGCATGCACCACCGCACCCGGCTAATTTTTGTATTTTTAGTAGAGACGGAGTTTCACCGTGTTGGCTAAGATGGTCTCGAATTCCCAACCTCAGGTGATCCACGCACCTCGGCCTCCTAAAGTGCTGGGATTATAGGTGTGAGCCACCGTGCCCGGCCTGTTTTTGCGCAGTTTCCTAGCACTTCGCCCAGGACCTGGTACCTGGAAGACCTTCAAATGTGTATGTGAACTGACCGAATGAAGAGTTTGGATGAGAAGGGGAAGGAAGTTGAAGGCACGGAGACAAAGGGACTGAGGGCTGAGAAGGAGAAGCTGGTAGGAGAAGCTGGAGAGGCAGCGTGCACAGTAGTTAGAGCTGGGGTGGGTGTGACTGGTGGGGTTTGGGTTTTGGGCTCTGCCACTGATTAGCTGTGTGACCCTGGGCTAATTACTTCACCTCTCTGGGCTTCAGTTGTAAATCAGGGACCATACTAGTACCTACTCATGGGGTGCTGTGTGAGACCTCAATGAGTGAATGTGTATAAAGCACTTAGGGTAGAGCCTGGCCCGAGTCAATGCTTGTGGGTTGAATTGCGTGCTCCTGCAAGTTACAGTCGAGCCCTAACCCCTGGTACCTGCAAATGTGACCTTACTTGGAAATAGGCTCTTTGCAGATATGATTGAGTTAAGATGGGGTTGTATGGGTTTGGTGGGGGCCCTGATCCAATGACTTTGTCTTTATAAAAAGAAGGAAATTTGGACACACAGAAAAGAAGGCCATGTGACAACTGAGGCAGACACCGAAGTGATGTGCCGGCAGGGATGGGGAGAGATCCTCCCCTCGAGCCTTCAGAGGCAGCCCTGCCCTGCTCACACCTGGATTTGGACTTCTAGGCTCTGTTGTTTTAAGTTTGCAGTTTGTGGTCATTTGTGACAGCAGCCACAGGAAATAACTACCGGGGTCCACAAACCCTAGTGCCACGGCTGTTCCAGGTGACGCTGGACTGGGGGAACAGGGTGATGGGGGCTGCAGGTGCACTGCTGCCTGTGTTCTCTTCGGCACCCATGTCCATGTGTGGAAGGCAGAGAGCTCCCTTTGCAGCCGCCCATTGTGTGTACGTGGCAGGCCAGAGAGCTGATGCCCCAGCCGCAGCCTCCACCAACAACGATAAATACATCTGTGTCCTCAGCCGTGGTTGGGCTAACTCCGGGGTGTGAATTAGGTGGGGCTGAGCTCCAGTTGCCCCCTCAGTGGTATTTGCCTGCACACACACCCTTAGTGACTTCCTTCCCCTCCCTGCAACCTGGCTGGTGCTTCCTGGGGTCACCTCCCCAATAAACACCTGCACTCACTCTCTCGTCTCGGCGTCTGCTTCTGGGGCAGCCTAGACGGACACAGAGAGCTTGTGGATGGTGGATGAACAAGGCCTGTCTGAGGGAGCAAGGTGTCAGGGAACCTGAGCCTGAGGGAGGTGCGGGAGCTGGAGCATGGGTCTGGAGGAGGAAAAAGGACTCTTGGAGTAGAGAAAAGAAGGGAGGCAGAGGGGATTTAACCAATGAGAAACCCAAGAAAAGAACCTCCAGGGCAAGAAGTCCAATAGGGCTGATTTCTTTTCTTTGCACTCTTCAAACAATCATTATCATAGTAAAATATGCACATAGTTAAAAAAAAAAACCAAACTGCCCAGAATAGTGGTCTAGTGAAGGCACAGCTCCTTGTGCTACCTCTCGCCTCCAGCTCCTGCCTGCTCCCTGCAGGCAAAACCTCCTTTGAGCAGTTTTAGGCTTTGGCTCTGGAGGTTGCCCCCATGCCTCTGAATGACAGCTGCTGTGGTTATTTGGAGTTTATCAGCCTCAGATATTGTCTGTTGACCTGCTGCGATGAAGGATGGAGTAGTAGGCGGAATTATAAAATGGCCCAGAGTCCGGCCCCTGGTGCACAGCTACCTCCCCGCTCCCGTGCACTTCTCAAACACGGTTCTGGGTGCAGCTGATAACAGCCCAGATCACTGGACTTTAAGATAGGGAGTGGGCCTGAGTGGGCCTGACCTAATCACAGGAGTGCTTTACATCTGGGGCTGGAGGGCAGCCATGGAGAAGGTCAAAGATTCAAAGCACAAGGGGGATCTGAAGTGTGAGAGGTGCCCCGTTGCTGGCTTGAAGATAGAGGGGCCACATGGCAAGGAGCTGTGTGTGGCCTCTGGGGACTGAGGGTGGCCCCCAGCTGACAACCACCAAGGAAACAAGGACTGAGGTCCTACAGCCCCAAGGAACCGAATTCTGACTCAGCCATGTGACCATGGAAGAGGACTCCATGCTTCAGACCACAGAGCAGCTTCGATTTCTGCCTTGTGAGGCCCTAAGCACAGAACCCAGCCATACTATACCTAGTCTTCTGATGATTTTTGTTGTTGTTGTTGAGACAGGGTCTTGCTCTGTTGCTAAGGCTGGAGTACAGTGGCGTAATCATAGCTCACTGCAGCTTTGAATTCCCAGGCTCAAGTAATTCTCCTGCCTCAGCCTCCCGAGTGGCTGGGATCATAGGTGTGCGTCACCACATCTGGCTAAATTTTATTTTTTTTTTTAGAGATGGGATCTCACTATGTTCCCCAGGCTGGTCTCCTGGCCTCAAACGATCCTCCTGCCTCAGCCTCCCAAAGTGCTGAGATTCCAGGCGTGCACCACTGCCCTGGCCTATGGTGGTTCTTTATGCAGAACAGGTAGCTAGCACAGTGGTGTCAGATGGTGTAAGGATTGAGCTGTCACACCATTGTTCATCACCCCGCCGTGCCTGGGCCAGCCTGGCCGTATTGCTACTTTAACCTCCTCTGCAACTTCCAACAGTGCGTTTCCACGTCCCTTTCCAATTCCAGCCGTGACAGGCAGTCTCTTGGCTCCCCATGTTATAAGTTGTGGACATCTTCAGTGTTGCAGGCCATATGGTCTCTGTCAGAACGAAACTCTGCCCTTCCAGACAGCATCCATAGGCAGTATGTAAACACATGAGCATGGCTGTGCACCAATAAAACTTTATTTACAAAAAAGAAATACGGGCCCACCCACCCTTCGGGCTCCTTCTCCACCTCTTGTCCTCTGTCCAGGGAACCATTACTGTCACCAGATCCAGGTTGCTACCCTTGGGAATCTCTTGGCCTCATCCTTAGGATTCTATTTCCAATGTATGAAAAGCAGATTTCTGATTAATGTGTAGTAATAGGAAGCGCTGGAAATATCCAGGCTTATCTCTCCTTGCCAGTGACTTTTAAAACGGTTGCTTCTATCCAATTCTGTCGGAGAGAGGCAGAGGCCCCATGGGACATGAAGATGGAGACCCAGCTCCTGCTGCCCCATAGTATAGGATTCCTTGTCTGGGACTGTGTGTTTGAAACATCCTTTATATACAAACTCCAGCCTCCTTCAGCCCATGCATTGCAAGCCAGGGGTCACAGCTGGAAGCATTTTCATGGGAAATTCAGAGTTGTCAAAGGCATTTATCTGGTATTTTATTGTAATTGGTTAATTTATGCTTTATTTACCTTGCGGATAGGATCTGAGAGCTAAGGCTGGGTACTGCTGCCTTTTTCTGTTCCACACTGTCAGGGAAATGTATGTCTCCTTAGGCTTAAAAGCATTTTTTTTTTTAAATGAGAAATGGAGCTTTGGAATAAATATTTTTCATTGCGCACGACACGGAGCCCCTGGGTCACCATGGCCTGTGTTCTTTTAAGTCATGTAAAACTAGTTTCTGCTGAGAACATTCAAATGTTTCACCTTGTGCTGAGGAATTTGGAGCTAATCTTCTCAGATCAGTGTTGCTGGAAGTCGGTCCAGGAGCTTTTTGGATAATCCACCTCATGACTGGAAAACAACGAAGAAACCCAGTAGCTTCTTCGCCGTGTGGATTCAGACCCCGGGAGCCCAGGCCTGCACCTGGGCAGCTGCTCCCTGCACGTGGCCGGACATATGGAATATGGAGCCCCGCTGCCTTGGAGTCAGAGAGCTGCCAAGTAGAATTTGCATGTAATGCTGCTATCATTTTCAATTGCTCTCCCAATAAAACAGGCCCTGGAGCCGAGGTGAATGCCGTAGAAGGCATTTTTTCCACTGGGTGTGGGTCCAGAATAAATAATCAAAAGAAAATCCACTCATCCACGCGGCTTCTTGGAGATAGGTTTTAATTCAGACTGGTTGGAAGCCACTGATAGATGCAGACTAGAGCAAGGAGGACCAAAGCCAGCATCGACAGGCTGCCTCACATGCTCCACCAAGAAACGTCGCTCCCAAGTGTGTCATATGTGACCCAGTGGTAGAGTGCAGTGTCTCTCTTTCTCCTCTCACCTCTCTCCTCCTCTCTGCCTTTGCACGCCTCTTGCCTCCTTGGCTCTGTCCATCCTCTTCTTGCCCTCCCTCTCTCCCTTCCTCCTCTTCCTGACCTCCTTCTCTTTCAACCATAAGTCCTTTACCTAAAAACAAAACAACACAAAACAAAAAACCTTTTTAATCTTGCAATAAGTATCTAAATTTTTATTTTTTTATTTTTTTGAGATAGAGTCTTGCTCTTGTCGCCCAGGCTGGAGTGCAGTGGCACGATCTCAGCTCACTGTAACCTCCACCTCCTGGGTTCAAGTGATTCTCTTGCCTCAGCCTCCTGAATAGCGGGGATTACAGGTGCCCGCCACCGTGCCTGGCTAATTTTTGTATTTTTAGTATAGACGGAGTTTCACCATGTTGGCCAGGCTGGTCTTGAACTCCTGACCTCAGGTAATTTGCCCATCTTGGCCTCCCAAAGTGCTGGGATTACAGGTGTGAGCCACCACACCTGGCCTGCAATAAGTATAGACTCTACAAAAGTTGCAAAAAATCTGTAGTGGAGCTGGTCCCCATGTACTCTGCACTCAGCTTGCCCCATAGTTGCATCTCACATAACAATAGCACCATGTCACAACCAGGAAATCAGCACAGACACAGGTATGTCTCTGTCATCAAGCCCTTCAGCTTCTAATGCTCACTTTTTCATGTAAGCTTATTCCATTTTCAGGCTTCTTAACTTGCTCAAAGAACATGTATCTAATATGTATTTTCTTCCAGATAGAGGTGCCCTCTTTTCTCCATTTGCTCATTTTTGAGTCATGTGACAGGGCCCCGGGTCCTCCCGCCAGACACACCTATGGGAGAAAAGGGGAGTTTGAAGAATGGGGTCCTGACCTTGCTAGGCACCATTTGAAGTGCTCACATGTCCTTTGTCTTATTCAGTCTCCATTTGTTTTCATTTATGAGTGAAAGGAGATGAAATTGAGATGGACTCGCCTTGCTCTTGGTGCAGAGCTGTGATTACAGAGTTGATGAGAAAGCTGTTCCAACTGTGCACGGAGATGCATTCCGTGGTCAATCTGCACATGGCTGTCAGGTGGGCAGTCTTCTGTGACGTGGGTCATTGCAGGCTGGCTGAGCTTCAGGGAGCCTTGGTTCCTGCAGGGGCCAGGGGAGCCCTCTCTTCAGTCTCTTGGCCTGGTCACCTGGCCGGGGCTGGTACCAGCATGGAATTTCCTGGTAAGCTGGGAAGTAGATGGACTCCATGTTTTCCTGTCCGGCTGAGAAGCTGGATCTGTGGGTGCTCTGATGACTTCACTTGAGTGAATGTGCAGCTTCTGGCCCTTTTCACCTCTAACGGTGGCTTTGCATGGAGCATGGGACAGTTGGTTAGGAGACCATGGACTGGGGACCCAGGCCTGATATGACAGGGGCACTCAGGCAGGGGCTTGGGCTGATCTTGGCTCTCTTTGCACTTGTCTCTACTTTTTTCCCCAGGAATTAGCTGGAGTCAGCAGGAGAGAGAGCAATGCATTGTCCATCCATCCAGGTGGGGCTCCGAGAGCTTCCAAACCAATGGATAAGAAGGAGGAGCCACAGAGGCTAGAAAAGACTGCCGACCACAGTTTGTCCCATGTAGAACTTTCTGGAACATTCAGCTGCAGAAAGTGAATGGGCTCAAAGTTTTCTGTCTCCTTCTGAACAGGCTGTCTATAAAAACAAAGGAAGCCTGGCTGCCTGGGAGACAGTTCTTGATGATTTCAAGACAAGCTGCAATGTCTCTCTTGGTTGCAGGATGGGATGGTTGCCATGAGTGAGGAGCACAGTTCAACTAAGGCTGCCCTTGTCAGGAGCGGGGAAAGGTGAGGATGAAAAATCTCTTATGAGAGCCCAAATCCACGTGTGTGCATAGCTCATGGAGAGCATAACATCTCAATCAAACTGTTTGCCGAGAACATTTATTTCAGCTAAATGATACTTCAGAGAGTCCATCCTTCTTCATATTCTCTGAATCAATCCATTAACACAGCATAAGGCATCCAGGAAATAATGGCTGCAAACAAGCCTGGGAGCCAGAAAGAATGGCTTTGGTGGGTGGACTGGTGTGGAGGGAGCCAAGACCAGTAAGAAGCCTAAGGTCACAGAGTCTGCACCAGGATCTCAGTGGTGGGAGTAACAGAGAAGAGCTGGGTCTAAAAGATGTCAAGGAATGAAAGTCCATGGGATTTAAGCAGTGTGACCTCACATGAGTTACTTAACTGCTCTTTTTTTTTCCCATTTGTAAAGTGGGATGTGGGAGGCAGAATAATGTCCCCCCACATAGGTCCATGTCCTTATCCACAGAAACTGTGAATACGTTAGGTTACCCAGTAAAGTGTTGGATAAAGGAATTAAACACTTAGGGAAAATAAGAATATAGATGATCTCATTAATAATTTGTTATATTGATTAAGATTGCTTAACAGCAATCTTACCATGTTGAGATGGTTAAGACTGGATATATCAGGTTAAATGACACCTATTCATTGAATTAATTTCACCTCTTTTTACTTTTTAAAATATGGCTACTGGAATTAAAAGGTTGTTGATCAGGTAATTTTAAGGTGAGGGATTATCTTGTATTATCCTAGTGGGCCTGATGTAATGACAAGGGTCCTTAAAAAATAGAAGGAGCCAGTAGAGGAGATTGGAGAGATGGGATGAGGGAAGGAATCAACTGCTGTAGCTGGCTTTGAAGAAAGAAGAGGCCATGAGCCAAAGAATACAGGCAGCCTCTAGGCTGGAAAAAGCAAGAAAATGATTTTCTCCTAGAGGCACCAGAAGAGAGTGTAGACTGCTAACACCTTAATTTTAGCCCAGTGAGGCCCACATCAGACTTCTAATCTACAGAACTACAGTGATAATACGTTTATGTTGTTTTAAGTCCCTGAGCTTGTGGTAATTTGTTACAGCAGCAAAAGGAACCTAATACACGAAGGGCAATAATAGTGCCTTCCTCTTGAGGTGGCTGTGAGCTTTACATGAATTATGACACGGCAGCACTTAGAACAGTAGATGGCTCTGCCGGGTATGGTGGCTCATGCCTGTAATCTCAGCACTTTGGGAGGCTGAGGCTGGTGGACCACAAGGTCAGGAGATCAAAACCATCCTGGCAAACACGATGAAACCCCGTCTCTACTAAAAATACAAAAAATTAGCCAGGCATGGTGGCAGGCGCCTGTAGTCCCAGCTACTTGGGAGGCTGAGACAGGAGAATGGTGTGAACACGGGAGGTGGAGCTTGCAGTGAGTTGAGATCGCGCCACTGCACTCCAGCCTGGGCGTCAAAGCGAGACCCCATCTAAAAAAATAAATAAATAAATAAATAATAAAATAAAAAAATAACAGTAGATGGCTCAATATAACATCAGCACTGGTGATGATGATGATGATGATGATGATGGTAAGGGTGATGATGATGATGGATATCATGGTGATGATGGTGATGATGGTGATGATGATGGATATGGTGATGGATGATGGTGATGGTGGTGATGATGGTGATGGTGATGATGGTGACGTGATGATGGTGATGGTGATGATGATGGTGATGGTGATGATGATGGTGATGATGATGGTGATGGTGATGATGGTGATGATGTGATGATGGTGATGGTGATGGTGATGATGGTGATGGTGATGATGGTGATGATGGTGGATATGGTGATGGATGATGGTGATGGTGGTGATGATGGTGATGGTGATGATGGTGACGTGATGATGGTGATGGTGATGATGATGGTGATGGTGATGATGATGGTGATGATGATGGTGATGGTGATGATGGTGATGATGTGATGATGGTGATGGTGATGGTGATGATGATGGTGATGATGGTGATGATGATGGTGTGATGATGATGGTGATGGTGATGATGGTGGTGATGGTGGTGATGATGATAGTGATGGTGATGGTGATCATGATGATGATGGTGATGGTGATGATGGTGATGATGATGGTGATGGTGTGGTGATGATGGTGTGATGATGGTGATGGTGATGGTCATGATGATGGTGATGGTGATGATGGTGATGGTGTGATGATGGTGATGGTGATGGTGTGGTGATGATGGTGATGGTGATCGTGATGGTAGTGATGATTGTGATGGTGATGGTGATGATGATGGTAATGGTGATGATGGTGATGGTGTGATGATGGTGATGGTGATGGTATGATGATGGTGATGGTGATCATGATGGTAGTGATGATTGTGATGGTGATGGTGGTGATGGTGATGGTGTGATGATGGTGATGGTGATGGTGTGATGATGATGGTAATGGTGATCATGATGGTAGTGATGATTGTGATGGTGATGGTGATGATGGTGATGGTGTGATGATGATGGTGATGGTGGTGGTGATGAATGTGATGGTGATGATGGTGATGGTGATGATGGTGATGGTGTGATGATGGTGATGGTGTGATGGTGATGGTGATGGTGGTCATGATGGTAGTGATGATGGTGATGGTGATGATGGTGGTGATGGTGATGGTGATGATGATGGTGGTGATGGTGATGATGATGGTGGTGGTGATGGTGATGATAATGATGGTGATGGTGATCATGATCATGATGGTGATGATGATGATGATGATGGTGATGATGATGATGATGATGATGGTGATGGTGATGATGGTGATGGTGATGATAGTGATGGAGAAGATCATTACTATTATCATTGATATACTTACCTTGAGGGATGCCCACGTTTTAAGAGTGTTAAGAGGAAAGGGGAGTCAGGGAAGGCAGCAGGAAGAGGGGTGAACACGAAAACCCAAAGGATGCAGGGTTGCAGGATCATGGGAGGTGAGAGTGGACAGAAGTGGCGATGGCCCAGGGTCAAGTTGTGTGGGGAAGTCAAGTGGGGAAGGCATGACAAGCAGAGACCAGAAGGGCCTCACTAAGCTTGGCATGGTAGAGAGAGAGCACTGGACTGGGAGTCTGGCACTTAAGCACTAGAGGTGAGCTGTCTAGCCTGGCAGCCACCAGCCACACGTGGCTATGGAGCACTTGAGATGGGGCCAGTGTGAATCTAGATGTGCTGGAAGTGTAAAATACTCACTGGGTTTCAAAACTTAGAGGAAAACAAGGTGTTTTTCTCTAAAATGATCTCGGTGACAATTTGTTATGATGGTTACATGCTGAGATGGTACGATTTGGGATATATCAGGTTAAATGAAACCTATTTCTTAAATTAATCTCACCTCTCTTTACTTTTTGAAATGTGACTACTTGAAAATTTAAAATGGCATCCATAGCTCACATTCTATTGCTACTGGACAGCACTATGCCAGGCCTGACTGTGCCACTAAATATAGGCGCGACCTTGGCCAAGTCCTTTGTGCATTCTGGGTTGCTGTCTCCTTTGTTTGTAAAGCCAGGTGCTCTTCAAGGTCTGTGCAGGGCATTCTGGGTGTGGTATCTAGGTCATGGGGAACACAGAGAGAACACGGAACTGTCCCAGCGGGAAGGCATATTTAAGGACCAGGGCCAGTAGAGGCATAAGAAAGCCAAGGTGAGGACTGCTTGCTGCGGAGGGTTGACAATGCTGGTGAAAAAAGGGAAGGGGCTAAAAATCATTATACATTCTCCTACAGAGACTTGGGCAGTTTGTAATCCAAAGAGAGGGAACTAACGTGGAGAGAGAGATTAGATCAACGAGCGAGAGGGTGAATTGATGGAAGAGAGTGCCACGAGAGTGGCAGGAAGGAGATTTAATGTCAGGGCAGGAATTAACCTTGGAGGACCAGGAGAGAATGAACAGGTGAGAAATAAATTAAACAATTAGCACACTCATCAAAACGGTGTCTCAAAGCACAAATGAAGGGGAATCGGGTGCCTCCGAGGACAGCACAGCTAACAGGTGTTTAGGAAGTCAGGAGGGGAGAGAGGACTTGCTGCAGAAGGGGAAATTGGAGCTGGCTGAGGAAAATGAGTGTGGTTGCAAAGAACACGTCACAGAGGAGTGGGGAGGCGAGGGCTCACTGGGATGGGCAGGATGTAGGCCAAGTGAGGCCACGATAGGAAAGGCCCCAAAGCCCAGATAAAAGCAATTGCAGCCCAAATGCCAAAGAATAGAAAATCAGAGGCAAAAATAAATGTGTTGTGCTCTTTGACCCTAACCAACCTCTTTTTCCAGTTTGAGTTGGGGGCTGGAAAGTCAGGCCAAGGAGGTGCTTTGCTGCTCCATGCTGAGGGCAATGGCTAGTCACAGACCCAGACATTGGTGGGTATTTCATTTCAGCACCTCCACTCACTTGCTGTGTGGCCTTGGGGAGAAGACCTAACCCCTGTGAGCCCAAGTTTCCTTAGGGGGTGTTTTGGGCTTAATTATGTCACCCCGCAATTCATATGTTCAAGCCCTAAGTCACAGTAATGTGACTATATCTGGAGTCAGGGTCTTTGAAGAGGTGATTTAGTTAAAATGAGGCCATTAGGGTGGGCCCTCATCCAGCATGACGGGGGTCCTCATAAGAAGAGGAGATTAGAGGCTGGGCATGGTGGCTGACGCCTGTAATCCCAGCACTTTGGGAGGCTGAGGCGGGTGGATCACGAGGTCAGGAGTTCGAGACCAGCCTGGCCAACAGAGTGAAACCCCGTCTCTACTAAAAATACAAAAATTAGCTGGGCATGGTGGAGCACGCCTGTAGTCCCAGTTACTCAGGAGGCTGAGGCAGGTGAATGGCATGAACTCAGGAGGCGGAGGTTGTGGAGAGCTGAGGTCGCACCACTGCACTCCAGCCTGGGCAACAAAGCAAAACTCCGTCTCAAAAAAAAAAGAAGAAGAAGAAGAGATTAGTTATGACACAGACGCACAGAGGGAAGATTGTGTGTCTACAAACCAAGGAGGGAGATCTCAGGAGGAACCAGCCTTGCCGACATCTTGATCTTGGGCTTGTAGCTTCCACAACAGTGAGGAGGTCATTTCTGTAGTTGAAGCTGTTCAGTCTGGTGCTTGGCTATGGGAGCAAACTAACGTAGGAAGATGGCAGGACCCTTTACGAGGTATTGTGAAGACTCAGTAATGGTATGTAAGTGTCTCAGCACACAGCTGAGAGCCAGGGAGAGTCGTTTCCATTCATAGTGGCTTGGAAGCTTCTGTGAGTGAGTGAGAGAGGGAAAACCCAGGTCTTCATGGTGTCCCCCTCTGGGGACAGTGCCCACTTCTCTTCAGGCTAGTGAACGTCCTGCTGATGTGGACACCGCCAAGTGGAGTGTGGGTCACTGGAGTGAGGTCCTGCACACACAACGGCCTCGGAGACACACACAATTGGACCAAGCATTCAGGAACACCAGCTTGGCCCGCTCCCGGCACCGGAGGGACGCTGCCCCTAGTGACGGTCGCTCCGGCTGTGACAGCTTCCGTCCAGGTGCCCTCACTGGAATCCCAGGATGTCCTGGGGGGAATTAAATTAAATCCTGCCAAGGACCTCAGGGGCAGCTGTTGGACAGAGCTCTCCCCTCTTCTTGACTCTCCACCCTGACGAGATAAACGGGCGGTTTCTTTCCTACCTTTCTCCGTGGATCAGTTCACTTTAGACCAGACCTTGTGTCTGTAACATCAACACTGTTGCTGATAGAGACTGTCCTCAGAGGAGGTGTGGTTCCAGCATGTCTACGTACCCATCCAGAAAGGGCGAATATTCTCTGAATTCCCCTAAATCTTTTGGGGCTGGAGCATCCTTTGCAAATCACCGATTCTAAGATCAGCGTTGAGGGGCACCACCAGAACCTCATGTTCAACCCAAACGTGGAGAAATTCCTCCTCTCTTGTTCAGAATCTCACTTCTTGCTCCTCTCTCAAGTGTGCTGAGAAATCAACATTTTTTCTTAGTGCCTCAGCTTCAGACAGAGGTTTAGGAAAGCCACCATCACTGCCTTCTTATTTTGACTCTCTTACCTGTTCCTGTCTGTCCGTCTCACCCAGAAGGAGGAGAGGGCCATGGCTGGGCTAGGCCATTCCCAGGTTTAGTGGGCTGATCTAGACTTCAACCTCACGACCTTGAATGCCTGGCCCTTCCATTCTCTCACCTCTGTGTGCAATCCTCCCTTATGCTCCCTTAGTGAGGGGAGCCAGCCTGCCAGCTGGTAGCAGCGTACAACAACTGATCAACAGTCCTTCCCAGCTCAGAGCCTTTTGTTCCTTTCTTTGTTTAGAGACAGGGTCTTGGATATTGCCCAGGCTGAAGTACAGTGGAATGGTCACGGCTCACTACAGCCTCAAACTCCCTGGCTCAAGCGACCCTCCTACCTCAGCCTCCCAAATAGCTGGGACTATAGGTGTGCACCACCACACCTAGCTAATTTTAATTTTTTGTAGAGATGGGGTCTTGCTATGTTTCTCAGGCTGGTTTTTTCGAACCCCTGGCCTCAAGCAATCCTCCCGCCTGGACCTCCCATAGTGCTCAGATTATAGATGTGAGCCACTGTGCCTGGCTCTATTTTTCTTCTTTCCCTCCCCAAGAAAGAAGACAAGGAGATGAGAAACCTCAGCCCTATTTCTTTTTGCTCTGCAAAATCCAAGCCCCATCTTTTTCCTGTTGCCACCAAATTGAGGGCAGCCCCGTGTTCCTTCACTGGCTTCTGACCCAAAACTCAGACAAATAAGATCTTGGCATTTCGTGGGCCAAACACAAGAGGTTTCTTTTCTTTCTTTTCTCTCCCCTGTTCCCCTTTTAAAAGTGGGCCTTGGAGGTGTTGCTTTTCCTGCTGAAAGTTCCATCCGATTGGATTTCATGACAGGAAATACCTTACCCATTCTCTCCCTTTCTGTCTCCCCAGTGTTCTCTCCCTTCTGTGGTACGGCTCAGCCTGTTTTGGGCTAAGGAGGCCAGCAAGTCAAACTGAAACAATATATTACTTGGAGCCAGGCGTGTAAAATGAGGATGCTTGAAGTCGAGCCCAGTGTTTTCTCTTTCCAAATAAACCCCGATGCCCCCAAATGGAAAAATCCAGCTCTCAGAACATAAGCCTGCTGGCTTCTCTCTGGCTGAAAGGTGCTGCATTCGAGCTATTAAAAGGACTCTTTCTATTTTGCAAAAACCAAAGCTCCCCTTGGAGGTTTATGCTGTTCCACGGGGGACTGTTTCTTTGCTGGATGCTGAAAACAAAGGAAACACAACAGCGGCGCTTGCATGTGTGACCTCTGATGGATTCTGAGAGGCTTTGACACGGCTTGTCTCAATGAATGCCGAGGACACTGTGAGGATGGTGGGGCACAGGGAGGTTAAGTGCCCAGCGTTACATGATAGGAAGCAGCCGTGGCTGCACTGGAGCTAAGACTTCTGATGCTGGGCGCACACCTGTCCTCAACCAGCTGAGGCTGTCCTGACGCTCTCGTTGGAGGGAGAGAAGGAAGAGTGTCTCACAGCCCTGGATCATCAGTCTGGTCCAGATGCTCAGTCCTGATCCCCTTGGGTGTTCCACTTACCATATGTTGGTGCTTCCAGCCTCTGGTCCTAACTCAGGGGCATCACCCTCCAGGAATTGCTCATCGGCCTCTGCAGTGTTGACTTTGCCCTTTTTGGATGCTGACTCTGCATTTGTGTGAGGGTGGGAGATCCACCCTGGATCTCAGCTCTGGCTTTTGGATGTGAGGATAAATTCAGGGTCTTTTTGTCTTTAAAGGAAAAAAGGCTGCATTCTTCCTACGAACCCGTCAGAGCTTTACTTAGGAACAAAGTGTCCTAAGCTTCCGAGAAATTCCCTATCCCTGGGAAGCAACCCCAGGGTTCTCTGTAAGTGACAGGAATGGTTGCTCTGGAGGAATTCTGAGTTGCTGCTAACTCCCGACAGCCTGCCCGATGAGGGCCCCTCTCCTCCTGTCATCCTGAACTTGATTCAGGTTTTGTCCTTGCTAAGGAAGCCAAAAGAAAGGGTCTTACTCCATCTTTCTGCCCTTGGCTTCCTCATTTTCCTTCTCCTGTGAGATCTCGAACAAGCATCTTGAAAGGCTGCTTATGAATAGCCCGGGATGTGGGTTGGGTCCTCCTTCCCGGTCACCCGCCTCCAGGGTGGACACGCCTGCCTGCGGCCCCCACCTCTTTGCTGCATGACACTGTCTTCATAATAAACATCTCTGGGTGACACAAGATTGATGCCTCCATAGAGGCTTCCCGTGGCTCACACAATGCCCCTTTTGTAGGAATTCATGTTTTTCTGCAGGGCAATGCTTGCTGACACTGAGCTGCTTTTGCCAAGATCATAACCCCCACTCCTCACCCCAAAGCTTTCAGGAATGAAGAATTTGGAGCTGCCGTTAGGCCTGCGGATCCGCTGGGTTTCTGCTCGGAGCTGATTGCCACTGAAGGCTGCTTGGACCAAGTCCAGATCCCATGCAACTCTGGGCTGGGATGATCCGACCCCTTACAAAGGGCTCTCCCCAGGAATGCCATGCAAAGCATGGTCCCCAGGCTCCTAATTCAGATCTAGAAGTCCCTCAGTGTCTCCCAGCTGCGTGACATTTTGCTGAAATACCAGAGCTATCCCCGCCCCCATTAGCCTCAACTCTGCCTAACCCTCCAAGGACACAGGCAGGTTGGCCAACCTCCACCCAGGAGGCTGGCCCTACAGTATCCAGGCAGGGAGCTTGGGCTGTTGCGTTTCCATTTTCCGTGGAAAATGTCTGAAATGTACACTGCACCTTACAGATCATCAGAAAGATCTCAGGTGGCCTTTGGGAGTCAGAAGGACCCTAAGGGGCGAGGGGATGTGCCTCACTGTAGTGCCGGGACGGTGGCGGGGGGATGTGCCTCACTCTAGTGCCGGGACGGCGGCGGGGGCTTGGCTGTGAGACTCTGGGGAGCAGAAAGCACTCATGGACTTGTCTCCTTTGTGCCTGAAGCTTCCCTCGGGCCGTGTGTCCCATAGGAAGCCGACTCTGATTCGATTAATAATTATAACATCAATGTGTGCTCCCTGCAGAAAATTCAGAGGACACACGGGACAGCAGAGGATGATTAGTACGGACTAGAAGTCACCAAGACCCCTCCTCTTTTTTTTTTTTTTTTTTGAGACGGAGTCTCGCTCTGTCGCCCAGCCTGGAGTGCAGTGGTGCGATCCCGGCTCACTGCAGGCTCCGCCCCTCGGGTTCACGCCATTCTCCTGCCTCAGCCTCCCGAGTAGCTGGGACTACAGGCGCCCGCCACCACGGCCGGCTAATTTTTTGTATTTTTTAGTAGAGATGGGGTTTCACTGTGTTAGCCAGGATGGTCTCGATCTCCTGACCTCGTGATCTGCCCGCTTCGGCCTCCCAAAGTGCTGGGATTGCAGGCGTGAGCCACCGCGCCCGGCTTTTTTTTTCTTTTGTCTCTCTCTTTTTTTTTTTTTTTTTGAGACAGGGTCTCACTCTGTCACCCAGGCTGGAGTCCAGTGGTGCGATCATACCTCACTGCAGCCTCGACTTCCTGGGCTTGTTACCCGCGGGTCTTTGTTCTTAGAGCTCCCAAGATGGCGGCAAGCCTTTTGTTCTCTGACCTGGGGTTCTTGGCCTCACGGATTCCAAGGAATGGAACCTCGGCCATGCAGTCAGTGTTTTAGCTCTATTAGAAGCCGTTGGTCACGGAGGAGAACCGTGGACCCCAGCGACTAGTGTTCAGCTTGATTAGGACGAACCCTAATCTGAGCCGCACAGGAACAATGGCGAGCCTCTAGCCCCATCCGGAGCAGCAATGGGTGCCTCGCTGGATCAGAAACGCAGGGGACACCCTGCCGGATCCGGAGGGGTGGAAGTTAGTGGCGGGTCTGCGACGGCGGCAATCAGCAGTGGTAGATGGTGAGTGAAAGCTCAGCTCGAGCTGGAACAAACACGGCCGAGAAGACTGTGCAGTTGTAAGATGTAATAGAGTGAAAACAGAGCTCCCATATAACGGGAGGGGACCCGAAGGCGGTTGCCACTAATGGCTCGAATGCCTGGGTTTATATCCCTATCATTGTCCCTCCCCCTGTGCTCTCAGGCGACAGATGATTGACTATTTCTTTACCTCCTGCTTTTAGCCTAATTGGTATTTCAGTGAGTCACTTAGTTTTTAAAAAGTTTATTTTATACCAACATGATGATGGTATAATGTACACATGATAAAATGTATCCACTTTAAATGTACAGGGTGATGGGTTTTGACAAATGAATACACCTGTGTAACCTCTACCCTGGTCAAGACTTAGAAATGTTTCCAGCACCCCATAAAGTTCCCTCCAGTCCTTTTGCAGTCAGTTTGCCCCTCCCACCTTTGGGCAACTACTGTTCTGATGTCTATTAGTTGTGAAGTTCTAGAACTGCAAATCAATGGGACCCTGCAGGATGTTTTGTGGCCATCTTTCTTCACTCAGCAGTACCTTTTTGATCCCCCTGTGTTCCTTCTTGGGTCTGCAGGCTTGTTCTCTGTCGCTGACTACCATCCAATTGGATGACTAAACAAACTATAAATATAACTTTTTTTATGAATAAATAAGTAAAAAGTTTATCCATTTGTTCTCCTATTGATGGATGTTTCACTTAGTTATGTTACAAATCTTTTCTGTGTTTCTAATAACTTCACAATTTTTTTTTGAGATGGTGTCTTGCTCTGTTGCCCAGGCTGCAGTGCAGTGGTGTGATCTCCGTTCACTGCAACCTCTGCCTCCCAGGTTCAAGTGATCCTCCCCAGCCTCCCAAGTAGCTGGGACCACAGGTGTGCACCACCACGCCTGGCTAATTTTTGTATTTTTTGTAGAGATGGGGTTTGACCATGTTGCCCAGGCCGGTCTTGAACTCTTGTACTCAAGCCATCTGCCCTCCTCGGCCTCCCAAAGTGCTGGGATTACAGGTGTGACCCACTGCGCCCGGCCAAACGTCACAATTTTAATGCCTGCCTCATTCATAGGGTGCCTTTAAGAATTATGCTGAATGGCTGTTTTATTCACAGGTGTTTAGGTTTGTCTGTTGTGATAAACATTCTTATACGCAAAGTTTTGTCCAGGAGAGATGCTTAAAAGCAAATGGCAAAATCAAAGCTCAGAACATTTTAAAGGTTCTTGACACACACACTGCCACCTTTCTTTCTCTGTACATTATGTGTATAAAAGAGCCTAAATCAGCCATCTCAACAGTGTGGAGGAGTTTGGCTTTTTCATCTTTTGCAAATTGGATGATTTGAAGAATTATTCCAATGGAGCAGAGATTATTCTAATTTGCTTTTTTGTTTTGAAGAGAGACTGAACATTTTCCCCCATATGTTTGACTCTTATATTTCTTTTTTGTGAATTAACTTTAATTTTCTTTACCCACTTACCTATCAAAGAGACAATGTTTCCTTTTTTCTGTTTCTTTTTTTTTTTCTTTTTTTGAGATTGAGTCTCATTCTGTCGTCCAGGCTGCAGTGCAGTGGCGTGATCTCGGCTCACTGCAACGTCCGCCTCCTGGGTTCAAGCGATTCTCCTGCCTCGGACTGCAGTGTGTGCCACCACACCCAGCTAATTTTCGTATTTTTAGTAGAGACAGGATTTCACCATATTGGCCAGGCTGGTCTCGAACTCCTGACCTCCTGATCCACCTGCCTCAGCCTCCCAAAGTGCTGGGATTACAGGCGTGAGCCACTGCGCCTGGCCAGAGTCAGTGTTTTCTCATGTATTTGTATGAAGTCTTCCTCTATGAAGGCTATCAACTCCTTGTCGTGTTTGTTTCAGGTATTTCCCTTAATTCGATATAGTGGATTGGTTTTGTAGATGATGCTTCTCGATTCAATGTCAATGACAAAATTATCTAGCCAGTCTATTGTTTTTGATGGTTTCTTTGTGAATTTCTTTCATTGTCTTAAATCATATAAAGCCCTCCTATACCCCAAGATTAAAGAACTGTTGTATTTTTTACAGTTTTAGTTTACGCTTTTAACCATCTGTAATTTATTTTGGTATATGGTTTGAGGTAAAAATCTAAATTCATTTATTTTCCCCAATTGCTACCTCCCAATTGTCCCAGCACTATTCATGAAATAATTTGTATTTTCCCCCAGTTAACACTACCTTTGTCATACATCAATTCTTGAATTTCTCTCAACTGTTAACATTTATTAATGCAGGGTGTTTTGTTTGTTTGTTTGAGACGGAGTCTCCCTCTGTCGCCCTCAGGCTGGAGTGCAGTGGCGTGATCTTGGCTCACTGCAACCTCCACCTCCCAGGTTCAAGGTTCAAGCCATTCTCTTGGCCTCAGCTTCCCGAGTAGCTGGGATTACAGGCGTGTGCCACCATGCCTGGCTAATTTTGTATTTTAGTAGAGATGGGGTTTCACCATGATGGCCAGGCTGGTCTCAAACACCTGACCTCAAGTGATCCACCCGCCTAGGCCTCCCAAAATGCTGGGATTACAGGCATGAGCAAAGTGCTGGGATTACAGGCATGAGCCACCACACCTGGTCATTAATGCAGTTTTATAAGTGTAGTTTACTGAGACAGTTTTAATACATGGAAGGCCTAGATCCCCTCTCTCTTACATCTTCTTTAAAGTTAGCTACTCTTGCCGGGGCAAGTTTTCAGATGAATTATTTCTGAATTCATCTTTTAGATGAATAATAATTTTAGAATTATTCTGCAAAGGCTGAAAAAATTCCATAAAGAGTCTTGACTGATTTACAATAAACCAACACAACTGATTTGAAAGAATCCGCATCTTGGCAAATTATCGTTGTGAGTTGTATTGTTACCGGGGGTCCTTGTTCTTAGAACTCCCAAGATGGCTGCGGGCTGCTTCCAAGATGGCGGCAAGCCTCTCGTTCTCTGACCTGGGGTTCTTGGCCTCACAGATTCCAAAGAATGGAATCTTGGGCCATGTGGTGAGCGTTATGGCTCTATTCAGCTCGATTAGGACGAATCCCCGGCACTTAGCCTGCACAGGAACAATGGCGAGCCTCTAGCCCGATTGGGCGCGGCAATGGGCACCTCCTCACTAGATCAGAAGTGCAGCGGACACCCTGCTGGATCCGGAGGGGTGGAAGTCAGGGCTGGTCTGTGACAGCGGCGATCAGCAGTGGTGGAGGGTGAGTGAAAGCTCAGCTCGAGCCATAACAAACACGGCCCAGAAGAGTGTGCAGTTGCAAGATTTAATAGAGTGAAAACAGAGCTCCCATAAAATGGGAGGGGACCCAAAGGGGGTTGCCCTTGCTGGCTGGAATGCCTGGGTTTATATCCTGATCATTGTCCCTCCCCCTGTGCTCTCAGGCGATAGATGATTGGCTATTTCTTTACCTTCTGTTTTTGCCTAATTAGCATTTTAGTGAGCTCTCATTACTACCTGATTGGTCGGGTGTGAGCTAAGTTGCAAGCCCCGTGTTTAAAGGTGGATGCCGTCACCTTCCCAGCTAGGCTTAGGGATTGATTCTTAGTCGGCCTAGGAAATCCAGCTAGTGCTGTCTCTAAGTATCTAGGGTATAGATCCTAGGGCTAACCTGAACTGGGTTATAGAGATGCGGGGAAGGGGCAGGGGAGAGGTGTGGCGGCACTTTGTTTTTAGGCCTTACATCTGGAAGCTTGTTAAAGCTTTGGCAACAGAATTTCCAAATTTGGCAACACCTGATGATGAAACTCCCACTGTGGAGCTCTGTCCGGGCCGTGCTAGAGGGTATTTGTCATTCATGCATGAAACCAGCGCCGCCCAAAGTCTCCGGTGCCCACACAGAGCACCAGGCAAAGCAACAAAGGACTGGGGTGTCCCATCTCGGCCCAGTTGCCCATGCCAGGGTTTAATTGTAATTTCTCTGTACCTGGCTTTGCCGCTGGGACTCCTGGGTTTCACGTGCAACACAGCTACCCTACCTGAGAGTCCTTTCACAAAGGGCAAAATCAATCCGGCTGTCTAGTTTGAGCTTTGCTTGGGGACAGGCCCTGGGAATGGGCTGAGCCAGTCGGATAAGCCACAGTGAACTCATGTTGAGTGGTGATCATGGGGCAGAGCAGGGACAAAGTGAGGCGATGAAGTACTGGCCACAGTGAGGCTTCAGTCTTACATCGCTTCTTTTGTATTGTACCAGCAAGACCTACTGGCATTTCTCTTCCTTCTCTGCCTTCGTTTCAGAGGACATGGGGTCCATTAAACTGTTATGCCCGTCTGTGTGAAGAGACCACCAAATAGGCTTTGTGTGAGCAATAAAGCTTTTTAATCACCTGGGTGCAGGCGGACTGAGTCCGAAAAAGGAGTCTGCAAAGGGAGATAGGGGTGGGGCAGTTTTATAGGATTTGGGTAGGTAGTGGAAAATTATAGTTAAAGGGGGTTGTTCACAAGGTGCTGGAGTGGGGGTCACAAGGTGCTCGGTGGGAAGGCTCTGGTATTCATTGTCCAGGAGAAGGAATGTCACAAGGTTAATTCATCAGTTAGGGTGGGGCAGGAGCAAATCACAATGGTGGAATGTCATCAGTTAAGGCAGGAACCGGCCATTTTCACTTCTTTTGTGGTTCTTCAGTTGCCTCAGGCCATCTGGATGTATTCGTGCAGGCCTGGGCTCAGAGGCCTGACAGAAACATGCACCCAGAGGCGGGAGCTAACATCAGCGAAAGCCCATACCTCTCTCAACAAGATTCCAATTCCTCCCTGTTGGCCACCTCCTTCTGGGGGCTTCTGCTCTGTATCCCATTGGTTGTGTGACATCATCAGCTTCCTCTAAAAATTGCAAAGGACACAGGATCATTTTGCCTCAGAGCTGGGCTGCATGAGATTTAGTACTGCAGACAGCTCTCTGTATGTGTGGGTTCTGCATCTGGGGATTCAACCAACCTCGGATAGAAAATATTCAGGAAAAAATTGTACTGAACTTGTACAGAGCTTTTGGTTATTATTTCCTGAACAATATATTATAACAATTATTTACATAGTATTTTCATTGTATTAGGTATTATAAGCAATCTGGAGATATTTTAAAGTATACAGGAGGATGTGCATAGGTTATATGCAAATACCACACCATTTGATATCAGGGACCTGAGCATCTGCACATTTTGCTGTCTGTGGGGGCCCTGGAACCAACCTCCCACAGATACTGAGGGATGGCTGTACTTAGAACCAGTGGTGTGCTGGTACTTGTATAACAGTCAGCTCTCCAGAAAGAAAGAGAGAGAGGGAGAGGGAAAGAGAGAGACAGAGAGAGAATGTGTGTCTGTGTGTGTGTGTGTTTCTCTTATAAGTTTCACTAATGTAAAGAAAGTGTGGCACATACTTTGCAAATAATAATATATAATATTTTAAATATAAATTTCATATACCCAATGAATTCTTATAGAATGCATTCTTTGATTTTTGTCAAACTTGCATCTATACCCAACCTATGGTTGTAATTGACTGACAAGTATAGTTTACATGTGAATGTTGGTTGGTATTTTTGTTTACATTAGTGAGAAAGATGAAAGTGAAATTACCAAGATGTGTTGAAACTTCATGCATTCATAAGCGATGTGAGTGGCTTTGTTGAATTGGATAATAGTTTTGGAATACTGGAAGAGTATTTCTCAACATTTTTTGTGCTATTCACAGTGTGACAGCTGTAGACATGATGTATTTTAAAGTTTCATCTGTAGTATTGTCATATTTTCCATGTCTTTCTTAAGTCTAGGCAATGAACAAAACAATAAACAAACCTTTGATTTGTAATATTTGTCAGTTTCCATGGTATAAATGCACCTACCAAGGTCAACTTCAAGCTAGCAATGTGATGTCACTGGGTGTAGAATTAGGAAGGGCTGCATCTAGCACACACTCCATAATGAATTAAATAGTGGATTGAATAAATAGATTGGTAGAAATATTATAAATATATAATATTTCCACCAATCAGATACCATAGATGTAAATAACTTCAGAAGCATAGGTAATAATAAAATGTAGTAAAATAATTATGAAGACATGAGTTTTCAGTATTTATTACCTTTATTTTAATATAACATTTCATTTTAAGTTTATATTTATTAAATTTTGATTAATGGTTGTGCTTAGTAACCAGCATGCAAAATTTCTGAAAATTTAACTATCAGCTCCCATGAGACAGTTCAACAAGAAACAGAGGAGAGGTGATGACAGGACAGGAGTTGGTGCCAAATTAAGAGAAAAGATGCAACCAAACAAGGAAGTTCCTGTGCCACTTCCTGGACATAGTTTGTCTAGATCCAGATAAAGGAAGAAAACGAACATGTATTGAGTACCTACTGTGTGCTAGTCATTGATTATAATCAATCTTGTTTAATTCCCATGGTGGCTTTGCAACGTTTCACGATTCTTTTCAGTTTATAAATGAAACAACTGGTATTTAGAAAGAAGAAGTAAATTGACAAAGGTCACACAGGTAGTAAATACTAGAGTTGGAATTCCAGTCCAAGTCCATATGAATTAATCCAAGTCCAGAGTTAGGAGCCATCTCTTTTTTTTTTTTTGAGACGGAGTCTTGCTCTGTCGCCCAGGCTGGAGTGGCGCGATCTCGGCTCATTGCAAGCTCTGCCTCCCGGGTTCATGCCATTCTCCTGCTTCGGCCTCCCGAGTAGCTGGGACTACAGGTGCCCACCAACATGCCCGGCTAATTTTTTATATTTTTAGTAGAGACGGGGTCTCACTGTGTTAGCCAGAATGGTCTCGATCTCCTGACCTCGTGATCCGCCCGCCTCTGCCTCCTAAAGTGCTGGGATTACAGGCCTGAGCCACCGCGCCCGGCCGAGCCATCTCATTTTTATATTCTGATTGTGTAGACCATGTCTGGGACATGTTGCCCAATTCTGGACCCCTGACTTCTAGAGGCACATTATCAGAAGAGGCTTTAGCAAACATGGAACTACTAGTTGCCTACCCAACATCGTTCTTCCCTAGTCTAGCTAATGAAACTACATCTCCCAGGCTCCCTTGTGCCTAGGGGTGATCACATGGCACAGCTCTGGCCAATCAGCTGTAAGTGGAAAGCCAAAGGCGCCTTCTGAGATTGTTTTGCTTTCCTTATTTAAGCACCACTTCTTCCTTTTGTCACTGCTTTTTCTTGCTTCAAGCAGGGACATGAGGCTGGAGGTGGAACGGCCATCTTGTGACTTTGAAGGGACATTCTCAATAATAGATAGGGAGGGAGAAAGCTAGAAGGGGCCTGAGATATTGATAGGATCATGAAGTAACTGCATAAACTCATTTTATAAGAAAGAGAATCCCTTGTTAGTTCACATTCATGCCATAATGAATGAATACATGACTGAATGGATGAGAACTAATGCTTATGGAGCACTTACTATGCAGCCTATTGCAGCCTATTTCACATGCATAATGTCAGTCTGGGTTACTGAGTTTGGAGTTTATCCTGTTGCAATGGACAACAAAGTGAAGTTTTTAGCAGGAGAGTGCTAACCACTGGGCGCAAGTTTCCATCCATGCAGCCAAACTCAGTGCCAACCGAGAGGGTCTTCTTGATGAGGAGGCTGTGTCTTAAGACAAATTGTGAATGAAACTAAGAATATTTTACCTGTTTCAGAGGGTATCACAGTAGAACACTATGTGAGGGGCCAGGCATATCCTACTGACCTCAGAGGCCAGATCTGGGACCAGTGAGTAAGAATTTCAAAGAAGACAGTGAGTCTATAGAAGGAAGAAGTTGTTTCATTTAGGAAGTCAGTGAATTCCTTGTCAACAGAGATATTTACATAAGTGGATTGCCCATTTGGGAGGAATGTGGAAGCAGGTACAACCAGGAAGCAGTGTGGCCTCTGAGGCTCCCTCTTACTCTGAATTTGGTTTTATGACCCAGCTCTAATGGGCTCATCTTTCTGTATTTTGATTCTGTCAAAGCTTGAAAAGTGGCCATAGGACTCCTGGGCCCCTTTCATCTTATGTCTTATAAGATTGCAGAAAGTTGGTTGATGTGTCTTTTAAACTTGAGCTCCCACTGTCCCACCACCAGGCACACGCTCATCAATCTCTTTCTTCGGTGGTTTTATTAAAGGGTCTTTCATGTGTATTAAAAATGCAAAACATCTGCCCAATGCCAGTTTCAGAAATGCACAAATGTGAAAGGTTTGGTTTTTACAAGTTTTCTTATGACAGCTGCCACAATGTCATTAATATGTAAATTCCATTGGCTGAAAAGGTTGACTTTTGGTCATAAATTGGCTGTTTCCTCTTGATAATCCTGTCTGACTCTCCAGCTGTCTAGACAATGGAAAAATTGACACCATGAAACAGAATAGTTTAAAAACCTTTGGAGCCAAATACTTAAAAAAAATCAAAATCCACGGCAAGAAATGTGAGACCAATTAGTTAATTATGCAAGGAATCCCTCTGGGGCACCGACCTTGAATAATAGTAAGACCTTATGTATGAATAGCATGATAATAGCGTCAAAAAGTACTTTCCACACTTTTTGATCCCTTGGAATGTGTGACTATTCCCGTGACCTTCCTGCGAGGTTATAAAGACCACCAAAATATGATACCTCATCTCTCCAGCATTGCCATCACACTCTCATCTTTAATTTTTTTTTTTTAAGAGAGTTTTTTATAGGAGTCTCGCTCTGTCACCCAGGCTTGAGTAGAGTGGCACGATCTTGGCTCACTGCAACCTCCGCCTCCTGGGTTCAAGTGATTCTCATGCCTCAGCTTCCCAAGTAGCTGGGACTACAGGCGTGGGCCACCACACCCAGCTAATTTTTGTATTTTTAGTAGAGATGGAGTTTCACTATATTTTGGCCAGGCTGGCCTCGAACTCCTGACCTCAGGTGATCCACCCGCCTCGGCCTCCCAAAGCGCTGGGATTATAGTTGTTTTAGGTGTGAGCCACTGTGCCCAGCCCATCTTCAACTCATTTTTTGCCAGAAAATGCAACCCCAGTCCATTCAGTTAGGTCAGTATGTGTCCTAATTAAGGGAAAAAAAATCACACATAAATCATTTTTTTAAGCCTTAAAATCCTTCATTGGTTTTCCATTGCTTTTGAGATCAAAACCCCTGACATTTTAACATGATTACTGCATGATTTGGCCACAGTCTACCTCTCTCCAGTCTCATTTCTTGGCAGTTTCCCCTGAGCCTTCTCCCCTCTGTCTAAACTGACTCTTTAAAACTTTTTCCAGTGTTCGATGATTCTCCCTCCACTTGCCTGCCACCATCCATGCACCCCTTCACCTGGTTAACACCTACTTATTCAAAAGTCACTTCCTCAGGGAAAGACTCCCCATCCCAAAGTACATCAAGCTTCTTTGTTACACATCTTGATAGAAAAATGTTCCTTTCCTCCAGAATAGGGTAAACAAACTACATCCATTGGGCCAAATCTGGCCCTCCACCTGTTTTTGTAAATAAAGTTCTTTGTTTGTTTGTTTGTTCGTTTTTCTGAGACCGAGTCTTGCTCTATTGCCAGGCTGGAGTGTAGTGGCGTGATCGTGGCTCACTGCAACCTCCACCTCCTGGATTCAAGCAATTCTCCTGCCTCAGCCTCCTGAGTAGCTGGGACTACAGGTGCGCACCACCACGCCTGGCTAATTTTTGTATTTTTAGAAGAGACAGGGTTTCACCATGTTGGCCAGGATGGTCTCGATCTCTTGACCTCGTGATCCACCTGTCTCAGCCTCCCAACGTGCTGGGATTACAGGCGTGAGCCACCGTGCCCAGCATAAATAAAGTTTTATTTGCACACTGTGATGCTCATTTTTTTTTTTTTTTGTATTGCCTATGGCTGCTTCTTGCAGAGTTGAGTAGTTACAACAGACACTGTATAGCTCACACAACCTAAAATACTTTCTGTCTGGCTCTTTATAGAAAAGTTTGGCAATCTCTGTCCCAGAGCATTGGTCTTGATTTGTAATGATACACTTATCATTAGATTATTTGATTATCTGTTTCTTCTTCTAGACTCTGTGTTCCAAGCAGACAGGAGCTAGGTCTTGTTCACCCCATGACTCCATGTTTCCAGTGCTCAGCACTTGGCAGTTGCTCAGTAAATATCATTGAATAAATGAAGAAAAAGAAGAAAGAAGAGAATGAAAGAAAGAGAGGCTGGGTGCAGTGGCTTGTGCCTGTAATCCCAGCACTTTGGGAGGCCGAGGTGGGTGGATCACCTGAGGTTAGGAGATTGAGACCATCCTGGCCCACATGGTGAAACCCCATCTCTACTAAAAATACAAAAGTTAGCCGGGCGTGGTGGTGGGCACCTGTAATCCCAACTACTTGGGAGGCTGAGGCAGGAGAATCGCTTGAACCTGGGAGGTGGAGGTTGCAGTGAGCCGAGATCACACCATTGCACTCCAGCTTGGGTGACAGAGTGAGATTCCATCTCAAATTAAAAAAAAAAAAAAAAAGAAGGAAAAAGAAAAAAAGGAACAAAGGTTGGGCATTACTGTGATTATCTGTGATGCTAAAAATTCTGATCTTTTGAAAACATATCTACAAATTCTTAGACATTCCTGTCATTGAGAGATGGAGGGTAGGTGCTCTTCTCTGGAAACTGGGCAGCATTGAACTGCTTTGACCAATAGACTAGGGTGGAAGTGCCTCCATATGACTTCCAAAGCTAGGTCATAAAAGGCCATGAAACATCTACTTTGTTCACTGGAACACTCACACTTGGAGCCCTGAGCCATCATGTAAGAAAACCAATTATCCTGTGCCTGCCATGCTGGGGTGACCACATGTGACCTTCCAGTTGACAATGCATCAGGGTCCAGCCTTTCGGCCATCCTCCCAAAGGTGCCAGGTGTATGAATGAAGCCATCTTGGACCCTAGACCAGCCTATCAGCTAGTGAGGTACTACTGAATGATCTCTGTTGATAGCATAGAACAGAAGAATCACCCAGCCAAGCCCTGCCTGGCGTCTGCATGCAGGGAATTGTGAAATATAATAAAAGGGCTCTTATTATTATTATTATTATTATTATTATTTAGATGGAGTCTCGCTCTGTCGCCCAGGCTGGAGTGCAGTGGTGCGATCTTGGCTCACTGCAAGCTCCGCCTACTGGGTTCGCACCATTCTCCTGCCTCAGCCTCCCAAGTAGCTGGGACTACAGGCACCCGCCGCCACGCCCAGCTAATTTTTGGATTTTTAGTAGAGATGGGGTTTCACCATGTTGGCCAGCATGGTCTTGATTTCCTGACCTCATGATCCACCCACCTCGGCCTCCCAAAGTGCTGGGATTACAGGCGTGAGCCACCGCACCCAGCCTAAAAGGGCTCTTATTTTAAGTCCCTATGTTTTAGACTTGCTTGTTATGCAGCAGCATCTCACTGCAGCACACTATGACTGAGCTGGTGACAAAAGGGTATCTTGTTAAAGTTGGTGTTTATGAAAAGTCATCAAAATTGCCTCTTTGCCACCCCCCCAGGCAGTTCCAGATTGGCAGAGCAAACATTTTTATGCTAATTTTTCCAAATAAGGAAATGAACACAGGTTAATTCACTTTAACAGATGCGTCAAGGGCTTACAATGTGGACTGTTGTGTCCCTACAGGAACTACAGATATGCTTTGTTTCAGAGCTGGTGGGGAGACACTGAGTGCTTGGAGGGGGAAGTGATATGAACCTTCCTAAATAGCCTCTCTTTCTCTTTCCAGGCCAGCCAACCTGTGACCTTCTCACATTTAAGTAGAACACCAAGAGTGTTTTAAAGGAAGTTTTCAAAGACTGGACAGGACAGTATTCCTATTGGGTGGCTGCCAGGGAATGCTGGGTCCAGGGAAGGATGGGTTTGACAATATGCAGAATGACATTCAGGGTCTGGGGTTCTGTTCCAGGAAATGGCAATTGTTGGCAATACAGTTTCCACTCTACCTCTCCCACCTCCAGCCCCTCTAAAAAATCCTCTTTTCCTATTTTATATTTTTAATAAGGAGAGGATTGGCATGAAGAGAAATAAGTCTTTCCTACTGTTCACTTGGCTTCTGATGGGCAGGAGCCAGGTTGCGTGGCGCGAATGTTTCCTTGTTGAGTTGCTCTGTGTGGGGGGGTAACTGGGCTCTGGGGGGTCAGGACCAGGGGTGCCACAGGGGTAGGCATTTGGAGGTTTATGAAGGGTGGCCTATGGCCTCAGGGTTTGGAATATGTGTGGATCTAAAGCAAATGTACTAATCCATTGCAGAGCAGTCCTATTTCTTATCCCTCCTCCAAAACACAGCACCGTTTACCTAAGTGACTTTGGAAGGCAGCTATGCTCCCCACTACACACCAGTGCCGCACTACATAAGTGACTTCGGATTCCTGTTCCACCAAGGGACAACTTGGATAGACATTTTTACCCCTAAGTCCATAAATTGTGATGAAGGAAATTTTAACATGGGTCTGGAAACAACCACCCTTTTCTCACGGCTGAAGTAAAATCCGATGAAAGATTACTGAAAGGTGGAGACATCATAAATCCCAAATAGAAGGATAATTTTACAACAGTTTGGAGGCTGAAGAAAAAAAAAAGAGACAAAAGAAAGAGCTGGAGCTCAATGTGTGGGGAGTTGGAAGAAATGAAGGCAGAAAAATTCACCCAGAAGAAAACCGTTGGAGTTTTCCAGCCAGAGAGCAGTTCTGAACTGAAATGAATGAACCAGAACTAAAACTCTCAATTTCCTTCCTGCGCTGTAGGAAAATTGAAAATCTCAGTCCTCGTTGGATTCCAGTGGAAATAATTGTCTGCTCCCTTAAAAATGGTGAAGCACAATCGGGACCGTGTCCCACCTGGACA
This sequence comes from Pan paniscus, assembly GCF_029289425.2. Classification (NCBI taxonomy): domain Eukaryota; kingdom Metazoa; phylum Chordata; class Mammalia; order Primates; family Hominidae; genus Pan; species Pan paniscus. Next base: position 132,196,495 of record NC_073259.2, read on the forward strand.
TCTCCCTTCTGCCCCTGTGGCCGGCTCGAGGCCCCCAGCCCCAGCCTCTGTCTCCTGACTGCTGTCACGGTGCAAAATGCTTTTAAAAGTCCCATGACAGTGGCATTGGGATTTGGCTTAGGAAAGAATTGTTTTTTTAAAAAAACTCCATTTGTGCCTGTCCCAGAACAGCTCACTAAAACATGCTAGAGACACACAGGGCCTTTGCCTCACACCTTCGCCTGGCGTCTTCGGCCAACCAGAACCTGGCCCGTGAGACTCGTGATCTCCTTGGCTTCACCGGTTCTTGTCCTTCATCTACAAATCGCAGTTAAAAATGCATTACCCCCCTGTGACTGTTAGGCAGGTAAATAAAAGTGATACACACCGGAGCGGCTTCAAGTTCCTGGGAAGGATAGGATTTTACAAACCCATGTCGTGATCAGGAGTCGCATTGAGACAGGAGCAGCTGACTGTGTGGGCGTTGTGTACCCCGGTCCTCCTCCTGAAAACCCCAAGTCCTGTCAGTCCCAAGGGGCCATCTCCTCCTCCGTGGCTTCCCCAGCCTTGGAGTCTTGGGGGTGAGGGTCAGAGGCACCTGGAGAAACAGATCCCTGGAAATAGAACAGGACGGTAGAGGTGCAAGGGCTCCTCTGCGACTATTAATGAAGCACGGGAAAAATCCATTTGTCCCCAAGCCTTTGAAGCCGGCTGCGATAGAAGAGGCTGCCATTCTGTTTTTCCAAATGGGAGGAAACCCCTGTGCTGCTGGTGCCTGGTCCTGAAAAGAGCTGTGTTTTGGAGAGCAGAGGGAAGGGAGGGCGGCTTCTGCCCAGGAAAACAAAAATGGGGCTCCCAGAAAGGGTATTTGGGGAATGTTGTGGGGGCGGGGATTGAGATGTGTATTTGGGGACTGCAGTTTCTTTCTTTCTGTTTGAGACGGAGTTTCACTCTTGTTGCCCAGGCTGGAGTGCAATGGCACGATCTCGGCTCACTGCAATCTCTGCCTCCTGGGTTCAAGAGATTCTTTTGTCTCAGCCTCCCGAGTCGCCGGGATTACAGATGCCCGCCACCATGCCCAGCTAATTTTTGTATTTTTAGTAGAGATGGGGTTTCACCATGTTGGTCAGGCTGTTCTCCAACTCCTGACCTCAGGTGATCTGCCCGCCTCGGCCTCCCAAAGTGCTGGGATTACAGGCGTGAGCCATGGCGCCCGGCTGGGGCTGCAGTTTCTAAACCCTGTTTTATGAGGGTGGTTAGGACGTGGTATCTGGGGGCCAGCAGTGCCCTTAAGCTTGGCCGGCAGGGTGGAGGGCTGCCCTGGGACTGTGCTTCACAGAGCCACGCTCTGTAACTCCTTTGGCTGTGCCCCTCCCCAGGAGGGCGTGGAGTCCACCCAGAGCTTACAAAAGTCCCAGCAGGGCATGGTCAGACTAGAGAGAGCCCCAGGTGCAAACTTTAAGGAGGCACTCACATTCCAGATGGTGCAGGCGCAGAGGTGGAATCTGTGAGTGGGTGCCCCCTTAAACTGGGCTCCCCAGGTCGGCTCTTTTGCTTGCCCTCATCCCAGCCCTGGCCCTAGACAACTCCTGATACTTTAGGACCCCAGAATTCTCTGCCCAAATGGCTAGAGTCTGGGAGAGACCACCTTGCTGGGGTGAGGTGGCTGATACAGGGAGCATGAGGGGAGCACAGACACACAGGCTGGAGTGTCCACTCTGCGTGCATGAGGCTCCTTTTGTGTAGGATACACAGTGTAGATACAACACGTGGGGTGTGTGGGATATGTGGGGTAGGTGCATGTGTGTACAATGTGTGTATAATGTTGAAGAAGTATCCTTTATTTTTTGAGACTGCACCCTGTCGCTCAGGCTGGAGTGTGGTGGCATGATCTCGGCTCACTGCAACCTCCACCTCCGGGGCTCAAGCAATTCTCCTGCCTCAGTCTCCCAAGCAGCTGGGATCACAGGCGCATACCACCATGCCGGGCCAATTTTTGCATTTTTAGTAGAGGTGAGGTTTCACCATGTTGCCTAGGCTGGTCTCAAACTCCTGACCTCAGGTGATCCATCCGCCTTGGACTCCCAAAGTGCTGGGATGACAGGCGTGAGCCACCGCGCCTGGCCTGAAGAAGTATCCTTTTATTCCCACCCTGCTCAGTTTAAGAAAATTTACATCAGGAATCGAGTTTTTCTAACACCCTTCCCAATGTCTTTTGAGCTCATTTTACACATAATAAATATTTGGAAGCTGAGCGGTTACTAGTATTAGAGTTGCTGCATCTCCAGACATGACCAGAGTAGGAAAACCAGAGCGCACTTGGATAGATATTGAGTCTCACCCACATGTAAAGTGCTGCTATTGCTGCAATTACTCTTGTGCACAAAAACGAGAACTCTTTTTCTCGAAGTTCAGCAATTTAACTTTCCATCGTGGCAGCTCAGGAATCCAGGCGTGGAACACTTAGGTATCCATGTTCTCTGCTCTTCCATCTGGCTTCCTACAACATGGTGGCAGGACTTTGTGTGGATAAGTAAGCAGGTGAGGCCTCTGCTCAGTTGCAGGGTCCAGTGGGGCACCTGGCTGTCAGGTTCCAGGGACAGGCGGACCCCATGAGAGGAGCTGGAATAGTCTGTGTGGTAATGGGGTATCCTGGGGAAGAGCCATTGTGTGTGTGTGTGTGTGTGTGTGTGTGTGTGTGTGTGTTTGTATAGCTACCATGAGATTTGTGGTCTGTCTTCACAGTCACTAAAATAACAGATTACATCATTCTGGAGGTGGGATTCTATTTTATAATTTATTTAACAAATTTATTTTTCCAGATTATGCTTACATTTATTTTTTTCCATTACCATTAAAATAAAAACTATACATTTTCGATTTCCTTTTTTTCTTTTTTTTTTTTTTTGAGACAGAGTCTCGCCCTGTCTCCCAGGCTGGAGTGCAGTGGTGGGATTTTGGCTCACTGCAACTTCTGCCTCCCAGGTTCAAGCGATTCTCCTGCCTCAGCCTCCCGAGTAGCTGGGATTACAGGCACCCGCCACTATGCCCAGCTAATTTTTGTATTTTTAGTACAGACTGGGTTTTGCCATGTTGGCCAGGCTGGTCTCAAACACCTGACCTCAGGTGATCTGCCCACCTCAGCCTCCCAAAGTGCTGGGATTACAGACATGAGCCACTGCGCCCAGCTACATTTTCAATTTCTTATAGAACTTATATGCATCTGGATATCCATAGATATCTGTAGATTTGAGAAATAGTTTTTTCTTTCCAGCTTTAGTGAGGCATAATTGATGGACAATGAATTGCATGTATTTAAAGTATACGATGTGATGGGTTTTGACAGATATATGTACCCAGGAAACCAGCACTGTAATCAAGATAATAAGTGTTTTCATCCCCATCCCCCAGCTGCTAGATTCTTTTTGGTGATGTATTTAGTGTGTGTGTGTGTGTGTGTGTGTGTGTGCGTGCACGTGGTGTACCACATGTTTTGATATACATATGTATAGTAACATGATTGCAACAGTCAAGCAAATTAACACGGAGCTGGGATTTTAAAGACCATGCTATCCTTTCTCTCACTTGGGAACTGAGTCCAGAGAGAGGACGGGTGGTCCACAGCCACTCAAGTCAGATACCAGGGCTCTCGCCCCCCAGCGCTGACAGATGAGCCTGTCACTGCATCTGTGGTTGACCAGAGAAATAGAAAAGTTGCCAGAAGAGCCTCTAAAGAGTAACTTTTAAAGTTACGTGGTGCTGCTTTGTTAATTTTCCAGACAAATTAGCTTATGTCTCTTTTGGTTGCAAGTGACAGAATATCCAACGAGGTTAAGCTCTAACATAATTTATTGCCTTATTTGGCCAAAGTTGCAGGCTTTGGGTGCAGCTGGATGTAGGGGCCTCAACAGTGTCATCAGGATGTGGTTTGAAGCCTCTCTCGAATTCTTGTCCCCATCTTCTCCATGTTGAGTCTGTTCTTGGGCTTCTCCTGTGGCCACCGGCAGCACCAGTCTCACCAGGCGCTCACAAGATGGCACCACCAGTGCCCGCTCTTGGAAGAAAAGAGAAAACCGGGCCGGGCGCGGTGGCTCACGCCTGTAATCCCGGCATTTTGGGAGGCCAAGGCGGGTGGATCACCTGAGGTCAGGAGATCGAGATCATCCTGGCTAACATGGTGAAACCCCGTCTCTACTATACAAAAAATTAGCCGGGCATGGAGGCATGTGCCTGTAGTCCCAGCTACTCAGGAGGCTGAGGCAGCAGAATCGCTTGAACCTGGGAGGCAGAGGTTGCAGTGAGCTGAGATCGCGCTATTGACACTCCACACTGGGCGACAGAGCGAGACTCCGTTTAAAAAAAGAAAAAGAAAAGAAAAGAGAAAACTGGCGCCTGGGTTCCAGCATTCTCATTGGCTCCTGTGGAGTCATGTGTCAACCCTTGAGCCAATCACATGGCTGTGGGTCCCTGGGTTCCTGCTGCCTGGGTGGGGCCCCATCTGAACCCCTTCTCTGAGAGCTCTTGGGTGTGGGTCCCTGGAGGGAAACTGGGGGCTGTTTAGGAAGAAAACCAACATGCCCGAAGTCTGCTGGATCAGTGAACCCGATTATGATAAAATAAAAATATCGAGAACTCTCAAATTTGCCTAAACTTGGGCACCCCAGGTGTTTGCCCATTAGTGCCTCTGTATGAGTCACCTTGGTTTTCTAGGTTCATGGGTCTACCCCATGTCTCCACATTCTTAGATATTTATAAGAACCTTTCCACATTCAGAGTGGGGCCAGAGGAGGAAAAAACTTACTTGCTTGATTAATTAAATCAATTACTTAATACCCTAAAGCTTTCTGATGCTGTAAAGTGCAGGTTTCATATACTGGGCATGAGGGGTTTTCATAGACTCGACTTGTGTTGCAAATTAAAACAACGTTAAATTCCTTAGTAATCCTAGCAGAAAGGAAAAAAAAAGTAAGAAAAAAGAAAAGGGAAAATAAAACCCCTCTTATTTCCAAATCACTACCAGTGGAATTTAAAAAATTATTTACACACTTAGCTGTGAGTCCCTTTATACCTGACAGGTTTGGCAGTAAGGCTGGAGCAATAATTTAAAACAGAAGTTGGGAGTATGGATAATGAACTCCCTCTCTTTTCCAAAATAAATGTACCATCGGATCCACAAGAGAGGTGACTTTTCCTAAGAAAGGACTGTACGTTTGGGAGCCAGGGGCCCCTGATGCTGTGTGAGGTAAGCCGATAGCACAGTGTGTTACTGTCTGTGGATGCGAGAATGAAATGAGGGCTGTTTCTTTGATTTATAGTGGAAGGAAACACCAATTTCTTGTCACAGATCATTACAGTTGAATTTAGGTCAAACTCATATGCTTATATGGAATTACTAATGCATGGAGGTACTTTTTGCTTTTTGTTTTTAACTCGCCAATCATTATCTACAGGATTTTTCTGGGGGGAGGTGGGGGATGGAATTTCACTCTGACACCCAGGCTGTAGTGCTGTGGCGTGATCTCAGCTCACCGCAACCTCCGCCTCCCAGGTTCAAGAAATTCTCCTGCCTCAGCCTCCTGAGTAGCTGGGATTACAGACATGTGCCACCACGCCCAGTTAATTTTTGTATTTTTAGTAGAGACAGGGCTTCACCGTGCTGGCCAGGCTGATCTTGAACTCCTGACCTCAAGTGATCCGCCTGCCTCGGCCTCCCAAAGTGCTGGGATTACAGGTGTGAGCCACCGTGCCTGGCCATCGACTGAATATTATACTGAATTTTATTTTGAAAACAGAGAAGACTCCATTCTCTGCCTCCTGATGTACACATTCCGGAAGGGGTCATTGTTGGATGGTTGAGTGCATTGGGGTTATATTGAAATGGATTTGGGAAGGCTCTACAGCAAGGAAGAAATCTTGAGGTCTCTAGAATGTTCCTAGGCTGCTTCTCAGAGTGAGAGTCTGTAGTGGACACTGCCAGGGTCCAACCCATATCTCTCCAATGGCCATCATGCTCAACTCAACTCCCAAATACCTGCACCCTGGAAGACCACTTTTCCCAGCCAGCAGCTGGAAGTGCTGGGGGTTCCACTGCCCCCAAGAAACCCTCAACCAATGGCCCTAAGCAGTTGGTGTATAAATACCCCAGTTCCCTTGTTCCTCAGGTGGCATCATTCTTCTTTAAAAAGACTTCTTTATTTTGTAATTATTTTATTTTACTTTATTTTATTTGTTTATTTGTTTTTGAGACAGAGTCTCGCTCTGTCGCCTAGACTGGAGTGCAGTGGCATGATCTCGGCTCATTGCAACCTCCGCTTCCCGGGTTCAAGTGATTCTCCTGCCTCAGCCTCCCGAGTAGCTGGGTTTACAGGTGTGTGCCACCATGCCTGGCTAATTTTTTGTGTTTTTAGTAGAGACAGGGTTTCCCCATGTTGGCCAGGCTGGTCTTGAACTCCTAACCTCAAGTGATCTGCCTGCCTTGGCCTCCCAAAGTTCTGGGATTACTGACATGAGCCTCCGCGCCTGGCCTATTTTGTAATAATTTTAAACTTACAGAAAATTGCAAGAAAGAACTGAGAGTTTCCATATACCCTTTTCCCAGATTCCTCTAATGTCGAAATCTTGTACAACCACAGTACGATGATCACAGTGAGGGAACTGACATGGATATGATACTGTTAATGAAACTACAGACCGAATCCACATTTTATAGGCTTTTCCACGAACGTCCTGCTTCTGTCCCAGGATCCAATCCAGAGTCCTCCTCTGCCTTTAGCTGTTATGTCTCGAGTCTCTTCCTTGTCATGGTTTTTCAGTCTCTCATGACCTTGACATTTGTGAAAAGCACTGGTCAACGATTTTGAGAATGGCCCTCCATTTGGATTTGTCTGCTGTTCTCCTGTGTTCAAGACGAGGTTATGCATTTTGGCAAGAATGCCACAGAGGTGATGTTGTATCTGTCTCGACGGCGTTGTGTCAACGTTAAACCTCAATCACTCAGTTAAAGTAGTGCCTGCTGATATTCTCCTTTGTAAAATTTCTATTTTTTTCCTTTGTAATGAATAACTTCCTTGGGGGAGAAACTTTGAGACCTTGCAAATATCTTGTTTTTCTTCGAACTTTCGCCTACTGATTTTGGCATCCACTGGTGGGCCCTGCCAGCAACAATGGCTAGTGTGGTGTTTGCCTGTGTGACGATTTTCTATTTTCTTTATTTATTTACTTTGAATTTATTAATTTATTGTTTAATTTTATCTATTTGTATTTAAATTTACTGATGTGATTATTATTTAATTTATTACATTTATTAATTAGAATGCCTTTTTTAGGGAGGATGTCTCTTCTGGGTGGGGTAATTCCAGGTCGTGGACTTTGCACCATTGCCTAGTTTCCTCGTGGGGTCGACTCCATGGCCCGCAAGAGTAGCTTGCTTGAAACACTGGACGCCCCTGTGGCTTTCTTCCCCTCCCTGCCTTATTTGCTCACTCCCTGGGGATACATCCCACACCTTCCAAAGAGCATCGCTGCACTTAAATCCTGACTCAGGATCTGCTTCTTGGATAGTCCAAACCCAGACAGCCCCTCTCACAGTACAGCACTTCCCCCCACCCCCACAGATGGGACAAGGACGGAAACCAGGTCACTCCAGGGAGAGCCGTGGCTAGTGGAACAGCTCCACGGTGGAATGGGTTGAGGTAGAATCCAAAATCTGAATGAACCCTTTATTCCACCTATTCCCCAGCAGCCTCTTTTCTTTGTGAACGTTTCCCCTATATTTTACCTAAATGAATGCAGCTGAACAGACTGTGATTTAGAGCCTCTGGAAGACACCCAACAGAATGTTCCGAAAAATGCGATTATTTTTACACAAAATTGCCAATGTAAATTCAACTTCTTGTGACCAGCCTGGGATTCCCACACAACTGCATGCTGAGGTTGTTTTCCAGAAGGACCGAGGATGTCCAGCAGAGACTGATGGTGCTGTGAATAGCCCAAGGTGCTGTCTTACATTTTAGGCAGCCGAGGGGTTGACAAAACAAAGGCTTTGGAGCTAAGTGGTGGCTGATAGACTTTGGCACCAGCTTAAATCAGTGAATTTCACAGATTTTGGAACATCTAGCTTCTGATTTCAGAGACACGTGGTGTCCTGATCTCTGGTGTCTAGGAAGCTTGGCTGGGGGGATGTGTGGTAGTGTTTGGCTTAGTGGATCAACACACCAGATTAAACCACTAGATGGTCCCCCTCCCTCTTCCAGCCCCCTCCCTCCCCCAGCCACTGATTGCTGGTGAACAGGCAGTTTGGGAGGGCTCAGGTCAGGCATCTGCCTGAAAAAAGGGTCAGGGATGTGGATAAAACAGAGATTGACCCACTCTTCCCATTGAGCCTTTTCCCAGTTTTAAAATTTTCATATCATTTTCTGCTAAAAATATTCTTGAGGGAAAAAATATTTTTTTTTCAATTTTAGATTCCTAGGAGGACAAAGGGGGGAAAATGCATATGTAATGAGAGATGCAAATCTAGAACAAATTCACACTCCATTACCCAAAACATTCGTGTTATCCAAAGTCAGGTATGTTTGGAGATGCGGAATTTTTTCTAAACTTTGGAAAGTAATATGTTACATATATTGTATATTACAGAACACCCCTGACCCAGCAGGGTTTGGGGAAGAACTCTGTAATAGCACGTTATTTTCTGTAGTAAATTTCAGGAATAGTCACGCTAAGCTGGATCAATAAAGGCTCTAAGTCAACTCACATCACCTCAGTTCAGGTTTTGGTACCAAATGATTTATAAGAAAACTTGTGGTTTTAAGACCTTTCTTTTTTTTCTTTTCTTTCTTTCTTTCTTTCTTTTTTCTTTTCTTTTTTTTTTTGAGATGGAATTTCACTCTTGTTGCCCAGGCTGGAGTGCAGTGGTGCGATCTCGGCTCACTGCAACCTCTGCCTCCCAGGTTCAAGTGATTCTGCTGACTCAGCCTCCCGAGTAGCTGGGATTACAGGCACGCACAACCATGCCTGGCTAATTTTTTGTTTTTTTAGTAGAGACAGGGTTTCATCATCTTGGCCGGGCTGGTCTGGAACTCCTGACCTCAGGTGATCCACCTTGGCCTCCCAAAGTGCTGGGATTACAGGCGTGAGCCACCTCACCTGGCCTGAGACCTTTCTTGATTCTGGATGTGTGGATATGGGTAAGGGATTGTGGACCTATTTCTCCTTTCTAGCCTGACATTAGAAATTAGGCTGACCCAGAGAAGCCTGCAGTATTATTCCTCTTTGTTGGAAAAGTTTGCATCAACATCTTTGATCAGACCAACCAGAATCTGGTACAGAAGTTGCTTCCCTGTTTTTTTTGTAAGCCAAGGTGTGCTTTTGGGGAGGGAGACAGGAGTGCGGATGACCACGAGAGGCCTCTGTGCTGTGGGATGTGGGTGAGTGGGGAGAGGCAGGAAACTGAAACCTCTGCATGGGTTTGACCTCCCCTTCCCCAGAGTCCGGCCAGGTTCCGTAGGGCTGGCTACAAACACCACCACCTCGCTTGTCATCCTGAGGATGTCATTTTTGGGCAGCCAAGATACCCCAAAATGGCCTTATTTCCTTAGAGGGGTGGCTCAGAAAGGGAGAGCAGTTTGGCAATGAAAGAGACACACCACTGCAAGGAAAAATATACGCCCACTGTCAGTTTATTTTCATTGTAACCCCAGAGTCCTCTCGAGGGTGCTCACTGAGTACTATAATTTGCTCTGCACCATTTAGAGAAGAACAGAATTGAAACATATAAATAGGACTTTGAAAATAGCATGGAACACAGATCCTTTCTTTTTTTCCTTTGCAGAAAAGATATTTTGAATAAGTCTTTCAGGCTTTTTGATTTATAGGTTTGCTATTAACCGTGGCATTGAGCAGTCAAATACAAAGCATGCACGGCTGGAGTTCACTGGGCCCTGATGAGCAAGGTTTTCACAGAATGAGCAAGCCAGGGCTTGTGCTGGTTTCCTGCTTCTGCTGTAATAAATCACCACAAGCTTAGTGGCTTCGGACAACACTCATTTATTATCTCAGAGTGCTGGAGGTCTGAGCTCTGAAATGGGCCTCATGGGCTAAAGTCAAGGGGTCAGCAGGGCGCATTCCCCTTGGAAGCTCCCGAGGAGGACCTATTTCTTGCCTCTTCCCCCTTCTCGAAGCCACCCGCATTCCTCGGCTCGTGGCCCCCTCCCCCATTTGAGTCTTTCTGATGCCTCATCACTTTAAGCTTCTCTTCTGCCTCCCTCATCCATCTTTTAGGGACTCTTTTGACTACATTGTGTTCACCTGCATACTCCAGAATAATCTCATTATCATTATTATTTTGAGACAGGCTCTCTCTCTGTCACCCAGGCTAGAGTGCAGCGGCATGATCAGGGCTCACTGCAGCCTCGACTTCCCAGGCTTAGGTGATCCTAGCACCTCAGCCTCCCAAATAGCTGGAACTACAGGTGTGTGCCCCCATGCCTGGCTAATTTTTGTATTTTTAGTTGAGATGAGGTCTCTCCATGTTGCCCAGGCTGGTCTCAAACTCCTGGGTTCAGGTGATCCACCTTGCCTTGGCCTCCCAAAGTGCTGGGATTACAGGTGTGAGCCACCGCACCTGGCCATTCTCCTCACTTTAAAGTCCACTAATTGACAACCTTAATTTCATATGTAACCTTAATTGCCCCTTGCCATGTAACCTATTTGCAGCTTCCCAGAATTAGGATGTGGATATCTGTGGGGTAGGACCAGTATTCTGCCTACCACAGGGTGAATCCCAAAGATATGGAGTGAGCTGGCCATAGGAGAAGAAGGAAGATGTGGGCAGGGAGGAGAGAGACTATTGTGTATCAAATACCATTACTCTTGATAATGGCATGTATTAAGTGCTCACCAGTAGCTTTGCCCAGTACCTACTCTGCTCTCATCTAACTCTATGAAGTAGATACTATGACTCTCCTCATTTTACAGATGAGGGAAAACAGAAGCTTATAGAGCAGTGTTGTTCAATATGGTAACCTCGAGCCATATGTGACCATTGATGTTTAAATACATTGACTAATTAAGATGAGTTAATCAAACTGTGGCATTAGACAACACCTTAAGCCATACACATGTGGCTGTTGGCTACCGTATTGGACAGCACAGGTGCTGATCATTTCCATCACCGCAAAGTTCTCTGGGACAGGGCTGTTGTAGAGGATAAATATGGGTCCCAACATCACGTAACTGGAAAGTGGGAGAATCAAGATTAGAACCTGGTGCCTTAGGCTTAGAGCCTTGTCTTGGAATCACCCTATTACACGGACGTCCAGTATTCATTTCTCTGACCACATCTGGGAGCTTTGAAATCTGCCATATGTTGGGTAAAACTACTCTACATCTCAGCCACGCCACCCTTATTTAACACCTTCTTAAGAACACGTGGGTTCTGGCCACGTTTCTTGGATGTTTTCATTTAGCACCTGGCGTGAGTCATAAGAGGAAACCAAACGATGGTCAGCTTGGCCTTTCTGCTTCCCCAGTAGCTGCGCGGCACAAACTAGTTGCAGCTGTCTCTTTCCTAACCCTTCACTTGCCTCCCAAAGGTGGATGGAAGCCTCCTGGTTACCAAATGAATAAGAAGTGGAAGGTGACCGAGGGCCATGAATGATCAAATTAAAGGAAATGGCACGTATTCCTCAAGCAGCCTCCTTGTGCTGCAGTGTTGGCGGGACGAGAAGTGCTGCTTTGCCGAGCCCAGCATGGAAAATAATCCAATTTTCCTCTGACTTTTTCTGTTGAGGATTGCCAAAGAAGATGGCCTGTTTGGCTTCAATAATAGGAACAGCTAACGTTTATCCAGCGCTCAGAACACACCCTTGTCCTAATAGCTCCCCATGGATTAATCCATTGCCCTATGAGACAGGTGCTATTAATTTCACCTCCCCGAGGTCACAGGGCCAGTCATGGTGGTGCAGGATGTGGACCAGGAGGCCTGGCTTCAGGGTCTGGGCTCTTAAGCCGGTGTAGTACTTCTTCTCTACCTTGGGTATGTCAACCCGGAGGCCACTTTCTTCCCTTTTTCAGATGCCTGTAGTTTGCTGATGGAGCCAGAAACTGATGTGTCTGGTGTTGAAGAGAGGCAAGCTGGGTATGCCCAGCCCTGTCTGTGGTTTGAAGCAGGCTCTCCACCTCTTCATTGCTGGGTGTCAGCACTGGCCCCGGGAGGTCTCCAGGAAGGATCCGGGCCATGTTCCGAGCTACAGGGAACGGAGTAGAAGTGTGAACCAGGCTGAGTGTGGTGGCTCACACGCTTGTAATCCTGGCACTTTGGAGAGGCTGAGGCAGGAGGATCACTTGAGCCCAGGAGTTCCAGACCAGTCTGGGCAACATAGTGAGACCCCATCTCTACTAAAAATACAAAAGATCAGTTGGGCGTGATGGTGTGTGCCTGTAGTCCCAGCTACTCAGGAGGCTGAGGCAGGAGGATCACCTGAGCCCAGGAAGTTGAGGCTGCAGTGAGCCGTGATTGTGCCACTGCACTCCAGCCTGGGTAACTGGAGTGAGACCCTGTCTCCAAAAAAAAAAAAAATTTTTTTTAATTCATAAATGTATGGATTACACAGTCACTAAAACTGTCATTGATTCACTATTGTCTCTATTCCAAAGATTAATTATTAAGATTAATAGTTAAGATTAATATGAAGATTAATAATTAAGATTAATTGTGCAATAATAGTATTAAAACCAGAATGATAGGAATGAGAGTACATCTTATGATTTCTACTTTGAAAAAGAGAGGAATTTCATTTGTGGCACAAGAGTAATTTTAACAAAAACCCCAACAACCTGGGAGCATTCAGGGCTGGTTAAAATGAAACGTGGAGTCCAGCGCGCAGGCCACCTGACAAGTATTCCCCCCTGTTTCCACTTCTCTCTTGCCATGCTTTGGCTTGGCTTCCATCTCTGGGATTTTCTTTCAATTCATTGACTATTCAAAGGGCTTCATTTTCAGGTCATTTTCCACGTAAGACTTTAACCCTTTCTTGTCTCTGCTCATCAGCCTGAAAAGTGCTTCTTTATTGCCTTTCTTTTCTACTGGTATTGGGCTGAATTGTTTAAACTTTAAAAATATGTACATAACATTTAAGAGATTTTTTGTTTGTTTGAGACGGAGTTTCGCTCATGTTGCCTAGGCTGGAGTGCAATGGCGCGATCTCGGCTCACTGCAACCTCCGCCTTCCTGGTTCAAGCGATTATCCTGCCTTAGCCTCCCCAGCAGCTGGGATTACAGGCATGTGCCACCACGGCTAATTTTGTATTTTTGGTAGAGACGGGGTTTCTCCATGTTGGTCAGGCTGGTTTTGAACTCCCGACCAGGTGATCTGCCCGCCTCGGCTTCCCAATGTGCTGGGATTACAGGTGTGAACCACCATGCCTGGCCAAGAGATTTTTATAAATTACGAAGAACAAAGAAGAAAACAAAATAAACAAAAATGGTCCATATCTCCCATAATCCCTGTTTACATTTTGTTGTTGTTGAGACAGGGTCTTGCTCAGTCGCCCAGGCTGGAGTGCAGTGGTGTGTTGTGGCTTACTGCAACCTCTGCCTCCCAAGCTCGAGCGATTCTCCCACCTCAGCCTCCAGAGTAGCTGGGACTATAGGTTTATGCCTCCATATCTGGCTAATTGTTTAAAATTTTTTTTTCTAGGGACAGGGTTTCACCATGTTGCCCAACCTGATCTCAAACACCTGGGCTTAAGCAATCTGCCTGCCTCGGCTTCCCTAAGTGCTGGGATTACAGGTATGAGCCACCATGCCTGGCCCTGTTTATATTTTTTAAAACTCACTAAAATTTTTAATGCTTGATAATTTGAACAGTGCAGAAAAATCCAACACGGAAAATAAGCTCCTCTCTCCTATTTTTCCTGCAGATTCTGCTTCCTAGGACTGTGTAGATTTAGTAAATTAAAATACAGGATGTCCAGGTGAATTCGAATTTCAGAGGAACAACAAATAATTGTGTAACATAAGTATATCCCATTTAAATAATTTTTTGGTATAAGTATGTCCCATATATTGCATGGGTTATACTTACACTAAAAATTTTTCCTGAAAAATTATGGAGAAACACAAGGCTGGCAGCATTGTAGGAAATGGGTTTTTTCTAGGTCTAAGGGTTGAATGATACCTGCCACTTGGAATTCATGAAATTACTGGTTGTTGTTGAATCTTATTTCAAACAACAGAATTTGCTTTTTTTTTTTTTTTTTTTGAGGGAGGGTCTCGTTCTGTCACCCAGGCAGGAGTAGTGCAGTGGCGTGATCTTGGCTCACTGTAGCCTTGACCTCCTGGGCTCAAGTGATCCTCCTGCCTATTTTTTTTTTTTTTTTGAGACAGAGTCTCGCTTTGTCACCCAGGCTGGAGTTCAGTGGTGTGATCTCAGCTCACTGCAACCTCCGCCTCCCAGGTTCAAGCGATTATTGTGCCTCAGCCTCTGAGTAGCTGGGATTACAGGTGTGTGCCACCATGCCTGGGTAATATTTGTATTTTTAGTAGAGACAGCGTTACACCAATTTGACCAGGCTGGTCTTGAACTCCTGACCTGAGGTGATCCTCTCACCTCGGCCTCCCAAAGTGCTGAGATTACAGGTGTGAGCCACTGCACCTTCCCTGCCTCATTTTTTTGATTTTTTTTTTTTTTTGTAGAGATGAGGTCTCACTATGTTGCCCAGGCTGATCTTGAACTCCTGGGCTTGAGCAATCCTCCCACCTTGGCCTCCCAAAGTGCTGGAATTACAGATGTGAGCCACCATGCCCGGCCAGAATTTGCTTCTTATTTAGTGCTTAAAGAGCTGGTCAATTTAAATTTTCCTCATTACTGGATGTTGATCATGCTGATTTAGTGGACACAGGCAGGAGCTTTTCTCTTCCTTCTGCTGTTAAGCAGGATTCCTCCCAAGCCCAGACATCTCTGGATCATCTCTGGATGTTAGCTGGAAGTTGGACCTCAGCTGCAAGGTCATTATCATCTCCTCTGATCTTCTGTCCTCGCCCCCTCCGCTTCCAGTGTGGGGCTCAGCATGTGTATTTACTCACCTCGCACTGTTTGTTTTCAGATTGAATCCGTGAGAAGGAAGCAAAGGCCTCTGTGTGTTTACTTTGCCCTGTGAAAGCCAGCCCAGGGGGTCAACTCCCTCTCCCACAGCCAGTGCACCCACCCCCCACCCACACCGCCCCCTCAGAAACCTTGCCCCTTGACAATATTTTCAAACCTTATATATAATCTCGATCCATTTTAATGTTCCAATCCATTACACATACCCATGTGCACAGGGGTGAGAGTCAAAATATTTAACACCTGGGAAGGCCAGGAGGCTGACCCATCAGATCTGGTCTCAAAGCTGAGCTGTGTCCTGGAAGTCCCCTGCTGTGCCAGAATCAACATGAGAGTTTGGGGAGGGATGCCCCAAGGCAGTAGGGGGGCAGCAGGTGGGCAGCAGCTGTCTAACAACCTGTAAAAATGCATTTTGATCTCTTAACCAGTAGAACTGTAAGGCTGAGCACCAGCTGAATCTCAGCTTTGCATATGTAAGGCTGAAACCAAAGTTTCACAAAACAATACCTACCTTTGAAACCACCTTTGCAAAATTATAACTGAGGAAATGACAACAGTGAAAGAAATCAGACCTAACCGACTCCATCTCGCTTCTAACCTTTAAGCTGTCCTTGTTCATTCCTGGGCGTGGGCTGAACGAACTTTGGGATGGAATTCAGTTCATGGTTTGACTCTGACACAGAATTCATAATAGCCGTTTCCGGAAAAGACCCCCTGCTTGCCTGGGGACCAGTCTGCCTTTGCAGGACTAACAAATTAGCTACAAGATGAGAAGTTACAGTTTAGGGGTCATGCAGCCTCTGGCTCCAAGAGTCTAAACCCCCCCAGATTGCTCCTAGGAATAAGATCACTGTTGTAAAACCTAAGATCAGCGCTTGAGATATTTTGCAGACCCTGCATTCTGATGCACCAGCTACCACCACCCAGACCAGTCATCTGGCTCAACCAGTTCTGCTATCCCACCCAGGAACAGAAGACAGCAAGAAAAACTCACTTCAAACCCCTGATTCCATCTCCAGTCTGGCCAATCAGCACTCCCCATTTCCCAAGCCTCCACCCGCCAAATTATCTTTAAAAGCTCTGATCCCTGAATGCTCGGAGAGTCTGATTTCAGTAATAATAAAACTCTGGTCTCCCGCACAGCCGGCTCTGCGTGAATTACTCTTTATCCACTGCAATTCCCCTGTCTAGGCACCGGGCAAGGTGAGCCCATTGGGTGGTTAACTTTTACGTCTGTGACACATTCTGAGGTGTTTTGTCTACTTCTGTTTTGTTCTGTTCCATCCTATGCCAACTCATTCTGTCATTAAAAAAAAGAAAAAAGCTGACCAGGCGTGGTGGCTCACGCCTGTAATCCCAGCACTTTGGGAGGCTGAGGCGGGCAGATCACCTGAGGTCAGGAGTTCGAGACCAGCCTGGCCAACATGATGAAACCCCGTCTCAACTAAAAGTACAAAAATTAGGCGGGCATGGTGGTGGGTGCCTGTAGTCTCAGCTACTCAGGAGGCTGAGGCAGGAGAATCGTTTGAACCCAGGAGGCGGAAGTTGCAGTGAGCTGAAATCGCGCCATTGCACTCCAGCCTGGGAGACAGAGCAAGACTGTCTTAAAAAAAAAAAAAAAAAAGAAAGAAAAGAAAAATAAAAAAGCTGACCTAGACTTGCTAAATTGATTTAATAACCATGAATTGGTCTCGGCCAGTTTGAAACACTGCTGTGATCTGGTAGCTCTCAAACTGCTCAGTGCCTGAGACCTACCTGGGGCAGTCTGCTAGACACGTGGATCCTCCATTCTCATCCTGCTGGCCCAGAGCCTGCATTTTTGAAGACCCCAAAGTGATTCTGATGCAGGTGGTTCAGGAGCGACTCCAGATGGAAGGGTGCTTCCTGGCTGAAAGGCTCTGGTTTGGTTTTTTTCCTAAAAGCACAAGTACAATCATAATCCCAAGTGCTGCATTTTCCTTAGAACTAAACCTGCTCAGCACAAGGCATGTTGTTCCTAGTGACAACACTGATGGCTTTTGCCATAAAAACTGTCTTTGGGCAAGGTTATCTCCAAGGCCTGGAATTCGCCTGTGCCTCTGACCTGAGAGTCATCTGGTGCTCTGAGTGCTGCTTCTCAAGGCGCTGGGTGGGGAAGAGGAATTTTCAACTGTAGGATGCGGTTCACTCACCGAGCCAAGAATTATGGGTAGACCCCACATAACAGAGTAGACCAGTTGGCAACCCAGAACAAATTAGGAAAAATTGGCTCAAACTGTAATCCATCCTGCACACACTATTGTCTCTATTCATTCACTAACTCACGTATGCATTAACTCAGCTAGTTTTATTGAGCACGTACTGTGTGTCAGGCCTCAAGCTTCATCTCTGGGACACAGTGGTGATTAAGAGGTGGCCTTGCTTGCTGTGCCTACAGAGGGGCAGATGGAGGCCAGGTGTGGTGGCTCACGCCTGTAATCCCAGCACTTTGGGAGGCCGAGGCGGGCAGATCACGAGGTCAGGAGATCAAGACCATCCTGGCTAACATGGTGAAACCCCGTCTCTACTAAATATACAAAAAATTAGCCGGGCGTGGTGGCGGGCACCTGTAGTCCCAGCTACTCAGGAGGCTGAGGCAGGAGAATGGCGTGAACCCGGGAGGCGGAGCTTGCAGTGAGCTGAGATCGCGCCACTGCATTCCAGCCTGGGCGACAGAGCGAGACTCTGTCTCAAAAAAAAAAAAAAAGAGGGGCAGATGGGTGGCTTGCCAGGGGTGAAGGCAAGTCTTCCATCTCGTCTTCCTTTCCTCAACAAAACTTTGCTCAAGGCAGTCCAATCTCTGTGTAGCATGTAAATAAAATAAAAAAAGAGGCCCGGCACAGTGGCTCACACCTGTAATCCCAACACTCTGGGAGGCTGAGGCAGGTGGATCATCTGAGACCAGGAATTCAAGACCAGCCTGGCCAACATGGTGAAACCCTGTCTCTACTAAAAATACAAAAAAAATTCGCCAGGTGTGGTGGCGGGCACCTGTAATCCCAGTTACTGAGGAGGCTGAGGCAGGAGAATCCCTTGAACCTGGGAGGTGGAGGTTGCAGTGAGCTGAGATCGCACCACTGCACTCCAGTCTGGGCAACAGAGGAAAACTCCATCTCAAAAAAGTAAAATAAAATAAAATAAGAAACTGCTTAATTTCCCAAATAATAAATACATGATGTTCTTATGAAAATTCAGAGAATACTGTAGACTAAGAAGTAAAACATGTCTTGCCTTCCATTCACCTTTCAATCTCTTCTTTCCCTAGAAGTTAACTATAGTATTGTTACCAGCTTGATGTATGTTTTATTATTATTATTATTAATTATTCAAAGACAGGGTCTCACTCTGTCACCCAGCCAGAGTGCAGTGGTGCCGTCATAGCTCACTGCAGCCTTGAGCTCCTGGGCTCGAGCAATTCTCCCGCTTTAGCCTCCCAAGTAATTAGGACGAGAGGAGCGTGTGGCGATGCCCAGATAACTTGCTTTACTTTTGGTAGAAATGGGATCTACTGTGTTGCCCCGGCTGGTCTCCAACTGCTGGCCTCAAGTGATTCTCCCAACGTGGTCCCCCAAGTGCTGGGATTACAGGCATGAGTCACTGCACCCGGCCATGTTCTAGTCGTTTCTTAACATTTATATACATGTATTAGTACTCATAGAAGTATTTGGTATTGTCTAACATAAATGGGATCATATGTACATATCATTCTGTAACTTGCGTTTTTGTTCAATGATACAATGTTTTGGATGTATTCTCATTTCAATTTGTGTAGTAGATAACAGATCAACCCCCCGCGTTCTTTCTGACTGATTCAGGAGTTAGATTACATGGTGTGCTTGTACCATAGTTTATTTCACTGTTCCCCAACGGACGGCATTTATATTGTTTTTGAGTTTTTGCGATTGCCGCAGATGCTGGAGTGAGCGTCCTTGTGGTACCTCTTTGCACACATTTGCTTATATTTTTCAAAGATGGACCTCTAGATGTAAAATTTCTGGTTCTAAAGCAGCAGTTTGTGGACTTGGCTGTACATTTGAAATACCTGGGGACTCTTTCAAACACCCTGTCAGGGCCACACCCCAGGCCCTTTTTTTTTTTTTTTTTTTTTGACGGAGTCTCACACTGTCTCCCAGGCTGGAGTGCAATGGTGTGCTCTTGGCTCACTGCAACCTCCACCTCCTGGATTCAAGCGATTCTCCTGCCTCAGCCTCCCAAAGTAGCTGGGACTACAGGCATGCACCACCACGCCCAGCTAATTTTTGTATTTTTAGTAGAGACAGGGTTTCACCATGTTAGCCAGGCTGGTCTTGAACTCCTGACGTCAAGTGATCCGCCCACCTCGGCCTCCCAAAGTGCTGGGATTACTAGAATGAGCCACTGCGCTAGGCCCACTGGACCCATTAAGTCTGAATCTCTGGGATGTGGAGCTGGTCCTCAGAATTTCTTCAAGAGCCCCCTAGGTGATTCTCATTTGTAGCCAGGGTAAGAACTACTTGTCTTAAAGTGTCTGCGTTTAAAACCTAATTGTGGCCTCCAACCAGGAGTGTAGAATGCCTGTTTCCCGGACCTTTCCCACACTGAACATTGTCAGACTTCTAGTTGTGAAAACCTAAGGGTGAAAAAACCAAACCTTGTTGTTGCCATGGTTTGCATTTGTCTTAACTACTAGCATGGTGGAGCAGCTGGTCAAATGTTAGGCAACCACCTTTACTTCTTTCGTGAATTTTTCGTTCATATTCGTTGCTCACTTTCTGTGTGTTCCTTAATCTTGTGTAGGAGTCTTTTATAAAATCTTAATGTGAATCTTTTGTTTTTATGTATGTTGTAACTAACTTTACCTGTAATGTGAACTTTGTGTCCTCTATTTTTTTTTTTTTTTTTTGAAACAGAGTCTCACTCCATCAACCAGGCTGGAGTGCAGTAATGTGATCACAGCACACCGCAGCCTTGACCTCCTGGGCTCAAGTGATCCTCCTGCCTCAGCCTAACTGAGTAGCTGGGACTACAGGCGTGCACCACCAAGCCTGGCTAATTTATATATATTTTATATATATATAAAAAAAAATATATATATATATATATATTTTTTGAGACGGAGTCTTGCTCTGTAGCCCAGGCTGGAGTGCAGTGGCGCGATCTCGGCTCACTGCAATCTCCGCCTCCCGGGTTCACGCCATTCTCCTGCCTCAGCCTCCCGAGTAGCTGGGACTACAGGCACCCGCCATCACGCCCAGCTAATTTTTTGTATTTTTAGTAGAGACAGGGTTTCACCGTGTTAGCCAGGATGGTCTTGATCTCCTGACCTCGTGATCTGCCCGCCTCGGCCTCCCAAAGTGCTGGGATTACAGGCGTAAGCCACCGTGCCCGGCCTAATTTTTTATATTTTTTATGGAGACAGTGTCTCACTATGTTACCCAGGCTGGTCTTGAACTCCTGGGCTCAAGTGATCCTCCCACCTTGGCCTCCCAAATTGCTGGGATTACCACGCACTTTGAGGCACCACGCTCAGCCTCTTTTATCTTGTAAACATTTTACATTTTAATTTCTATGTTTTTTCCCTTTATGGCTTCTAGGTTTCCTGTCTTGTTTTAGAAATCTTATTTACCCCAAGATTTTTTTTTTAAAAAAACACAACAACCATGCCCCCTTGAAACCTATCTCATTTATTTTCTTTTAATACTTGTGTAGGATTTTAAAAAAATGTTGTCATTTTAATGCATCTGAAATTTCCATTTGTGAACAGTATGTGGCAATAATCTAATTTTATTTTATTTTCAAGATGGGTAGTTAATTTTCCTCATACTGTTTATTAAATAATCTATCTTTTCCCTTGTGATTTAAAAATGTCATCTTACATACTAAATTTACATTTACATACATACACACATATGGTGCACATGTATACATGTGCATCCTCCACACACACAGCTTTTTCTAGACACCCTTTGCTGTTCCATCTATCTATGTGTTCAATCTGTATTGACACAGGGTGGATACTTTAAGTTGTAAACAACTACAAATTCAATGTAAACTGATTAAAACACTAAAACAAATGTGCAGCTCATAGCTGAGACGTTCAGGACCTCAGACCAGGCAAGATCCAGCAGCTCAGGTGATAGAATAAGGACCTGCTTTCTTTCTCTGTGTTATTGGCTCCACCTCCTTCATGTTGGTGCCATCTTGGTCTGAAGCCTGGAGCTTCCAAGGCTACATGCTTCCTTGATCATGTCCAACATGAAAAAGGGGGAGTCTACCTAAACAAATTCCAGAATTGGGTCTTGTTGTCCTTTGACTTGGTTTGATCCAAGAACTATGGTTGGAAGAATGGAATACACTGACTACCTTAAGCCAATCAAATCCCTGCTAGTGTTGGGGATGGGGCCAACCACACATTCATCCATTGGCTGGGATATTCAGGGTATTCTTTGGGAGTAGGAAGAGGGGGTTAGATGCTGGAGATGGCAAGGAATCATCAAAGCACCTACATGTACCAGTATCACACTGTTTTAATGGTTACAGCTTTGTAGTATGTTTTAACATCTTACTGTTGTTTTTTTACACAATTTTATAGCTTTTCATCTTAGATGGATTTTGGAATCAGCTTCTCAAGTTATATTTAAAATCCTTGGCCAGGTGTGGTGGCTCACACCTGTAATCCCAGCACTTTGGGAGGCTGAGGTGGGTGGATCACCTGAGGTCAGGAGTTGAAGACCACCTGGCCAACATGGTGAAACCCCGTCTCAACTAAAAATACAAAAAAATTAGCTGGACGTGGTGGCAGGTGCCTGTAATCCCAGCTACTTTGGGAGGCTGAGGCAGGAGAATCACTTGAACCCAGGAGGCAGAGGTTGCAGTGAGCTGAGATTGCACCATTGCACTCCAGCCTGGGCAACAAGAGCGAAACTCTGTCTCAAAATAAATAAATAAGTAAATAAATAAATAAAATCCTCCTAGGAGTTTTCTTGGTATTGCATTGAAGATCTGGATTCAAGTCAACATGAAATCATCATCTTTACAAGGTTGAACCTTCTTACCTAAAGAACTAGATAAATCTTCCTGTTTATTCAGATCTACTCATGGTATCCAATGAAGTTTTGTAATCATCACATAGGTCTTGGGAATTTCTTGTTAATTTTATACTTCATTATTCTTCATTTTTTTGTTGTTAATAAGATGGGTCTTTTTGCCCCTGGCATTTTGTAATTGGTTGAGGCTGCTGTAAAGGAAGTTTACTGGTATTTGTATATTTATCTTATATCTGGCCACTGACTGAACCTCTTATTGGCTATAATGCTTTTTCAGTTGGTTCTCCTCCAAGCAGTCTTCACCTCCTTTTCCTCCTCTGTGTTCTGCAGTTTGGCTCATTCTCTCCTCTTGGAATCATATGTAGTTCCTTAATTGTCAGCTCCCTCAACCTTCTCTTATAGTTTCTCCTTCTTTACTTTGCCTCCTCCATCCTACACTACCTTCCTTCCCCAAGAACGGTTCCATTCAATGAGTCAAAAACATTCAACACCTTCAGGTTTGGTGTGTAGTACGAAGTGGATAGTTTCCCCCACATTTCCCTTAATGTATAAAATTCTTTGTCGAATAAATTGAAGGCTGTCATTTACAAGCTGCCATACTGTAGGGTAGTAATTAGTCTTATACTTGTTATCCAGTTTAACTGTCTAACAGGGCCAGTGAAAATACCACCATGTTTCTGGAGAGAGAAACTCTTTTGGGGGTTATGGCAGGGTGTAATTTAACTCTCTTTGTTAGAGCTCCAATACATGTTTTCTTGCCACTGCTTTTGGAGATAGGGAAGCAAGTATTTTTGCCCAAAATTCATTAGATTTTTAAAAATTGCATATTTTACTCTTTATAACAGGCTAGATAGCATAGAAACAGGTTGCTCATTGCAACAGTTCGATAACTTAGAAATAAAAAGCATATTAATAATCCCCCTAACTCCCACCCCCAGGTAACAAATAGTAACAATTTAGTGTGTGCCCTGCTATGCCATGTTTATACATATGGACCTATTATAGGCTTTGGTTTTTTAAAGTAAATAAGAGTATACTATTCACATTACAACTTGCTGCTCTTTTTAAAAATACACCGTGTAGAATAGTTTTATTTTTACAAGAAAGTTGCAAAAATAGTACAGAGAGTTCTCATCTACTCTTCACCCTGTTTCCTCTATTGTACATTTGTCAAAACCAGGAGATCAACCCTAGCACGTTACTATTTTTTTTTGAGACAGAGTTTCGCTCCTGTTGCCCAGGCTGGAGTGCAATGGCGAGATCTCAGCCCACAGGAACCTCCACCTCCCAGGTTCAAGCGATTCTCCTGCCTCAGCCTCCTGAGCAGCTGGGACTACAGGCATGCGCCACCACGCCTGGCTAATTTTGTATTTTTAGTAGAGATGGGGTTTCTCCAAGTTGGTCAGGCTGGTCTCGAACTCCCGACCTCAGGTGGTCTGCCTGCCTTGGCCTCCCAAAGTGCTGGGATTACAGGCGTGAGCCACTGCTCCCGGCTGCACGTTACTATTAAAGAAGCTCCACACTTCTTTGAGCCATCACCAGTTTTCTCCAGTATTTCCCTGCTGTTTTAGGGAACCAGCGAAGACCCCAGGACATTCAGTTGTCAAGTCTCTTAGTCTCCTCCAATCTGAGATGGTTCTTTAGTCTATATCGGACTTTTTTTTTTTTAAGACAGATTTTCTCTCTCATTGCCCAGGCTGGAGTGCAGTGGTAGAGGCAGGGTTTCACCGTGTTGACCAGGCTGGTCTCGAACTCCTGACCTCAGTTGATCCACTAACCTTGGCCTCCCAAAGTGCTGGGATTATAGGCATGAGCCACCGCACCTGGCCAGTCTCCATCTTTTATGACCTTGATACTTTTGAAGAATACTGGCCAATTATTTTGTAGAATGTCAATTTGGGTTTTTCTGATGTATTTCTCATGGTTAGACCAGGGGTATATGTTTTGGGGAGGAAGATACCAGAGGTAAAGTGCCATTTCCATCACATCATATCAGTAGGACATGCTATTGACGTCACTGACGATGCTAACCTTGATCAAACGCCAGTTGTTTCTGAACTTAATATATCAGCTATCCCTTCAGGTGAACACCCTGCCCTAGTGCACTCTTTTTAGCAACTGTGTAATATTCCATACTGTTGATAAAACATGGTTCATTCCAGTCTTCCAAAGTTCTCATATACATGTGAAAATGAGGTGAAAACTCAGTTCACTGTGTGGATAAGAGTGATTCTCAATACGTGTGTTGAACTGGAATGACAGTGACACCTCTGTGTCACTGCGGGTGAGTTAAAGTTTTGGGGTCCCAGTACTGGGAGGCACTAGATAGAAGGTAGTTTCAAGGAGGGGAGGATGAATCCACAGAGGCTGACAGAACCAAGTGGGGAAGCTTCAGAAAGTGAATAAATAGGTGGAAAAAAGGATTGGGTGATAATTATGACTTGACTTCAGGTGAGAAAAGAAAATCATTATTAATGGTGGGATGCAGGGAATGCTGGGGGACCATGGAGGACCATGGGGAGGACTTTGGGAAGAACCAGATTAAACCCCAGCTTGATCCAGGCACTTCAAGATCATTCAGTGACATCTCCTTGGCTAATGGGGCAAATGGAAAAAGGAGTCTTTGGGGTAGGGTGTGGTGGCTCATGCCTGTAATCCCAGCTACTTAGGAGACAGAGGCTGAGACATGAGAATCGCTTGAACCCAGGAGGTGGCGGTTGCAGTGAGCCAGGATCACACCACTGCACCCCAGCCTGGGCAACAGAGCAAGACTCTGTCTGAAAAAAAAAAGAAAGAAAGAGAGAAAGAGAAAGAAAGAAAGAAAGAGAAAAGAAAAGAAAAGAAAAAAAGAAAAAGAACTTTTTGGAAGTCGGGAGGCCTGGGCTCTGTCTTTTGTTACATCATCTGTGGACCATCTCTGAGGGCAGGTGACAGCCCAGTGACCAAACTGGCAGCCAATGCGTAGGGTGCTCCAGGTGTTTTATCAATGGTGGCTCCTGCAGAAGCCAAGAATCCAAATATTTTCCAAAAGTTCTTTGTTTCACGTGGGGCGCTGGGGTTCCCCTTTCCACTAGATGAAGGCCTCTCCCCACCCCCACTCCCCCTTAGGAAATCTGGAGCCACACTGCAGGGTGGCTTTGTCATTGACATGCCAGCATTCCATACATGCAGAAGGATCACTCAGCTTTTGAAAGTGAAAAGTTAGGGTCACTGCAATTTCCCCTTCCTTTGGATGTTTGTGGCCAGGAGCTCTCCACACAGGCCCTTTCTTCTCTGCCTGCTCTCACCCTCCCCGTCCCAAGCAGACAGAAACCAGATCTCTCCCCCAACCCCCGAAATGAAATTTCAAATCAGGAACACGTGAGGCTTTGTCTAAAAGGTAACCGATGTCAGAGACAGCACATTGCCAATTCAATTATTCTCCTTCCTGCTGGAGACCGCAGCTTATTTCAAGCCTAATGATGGCATTTTGGGCTCACATGCTAATTTCATAGCTGTTTCCTGGGGAGGAGGGAGAGTTAGCCGGCCTTTCTGATGGTCATATCCATTGACGGTGGTGTTTTGCTGCTTCCTGAGCCGGTTCTGCAGAACTTCGGCCCTCAAACAATAATACCCTGGTTTCTTAAAATGATGATAAATGGTTAGATTAGGTCACTCCACATACGGCAACAAGAGTTGATGGAGACAGCCCAGTGCCTGAGCGCTTCCTGACAGCAGCATCCACACTCCTTGGAGTATCACCTCTCACCCCACCTGTTGGGAGGGAACTGGCTGTGTTGCTTTCAGAGAATGTGATAATTATTGTAAACCCAGAAAGTCTGAGGTCTCAGTTAACTTAGAAAGTTTATTTTGCCAAGGTTGAGGATGCACCTGTGACCTAGCCTCAGGAAGTCCTGATGACATGTGCCCAAGGTGGTCGGGGCACAGCTTGGCTTTATACATTTTAGGGAGACATGAGACGCCAATCAATATATGTAAGAAGTACATTGGTTCTGTCCAGAAAGGTGGGGGCAACTCGAAGCAGGGAGAGGGCTTCCAGGTCACAGGTAGGTGAGAGACAAATGGTTGCATTCTTTTGAGTTTCTAATGAGCCTTTCCAAAGGAGGCAATCAGATATGCATCCATCTCAGTGAGCAGATGGGTGACTTTGGATAGAATGGGAGGCAGGTTTGCCCTGAGCAGTTTCCAGCTTGACTTTTCCCTTTAGCTTAGTGATTTTGGGGGCCCAAGATTTTCCTTTCATATTATAAAGCTGGAGAGTGACTTTCTCTTTTCTTCTTCTTTTTTTTTTTTCAAATTGAGCTGAAATTCACATCACATAAAACTAACCATTTTAAAGTGGACAATTCAATGACATTTAGGACAGTCACAATGTTGTGACCACCACCTGTACCTAGTTCCAGAACATTTTCATCACCCTAAAGGGAAACCCCATATCCATTGAGCAGTCACTCCCCATCCCCCCTCTTCCCAGCCCATGGCAACCACCAATTTGCTTTCTGTCTCTATGGATTTACCTATTCTGGATATTTCACATGAATGGAGTCAGGCACTACGTGGCCTTTTATGTCTGGCTGCTTTTACTCTGCATCGTTTTTGAGGTTCATCCATGTTGTAGCTTGTGTCAGTGAGAGAGGAGAAAAAGGAACCAGTCAGGCAGGCAGTTAGGGTGGGTCCTTGGTTGAATTCTTTCAAACAAAAGAACAGCCTGAAAAATCAAGCTGCAGGCACAGATGAGGGAACTTGCACAGGGGGGCTTGCCTAAGATGCCCACAGCCGCACAGATAAGATTACACAGGTGACTTGCCCAGACAGGCCCACAGTGGAAAATTCCATCCCCTGACACATGTGCAGTAAGGGGAGCGAAGCAATATGGAGTAACTCAAGCTAAGGGCCCGCGTGCGCATTAGGAGGACAGGGTGGAGCTACCAGGAATTCATGCCTTATGCAAAGGAGGCACCCAGCCCTCATCGGTTTTGTATAAAAAAAAGTAGACTTTGCAGTCTACTGTAAAAACGGCAACCCTCTTTCAGGCCTGCTGTCTGCAGCAGAGAGCTTTCCTCTTTTGCTTATTAAACTTTAGCATGAATGTCACCCTTGGTGTCCACGTTCCTTAATTTTCACAAGACAAAGAACTGCAGGTGATACCTCAAACAACGACAGACTGCTACATTGTGGTGCATTCGCAAGATGGTAACATTAGTGCTTCATTCCTTTTGATAGCTGAATCATAGTCCACTCTGCAGAGATCACATTGATCACATTTTGCTTACCCATGTATCCTTTTAAAAAAATGTTTTCGTGGAAATGAGGTCTCACGATGTTGCCCAGCCTGGTCTCAAACTCCTGGCCTCAAGTGATCCTGCCCTGCTTGGCCTCCCAAAGCACTGGGATTACACGCGTGAGCCACCGCACCAGGCCTAACCATTTATCCATTGATGGGCATTTGAGTTGTTTCTACCTTTTGGCTTTTATGAATAAAGCTGCTATAAACCTTTATGTACACATCTTTTAGAGGAGTGAGTGATTTTTGAAACAAAGGGTCAAGAGGACCACTGTCTCCCCAGGAAACGTTTCTATGCTCTTTTCTTCCTGGCATCTTTACACACCAATTCTCTGCATTGCTTCCATGCATGGCCATTAACTGGATTACTGGGGATTCCTAAATAATGATGACGATGCCGTGAACCAGCCTCATATATGATCTTTGCTGCCTCTCACCACCATCCATGCCTAATAAAGTATTCCAGTGCTCCAGTGCTAATAAAGTGCCTACTTCCAGTGCCTAATAAAGTATTTCATCCATGCCTAATGGAGTGTTGCAGTGCTAGGAAGATGCTTGGAATGTCACAGAGGTGGGAATAGCTTAAAAGCAAGTACATAATTATTGTTAGGCTTAAGTGAGACTCCGGGCTTGGCCACTTACTTGCTAGGTAGTAGCCTCAGGTGAGTCAGTGAACAACTTCTCCAAGCTGTTAATGGGTATTTGCAAACCAAACACTAAAGATAACACCCACCTCCCAGCATTCCTGGGAGGGGCCAGTGAGGTGAGGAATAGAGGATACTGAGTCAGATGCTCGGCACAGGGTGACAGCCTATCACAGAGGGGACTTTTCTTATTCTGAATTTTTTTTTTTTTTTTTGAGACAGAGTTTTGCTCTTGTTGCCTGGGCTGGAGTGCAATGGTGCGATCTCAGCTCACCGCAACCTCCGCCTCCCGCTTTCAGGTGATTCTCCTGCCTCAGCCTCCTGAATAGCTGGGATTACAGGTATGTGCCACTATGCCCAGCTAATTTTGTATTTTTAGTAGAGATGGGGTTTCTCCATGTTGGTCAGGCTGGTCTTGAACTTCTGACCTCAGGTGATCCACCTGCCTCGGCCTCCCAAAGTGCTGGGATTACAGGCATGAGCCACAGCGCCTGGCCTCTGATTTTTTAAAACAATGGTAGGTTTGGTGTTAGGCTCTGTGCATACTGATTCAGGGCTAGCCAGGAGATTTTGCAAACGTGATTTTGCAGTCTAGGATGTAGGACTGATTACAGGGTGATGTTGTTAGATATTTGGGAATTATTTGAGGTGTTCTGTGTCTTGAGAGTTCAACTGTCCTTTTTTGGAGCAATGTAGCCGTATTTTTGCAAGGGGAAGAAGACAAAAGACTGGCTTGAGTTCTCGCTCATCTCTCTGGATCTTTCTCTCTGTCATCCTTCTGGCTCTCTCCCTCTCTCTTTCAGACCCACTTCTGAATCAGGCTAAACTTTGTGTGACCCCATACAGCTTATATGTGACACCAGTCTTTTCTAAACACAGGCTGAGTTCAAAATTCATTACAGAAACACCCAGAACGTCTGCACGTGGTTATCTCTGAATTGAATCGAGCCAGGAATTTGGGCCCTTTTTTGTCTTAACCTTATCATTATTGGCACTCGATCAGACACAGACTGGCAAGGCAAAGCTTTGTCTGTCAAGGCGAAAGACCAAAGGGCTGGGAAAAGATGAATTTCACATGTTTTGCATTTAGAACAGGTAGTTTCCCTAGCTGGCAAGGAAGCTGAGTGTGAACTTGTTGGTGTGAGGACTCTTTGTTGGTGTGATGACTCTTTGTTGGTGTGATGACAACTCTTAGGTGAGAATGTGTCAAGAAAGAAGCTGATAAAGGCAGAAGATGTTGGTTTTCCATCTAACAGTCATGTTCCCTTCTCCCATGTCTTACTCTACCAAGTAAGTGGCAGAGCCAGGAGTCTAACAATATTTGCTTGCTTTAAAGTGATTCCCACCTCCGTGACATTCCAAGCATCTTCCTAGCACTGGAATATTTTACTAGGCATGGATGGTGGTGGCAGGCAGCAAAGATCACGTAAGAGGCTGTTTCTTTCTTTCTTTCTTTTTTTTTTTTTTTTTTCGAGACAGAGTTTTGCTCTTGTTGCCCAGGCTGGAGTGCAGTGGCGCGATCTCGGCTCACCGCCACCTCTACCTCCTGGGTTCAAGTGATCCTCCTGCCTCAGCTTCCTGAGTAGCTGGAATTACAGGCGCATGCCACCATGCCCAGCTAATTTTATATTTTTAGTTATATTTTTAATTTGATTTTATATTCCTTGTTTAGGAATCCCCAGTAATCCAGTTAATGGCCGTGCATGGAGGCAATGAAGATAACTGGTGTGTAAAGATGCCAGGAAGAAAAGAGCATGGAACCATTTCCTGGAGAGATAGTGGTTTTCTTGACCCTTTGTTTCAAATTTGGATTGGTTGAAATTGTTGACAAAAAAGCCAAACAGTAAAATGTTTAAAGAGGTTTATTCTGAGCTAGTATGAGTGACCATGGCCTGAGGAACAGTCTCGAGATCCTGAGAAAATGTGTCCTACGTGGACAGGTTGTAGCTTCATCTTATACATTTTAGGGAGACAGAAGTTACAGGTGAAGACATAAGTCAATACATGGAAGGTATATATTTATTTGCCCCAAAAAGGTGGGAATCTCAAAGTGGGAGGGGAGGCTGGTTACAGGTCACAGGTGGATTAAAAGATTTTCTGACTGGCAATTGGTTGAAAGAGTTAAGCTTTGTCTGCAGACTTGAGGTAAATGCTTGAGTTAAGATAAGAGGGGTTGCAGAAGCCAAGGTTCTAGTTATGTAGATGAAACCTCCAGATGCAGCCTTAGGGAGAATACGGTAAATATCTCTTTTCAGACCTTAAAGGTGTCAAACTGTCATTTAATCTCTTCTACATCTGGGTAAGACCTAGAAAAGGAAGAAGATTCCCTTCAGTTGCAAATTTCTCCCACAAAAGACAACTTTGGGGCTGGGGCGCGGTGGCTCACGCCTGTAATCCCAGCACTTTGGGAGGCCGAGGTGGGTGGATCATGAGGTCAGGAGTTTGAGACCATCGTGACCAAGATGGTGAAACCCTGTCTCTACTAAAAAATGCAAAAAAATTAGCGGGTTGTGGTGGTGGGCACCTGTAGTCCCAGCTACTCGGGAGGCTGAGGCAGGAGAATCACTTGAACCCAGGAGGTGGAGGTTGCAGTGACCTGAGATCATGCCACTGCACTGCAGCCTGGGCAACAGAGCAAGAGTCTGTCTCAAAAAAAAAAAAAAAAAAAAAAAAGACGACTTTGAAGGGTCATTTCAAAATATGTCAAGAAATAGATTTTGGGGTAAACAATTTTGATTTCCCTCAGGGTCTGCTATCTGTCACGTGATGTTATATTAGAGTCAGGTTAGAATTCGGTATCTTATGGCCACAATGAAGTCTTCTGTCAACCTTATGATCCCTATTTTATTATTTTTATTTTATTTTATTTTATTGAGACAGAATCTTGCTCCGTTGCCCAGGCTGGAATGCAGTGGCGCGATCTCAGCTCACTGCAACCTCCACCTCCTGGGTTCAAGTGATCCTCCTGCCTCAGCTTCCTGAGTAGCTGGGATTACAGGTGCATGCCACCATGCCCGGCTAATTTTATATTTTTAGTATAGATGGGGTTTCACCATGTTGGTCAGGCTGGTCTCGAACTCCTGACTTTGTGATCCACCTGCCTCGGCCTCCCAAAGTGCTGGGATTACAGGCGTGAGCCACTGCGCCCGGCCTATGATCTCTATTTTAATGTTAATGCTGGT
The DNA here is from genome assembly GCF_029289425.2 of Pan paniscus. NCBI lineage: Eukaryota > Metazoa > Chordata > Mammalia > Primates > Hominidae > Pan > Pan paniscus. The sequence continues at coordinate 132,227,734 of NC_073259.2, forward strand.
CAGCTGTGCCTAAACTCCAACATGGAGGGCGAATAATGAGGTGTATCTGACCTCCCTTCCTGTCATGGTTGGGAATTCATTTTTTCAGGTTTCCCTTGGCCCAGAGTGGGTCTGCTCAATTGGTTGCGGGTGCTTAGGATGTTATTTTTAGTTTCCAAAGCAAACATATGGTTCCACTCTGTTTGCCCGTTTTTGGCTTAGGTAGGAACATGTGACCCAGTTGCAGCCAATGAGATGTCAGGAGAAGTTGGCTGGGGGCTTCTGGGAAATGGTTCTTAGCTCCTAGAAAGAGATACAAGGAAGAGATGGCTCCCTTCTCACCTCGGGATGTTGCATGTGGATGTTTGCCTGGAGCTGTGGCAGCTGTTTCGATGCCGTGAGGAGAGACATGAAGATGGCAGTGAAGACAGAAAGAACTGGAGTCCTCGATGTCATAATTGAGCTGCAGAATTAACCACCCCTCGAGCTGCCCTACCTCTGAATGCCTTGTAAAGGGAGAGGATAAATGTCTTTATCATTGAAGCACCTTTTGTTGTGTTTATTATTTGCAACCAAGCAGATCCTGACTGTTAGAATGCTTGATGCTCCATTTCATGCAGCTACGAGAAAAGGGTGGGACAGCTGGTCAGCCAGCTGAGTCTAGGGAGAATCCTGTGCTTATTAACCCATTGCTGCCTGCCTCATTGGCCTGTGCCTATAAAACGAGAGATGTTGCTTCCTTTTTAGGTCCACATCATGATAGCACACGCCTTCACCAGCCTCTGAAGGAAATGAGAATCTTTACAACAATCCCGTGGGGAGTTTCGAGAGGGCCCCTTACAGAAACGGTGGAACAGGAAGCACTCAGTCTCTTTTCTTCAAAGCTTCTCATCTGAATGAGGCTGCTCTCTCCCTCTGCCTCATGTGTTAAATGGGGATAGCATTAGGGGAAGTTTGCATCTGTAGGCCATTTTGGAGGAGTGACCTAGTGACTGCAAAACGCTTAGAACAGTGCCTAGCACGTAATAAACACTCAGCAAATGTGGCTGCTGTTATAACTAATTTTTTTGTTTGTTTTGTTTTGTTTTGAGATGGAGTTTGGCTCTTGTTGCTCAGGCTGCGGTGCAATGGCACCATCTCAGCTCACTGCAACCCCCGCCTCCCAGGTTCAAGCGATTCTTGTGCCTCAGCCTCTCGAGTAGCTGGGATTATAGGCACCCACCACCATGCCTGGCTAATTTTTTAAATTTTTACTAGAGACAGAGTTTTACCATGTTGGCCAGGCTGGTCTCGAACTTCTGACCTCAGGTGATCCACCCATCTTGGCCTCCGAAAGTGCTGGGATTACAGGCGTGAGCCACCATGCCCAGCCCGTTGTAACTAATTATTCTTCTCTTTGTCTTAGACAGGGATGTATTTGGCCTTAAATGGCACACAGTCTGCAATGCTTGAGGGATGTCCCCTAAGAGGACTAAAGAACTGACAAAGGAGAAGAAGGAAATAATGGGACAGGAGGAAGCAACAGTGAGAAGAGGAGGGGAGTGGGCAGGAGGAAATAAGGACAGGAAGAAAAAGCGGCCAATGTAGGGGAGAGAGGGGCAGCTGGTCCCTGGAGCCGTCTATGTCCCTGGTTTGCAGAGAACATTCCCAAGGGAGTCGTGTTCCTGTTGCTCATTAATTCCCTGGTCAACTGGCCCCTTGTCGGGCTCTTGCCTGGAGCAGTTGAGTGTCCTCTAACTGGGAGCAGCTGAAACTTAAAGGGTTTTGCACCGTGTGTTGTTTCCGGAGCTCCCTTTTTCCTGTGGCTTCTGTTTTTCTTATTAAATGCTGCTGCTGAATTTGCAGCTGAAAGAAAGACAGAAAGACTACTGAGGAAGGCCTTGCCGCCCTAAAAGCTTCAGTGGAGCAGTGGGTCTCCACGCTCGGAGGTGCTTTCTGGCTGTCCAGTTTACAAATGAACTGGCAAGGCAAGCTAGACCTTTCATCCAAGAATCCAGATTAATGTTGCCTCTGAGTGTTTGAAGGAGCCATGAGGTCTGACTTACGCATGGCTCTTTCTTCCTGGCAGAACCTGATAGGTCTGTTTCTGTTGTTATATCTGGGGAGCTTCTCACCAGGAAGGGACAAGCTTGTAAAAAACTTGGTGAGTTTATGTCTGGTCGGCAGTCGCAGGAATATTGGACCAGTTGAGGGAGGTTCTGGGACCCCTACATCTTTCCACTGCTTCCTGAGCCAGAGAGTGTAAGGGGAGAGGAAAGAATTCGCTCTTCTCTGCTGAAGTCCAGAAGCTGTAATGGGGTAACAGCCAGAACAGGGGAGCCAGACTAGAGGCTTGGATTTTCTGCTTATGAGTGCACCCCCCAAACATCCATAACTCCGTGGGCCTCCCAGGGTTGAAGCAACAAGCCACAGGTCCAGCACTTGGCTTTGGGACACCCGGTCTCAGCAGTGGCTGTGTGTCCACCCATACGTTTGTTACTCAGCATCACTGTGGCCACTGCTGACTGATACTTATGAGGTGCTCAAAAGTCACTGACAAAGCAGCTGCCTGAGCTCACCTTGTCCTCATCACCTTTTCTCCTTTCCAGGCCGTACTTGGTGAGAGTCTTCATGGACCACGGTGCTGCACGAGGTGATTGTGTTTGCAGAGGTTTTTTTGTCCTTGAAGAGCACTTAGGGCTGGAGAGCAAGACACATGCTGACGAGCAGAAGCTGACAGGCTTGCTGCCATGTGGGAAAGTCCTTGGACGAGTTGTCTGCTTGCGGAGAGGTGTCTGCGGCTCAGGTAGGGTGTCCCAGCTTGGTGGGTCTCTGGGTTCCAGAGTTCCAGAGTTTATTTGGTGAAACACAACAGGGGTTATCACTGTGGCCCATGGCAGGGCTGAGCTGCCAACTTGATGCCCGTTGTTAGGAACAGATGTAAATCGTGTGTCCGGGTGAATAAGCCTCACTGTGGAGCCTCCATGCTGTAGAGAACTGGAGGAGCCAGGTTTGCAGAGTCTGCAAGGCGATTGTGTCTATGCGAGGAGAAATCCCTCACTCGGAGGGATTGCATTCCAAGAGGGCTGGGAAGTGAAGCCCAGTCTTCGTGACTTCTCTTTTCAGACCCAGGAAACATGGGTTCTGTGTTCCCTAAAAGTACCTGGTAGACCATTTATCACGTGAGACCTAGTTATTTGTCTACTATATGCCAGGCACTAGAAGTAAAATGATGATGAAGTCATGGACCCTGAGTTGAGAGAGCTTGATGGCTAATGAGAGAGGTGATTACAATACAGCATGACGAATGAGATAACAGGAATAAGAGGAGGCTCATGCGGCCTAAGCATGATGGCTGGAGGGAGTCTTTTCCCAGGAGACAAGGGGGCCGTTGCAAGAGGAGGCCAGATGGGGAGGGGAGGGGCGCGGCGGGCAGAGGGAACAGCCCTGCTGAAGACAGGCAGGCTGGAGAAAACTCCATGTGCTGTGGACCTGGGAGTAATTAATTTCCCCTGAAAGCAGAGGGGGGCTGTTTTTCATGCTTATTTGTATTGTATATTTCATCTTTTGTAAAGTTCCCATTGTGTTTTAAAATTTCCCTTTGGGTTTTAAAAATGCCTGCACACATTCTTTGATACTCTTCCCTTCAAAGAAAGGAGTGTGGGTTGGATTTAACGGCCAGGTTCTAATGAATGAAGTTAAGTGGAAGTGCCTGTGTGTGACTTTGGAGACTAGGCAGTGGGCAGTGAACTAACTCTGTCTCTGTCTCTGTCTCTGTCTCTGTCTCTGTCATTTGCCCTGGAGGAAGTGAGTTGCCATGTGGAGAGGTCCACATGGTGAGAGACTGAGACCTCCAGCCAACAACCAGGGAGGAGCTGAGGCTCTCACTAACAGCAGAGGGTGTGACCTTGGAGGCCCAGGCAGGCCTTTTAGTGGCCACAACCCTAGCTTACCTCCTGACTGCATGAGACACCCTGAATTAGACCCTCCCTAGTTAAGCTGCTCCTGGATTCCTGACCTTCAGACAGTGTGAGATAATACGTGTTTGTTGTTTAAGCTGCTGAGTTTTGGGATAACTTGTTATGCAGCAGTAGGTAACTAATACACCAGTCCACATTCCCTGCTCACTTTGTTTGAGGGAGTGTTTGTCTTTAATTTATTTTTGGAAGTTCTTTATATATTAAATTATGAACCCTTGGTATATATATATGTTGTAAAAATTTTCCCATTGTAATCTTGTATATGCTTTAAAAAACATATATATGTATACTTTTTAAAAACCCAAATACCATTTATTATATTTTCTGCCTTTGGTGACATTTAGATATGTATTAGGTTAAAATTGCTAATATTCAATTGTTATTGACTGGCAAGAAATTAGACCTAATAGTCCCCACTACAAAATCATGTACATTTTTTCCCTGTATTTTTCTCTCCACACTTTTATGGTTTTATTTTGATATTAAAATTTAAGACCATTTGTTGCAGGACAGGTGAGCACCAAAACTGGGGCTTAGCCTGGGAGGATTCTTGGCTTTGCCCAGGAAAGAATTGAAGGGTGATCTGGTGGTGTTAGACAGCAATATTTTATTCAATGGTATTTCTCCTTGTGGAGCAGGGCTAACTCATAGGTAGTGTGCTCAGAATCAGCAGCCTATGGGCTCCTGGAAACTGTGTTTATACCCACTTATACCCACTTTCAATAACATGCAAATTAAGGGGCAGGTTAATGCAAATTGAGGGGTAGATTATTTAGAACTTTCTAGAAAGGAGCAGTAACTTCCGGGTCATTGTCATGGAAAGGAGTGATAACTTCTGGGTCGTCGCCATGGCATTTGTAAACTGTTACGGGGCTGGTGGGAGTGTCCTAGGTTAATGAGCACTGAGGGCAGCCAGGGATCACTTTCATAGCCATCCGCTTGTTCCTGCCTGTTTCTTTACTTTATTCTGTCTGAACCAGATTCTGTCTCAGTCAACAGGGTTGTGCCCAGAAAATAAGTCCTGCTGGTTTCCTACCTCACCTTGACTTGTCTTTGGCTTCTTCCTTCACTTGCTTCTTAAATGATGCTATCTCCCGACCATAATCTATTTCTATCCCCTCTTCATATTCTCCTTGAGCAACCGTGTGCAGCCCACACATCTGCTCCCTCCTGTGATGATGGCTCCAGCTTCACTTCCCAGCCTGGACCCACTCTCCAGGGTGGGCTAGGCATCTCCACTTGGGTGCCGGGAGACATTGTAAATTCCACATCTCACCCTCAAACATGTTCTCACATTCCCATTTCTTAGCAAACAGCGTCCCTAGACACGCAGATCCCAAATCCAAAAATCCTACACCCAGTCTTTCACCAGCTGTCACAGGCCACCAATTAACTCTTCTCTGAAGTGTCCCCAGCACCCTGACTCCCCTATCTGTCAACATGACCACTTCCCAAGTTGAATTCTTCCATGTTTTTCTCCAGAACAACAGCCGAGGCATCCTAAGAGGTCTTCCTGCCTCAGTTCTGATTCATATGGAGTGATCTTTCTAGACCCCCAAATGGATGCTGTTAACTCTACATCATTCCATGGTTTCACATTCCTGGCAGGACAATCTCCAAGGTTCCTGGCTTCCCATAAAGGCACAACCACCCTGAAGCCAACCATATTGGCCTCCTTGTGGTTTCCCAAATGTACCGCACTCCTCCTGGCCTTGGTGTTTGTCACACAGTTCTCTCTTCTGGGAGTCCCTTCCCCTTCCTTGCCTGTCAACATGGCCACTTCCCAGGTTGAATTCTTCCACATTTTTCTCCAGAACAACAGCCTTCAAAACTCAGCAGGAGCATCCTCTCCTCCTGCAATGCCAAGCCAACACTTCTCTGCTTCCACGACCTGCCCCCACTCCTCCATTACAGCATTCACATCTCATGGGACTGGCTGGCCACGTGTCTGGCTCCTCTCGGAGCTGCAGCTTCGCTGAAAGCTGGGAAAGGGTTATGTTCTGCAGATGCCTCTTTCATGAATTATGGAGCAAGTAAGCACTGGGAGGCTGCCGAGCAGGATTCTCATTTCTGCTGCGTGACGTTGTGCAAGTCACTTCTCAGGGTCTCAAAACATTTCACAAAGTTCCATGTTTTTGTTGTTGTTGTTTTTGTTGTTGTGAGATGGAGTTTCGCTCTTGTTGCCCAGGCTGGGGTGCAATGGTGCTATCTTGGCTCACCACAACTGCCGCCTCCTGGGTTCAAGCAATTCTCCTGCCTCAGCCGCCCGAGTAGCTGGGATTACAGGCATGCACCACCACACCCGGCTAATTTTGTATTTTTAGCACAGACAGGGTTACACCATGTTGGTCAGGCTGGTCTTGAACTTCCCACCTCAGGTGATTCACCTGCCTCGGCCTCCCAAACTGCTGGGATTACAGGCGTGAGCCACCGCGCCTGGCCTAACTTCCATGTTATTAAGGAAAAAAGGTAGAAATAAAAAACATGCCTAAAGAATAAAACAAAAGGCAAAAAAATTTCTGTTGTTTCCCCTGCCCCAACACATACAGCCTAAATACTTCCTTTCTCGTATGAGGAAATCCTATGTAAAAGGACCAGATTAGTTTTTAGTTATTTGAAACATCTGTTGAACTAAGGAATTTTGTACCAGCGAAGCAATGGTGGTGAGGGAGGGAGGATTTGGGAGTTGCCTCGTTCTCTAGACAAGTTGGGGGAGAGAATGAGGTTTGGCCTTGGGTAGAGTGCTGTGGCTTTGTTGGGGGAATGCAGCTTAGGAAAGGTGAGTAAAGCCACAGAGCAGGTGAGTATGACCCCAACAGATGGGATGGTTAGGAATGGGAGGCTAGGGACAGCTGCACTATCTTCTAAATAAATGTCTCTCAACCTGGGGAACATGACTATGTGTTAGAGCAGTGGTCCCCAACCTTTTTAGCACCAGGGACTGGTTTTGTGGAAGACAATTTTTTCACAGACTGGGCTGGAGGGCGCAGGAATGGTTTCGGCATGATTTAAGTGCATTACATGTGCTGTGCACTTATTTCTATTATTATTACGTACTCATTATAATGTAGAATCAGTGGGAGTCCTGAGCTTGTATCCCTGCAACTAGATGGTCCCATCTGGGGGCGACAAGAGACAGTGACAGATCATCAGGCATTAGATTCTCATAAGGAGCACAGAACCTAGATTCTTCGCTTGTGCAGTTCACAATAGGGTTCTCACTCCTATGAGAACCTCACGCTGCTGCTGATCCGACAGGAGGTGGAGCTAAGCTTTGCTTGCTCACCCGCAGCTTACCTCCTGCTGTGTGGCCTGGTTCCTAATAGGACTGATACCCATCTGTGGCCCAGGGGTTGGGGACCCCTGTGTTAGAGAGTCTGAAAGCTCTCTCTGAGCTTTGAAGAGCACCTACTATGTGCCAGATATGTTTTAGTAGCTCATGACACAGCAGTGAACAAGGTAGACCCAAATCCTTGTCCCCTCGAAGCTGAGATTCTAGTGGGAGCAGATGGGAGATCTATAAGGTCAGCAAATAAAACACATAGGAAGATGAGTGGGGATCAGAACTTTGGAGAAAGAGATCAAGGGAGTGGGGGTAATGGGGTACTGGGGAGGGCTGTGTGCACCATCTCAGATGGGGGCCAGGAGGGGCCTCCCTGGGAGGGACATCTGCATGGCCTTAGAAAGGTCAAGACAAGGAGTGCTGGGTGTGGGTGGCGTGCGTGAGGACCAGCAGCACCGCCAGGAGGTGGGAGTGGAGGGAACGAGGACACCATTAGGAAGGGCAGGCAGCCGAGCGACTGGGAGGAGATGGGGGATCACACAGGGCCTCCTGGACCATTGTGAGAACTTAAGCTTTTGCAATGAGTGAGATGTGAGCCCTGGCAGAGTTTTGTGCAGAAGAGTGACAGGAACGGGTGAATGCTTTAAAAGGATCATGTCGCATGTTAAAATACAAGCTGGAGCATGTCACTCTTCTGTTTAAAGCCCTGCAATGGTTCAGCCTGAGATGCCAGTGGCCTTGCCGGGGGTGGACAGCAGGGGTTGCATTCTGGAGGCGTCCGGAAAGCAGAACCAATAGGATTTGCTGACAAATGGCACGTGTGATACAAATGACAGAGAGAAATTGGGGATGGCTTGAAAACGTTTGACTTGAACAGCTGGAAGACTGGATGGCGACTTTATACCTGGTTTCAGGTTTTTGTGTTGTAAATCACATTCTCTGATGCGTAGTTTAAATAAACAGCTTGAGGTGTCTTTGTAGGAATTTTAATGCCTCGCCATGGAGTCCAGCACATTATTCAAGTCTGATGAACTCTGGCTCAAAAAGGGTATTCCCGTGCAGCAGGACCATAGAACGTATTGTCCAAACTGGGGCATCTCGAGTGAAAAGACTGCTGTTTCTAATCACACTGGGACAACCCATGTAAACCTGGGCTGCCCCAGGCAAAATGGGATGTATTGATGGTTTAGTGAGTGATAGTTCCTGAAAACTGAAAGAGCGAGGCAAGAGGCAGAAAGATGGGAGAAGAAGGGAGAGAAAAAGGCAAGGATAGACCTGCCCACCGGCGAGGGTTGCGGGGCACGTTATCAGGAGGGACAGAAAGTGAAAGGCGAGGTTTCTTTTGCCCAGGGAGGTCTGGAATGGCGGGGGCCCTGCTGTGGGTGTCGAGCCCCCAAGTAGCTGCCATCCTCATTTTATCTGGGATGCTCTCTCTATCATCACTCCACTTCCAGATATGTCAGCTCCAGAGGGCAGTCAACACGCAAGACTGGACACAGGAGAAAGAGCTTGGGAAAAGGAAGTCTCTAATCCGGAGCCAAAGAGAAGAGCTTGTAACTGGTCACGCATGCCTGTGGGTCCAGGCGTCATATTTTGGAGGCAGCTCTCTTTCCTGAGACCCCCGGCTGTGAACAGGTCAGAGGGGTGGACTAAGCCGAATGGTGGTCCCCCCAGAAATGTGTCCACCCGGAACCTGTGAATGCGACTTTATTGGGAAAAAAGGTCTTTGCAGATGTGATTAGGTTCCGTGTCTTGAGTAGTAAACAAAGTCCCCTGCCCTCAGAGCTGATGCTGTAGCACCGTGACATCCCCGATGCTATGCTGGTTAGTGTGGGAGCTGGGAAAGAATGTGTCCCAAGGAGGTCCTTCCCACTCGACTTGCTGACAGCTCTGATGAGAACTGCAGGGCCTTCCCGTGTCTCTCCAAGCAAAAGCCAGAGCTTTTTCCAAGGTCTCTGTCACCACACACACCAGCCCATTCCCTCTCTCATCTCCTCGCATGCACACTGCCCCAGCCACCCCGGCCTCCTCACTGTTCCTGGAGCCTTCCAAATACGCTCCCTGCCTCAGGGCCTTCGCACCTGCTGTGGCCGTGCCTGGAACACTTTCCCCCTCAGCTTGGCTAAATCCCTGTGATCGCTTCCTGTTGCTGCTCTAACAGATGATCACAAACCGAGTGCTTAAAACAACGCACATTCATTATCTCACAGTTCTGGAGGCCAGAAGTCCAAAATGCATCTCACTGGGCTAAAATCAAGTCGTCCACAGGGCTGCGTTCCTTCTGGCGCGCTGTGAGAGGCTCTATTCCCTGACCTTGTCCAGCATGTAGAAACTTCCTGAATTCTTTAGCTCATGGCTCCTTCCTCATCTTCAAAGCGCAGATTCCAACCTCTGATTCTGTCGTCACTTCTCCTCTTCTGACCTGATCCTCCTGCCACCTCCCTCTTTTTTTTTTTTTTTTTTTTTTGAGACGGAGTCTTGCTCTGTTGCCCAGGCTGGAGTGCAGTGGTGCGATCTCAGCTCACTGCAACCTCCACTTCCCGGGTTCAAGAGATTCTCCTGCCTCAGCCTCCTTAGTAGCTGGGATTACAGGTGTGCATGACCACACCTGGCTACTTTTTTTTTTGTATTTTTAGTAGAGATGGGATTTCACCATGTTGGCCAGGCTGGTCTTGAACTCCCGACCTCAGGTGATCCATCTGTCTCGGCCTCCCAAAGTGCTGGGATTACAGGCATGAGCCACCGCGCCCGGCCATATCTATTCTTTATTACCTGCTTCCCGCAGTAAAATGCCAGCCCCAGAGGGCAGGGATCTTGACCATTTTCCTGCTTCCCCAATAGGAGCTCAGAGGATCTGAACAAGGGTGCTATTTATTGAAAGAAAACACGAGAGCAATTAGCCAGTGCCACCAACAGGCACGCCTAGCTCAGTCTCCAGACGGACGATTCCAGAATCAGACAGCTCTGTGCCGTTCCCCTGCACATGTGGCCTTGAAAGCAGCTGGCCCAGTGGCCTCGGGTTCCAGGCTTGCCACAGCTCTGCTCTTCCTGACCTCCAGCCTGGGGCCTGGGGCCTTTTTCCAGTTTCAAAATGGTAGTAAAAGGAAATTCAACAGCACTCCAGTGATGATGGGGTATTTTCTAAGACACAATTTTCTAAGTCTTGATGCTTCCAATTTCTGCCATCTCAGGAGCATTTGGCCATCTTTTGGAAGTGAAATCTGTTTTATTGGTCTTAATCTTGTTCAGTTGTTTCTCCGGGGCCTGCGCGACACTGTCAGGGCCTTGGAGGCAGCTTTGGCAGGACTTCTGGGGAAAGTGCCTACTGGTGATAGAAAAAAGTGGGGCCTTGGTCTGTTGGATTCCCAAAAATGCAGGCATTCCCAGCTGCTGGAGAGCAGGCACTCAGGGCCCCGGCTGCAGCTGCAGCTGGAAAAAGAAAAGGGAAAAAAAGGGAGGAGGAGGCTTTGAGAGCAGCTTTTCCGCACAGTTCCAGGAAGCTAGATTGGGTATATCCAAACGAGGTGGTTCATGGTAAAATCAGAAAAAAAGAAAAACCACAATGGAAAAGCAAGGGAAAGAACAGTTTCTTCTAATGAGAAACCCACAGAGGCCATGTGAGTTAATCCCACCCTCCCCTTCGCTAGTTATCTTTTTGCTGGGTTGCATAACTGAGGAGGGAGAAAGAACCTAGGGCTGAGAGTTGGAACACAGAGGTTTTGTTTCATTTTTTTTAATTAAAAAAAGTTTTATTTCCATAGGTTTTTTGGGGAAAAGATGGTATTTGGTGACATGAGTCAGTTCTTTAGTGGCGATTTGTGAGATTTTGGTGCACCCATCACTCAAGCAGTGTACACTGCACCCAATTTGTAGTCTTTTATCCCTCACCCCCTTCCCACCCTTTCCCCGAGTCCGCAAAGTCCATTGTGTCATTCTTATGCCTTTGCATCCTCATAGCTTAGCTCCCACCTATAAGTGAGAACATAGAATGTTTGGTTTTCCATTCTTGAGTTACTTCACTTAGAATAATAGCCTCCAATCCCATCCAGGTTGCTGTGAATGCCACTAATTCATTCCTTTTTATGGCTGAGTAGCATTCCATTGTGTATATATGCCATGGTTTCTTTATTCACTCGTTGATTGATGGGCATTTGGGTTGGTTCCACAATTTTGCAATTGCAAATTGTGCTGCTATAAACATGCATGTGCAAATATCTTTTTCATATAATGACTTCTTTTGCTCTGGGTAGATTCCTGGTAGTGGGATTGCTGGATCAAATGGTGGTTCTGCTTTTAGTTCCTTAAGGGATCTCCACACTGTTTTCCATAGTGGCTGTATTAGTTTCATTCCCATCAGCAGTGTAGAAGGGAACATGGAGGTTCTTTTTTTTTTTTTTTTTTTTGAGACAGAGTCTTGCTCTGTTGCCCAGGCTGGAGTGCAGTGGCGCGATCTCGGCTCACTGCAACCTCCACCTCCCGGGTTCAAGCAATTCTCCTGCCTCAGCCTCCTGAGTAGCTGAGATTACAGGCGCCTGCCACCACGCCCAGCTAATTTTTTTGTATTTTTAGTAGAGACGGGGTTTCACTATGTCGGTCAGGGTCAGGCTGGTCTCGAACCCCTGACCTCGTGATCCACCCACCTTGGCCTCCCAAAGTGCTGGGATTATAGGTGTGAGCCACCGCGCCCAGCCAACACAGAGGTTCTAACCGAACTCTGCCTTGAACATGAGCTGTGTGACTTTGGGTAAATCACTCACCCTTTCTGAGTCTCATTTTCCTCATCTGTACAATGAAGGGATAGTAATTATTCTAGCTTCTGAGACTGTGGGGAAACTCAAATGAAATAACATACAATATCATTAATATTAGCATCACTATTGTTATGATTCCAGTTTTACAGATGGAGAAAAAGGGCTGGACTGTTGAGACCTGGACTCCCAGGTCATTACTTCTAATTTCCAGAATCCTTGCTGGATTCCTCTTTTAAGGCGACTTATCTAAGCTAAATTTAATGGAGTCTATTTCGGCAATTGTTTAAAATTTTGAAGATTCACCTGAATAGCAGAACTTTCCTACCTAAAGCAAATAATATCTAATTTATAAAAAGTTAACTTCTCAAGAGCAGCACCTCTAAGTTCAGGAGGTTCATGTCTTTATAAATATGTGGTTTGTACTTACTATTTGGACATAATAAAAAAAGGGGTTCTTAACTAGGGAGAGGTTTGAAATAATGATTTCAGGATGTTATAATACACATTTGGTGCTTTTTAAAAAAAATGGAGTAGGGGGGAGGTTTGGCTGGGAAGAGTAACATTTCACCACCAAGTGGCTCAATTAGAGCCTGAATGCGAATTGCTTCTCACCTCCTATATTCATGCCTTTTGCAATGTGACCTTGAAGCTTCTCCAGTCCACAAGGTGGCAGATATTCACCACCTTCTGTGACTTGCCTTAGCCAAGAGAATGAGAAGAAAGTGATGATGTGCCAGTCCCCAAGCTAGGCCTCAAGGGCTGTTGTGTGTTTCCACTTAATCACTTGAGTCTCTGCCACCGTTGTGAGAACAAGCCTAGTTAGACATGTAGAGCACAGGTGAGACATCTAGCGGTTCCTGCTGAGGCCAGCCTGGATTAGCCAACATCCAGCCAACTCCTAGACATCTGGGAGAGCCCAGCCAAGATCAACAGAGCCTCCTACCAACCACCCCAGATGTGTGGGTAGTGAACGCTCACTGGTGTTTGCCTCTGAACTTCTGCAGTTGTTTGTTTTGCAATGATAACTGACTGATACAAGTACCAAGGCCACATGAGTCTCAGAGGAGCCATCGAACCCACCCTCCTTTACCAAATCCCCTCTGGGAGAAATGTCCTATTCCTGGAGTGTTATAGGTGCATTAAAGACTGTGCCTGACTTTGAGTGACACATGTGAGGTGTTTGGGAATGGGTTTGGTGTAGCCTCTGCTGCTGCCAGCTGGTGCCCTGCCCTGAGTGGCTTTCTGGGTGTGGCTTGGGTTGGGCTGGCCTGGAGGGGGAAGAACCACCTCATCTAGTTTCCCTGGACTTTGTGCCGGCTTCTGGAGGTTCCATATCCACTGAGTTCTGCAATAGGAAAAATAGTAATCATCATCATCATCATCATCATCACCATATATATTTATCAGGCCCTTATATACCAGGCATGAACTGGACTGTTTCCTTATGTTCTCTCATTTCTTTGTCACAATAGTCCTCTGAGGAGGGTTGTTACCCCCATTTTATAGATAAGTATATTAGTCCGTTTTCATGCTGCTGATAAAGACATACCTGAGACTGGGAAGAAAAAGAGGTTTAATTGGATTTACAGTTCCACATGGCTGGGGAGGCCTCAGAATCATGGTGGGAGGTAAAAAGTACCTCTTACATGGCAGTGGCAGGAGAAAAGTGAGGCAGATGCAAAAGCAGAGACCCCTGATAAAACCATCAGATCTCATGAGACTTATTCACTACTACCAGAGCAGCATGGGGGAAACCACCCCCATGATTCCAATTATCTCCCACGGGGTCCCTCCCACAGCACATGGGAATTATGGAATACAATTCAAGATGAGATTTGGGTGGGGACACAGCCAAACCATATCTTTCCACCCTTGGCCCCTCCAAATCTCATATCTTCATATTTCAAAACCAATCATGCCTTCCAAACAGTCCCCTAAAGTCTTAACTCATTTCAGCATTAACCCAAAAGTCCACAGTCCAAAGTCTCATCTGACACAAGGCAAGTCCCTTCCACCTATGAGCCTGTAAAATCAAAAGCAAGCTAGTCACTTCCTAGATAAAATGGGGGTACAGGTATTGGATAAATACAGCCGTTACAAATGGGAGAAGTTGGGCAAAACAAAGGGGTTACGAATCTGAAATCCAGTGGGGCAGTCAAATTTTAAAGCTCCAAATGATCTCCTTTGACTCCATGTCTCACATCCAGGTCATGCTGATACAAGAGGTGGGTTCCCACAGTCTTGGGCAGCTCCACCTCTGTGGCTTTGCAGGGTACAGCCTCCCTCCTGGCTGCTTTCACAGGCTGGCATTGAATGTCTGTGGCTTTTCCAGGCGCATGGTGCAAGCTGTCGGTGGATCTACAATTCTGGGGTCTGCAGGACAGTGGCCCTCTTCTCACAGCTCCACTAGGTAGTGCCCCAGTAGGGACTCTCTGTGGGGCCTCTGACCCCACATTTCCCTCTGCACTGGCCTAGCAGAGGTTCTCCTTGAGGGCCCCACCCCTGCAGCAAGCTTCTGCCTGGGCTTCCAGGCATTTCCATACATCTTCTGAAATCTAGGTGGAGGTTCCCAAACCTCACTTCTTGACTTCCACGCACCTGCAGGATCAACACCACTTGGAAGCTGCCAAGGTTTGGGGCTTGCACCCTCTGAAACCATGAGATGAGCTGTACCTTGGCCCCTGTTAGCAACAGCTGGAGCAGCTGGGATGCAGGGCACCAAGTCTCTAGCCTGCACACAGCATGGGGACCCTGGTCCTGGCCCACAAAACCATTGTTTTCTCCTAGGCTCTCAGATCTGTGATGGGAGAGGCTGCCATGAAAACCTCTGACATGCCCTGGAGACATTTTCCTCATTGTCTTGGGGATTAACAGTCTGCTCCTTGTTACTTATGCAAATTTCTGCAGCCAGCTTGAATTTCTCCTCAAAAAATGGGTTTTTCTTTTCTACTGCATCATTAGCCTGCAATTTTTCCAAACTTTTATGCTGTTTCCCTTTTAAAATGGAATGCTTTTTTTTTTTTTCTTTTTGAAATGGAGTCTTGCTCTGTTGCCCAGGCTGGGGAGTGCAGTGGCATGATCTTGGCTTACTGCAACCTCTGCCTCCCGGGTTCAAGCGATTCTTCTGCCTCAGCCTCAGTCCCAAGTAGCTGGGACTACAGGCGCCTGCCACCATGCCTAGCTAACTTTTGTATTTTTAGCAGAGACGAGGTTTCACCATCTTGGCCAGGCTGGTCTTGAACTCCTGACCTCGTGATCTGCCTGCCTCAGCCTCCCAAAGTGCTGAGATTACAGGCATGAGTCACAGCGCCCGGCCTGGAATGCTTTTAGTAGCACTCAAGTCACCTCTTGAATGCTTTGCTGCTTAGAAATTTCTTCCACCAGATACCCTAAATAATCTCTCTCAAGTTCAAAGTTCCACAAATCTATAGGGTAGGGGCAAAATGCCTCCAGTCTCTTTGCTAAAACAAAGCTTTGTTCTAGTTCCCAATAAGATCCTCATCTCCATCTGAGACCATCTCAGCCTGGACCTTATTGTTTACATCACTATCAGCATTTTTGTCAAAGCCATTCAACAAGTCTCTAGGAGGTTCCAAACTTTCCCACATTTTCCTGTCTTCCTCTGAGCCCTCCAAACTGTTCCAACCTCTGTTACTCAGTTCCAAAGTTGCTTCCACATTTTCAGGTATATTTTCAGCAATGCCCCACTCTACTGGTACTAATTTACTGTATTAGTCCGTTTTCATGCTGCTGATAAAGACATATCTGAGACTGGGAAGAAAAAGAGGTTTAATTGGATTTACAGTACAATCATGGTGGGAGGTGAAAGGCACTTCTTACATGGTGGTGGCAAGAGAAAAATGAGGAAGATGCAAAAGCAGAAACCCCTGATAAAACCATCAGATCTCATGAGACTTATTCACTACCACAAGAACAGTATAGGGGAAACCACCCCCACAATTCAAATTATCTCCTACTGGGTCCCTCCCACAATATGTGGGAATTATGGGAGTACAATTCAAGATTCAAGATGAGATTTGGGTGGGGACATAGAGCCAAACCATATCAATGAGCAAAGTGAGGCTCAGGAGGTGACTTCATGTAATTGCCCAAAGCCACCCAGCTAGAAAGTGCCGCAGTCAGCTTTGAACTCAGACAATCTGCTTGAGTGAGAATCCCAACTCCACCACAGCTGGTTGTGTGATCTTGGGCGAGGCACTTCACTCCTCCAGACTCAGTAACCTCCACCAGGAAACAATGGTAAGAATAGCTCCTCCCTTATTGGGTTGTAGTGAGGACTGAAAGAGGTACTACTTGGGAAGGATTTGCAACATGATCTGGTGTTCAAGAAGCACTCTAATTGTGTTAGCTACCACTATCATTGTTATTATTGCTGCAATTTTTATTACTCAAGGTCATGCCTTTTCTCCCCCAGGGTCAAAGGTGGTCTCACTCAAGGTGAGAGAAGGAACCATGAACTAGTGGGGTTTTTCTTTTTCTTTTTTTTGAGATGGAGTCTCACTCTGTCACCTAGGCTGGAGTGCAGTGGTGTGATCTCAGCTCACCATAACCTCCACCTCTCAGGTTCAAGCAATTCTTGTGCCTTAGCCACCCAAGTAGCTGGGATTACAGGTGTGTGCCACCACACCCTGGCTAATTTTTGTATTTTTAGTAGAGACAGGTTTCACCATGTTGGCCAGTCTGGTCTCGAACTCTCGACCTCAAGTGATCCACCCGCCTCGGCCTCCCAGAGTGCTGGGATTACAGGCGTGAGCCACCTAGCCTGGGGTTTTTTCTTTAATTTGGGGGAGGGAGGGGAGCTTTGGTTCTGACCACAGAGTGTGAACAAATTTTGGTGTCTGCAGCAGAAGTAGACTAAGGTGACCCATTGTCCTGGGGTGATGTCTGTGACGGAGGGGTTTCCTGGGATTTGAGACTGTCAGTGCTAAAACTAGGAAGGTCCTGGGCAAACCAGGACAAATGTGTTACCCTAGAGCCGATCCGACCTGCCTGAAGCTGTTTCCCTGGGCTTGGTTCTGGCTTCCAGAGGTGCCACTTACAGAGGTTTCCTTATAATAAACATAGGTTAGATTAAAAGCAGAGAGGAGGGGGAAGGCAGCTCTCCTCTCAGGAGGAAGGTGGGCAGTGGCTGCTAAATAACAGACCTCACCTTAATCCAGGGGGCTGGATTAATCCAGGTGTCCCTGGACAGCAGCCTGGACCTCTGCATGTGTCCCCTTATTGGGTCCCAATTTTCCATCGTTCTTGAGGCTTCCTCCAGGCCCGCTCTGGGCAGGCAATAGAACTGCCTCTTCCTGAGAGTTCTCTGCTGCTCTGATCCCGAGAAGGAAGCTGGGGTTATTGGGAACCTATGGCCTGTCACAGCTGCCTTAGGGATCGTGCACCTTCATCTCTCCATGTGAAGGCACACAAAGCCCTACTGTTTGGACAGGTCAGGAGTGCCGGCGCCCCTCCTCTGGTTTCTGGTCACACACGATGGCTTAAGCTTGGAGACTGTGCTGTGCAGGAGACAGATTCCGCCGCCTCCCCCACTCGGGTCTGTTTTTCAGCCGTGGCTCTGGCAGTGGGTCTGATTTTATCCTGCAAAGTGATGTCCTGTGACCGTTCGATAGTTCCCTGAGTCACTCAGTAAGCCAGTTGGACCCCATCTCCCTGCCCTCTTGCGAGTGTCGGGCAGAGCCATGCTTCTTTGTCACCCCTCTTTCAGGCTCTCACGTTCGCCGGCTCATCTTAGAGCTTCCTGAATACACGGGAAGCTTTCGCATCCCACAGTGTTCCCTCTTCCAGCCTGGTGCAGAGGCTGTGTGGCCTGACGGTCAGGAACCTGCGCTCCAGGAACCTTGGTTCTGCTACTTAGCAACTGAATCGGGCAAGTCTTTTCACCTCCGAGATCTCAGTTTCCTCAACTGCAAATGGGAAACAAGTATGTTCTAGTTATCCATTGCTGCACTAAAAAATCACCCCAAAATATGGTGGTTAAAACAATAGTTGGTTACTATTTCTCACGGTTCTATGGTGTATTAGTCCGTTTTCACACTGCTGATAGAGACATACCCGAGACTGGGCAATTTACAAAAGAAAAAATTGGACTTACAGTTCCACATGGCTGGGGCAGCCTCACAATCATGGCAGAGGGCAAGGAGGAGCAAGTCCTGTCTGACATGGATGGCAGCAGACAAAGAGAGAATGAGGAAGACACAAAAGCAAAAACCCCTGATAAAACCATCAGATCTCATGAGGCTCATTCACTACCATGAGAACAGCATGGGGGAACCGCCCCATGATTCAATTATCTCCCGCTGGGTCCCTCCCACAACACAGGTGAATTATGGGAATACAATTCAAGGTGAGATTTGGGTGGGGACACAGAGTCAAACCATATCACAAGGTATGAGTAGACGAGGCTGTCACTGTTCTTGCTGACAGTGTCTCCTGAGGCTGCAGTCAGATATTGGCTGGAGCTAAAGTTATCTGAAGGCCCACCTGGGCTGGTGTCCAAGACGGCGCACTTCTACAGCTGGTGGTTGATGCTGGCTGTGGGCTGGGAACTCAGCTGGGGTTGTTAGCATCAGTGCCTATACCTGGCCTCTCCATGTGGCTGGACTCCAAGAGGGAATGTCCCCAGAGCAAATATTTCAAGAGAAGAGAAGTAGAAACTTCTAGACCTCTTCAAAGGTAAGCACTGGGATGGCACGACATGATTAGTCAAAACCTTCAAGGGGGTAGCATAGTTCCTAGTGTTCGGGGGGAATGGCAGTGTGTACAGGGAAGGGACAAGTGGATGGCAGGCTCCCACAGAACATAATATATCCTGGCATATATCACAGAACAACACCCAGTCCACAGTGCTGTGGCAGTGCTTTGAAGGGATATGCAGGGGGAGTGTCTGGCATGTAACATGCATTTGTGAAATGCTGCTTGCTCCCAGCATTCACTGTTAAAGAAGCAGAGGCTGGAAGAGTCTTGCCTATGTATATCAGTCTAACCAGGCAGGAGTAAGGCTGGAATCTAGGGGCCCCATCTGCTGAAGCCAAGCTCTTGAGTGCTCCAGAGAATAACCAAAGACAAACTCAGGAACAGAATAATAATCATAATAGTTACAGGTATTACATATTATCTAATGGAGAATAAGATAACTGTAATAATATTAGCTGTAAGTATATATTATCTTATAGAGAATAATATAACTATAATCATAATAATAAGTATTATGTATTATCTAATAGAGAATATAATTATAATCATAATAGTTATATCTACTATATAGAAAATATTAACTATTTTATTAATTATATGCTATATATACTATATAATATATATAATATACTTAGCTATTATGTATTTGTTATGGTTTGACTGTGTCCCCACTCAAATCTCATCTTGAATTGCAGCTCCCACAATTCCCACATGTTGTGGGAGGGACCTGGTGGGAAGTAACTGAATCATGTCGATGGTTTCCTCCATACTGTTTTCCTGGTAGTGAATAAGTCTCACGAGATCTGGTGGTTTTATAAGGGAGAGTTTCCCTGCACATGCTCTCTCTTTGCCGGTCGCCATGTAAGATGTCACTTTGCTCTTCCTTCATCTTCTGCCATGATTGTGAGGCCTCCCCAGTCATGTGGAACTGTGAGTCCATTCAATCTCTTTCCTTTATAAATTACCCAGTCTTAGGTATGTCTTTATTAGCAGTGTGAAAACAGACTAATATAGTATTATATATACTACATTACATATAATTATTGCATATAATATGTATACTATTATATATGCCTTCTTGTATATAATGTATAACACTCTGTTATTACTGTTGATCACCCTTATTGCACCCTCATTCCCTTTGTAGAGCTGGGAAACTATACAAGTAACAGGAAGCCTCTCCTTGCCTCCCTGATGACAAAAGCATCTTCTGCTTTGCAGACCTGGGTGGCAGGGTGGGGTGGGGCCTGACTGATTACCAGCAGCACTGGGCTATCTCAACTTACCACACACCTTCAGTGTTGACCTTTAATGGCCGTACAGCACCCTGCTCCCCAGCCCTCCACACCTCTGATATCTCACCCAGCCCAGGCAGGCTGCAGGTTGTCAGGATCCATCTGCACTAGCATCAGGAGGCTGCCTTGGAGGCCCACGTGCTCCAGGGCTGATATTTACAAGCACTCAGCATTGGAGCTGCCTTTGTTACATCTAAAAAATATGGTAACTTCTGGGATGGGGCCAAGGCACAGAATTGCTCAGGTAGTGATTGGAGGACAGAGAAATAATAGTGGTAGAGATAAGAAACCTTGATGGTAGTAATACTGAACAGATCAGGAACAGCTGCTTTGCCACTTAATATTTCACAAGCATTGTAATCACTTCATCCAGTCCCAGCCCGTCTTACCGGTGAGATAATGAAGTCAGAGAGAGGGAATAATTTACAACATTCACATGGCTAAGAAGTGACAGCACCAGACCCCCGATGGAAATCACTCTAATTCCAAAGCCCCTACACTGACCATCCTCCACAAAACTGTCAACCTGTGCAAATACATAATTATTGAGTCCAATGGAATTTTCATTATATTTGTCTTTTTCACATAATATTATTTTATTAAGACTCATTCTGGTCCTTAAATAATCTTTGGAAACATGATTTTAATTGCTGTATAATATTTAAACACATGAATGTACCATAACTTGTTTACTCTCCTTTTTTTGGATTTTGGATTGTTTCTACTTTTTTTTTTTTTTTGAGACAAGGTATTGATCTGTCACCCAGGCTGAAGTGCAGTGGTGCAATCTTGGCTCTCTGCAACCTCTGCCTGCTGGGCTCAAGCCATCCTCCCATCTCAGCTCCTGAGTAGCTGGGATTAGAGGTGTGTGCCACCACATGCAACTTATTTTATTTTTTGTAGAGACAAGATCTTGCTGGGTTGGCCAGGCTGGTCTCAAACTCCTGGGCTCAAGCGATCTTCCTGCCTTGGCCTGCCAAAGTGCTGGATTACAGGCATAAGCCACTGCACTCTGTCTATTGGCATCATTTTTATGAGGTTGGGTGTTCTCTGGAGAGACCTTCCAATCACAGGAGAGTCTCAGAGATGATAATTGTGTCTTGACCGAGAAAAATGAGCCTCCACAGGTGCCCTTTCCTGAGAGAAGACTCCCCAGATCCAGGCCATGAACGCCTATTCCCAGCAAGCTCCCTCCGTGAAATCATAGTTTGCTTTGCACTTCCAAATGAGCAACGCCACCTCCCCGGCTGGCTAACCCATACCCTGTTTCAAATTGCTTCGGTTTCACATTCCACAGAGGTATTTCCTGATGTTCACTTCATCCAGCAGTGTTTGTCTAGCCCCGGGATTACTGAGAACCAAGAGACAACCCTAAATTTTTCTTTTTTTTCTTTTTTCTTTCTTTCTTTTTTTTTTTTTTTTTCACTTTCCCCTAAAACCCCACAGACTTTTGCCACCTGCCTTCTTTGACCATTCCATTCTAGCTCCCTTCGGGGTATTTTGGGAGAACCATCTAAAGAAAAGTCGTTTGGGATTTTTTTTTGGTTGTCTTCTCAGAAAGTGTTTTGAAATCCAATCTGAATCTCAAGTATGTTTTGAGTTGTGTTCAACTTTTAATGTTCTGTGAAAATTTGGATTTAATTAATTTCTCTTGCATTCGGAAACAGTGTGATACTTTTCTTTCTTCTGTTTCCTGGACCAAGGCCTTACCACATTCATGGAGAAAATGAGGTGGTGCGGAGTATTTTCTCATAAGAATTCATATAAAATGGGTTGGACAGGCATGGTGGTGTGCGCCTGTAGTCCCAGCCACTCGGGAAGCTGAATGGGAGGATCACTTGAGTGCAAGAATTTGAGTCCAGCCTGGGCAACATAGCCAGACCCTGTCTCTAAAAAATGATAATAATTTTAAAATGGATTGAAATTGTTGCATAAGGGGAAATGACCGATTTCTGACCCTAAGGCTATGCTAGCAGCAAACTGCAGGTGAATTTGATTGGGTGTATTTCAACCCCAAAGGGGAACTTGTCATGTCATCTGGTGTAGCTGACACTGGTAGTGATCTTTGTGACTTCATGGGCCAATAGGCCATGCATTTCCTTTGTGTGGTGGAGCCCCAGCCACTGGACTTGCATCTATAATGCTATGTGCATGAGTTTCCTCTTGCGACTGTAATAAACTGCCACAAACTTAGTGGCCTCAAACAACACAAATGTGTCACCTTATCCCAAGTTCCGGAGGGCAGAAGTCCAAAATGGGTATTATGAGGTTGAAATCAAGGCGTTAGCAGGGCTGCTCCTTCTGGAGGCTCTAGGAGAGAATTTGTTGTTGTTTGAGACAGGGTCTGGCTTTGTTGCCCAGGCTGGAGTGCAATGGCACGATCTTGGCTCACTGCAACTTCCGCCTCCCAGGCTCAAGCCATCCTCCCACCTTAGCCTCCTAAGTAGCTGGGACTACAGGTATGAGCTACCACACCTGGCTATTTTTTTTTTGTACTTTTAGTAGAGATGTTGTTTCACCATTTTGCCCAGGCTGGTCTCAAACTCCTGAGCTCAAGCAATCCACCCGCCTTGGCCTCCCAAAGTGCTAGGATTACAGGCATGAGCCACTACATCTGGCTTCTAGGAAAGAATTCATTCCTTGCCTCTTCCAGCTTCTAGAGATTGCCACATTCCTTGGCTTCCAGCCACATCACTCTGACTTGGGTTTCCGTGGTCACATCTCCTTCTCTGAGTCCGACCCCCCGGCCTCCCTCTTATAAAGGCCCTGGGACTACATTGGGCTGACTCGGATAACCCACTACCATCCCCCACCTCAAGATCCTTCACGTGACCACATCTGCAGAGTCCCTTTAACCATGTGAGGTCAAATGTTTGCAAATTCTGGGGACATCTTTGGGGGCCGTTATTCAGCCTGTCCCTCCAGGCTCAGGCTCACCACCCCAAATGCCAGGACATCCCAACAATTGCCTGTCAGTGTTGGGAGAGGAAGTGTTCCCCTGCCATGGATTCCAGCTCACAACCTCTCTTCCACAGCGAGTAAGTGTGATCTGGTGGTACAGAGGTGATACTTGAGGACACTTCTGAAATATTTGCGGGGCAAAGTGAGGCGGGGGCATGCCCAGATGGTGGTGGCATTTCCTGTGGGAGGAGGCCCCACCGGGGAATTTCACTGTCAAGAGACTAAGAATTGAACCTCAACCTGAGTCATCAGAATGCCTTCGGGCTTCAGAGTCTCCATCTCTAAGATGTGGATGAGAAGCTGTCCCTGGGGTTCTCATGTGAATTAATGGAGGTGAACGTGAATCCAATAAAGCGCCTGTCATCCTAGCACTTTGGGAGACCCATGCAGACGGATCACCTGAGCTCAGGAGTTTGAGACCAGCCTGGCCAACATGGTGAAACCCCATCTGTACTGAAAATACAAAAATTAGCCAGGTATGGTAGTGCATACCTGTAATCCCAGCTACTTGGGAAGCTGAAGTGGGAGGCTCTCTTAAGCCCAAGGAGGCGGAGGTTGCAGTGAGCCAAGATCCCACCACTGCACTTCAGCCTAGGTGACAGTGAGACCCTGTCTCAAAAAAAAAAAAAAAAAGAAATAAAGAAAAAAAGAAAAAAAAGAAAGCGCCTCGCCTGTGTCCTATGATCATGCTATCGCCATCAGAGAACCTTAGTATTGGCATATGAAGATATGAAGACTGGGGTGATATTGCACACTTCATAATGAAAGCCTGAAATAATCAACCTTTTAGATTCTAGTTAAAAAAAAAAGCAACAAAAACAAGCAAATGAACCCCCTAAGGACCAGTTAATCAGAAAGGAAAGCCCAAAGATTGTCTACCTCCCTTTGCACCTGGTGGGGTGGGCACCTTTGCAGAACCATGCCTGGTGCTGATAGATTTGGTGGACTTGTGGGGCCAGTTTCAAAAGTGCTGTGGGAAGCCGGGTGGGGAATTTTCAGGCTGCTCAGTGGCAGACACGATGGTGTAACTCCAGGCAAAGATCTGAATCTTGGCGATTGGTTTATTTGACCTGCCTAGTCATCTGTTCACTTCCTTCATCTCCTTTCTCCCAAATCTACCCTGCTTGCTGAGCTCAGAAGTCTCAGGGACAAAGCTCTGGCTTCGGCGTCAAACACCCCTGCATTCAAATCCCAGCCCCATTCCTTACTAGCTGGGTGACTTTGGGCCAGTTACTTAACCTCTCTGATCTGAGTGCTAAATTGTTGAAAATGCAAACAGTCGAGAAAAAGTGCTTATGGGAGTTTCTAGGACATAGAGGGTGATCGGTGAGTGCTAGTTTCTTTCCCTCCTGTTGGGAGATATTTACTCAGTAGAGTCTCATGAGAGTTGAGCTATGGTGGTACAGGAAACAGGTCCTGTTAGACATATTGAGAATGTGTGTTCCCATCTTGGCTTCAGGGCCATTAATCTCTCTAGGCCTCCGTTTCCTCATTTCATCAGTAAAATGAGAACAAAAATGGTCTCTCTGACCTCATAAGGATATTCAAGAAAATAAGGTAGTGATCTTTGGAAAATCAAGTATAATAGCCCATTATTGAAGAAAAAGAAAAGTATTCATTTCCAAAAGCTTTCAGGATGTACATATGTTCTACATTCTCTTTAAAAGCATTTGTTTTTCTTGGGAAAAAAATGAAGCCTACAGCTTTTAATGATCAACCACAATGGTCACCATCCATTTGAGAATAATACACACTGATCACGTCCCCTGGCGTGTGAGCTACCCGCGGAGTACTAGCAAGCACAGACTTCATGGTTGTCCTATGTGCAACTGACCTTGACCTCTGATGCTGTGCATCTTGGCACAAAACCAACAGCTTCGTTTTGCAGAGAGCCCATTTACGGGGCATCCTGGGCTGGGGGGTGACTCAGCAGAGGAAAACGTGGCCACCCGGCCAGCTTGGAGGCAGCCACTTCAGCCAGTTCCAGAGGAGGATGTGTAAGAATGGTCAGCCCCAGTGGAAGACCTTTCCTGCCAGGTCAGCGGCAATGATTTCATGACCAGTGGGCCCACCCTGACTGCACAGCCGTGGAAAATCCTCCAACAGAGATGGGAAAGAGAAAAGGGAACCCACCCTACCCAGAGATGAGGCTGGGCTGAGCACAGATGGTGCAGGCTGAGAAGGGCACTGCCAAGAAGTACAGAACGAAGGAGATACTTCCAGCTGCCACCAAGCTGCTGGGACACGGGCGTGCTGTCCTTCTGGTGACAATGAGAGCCATCCGAGGGCCACCCTTGGGATATTGTGCAAATGGCAAGTATTTCAGATGGCCTGTGGGTGTCCGAGGGAAGGGAGCAGTTTCAGGGCTTCTGTTTGAGAGAGTTATTTTTTTTTAATGGAAAAAAACACCACCCGCTTTGCCTGTGGAATCGTCAGAAGTTGGTGATGATGACAGGAACAGGATCTCAGAATAGGAACCAGCTGGAGATTCATATGGAGAAAAACAAAGGTCTTGATGATTTATTTTTCTCTCTTCTCTCAGCATGTTAGCAAAACAAACAAACAAAAGGGGAAAAAAAGCTTCAATGAACTCTTAAGAAACAAAAATGAAAACACACAGAGCATCTAGGGAATCAGCTTTGCCCTTCCCCGCTCCTGCAGGATTGGAGGGAACTGTAATCATTGTGACCACTGGGAATACTGGCCTCTGCCATAACACTCCAAGAGGCAAGCCCTAAATGGCACCACCAGGCAAAATGGCAGGCCAAGTGGAAAGGCAGGAAGCGGCTTCCACTGGCTACAAACGCTTGGCTCAACACCACGGGCTGTTTCTGACCATGGAGAGGGCAGCACCTCCAGCTTCGCAGGGGCTGTGTTCTGGGGACAACCACAGACATCTCCCACCTCATCCCTCCATTCATACCTCCCTTTCCATAGACAGTCGGGGACTCTAATAATCCCCAGCAATGAACCTGGGCCGAGGTGGTCATGGATGGGTGGTGGTCATCGGTCATTGCTTTGTGGGATGTCAAGCTGGAAGACAGGAAGGGTGAAGACAGGGTAGCTGTGGGAGCGCTACCCTCGGGGGCTTGCTGATTCTTATGCACTCTCTCTGGCATTGGAAGGACTTCAGACTGTTTCAAATTATCTATGAATAAATTTCCTTTTGGATCGTCAGGCAATCAGGCAGCAGAAGTGGAAGATGCCTCCTGAGCCAGCAGAGCCCCTCCAGGAAAATGCCTGCCAGACGCTGGGAACTTGGCTCGAGGTTGGGTCTTCACAGCCAAGGCTCTGGCGTGGAGATCAGAACGGAGGGTTCTAATAGCAACCAGGTGGATGCGGAAGGGCACCCGAGAGCCAGCATCCCTCCAAGGCAGAGCATCAGAAAATGAAAAGCCCTATGATTGCAGGAAATGATCCTGCAGTAGGAAAGACAGCGAACTTTGCCCCCAAGAGGAAAAACATACTTTTGCAAGAGATTTTCTACCAGAAATGGAAGTAAATTACAGAAAGCTGTCTTGTGTTCACAGTAAAATTCAAGGACATGTGACCTTAAAATGAGATAACATTTAGATGCAAAGACACAGGATTGCAATGAAAAGGAGACATGGCAAAGATGAAGGCAGAAACAGCCAGGGAGCTCCGTGTGTCTAGGAAGGCCCTGAGGAAATACACCTGAAAAACGGACAGCGGCATTCGCAGCAGAAACAAGTGAAACAGTAGAAAATTGAATCAATGATGTCCAGAAATGAGGGGGAAATCTATTGTTTGCCGAACAAGAGCCATGTTCCCACCTCAACATTTTCCAGGCTAATGGAATCCTTATATTCCTCAGAGTCCTGAGCCCTTCTAGGGGGCGGGCACTGGCCCCTCTTTGGCCCCAGGATGTGAATCTCGGTTGCTTAAGTCTACCACGGTGCTCTCATTCGCCTTCAGCAATGACCCTCTTAGGCCTGTTCATAGGATGCCCAGCCAGCCCGGGACTCGTGAGGTGGCCTCTGCAGGAGGACATGTGGAGAAGGGTCTCCTCACCAGGAGGAGGAAGCACGTGGAGGAAGCGGTTTTTTCTGAGACGTTATCTTACCTGCACACAATGCCTGTAACTATGTCCTCCCTCTATCCACCAAAGACGGCAGAGAAGAAAGAGGGAAGGAACCTGGATTTAAGCTGTGATGTTACTGAGTTAGCCAGTCCTGGAGTTTTCTACCTCTGCCCCCCTTGTTATGAGACACAATGAATATTCCTACTGTTTTAGTCACTTGCAGGAGGGTGTCCTGCTGTACGTAGCTAAAAATACCCTATCTACCAGCTGGGTGTGGTGGTGCATGCCTGTAGTTCCAGTTTCTCAGGAGGCTGTGGCAGGAGGATCACTTGAACCCAGGAGTTCGAGACCAGCCTGAGTGGCATAGCGAGACTCGGGTCCCTAAAAAATAAAAGGTGCCACATGCCTGCCTGTAGTCCCAGCTATGTGGGAGGCCAAGGCAGGAGGATCACTTCAGTCTAGGAGTTTGAGGCTGCAATGCTCTATGATTGTGACATTGTACTCCAGCCTGGATGACAGAGGGAGCCCGTTTCTAAAAAAAAAAAAAAGAAAAGAAAAGAAAGAAAGAATAGAGAAAATACCCTATCTAGGATAAGTTTAAGCAGCTCTCCTAGAATGCAGAAGGAGAGAAAACAAAAAGAGATGGTGATAAGACAAGAATGAGAAAAATGAGAACCAAACAATGGGCGACATCCTGAAGAAGAAACCAGAACAAACCCAGACAGGCACGATAGAAGCTGCGAAAAGAATGTGGGTCTGCAAACTGAAAATAGTGCCTGGCTGTGGGTCACACTCAGACGAATCCGTGTGAAGAAGACAGTAACACACTGGGCAGAAAGGCAAAGGATATGGACAGAATTCACAGGAAAATACTGTTCAAATGGCCCTTACGTTTATCAGCAGATCCCTGGCCTTCCTCCTAATAGAATTGAAGATCGAAACTAGACCCTGTTACCATTTCCACCGCCTGTCAGGCTGGTAAATGTGCAAGTTAGAGAGAATGCTGTGGGTCCTAAGCTGGGGCACCGAGGATGCTGGCCCATTGCTGGTAGGAACGTCAGGGCTTCAACCACACCTGGGGGCAATTTGTTAACATAACAAATGCACACACCCCTTCTAGGAATTTATCCTACAGTGATATGCACAGGTGTGAAATAACACTTGGACAAGGTTACATAGTGAAGCTTACTCCTAATAGCAGAATATTGGAAACAACCTGAAGTCCATTCATAAATTATGATCCATCAAAAACTAGACAACATTTAATATCCTGGCATAGAAACATCTCCAAGATGGAGTGTTAAATATAAAAGGCAAGATGTGAATAGCATACTGCCATTTGTGAAGAAAGGAGGAATCAATCAATATATCTATTTATCGATCAATTATCTATCAATTATCTATCAATCTATTATCTACTTATCTATTGATTAATTTTTTTCTTTTTTATTTTTTTGAGCAGAGTCTTGCTCTGTCACCCCCAGCTGAAGTGCAGTGGCGCGATCTCGGCTCACTGCAACCTCCACCTTCCAAGTTCAAGCGATTCTTGTGCCTCAGCCTCCTGAGTAGCTGGGACTAAGGTGTGTGCCATCATGCCCAGCTAATGTATTTTTGTAGAGACAGGGTTTCACCATGTTGGCCAGGCTGGTCTTGAACTCCTGGCCTGAAGTGACCCACTCACCTTGGCCTCCCAAAGTGCTGGGATTACAGGCGTGAGCCACTGAGCTTGGCCCTGATTGATTTTTTGACTTTCTATTATCTATCTATCTATCTATCTATCTATCTATCTATCTATCTATCTATCTATCTGTCTTATCCATCTGTCTATCTATGCATCTATCAATCATCTGTCCATCTCTTTGCTTGTTGTTAAGGACTGAATAGTGTCCCCCTCGAATTCATATGTTAAAGCCCTAACCCCAATGTGACTATATTTGGAGATAAGGCTTTTAAGGAGGTAATTGAGGCTAGATAAGGTCATGAGGTGGGTCCCGGATCCAGTATGGCTGGTGTCCTCACAAGAAGAGGCACCAGGGATGTGTGCACACAGAAGAAAAGGCTATGTGAGGGCCCAGCAAGAAGGTGGTCATCTGCAAGGCAAGGAGAGAGGTCTTGGGGGACACCCAACTGCCAACGCCTTGATCCTAGACTTCCAGCTTCTAGAACTGTGATAAAATTAATTTCTATTGTTTAAGGCACGCATTCTGTGATATATTGTAATGGCAGCCCTGACAAACACAGATTTTGATACCAAGAAGTGGGGTGCTGCTGTTAACAAATACCTAAAAGTGTGGATGTGGCTTTGGAATTGGGTAAAAGGTGGAGGAGGAAGATTTTTGAGGTGCATGTTAGAAAAAGCCTGGATTGCCTTGAAGAGACTGTTGGTAGAAGCATGGATGTGAAAGGTGATTCCGGCGAGGGCTCCGATGGGAAGGAGGAGCATGTTATTGGAACTGGAAGAAAGGTGACCCTTGTTATAAAGTGGAAAAGAACGTGGCTGGATTGCATTCTGGTGTTTGCGGAGAAAGGAGAAGTTAAAAATGATGAACTTGGATAAGAAATTTCTTTTTTTTTTTTTTTTTTTGAGGTGGAGTCTCACCCTGTCACCCAGGCTGGAGTGCAATGGTGTGATCTCGGCTCACTGCAACCTCTGCCTCCTGTGTTCAAGAGATTCTTCTGCCTTAGCCTCTGGAGTAGCTGGGATTACAGGCACGTGCCACCATGCCCGGCTACTTTTTGGATCTTTAGTAGAGACGGGGTTTCACCATGTTGGCCAGGCTGGTCTCAAACTCCTGACCTCGTGATCCACCTGCCTCGGCCTCCCAAAGTGCTGGGATTACAGGTGTGAGCCACTGCACCAAGCCTTAGCTGTAGAAATTTCTAAGCAAACTGTTGAAGGTGTGGCCTAGTTTCTCCTTAATGCTTATTGCAAAATGTGAGAGAACAGAGAAATATAAACTGAAGGAATTTTAAGCAAGAAGGAACTAGACCTTGAAGATTTGGAAAATTCTCAGCCTATTTATATTTCAAAAAATGAGGAAGCAGGTTCTGGAGAGAACAGCAAGGGTGTGGCTGGAAATTCATTTTATACAGATATTGTGGGTGCGATGTGTGGATTTAATCAGTCATTTCAGCAGAAGTTAGCCATAGAGATGGGATTATACGAGCAGAGACACTGCCAGGCCTGGACCAAGGGGGACAGAGACAGGACATAGTGTCCCGTGGAGATGGATGTCCTGGAATTTGACAGGACAGTAGAGCTATTCATCTGTGAACATGCACTATCCTTTAAGAAAAGAGAAGGACGCTGGAGGCAACTCAGAGGTTGGCAGGGCTGGCACTGCCACCACAGACCAGGGAACAAAGCTGTGTCCTTCTTAGTTTCAAAGGGTCAGACTGTTGCTCAGAGCCTTGGGGCTGGGGCCACCGCCTCGGGCCATGGCGCCCGGACTACAGGCTACTGCCCCAGTGGGCCTGGAAGGCAGGATGCTGAGCCGAAGAGGATTATTCTTGAGGCTTAAGAGCAAATGGAATTTGCCTCGCTAGGTCTTGGACTTGCTTGGGACCCATCACCCCTTTCTTCTTTCCGATGTCTCCTTTTTGGAATGGGAATGTCTATCCCATGTTGGTCCCACCACTGTGTCTTGGAAACACATAACTTGTCTGGTTTCACGGGTTCACAGCCAGAGAGGAATTTTGCCTCAGGATGAATCATGCGTTAAGCCTCACCCATACCTAATTTAGATATTCAGACGAGACTGCACCTAGAGTTGACGCTGGAATGCGTTAAGACTTTTAGGGCTATTGGAATTGAATGTAATTTGCATGTGAGAAGGATATGAATTTGGGGGGCCAGAGGGTGAATTATTACAGACTGAATTGTGTCCCTCCCCCAAATTCATATGTTGACGCCCTAACCCGTCATGGGACTGTATTTGGAGGTAGAACCTTTGAGGAAGTAATTAAGGGTAAATCAGGTTGTAAGAGAGGGTCCCTAACCCAGTACAGCTGATGTTCTTATTAGGCGAGAGAGAGAGACCAGGGATGTGTGTGCACCTAGGAAAGGCCACGTGAGGACCCTGTGAGAAGGCCCCATCTGCAAGCCAAGGAGAGCAGCCTCAAGAGAAACCAGACCTGGTGCCATCTTGATTGTGGACTTCCAGCCTCCAGAACTGGGAGAAGTAAATTGCTGTCGTTTAAGCGAGAACAGAGATTGCAGGTGAGAAGGTGAACTGGGTATCTGGGGACTGGGAAAGAATTTCTGAGTAATTTCTCAGTAGATCTGTTTTTATCCTCCCTTTATATTAAAAAATTTAAAAATAACAGTGATAAAAGTTAGAAACTATTTTTTCTTTTTTCTTTTTTTTTCTTTTTGAGATAGAGTCTCACTCTGTTGCCCAGGCTGGAGTGCAGTGGTGTGATCTCGGCTCACTGCAACCTCCATCTCCTGAGTTCAAGCGATTCTCCTGCCTCAGCCTCCCGAGTAGCTGGGACTACAGGCGCCCGCCACCGCACCCGGCTAATTTTTATTTTTTTAGTAGAGACCGGGTTTCGCTGTGTTGGCCAGGCTTGTCTTGAACTCCTGACCTCAAGTGATCTACCCACCTTGGCCTCTCAAAAGTGCTGGGATTACAGGCATGCACCACTGCACCCGGCCTAATATTTTTTATTTATATGACAATTTATTGTAAGAGTAGCTGTCAGCATCATATTAAATGATGAAGCCATGGAGACATTCCCATTAAAAATTAGAAACAAGACAAGAGTACCTGTTATCACTGCATTGCTGAATGTTGTTCTGGTTAAGCCACATAAGCCAATGTAATAAGACATGGATATTAGAGGCCAGGCGCGGTGGCTCACGCTTGTAATCCCAGCACTTTGGGAGGCCGAGGTGGGCAGATCATGAGGTCAGGAATTTGAGACCAGCCTGGCCAACATAGTGAAACCCCGTCTCTACTAAAAATACAAAAATTAGCTGGGCGTGGTGGTGGATGCCTGTAATCCCAGCTACTCAGGAGGCTGAAGCAGGAGAACCTCAGCTTGAACCCAGGAGGCAGAGGTTGCAGTGAGCCGAGATTGAGCCACTGCACTACAGCCTGGGCAACAGAGCTAGACTCTGTCTCAAAAAAAAAAAAAAAAAAAAGACATGGATATTAGAAAGAGGATAAAGTGATTGAAAAGAAGATAGGCTTATTATTATTTACAGATGAGAGTGTTTTCTACTATGATTGCTTTGCTATTTGGTGGTTATGACACATTTTATATATTTTTTGAGATTTGGATCATTTTTTAGGGGCATCTTCTATCATTTGTTTATAAGCACAGATATAGGGAGGTGGATACAGGCAACATTTAAACTTAAGTGGCTCTGAAATGTATTTTACATTAATTGCAAAAATCCTTACTTGGAGAATTTTTAAATGGCGACATAAGGAGGCCATATTTATTTAAACAAGAATGTTGAGGCGAAAGGCAAACTCATAGGAGGCTGGGTGGTGAGAAGGATGGAAGGAGGCCTTTTTGGGCCGCTCATCTGTGAATTCTCCCACCTCTAGAGGCTTTCAGCAAGCTGAAACCCAACTAGTACATGGAAGGTAATTGGCTGTAATTAATTCCACAACCCTGGGCCCCTTGCAAGGCCTCCTGGGTAAACAAAAGCAAAAACACATTGCAGCAAACCCCTCCCCGCTGCCTAAGTCTGGATACATGAGACTAGAGTCCTTTTGACCTTGCCCTGCCAACTGCCAAAAACCCGTCGACAGGCCGGGTCCTAAAGGACCCTCGCTCGGGAAGCCCTCGCCCTGGGGAGGGAGCACCGAGGCCGGCTCTTTGCAGTTGCTGTGTGTTTGCTTTCCGCAGGCCCAGCTGTGTAAGCCCCACTGGGTCCCAGTTGGCCAAGTTGCTTTTGTTCCTTCTTTATTCTGTTTCTAGTAGTACAAAGCGGTTTCAGCTGCTTACCCTCATGGGCCATGAGCTGCTGGAAGAGGGTGGCAGCGTGGGAAGGGGGTGCCCCTTAGAATCGCTCTACTTCTGAGTCCCCACCCTGCCCAATCAGACCCCACAAGCGGCTGACCCCAAGAGACGGCACTCAGGGGCCTTCTCGCTGCATTTCGTCTTTGCATCCTCTCTCCCATAATTCATTCTACACACAGTAGCCGGAATGATCTTTCAGAAACATAAATCACATCAACCCCTGTTTAAACACAGCCCCACCCCCGCCCCTCCCCCGGCTTTCTTTTGCTCTTAGTATCAAATCCAAACTCCATTCTCAGGTTCCCCAGGACCCTCCTGATCTTCCCCTGCCTACCTCTTCAAGTTAATCTAGCATCCCTCTCTCTGGACCCACTGGCCTTGCTGTTCCTTGAACACACCATGCTTGTCCCTTCACTTCCTCGTCTCTTTGTCTGGAAGATCCACCCCCAGGGCTCTACAGGGCTTGCTCTTTCTTATCCTTAAAATCTCAGCTTTGAACCTTCCCTGAGTTCTCTACCACTGGCAGACCCCTTCCAGCTTGTTCTCTCCCTGCAGGCTTTTACATTATTTGTTGGTTTGCATATTATTTCCTGTATCTCCCTACCCCATCCCTAACCCTGAAGAAGAGGCCACTTCCCTTCCATGAGGGCAGAGACTCTGTCTTATCACTGCTGTGCTTTGCACAGAGTGGGGAACAAAAAACACACATTCAATTATTTTAGTTGATTATTTAAGGAGAAACATATGCCTGAGGACTGAGTTTATCAGAACAAAATCTAAACAGAGGTGGTTTACTTCAAAGGCCAGGAACTGAAGCTTCAGCGTCCTCACCCAAATAGTCACCTCCAAGGCCCTGGATCTAATTTTGCACTTGTAATTTTGTACTTTTTTTTTTTTCTTTTAAAGAACTCCCCTGAAACTGCGTAAGCTTCAGATGCCCCAAAACCTGGATCTACTCTGGCCACCAAAGATGGGTTAGTGGTCAGATGCCACGCTGGGTAGCAAATAATGGTGATCATCGTAATAAACAATAACAATAAATAACAGCTGCCTGGTAGGAATAATAGTAACAATCATAGTGGGAACGGTTACTTAGCAAGCCCTGTGCTTGTGCAACCAGCCACTCTGCAATGCTACACTCATTTTCAAGATGAGGAAACAGAGGCTCGATGGGTAGCGAGGCTCGTCAAGCAAGCTTGGGCCTGTCTGCTGCTTGAACTCATGCTCACGGCCGTGGCTTAGTTTGCATCAAATAGCCCAGAAAGTGGCTGAGTGACCTGTAGAAACTGTTTCTTGGGCTGGGCGCGTTGGCTCACGCCTGTAATCCCAGCACTTTGGGAGGCCGAGGAGGGCAGATCACGAGGTCAGGAGATGGAGACCATCCTGGCTAACACGGTAAAACCCCGTCTCTACTAAAAATACAAAAAATTAGCCGGGCGTGATGGTGGGTGCCTGTAGCCCCAGCTACTTGAGGAGGCTGAGGCAGGAGAATCGCTTGAACCCAGGAGGCGGAGCTTGCAGTGAGCCGAGATTGTGCCACTGCACTCCAGCCTGGGTGACAGAGGGAGACTGTCTCAAAAAAAAAGGAAAGTGTTTCTTTTCAGGCCCCTGACTCCTATGGGCTGAGCAGAATTTTGCAGAGGGGCCCCAGCCCTGTCCATTGAGGGACTCTCGGCCCCTCTCCTTTCTGGTGACCCTGACTCGTACCCCATGAAGCTGGACGTGGGCAGTGGTGGAGTTCCAGCCCTCACCCCTATTCTGCAGCTAGTTCCAGTACAGCCGGTCCTCACTATTCGTGGTTGCTGTGTTTGCGAATTTGCCTGCTCACTGAAATGCATCTATAACTCCAAATCCAGTACTCACGACACCTTGGCCGTCACTTGATGCATGCCGAGTAGCGAACAATGTGTCTCCCGACACACATGCTCTCAGCTGAGGTTGCACAGGGCAGCGCTCTGCCTCCTGGCGTCAGCTCACACACCCCTAACAAGTGTCCTTTTCACAGTCTGTCTGGTGTCATGCTTTTTGCACTTGTGTGCTTCTTGTTGGTTTTGCTGTTTGCGACGGCATCCTTGTGGAGCGGTGAAGGGCGGGTCTGGTGTTTCTGAGCTGTGGGGTGCCTGATAGAGAAGATGCGGGTGTTACGGACACTTCGTTCAGCCTGAGTCAGAGAGGCTTTGGCTATGGGATGTGCATGTGGATGAAGCAACATTGGACATTAAACAAGGTGTCTTGAAACAACACACACATAAAGCAAGGTTATGCATTGATCAGTGGATGAAATATTGTGCCTAGAGGCCTGCAGGAACCTAACCCTGTATTTTCCCTGAGAGCAAGGGTTCAGCATTTGTGAATTCAGTGTTCACAGGGACCTCATAAAACATAACTCCTGCGAATAGCAAGGACTGCTTTATCTCTTTTCTGACCCCAAACTGGATTCAAGTAGGTGGTCTGCAAGCCTGTTCTGCAGCTTCTTTCACTTCTGAATTCCCCGCACCCTCCATGTTGGGTGCCCATTGCTGTCTGTGCAGTGGAGTTTTGCCAACCACGGGTGCCCACAGATATCCACGGCCTTTGGGCAAACCTGTCAAGAGTGTGTGCCGTGGCTTCTGGAATGCACTGGAATATTCCCTGGCTGCATGCTGTGCTTCTTTCTGCGGGGCTGTGTGTTACCCACTCCATAAGAGGGAAACAGCTCAGTAACATCCCTACAGCCCATCCTGAGCTATTGAGAGCCCCACCGAGCCAAGGTGCTGGCACCGGTTGTACCCTACGCCTGAGTTATTCTTTGCCATGTTGATTGCAGGCCACTTTATACAAAGATTGCGACTAGGACAATTTCTAAAAAGATTGAGGCCAGGCGCGGTGCTCACACCTGTAATCCCAGCACTTTGGGAGGCCGAGGCAGGTGGATCACCTGAGGTCAGGAGTTCAAGACCAGCTTGACCACCATGGAGAAACCCCATTTCTCCTAAAAAAATACAAAAATTAGCCAGGGGTGGTGGCACATGCCTGTAATCCCAGCTACGCGGGAGGCTGCAGCAGGAGAATCGCTTGAACCTGGGAGGCAGAGGTTGCAGTGAGCCGAGATCATGCCATTGCACTCCAGCCTGGTCAACAAGAGCGAAATTCCATCTCAAAAAAAAAAAAAAGAAAAAAGATTGAGACTTAAAATGGGACCCTACTGTTTTGAATCAAATTCCCTTTAAAAACATAGACTCAATTTCTTTCCCTTCGTCCTGCCTGCCCCTGCCCCAGGTCTGGAACCATTCTCCCCCATCCCTCCCCGGACCCCAGCCTGCTTCATCACACATCGGGATTGGCCATTCAAATTCTCCTTTTACAGGACGTGTGCTGCACCGAAGGGCTTAACATTCCCTCCTTGTTTTCAGTGGGCTGGGGTGTGCAGGGGGCCCCGGATGGGAGCAGGAGGCTGAGGAGAGCCTGCTGCGGCAATGAAAGCACCAGGTTCCTCCTCTTTCTCAGGCGCGGCCCCTCCTCTGCCAGGCTGTGCAAGCCAGTTCCGCCTGTTTACAAGCAGAGGTTGGCTGCCTGCAACCTTTCTAGAGGTGGGAGCAAGCCAGGGGGCTTATCAAAAACCGGGGAGGGGGAACATGGTACAGGGAGAGTTGGGGAGGAGGTAGAAGGAGGGGGTGACACCGTCCGGGAGCCTGAGCTTCCATCTGTCCTTGCACAAAAGGACCTGAGCATTCAGTGTGTGTGCGTGTGCACACGTGAGCATGTGTGAGCAGCCGTTTGGAGCCATGGAGGAGAGGGGGTGTGGCAGATTAAGGGAGTTCAGCCACAGAAAAGAAAGTTGATAACCAAAGAATTTTGTTTGGATTCTTACAGGCAGAGCAAGAAAAGTACCATTTTGTGTGGATGCTATCTTCCTAATATAAAACAGAAACCCAGGGGTCTGGTTTCGTAGGCAGTGGGTTGGGCCAAGGCCTGTGCAAGATATGGGTTTTCCAGAAACTGAAGTTATAAGGAAAGATGAAATAGTTCTCCCCGGTGCTTCCTCTCCCCAGACTCCAGGGCACCGTGGCATGGTGTGGCCTGGAGTATTTTCGTGAGGTCGATCCTTCTGGACGGTTCTTTGCCACTCAGGCTAAAATCAGATCCAGAGCTGGCCTCAGTGGCTGATAAATCTTCTTCCCACATCTGCTTGGGTTGACACAACTTGGAGATCCCTTGGGAAGAGAATATGTGGGAGATTGGAGAACTTTGAATGTGGACTGTGTATTAGATGATATTAGAGAGGCTAGAGAGAAAGACAGAGACAGAGAGGGAGGGAGGGAGGGAGAATAAACAGCAAGGTGTTAACAATTGTTGACTCTGGGTGGCGCGTGTAGTTGTACGTGTACTACTAACTAAACATTTGCATAATGTTTTCTTTAAAAAGTACTTTTGGGAAAAATACTTTGAAAATACATTTAATGTCTGACATTAAAAATCCTTTGGGATTCTTTTTGGTTTGTTTTTTGAGACAGGGTCTCACTCTGTCACCCAGGCTGGAGTGCAGTGGCACGATCTCAGCTCACTGCAACCTCAACTTCCCTGGCTCAAGTGATCCTCCCAACTCAGCCTCTGAGAAGCTGGGACTACAGGCGCGCGTCACCATGCCTGGCTAATTTTTGTATTTTTTTGTAGAAAGAGGGTCTTGCCACATTGCCCAGGCTGGTCTCAAACTCCTGGGCTCAAGCATTCCGCCCACCTCAGCCTCCCAAAGTGCTGCAATTACAGACATGAGCCACAGCACCCTGGCCTGAGTTTTCTTAAAAAGAACCTTGGGCACAGAGAACCTCCTGCTTCCCTGGGCGCAGGCCTGGCGCTGAGGCTGGTGTGGGGAAAGTCAGCCTTGAGAACCAGATTGGGTAGGTGGGGGGGGGTGGAGGGGGAGAGTGGAGGGCAGGCCCGGCCTGCTTCCTGATCTTGTCTGCCCGAGCATATCCAAAATAAAATACCGGGGTGACTTGAGCTAGGACGCCTGTCGGCCTGGACATTGAATAAAGACAGCGGCCTTCTCCACGTTCCTAGGGACCATTTCTCCTTAGACTCCAAGATCGCCTTGCTTCAGAAGTTTTATCTCCATCTAGGGAGTCCGATCCAACGGAGACGGAATTCACTGGAAGGAAGAGGCTGCCCTTCTACAGTCTGAGCTTGATCAAGTGTGACGCTGGCAGGGAACTTGGTGTGTGCCAGGGACACGCACATTGTCACATTCAACCCACCCGACCCTCTGAGGGGGGTGCCTTGATTACCCCCACTTACAGATGGGAAAGCAGGCCCAGGGAAGGTATTTATTCCTGGAACTCACCTGGACAGGTGAGGCTGGGATTCACCTGTGAGATCCAAAACCAGCCCTCTCGTTGCTGCGTGTTCATCGCAGCGTAATAACGGTGGCAGACACGTTGCAAATGGCTCTTGGCCACCATGGCGGAATCTGGCTGAATGGCCATGGAATATTTTTCCCAGGTTTCCCTGGACCTTCTGAGGGCCTTGCTTAGAATACAATCTCCTTGAGAACAGAAACAGCGTGGGCTCTGCAGAGCAGTCCCCGACTCCAGGCTGGTGCCTGCCGGGTTTGGTTTCCTCCTCCTCTTCCTCCCAGGAGAAGGGAAGGAGCTGGGTTTCCAGCAGGTTTGAGAAAGGCCAGCAGTTTCTCTTTATAAATCACTTTCCTCTCCTGAAGACAAACGGCTTTCTCCTCCTTCTTGTGTTCCTTTGTGATTTTTCTCCATTTTAACGCTGCCACGGTTACTTCTTTTAACCTGGTCTAGCTTGTCTGAAAACATTCTGGGGGGTGTCCGTGTATTATGGGGTAACTTGGAAGTTGCTGCTCATAAATATGTTTCAACTGAGGGCTCCAAAGCCCCCTGGGGATGGCCCTAGCCCTGCCTTACGATCTTGCTGGCCCCCATGTGCCCCAGGGCATGAGACACGGTCGATAAACCTATTCTGAGTCATCTCCCAGCACCTAGCACAGTTCTTCGCATACCACAGGCTCTCAATAAATATTTGTTGAAGGAACAAATTCTCTTGCAGTGCCTGACCCTGTAGAAAGAATCATTGGGAGAGTCCCTTGGGTGCCACCCTGGAAACCCAGCTCACAAATCTGGGACCATCTGTCAGGCTCCTGGAAGGCCCAGGAAAAAAAAAAAAAGCCATCCATTTTTCCCAAAATAGCACAAACAGGATTTCCTGGAGGGAGCAGAGCGGGGGCGCAGGCTGTGTTTGGAAATGGAAAATGCAGCCTTGCTCGCATGAGTCCTGCTGGGTTGATTTCTGCCAGGAATCCCGCAGGCTCCCCTGCCCTGGGGTGCTTCTTGGCATTCAGTGGTGACTTTAGAGCAGGTGGACACAGGGAAATTGGTGAACTGTTAATCCACCTCAAAGAGTTTAATGTGCATGTTGATAAAACTGTCCTTCACCATGGACAGCCCAAAGGAGTCCCAGGGTCTGCTTGTCTTCGGCCAGTCCCTTCTCCTTCTCCAGGGCCCCTCATGCCTGCCTTCTGCCTGTCTGTCCCCAAGCCTGGCCCTTGCACCAGAGGTTGCACACGTCGGGGAGAGGCGTTACAATGCTTAGACAGCCGGGGCTCAAATCCAGGCTCCTTCTTCTACCAGGTGTGTGGTCTTGTGCAGGTACCGCTCTGTGCCTCAGTTTCCTCTTCTGTATCATGGAGATGAGTATCTCCTACTCATAATGAGGTCATGGAGGAAATGAATGGAGCTAATAAAATAAAGCATTTCGAATAGCACCTGCATACTCTGTGCTTGCTAAGCGTGAGCTCCTTGGATTTCTGCAGCCTCTGCATGCAGTTCCTCTGCCCTCCCAGCTCCCATTTCTGCTGATGGTGTCACCATCCGCCCACTTATGCGTCCTGAAGTCTGGGGTCTGCTAACCACCCACATCAGGGCAGTAGTGCATCCGTTTTCCTGGGGGCTGCTGTAGCAAATTACCATAGGATGGGGGGTTCACAGTGGCAGA
This sequence comes from Pan paniscus, assembly GCF_029289425.2. NCBI lineage: Eukaryota > Metazoa > Chordata > Mammalia > Primates > Hominidae > Pan > Pan paniscus. Next base: position 132,267,690 of record NC_073259.2, read on the forward strand.
AATGGATCCTCTCATGGCTCTGGAGGCTGGAGGTCCACAAGCAAGGTGTCTGTAGGGCTGCGCTCCCTCCAGGGGCTTTAGGAAGAGGGTCCTTCCTTTGCCCCTTCCAGCTTCTAAAGGTTCCAGCTTCCTTGGCTGTGGCTGCGTCGCTCTGGTCTCTGCCTCTGTCCTCCCACAGTCTCCTCCTCTGTGTCTCTGTGTCTCCTCCTCTTTCTTTTCTTTTCTTTTTTTTCTTTTGTGATGAGGTCTCACTCTGTTACCCAAACCGAAGTGCAGTGGAATAACCACGGCTCACTGCAGCCTTAACTTCCCAGGCTCTAGTGATCCTCCCACCTCGGCCTTCCAAGTAGCTGGGACTACAGGTGTGTGCCACCACACCTGGCTAATTTTTTTTTAGTAGAGATGGGGGGTCTCACTTTATTGCCCAGGCTGGTCTCGAACTCCTGGGCTCAAGAGAACCTCCTGCCTTGGCCTCCCAAAGTGCTGGGAGTGCCAGGCGTGAGCCACGGTGCCTGGCCTCTCTCCTCTCTTGATAAGGACAGTTGTCACTGGGATTAGGGGCCACCCAGATCATTCAGGATAGTCACAGCTTGAGATCCTTAATAACATCAGCAGAGACCTTTTTCCCAAATAAGGTCACAGTCACAGCTTCTGGGTGGACATATTTTTGGGAGGCCATCATTCTACGCATTGTAACCACCGACTTCCATCTCCAGAATGTCCTTGGAACCCATCACCTTCTTTCCATTCCAGAGGACACAGCTCAGGCCTTATCATCTGTCTGAGCCTCTCCCGGAACTCACCACCTCCTCACTCTGTCTCTAATCTGTCCTTCCAAGTCATCCTCCAGATCGCATCAACCTAGAACTGTCTTTCCCGGACAGCAGCTGCTATTCACAAGTGACAGCTGAGCATTTGAAATGTGTCCTGTTGGAATTGAGATGAGCTAAAGTATAAAAGACACACTGGATTTGGCAGACTTAGTACGAAAAAAGAGCAAAATACCCCATCAACCTTTTCGACATGGATTGTCTACTGAAACAGACGCTATCTTGGATATATTGGGTTGAATGTGTATCACTCTCTGATGATCTGTCTGCCAGTGTCAGTTACCTAGACCTGGGTAACAGGCCGCTCCATACACCTAGTGATTTCAAAGAATGAATCGCTCGTGCTTTTGTGGGTTGGCTCAGAGGTTCCTGTGCTGGTTTCGCTTGTGTTCACTAAAGTGTCTGTCTTCAGCCAACAATCCCTGGGCTGGAAGATCCGAGATGGCCCCACTGGAGGGCCTGATAGGTGGCTGGTGCCGGCCTTGGTCTCCCCAGTGTGGTCTCCCGGCCTCCAGTCGGCTGGACTGACTTCCTGGCATGGAGGCCTCAGGGTGCAATTCCAAGAAGATGGGAAGCTGCAGACTCTTAAGGCCTGGGCTCTAAGATGATGTCACTTCCACTGCATCCTATTGGTCAAAGCCAGTCACACGGCCAGCCCAGATTCCAGGAAGTAGAGAGTAGACTCCACCTCTAGGAAGGAGGAGCAACTAAGCCACACTGCAAAGGGGCCTGCCTATTCTGTGGCCACGGAAGAGTCTTCTGCCCAGCCTTTGACTCCTCTGTCCACACGGGATCAAGCCCACCCTCCCCCCACTCACTCCTTTCTGTGCTAGCCCCCGGCCTACCATGCCCAAGCTGCCTGTGGCCAATACCTGCCTGGCCTCTCCCCATGGAACCCCCAAACTAGGGCCATCTGGTCAACCCTTCTCATGGACAACAGCCTGGCACCTAAGATGCATTGGCGGGCAAGAACAGAGATGTCTCTCGCCATCCCTCTTGTACCTGCTTTCACCCACTCCCACGCCCCTGCATGCCCAGGCTCTCCCTGTGATTCAGGTATCTGCCCATCATTTTCTCCTCCCCTGGCCCTATCGACACAAATGCACAACACTCTGTGCTCCCTCCTGGCTGCGGAGTAGCCGTCTCTCTTTCAGGGAGACTGGGAGATGGTTGATTGGCGCCCACATTCTCAGAGTCTCAGACAACAGTCCCTTCAACCTGGGCTCCAGAATAAACACGGCGGTTGACTGGGTTTTCTCAGGCTGAGTGAAGGTGGAGAGAGGTTTCTGTTTGTTGCTTTTGAGTTGGCTGCTGGACTGTAAAGACTCACAAAGGGTCCAATGTTCTGTCCCCATGATTTAAGCATACTCACGGATTTTTTTTGCCTCCGGGTTACTTTATCAACAGGCCACCGGCACAGCGCCTACTTTATTTTCTCAGGTGTCATGTAAACCCATCAGGCTTCTCAAAAGAAGGAAGCTGGCAGCCTTGACTTCAACAGCATCTCCCAGCCTCCGTTCTCATACAGGGCTTTTCTAAGAGCATAACGGCTATTGATGCCGCGTGCAGACAGACCCGCCGTCGAAGTCTTCCAGCCTCAAAACATTCAACAAGTCACTTCTTTTTCTTGGATCAAGGGGCCTGGCCAAGGAGGGGCCGAGCCAAGCTTTCAAGAAGAGGTTAAGAGTGAGCTGGCAGGATGCGGTGGTTTATTCTGCCAGGCAGGAGGAATGCACAGGTGAGGCCGTGTGCTCAGGGGACCAGCCTCAGGGAGGACGAGGATGAGGAGGCTGTAGGCTGGGCTGGGGGTGGGGCAGGGAGGAAAGATGGCCAAGGGACATTGAACAGGTTTTGGAATCAGCCAGATTCACTCATTCATTCAGTTAGACCAGGGGCCAGTGTTCTGATCACCTCTCATTCACCACACTGATGAAGGCCCTGCCTTACATAGCGTGAGACAGCTGCAGCGCCCAACGCTGGACAGATGAGGCTGGCAGCAGTTTGTTGATTGCATATACTCATAGCCTGGAGAAGGTGCACACCGCATGCCACTCGGGGTTACACTAGAGAGCAAAGGCAACCCACAGGGGCCATGGGAGGCAGGCTTAGTAGTAACAAGAGGATGGGGTGACCCTTGGTTCTGTGGGAGGATGTGATGGGCTTGTTTGAATAATGTCACATGCTGGCAGGGAGGTGACGCCTGCTAGGCTGAGGACTGAGTGGGTGTGTGAGGGACTTTCCTGCTAGATGGGGGGAGCATTTCCGGTGAGAGCAGGGGAATCCATGGTCAGACCTTTGAGGTCCTGCAAGGCCCCAAGATGTCAAGGCAGCACTTGAGATTGTAGATCTTGCAATACAATCAGCAAACTTGTTTTGTAAAAGGGTCAAGTAATATTTTAGACCTGGAGAGCCGGGAGACAAAATCAGGCATAATATATAGACCCATATAACATGAGGTAGAACAAATTGACGCCAAATGTTTATTGACAAAATTCAAAATATAGTCATTATAATTGAATATGATGTTTTACAGTCAAAGTCTCCTGTTGAGAAGAATGGAGTTCTTTTGGGAGCTGAGGAATAACATTTTGCTGAATGGGAGTTTAAAGTTAGTGTCCAATGTTCATGCAAAATCCATCCTTAGCTCACGGGCCGTGCAAAGCAGGCAGTAGCGCAGGCTGGATGTGGCTGGTGGGCTCCTTTGGATAAGTCTTTACCCTATGCTGGGTGCCGCACTAGGCTGCCGGTGGATGAGGCAATCATTTTGTGCTCAGTTATTCATAGTCTGGGTGATAGGGGGACACACAAGTAAACAGCAAGGACAAATCAATATCATCAGGACGTGTTGGCAACTCTGCTAAGGAGATTCTAATGCCTCTTGGTGATATTGGAGAAGGCTTCCTAAGAAGGACCCTTCAGGAAGGAACTTCGAGATGCAACTGGTGTTTGTACATTTTTGCTGTGTGTATGTGTGTGATCCACATTTATGCCTTAGGAAGGTCACATTCACGGCTGTTAGAAAGCTGGACTGCAAGAGATGGAGACCAAGAGGGATGCTATTGCAATCACCCTGGGGAGAAATGAGGAAAGCTCGTTCCAAGGGAGAGGTGGTGGAAATGAAAAAGGAAGGTGCGAACAAGAGAGGTTTACAAAGTACAGCCAACAGCAGATGGGTTGCTGGGGCTGTAAGAGCTTCTGAAGCGGACAGAGCAAGAGTCAGAAAAGGAAGAAACTGAAGCAATGCAGGGAACAGAGAGGCAGAAGCTGTGGTCATCCAGGGTGGGACACCAGGGTCTAAGATTTCAGAGCTGGGCCAAGTCTGGATATTGAGAAGGTCCAGTATGTGGGCTCAGGGAAGAGTCGCTGCAGTAGATTGGAAGGGAGAGTCCTCAAAACAAAAGAAGTCAAGGATATTTGACCTGAAAATATTAGGTGATTGTGTGTGTGTGTGGAAGGAGCTGGGTGTGGGGGAGTTTCTGGGCCAGGCACGGAGCTTGGTCAGGCTTTCCTGTTATCTGCTGCTGTGTAACAAGCATCCCTAATTCAGCTTAGTGCCGAAGACAATTTGTTATATATGCAATAGCCCATAACCTAAGAATGGATTTTGTATGAACATTTGATGATACGGGATACTGGCTTTAAACTCCCATTCAGCAAAATATTATTCCTGAGCTCCCAAAAAGAATTCCGTTCTTCTCAATAGTAGATTTTTACTATAAAACATTGTATTCAATTATAATTACTATATTTTGCAATAGCATATGTAATAAATATGTAACAAATTATCTTCTTTGTATTGCTTGTATTGCTGGCCTGAGACACCCTTCTCCAGATACTGGTGTGACTTTGGCCTTTGCATCTTTACCCAGACGTCCCGGGCGGGGTGCGGGGGGCTTTCTTTAAGCAGTCCCCGCTCTGCCTCTTCCACCGCCACAGCCTCAGCACTCCAGTTACTTTCTCTCTGCCCCACCGTTTCTTGTTCGCATTGCCCTTTGTTACCTTCTAACACTTAAGAGAATGTATTTATTAGAGGATTGTTTATTGCTCAGCTCCTTTCACTCCTGGTTCCCTGTTGGTTCCATGAGAACGGGGATCTTTGTCAATTTCATTCACTGATGTATTCCAGTGCCTGGCACCTACCTGGTCCATGCTCAATAAGCCAAGGCCGGCCTCAGACCACCTGTCGCCTGATCAGAGAGGCTGTCTGCGGCCGTCTCCCCAAAGCTGCTCTTCCATTCAAGTCCCTTCTATCTCATTATCCCAATTTATTATCTTCCCAGGGGCACTTATCTAATACCATTCTTGTTTATTTAATTACTGCTTTACTGCCTGTCCCCGTGGCTGGAATATAAGTGTCATGATACCAGGAAAAGCTTCTGTCAATGTCCCATCCCTAAAACAGTGCCTGGCACATAGTAGATGCACATTCGGTGTTTTCTGGAAGTGTCTGTCAAATGCCTGGCACTATCAACCTGCTTCCCACTAAACTCTGAGACCCAATTCACCACCACACCTCATGCACAGCCTTGCGTACGCAGCCCTTGGTCAATATTTGCTGAATGATTGGTATTTCCATTTACCTGCCTCAAGATAGAGGGCTGGGTGGAAGGATTTCAAATTCTCTCTTTCAGCACGATGGTTCTTTTGGATCAAGGGAGCCCAAAGGCAGGAATGTGAGGCGCCCAGAGTCCCCTCCTGCCCAGCCGGTCCACAATGTTGCTTTTCACGTCTTCTCTGATGCAGCCGTGTGCCAGCCCTTAGGAGCGGCTGGGCCGGGCCTTCCTATGTGTCAGGGCCCACAGTGGAGCCTTGTTTCCCCTCAGTCCTCTGCGTGAACCGTGCTGGCTGGCTAGAGCCTCCCTGGGGCCTGGCTCCAGCTCTGTGGCAGAGACTTAGAGCCCGTGTCTGCTTTCTGTCTCATTGAAGATTTGTGGGAAGTGATGTGTGAACGTGTGTGATCAGGGAGAGGCTAGATGGCCACAACTCCTGGAAAATGAGTCCTGCTTCTCGTAAGATGCGTGTTCTGGTCTGCAGCCTCGCCCCCCACACACTGGTTATTCCCAATTACCTGTAGAACCTGTTATGTATTCTATCTTCCCATATTCCCCAAACAGCCCCTTTTTTATCCTAGAGATGTCTGACTCAGCAATTAAATTCAGCCAAAAAGCTGCCTCCTCCAGGAAGTCGCCCCTGAATGCCTCCTGCTTATCTGCATTACATGTTTTCTCTGACTTTTCAGGGCTTACACTCGTTTGTTTGCTTGTGTCCCACTAGATTATGAGTTCCTGGGGACAGGGCCTGGAATTTCCAGCACCTCGTGGGCCTGAGTGATTGTTTGGGAATGAATGAATAAACAAGTGAGTGAGTGACAGCTCTTATAGCAGCCATATCAGCCGTATATTGTCTTGGAGTCTTGATTTGCCTGTTTGTTCTATGAGGGCTGGCCTGATGATTTTTCTAAAATCCTTTAGCCCAGCTGTTTTCAGTTGGGGTTTTTTTTTTTCTCCTCAGGAGACATTTGTCAGTGGCTGGAGACATGTTTGGGTGTCACAGCTGGGTGAGGGAGCTCTCCTGGCATCTGATGGGTAGAGGCCAGCAATGCTGCTGAGGCTCAGCCCCATAGCAAAGGGCGATCCAGCCCAAATTTCAGCAGTGCCCAGGCTGAGAAACCCTACTAGCCATTTCTATGATGTTTTCCTTTCAGTCTGGGACCCAGGGAGGGAGATTGGTACAAAGAAATAGACAATATCACCAAGTTCTGGGAGTGTACATAGAGGCAGTGAGGACAGAATGGTGACTTCTTTTGTACCTATCTGTATTCTTCATTTTGTGTATAACATTTCCAAGTCCACGAGCTACATGGTACAGACCTCCCCGACTTATTTCCCAAGGCCAGTGTATCAGTTACATATGCTGTGTAACAAAACATCCCAATACATAATGGCTTGTAGCAATGGCCACTTATTCTTATTCACGAGTCTATTGGTTGGCTGGGCAGTTCTGCTGATGGGGCTGGGTTCAGCTGACCTCCGTGCCTCTATGGGCAGCTGGTGAGTCAGCTGGGGGCTGGTTGGTTCAACCTGGCCTCAGCTGCGACGACTCAGTTCCATGGGGTCTCTTCTCCATGGGAGCTTGTTCCCATGGCACAGGCAGGTGCCTAAGGCTCAGAACTGGGCTACCACCACCTCTCCCATATCCCATTGGCCAAAACAAGTCACATAGCCCAAAGCAAGAAATAGACTCTGCCTCCTAAAGGGAGAAGATGCAAAGTCACTATGAAAAGGAGTGTGGATATAGGGAGGGGTGAGAATTGGGGTCATTTTTGCAATCAATCTGCCCCAGTCAATTAAGTACAGTTTGTTTTGTTCGTTCCCCTCCCAACTCCTGACTTTCCTAATTGTACTCACAGCCTCTGGATGAGCTGAACCACCCTAGAAATTGGCCCTTACATTTCTTCACGCATTTGATGTATTCTGTTAAATGGTGACCTGTGTGATTCTGACTACCATAGCGATATATGACTCCCTCCATCCCCAGATGGAGAATCTCACCCACCCAAATAGACCGACAGACAGACACACACACACACACACACACACACACACACACACACACACACACACACACGACATTCCTGCCTGGCTGGCTGCCCAGAAACACATCAAACTGAACCTATCCCTGAACAAACTCCCATCACCATCCACCTCCCTAAACTTCAGTTTCAGTTTGTGGCCTCACCATCCGCTTACCCAAGCCAGAAATGTCGGCGTCCTCCTCCTCCACATCCAGTCGATACCCAAGCTCTGCCAGTGCTACTTCCCAAATATTTTTTGGACCTAATGCTGCTAAGGTTTGCAAACTCTTCATCTCTCAGCTGGATATAGCAATAGCCTTTTAAATCATGTCCTCCCCTCTTGGATTGTCCCCTCCCCCGTTAAATCAGTAAAGCCATCCTTTATCCTGAGAAACACACCCTGACAGTATTGCTTGATAAGGGGTGAAGACTTCTGTGTTGTTAGATGGAATTACAACCACAAATGTCCGGATCATGCCCCACCCATTACCTCTCCTGTGCACGGGTGTCCCAGAGGAGCTGTGCACCCAGAATTGATATCAGAAGAGGAATTAGCACAAAGCTTTATTGTTAGCTGGATCGGGCTAGTAATCAGATCCACAGCTCCGTCTCCCCAGGAGAGGGGCCAGAGGTTGGCCTGGGGTTGGGAGAGGAGCTGCAGGTACCCCCTTCTCTATTTTACTCCCTATTTCAACTCTCCAGGACTCCCTCTGCTCTCCTTGGATGGTTGGTCTTGGAAACCAGCCACCATGCTGTAAGGAAGCGCAAGCAGCCACCTGGAGAGGCCACGTGTAAGTGCTCCAGCTGATAAGTCTGGCTGAGGTTCCAGCCAATAAGCGGCATCAGCTCCTAGATGTGTGAGTGAGTGATTATTATTTTAGATTTCAGATCTGAAAACTTCAGATTGTTTTGGATTATTTCAGACCTGAGCTGCAGACATCATGAAGCAGAGATAAGCTACCCTCACCATGCCCTTTAATTCCATGAACCACCAAGTTTGGAGTGGTTCATTATTTGGCAAACATAACCAGACTGAAGGCCATGGGGTTTGGGTAGTATTCTGTAAGGAGTAGAAGGAGCCCTAAGTAGTTGAAATGGGGAGTAAAATAGAGAAGGAGATACCTACAGCTCCTCTCCCAACCCCAGGCCAGCCTCTGGCCCTTTCCCAGGGAGGAGGAGCTGTGAATCTGATTACTGGCCCTGACCCAGCTAACAATAAAGCTGTATGTTTTACGCTGCTTGAAGCATTGTTACCTGGAGTCTCACTCTGTCACCCAGGCTGGAGTGCAGTGGCCCGATCTCGGCTCACTGCAACCTCCACCTCCTGGGTTCAAGTGATTCTCCTGCCTCAGCCTCCTGAGTAGCTGGGATTACAGGTGCACCACCATGCCCAGCTAATTTTTGTATTTTCAGTAGAGACGGGGTTTCACTATGTTGACCAGGCTGGTCTCGAACTCCTGACCTCAGGTGATTCACCCGCCTTGGCCTCTCAAAGTGCTGGGATTACAGGCATGAGCCACTGTGCCCGGCCTGGAATTTCTTTAACACGAATATCTTAGGGTGTACATTTTGCAAGATACCAGGGCAGACCCTCGCTAATTAATCTGAGTGCTATAACCTGACTTAGAGGCAAAGGCTTTAGATTTACACTCAGGGATGCGGCTGCTTTGAAACCCAAACCTCCGTCTTCCAGGTCTCCTGATCAAGCACCCGAGGGAGCTACCCTAGGAGACGGCGGGGCCCTGAAGAAGTCATTTCCTAGCTTATTTTCTTCCTGGGCTGGAGAACAGTTGCGGCCTGACCTGAAACCCTGTCTCCCCAGGGCTTTGCTCAAGAGGCTCCAGAGAAGTGGCCTCTGTCCTGCCAAGTTATGGAATGCCACCTTATTGTGGAATGGTCCCATGCAGAACACACACCACCCCACGGAAACACCCACTCCAGGTGGGGGCCAGAAATCTGTTGTCTTCAGTGACTTCCTAACCCAGGCCAGTGGGTGCAGTTCCAGTTTCCAGCTAGCCAAGTCCATTTTCACCCCCGAACCTCCTGCTGAGCTTTTCTCCTGCATGTCACCACCCACAGACTCAAGATCAAGACCCTAACTTGCCTCTCAGACTCCGGGACGACAGACAGAAGGCGGAAAGTCGTGTCTCCTGAATTCAGCTTTTCCATGGGCTTAGATTCCCAGCGATCACCTTGGCGGCTTCACCTGGCTTTCCCAGCCTCCTTATTCTTTTTCATCTTCAAAGGATGGTGAAGCTATTGAGCCCAACCGCTGAGGATTCAACAAGGGAGATTGTGAACGCTCCAAGAACAGCAGGTTCCACACTGAAACTCAGTAGCCACTTTGAACCAAACTGTGTGCGTTTTCAGAAGTATTTCTTCTTGCTGAAGACCCGAGGGACTGGGCTTTTTGAGGGTCATTTCTCCAGTGGATTTAGCCTGCCTGGGAAAAGTTTTAGACAAGCAGCAGGGGACAGGGGAAAATAGAATCCTGGAAGATGGCTCCTGTTCTGTGATTGCATTTAAAAAATCTCCAAATAAATTCTCCGCTGTGGAAAGGTGGACATCTGTTCAATTCTGCACTCAACAAATAATAAGAATTTGGAAGGGGTGGATTTTGTTATGGATTCAGAATTGAAATTTCATGCTTTAATTATTTTTAAAATTTTAATCTTTTTTTATTAAAACGTAACTTACACATAATAAAATGTACCGGTTTGATGTGTACAGTTGAATGAGTTATGACAAATGTATATACACCCAGCTAACCACCACCACAATCAAGATTCCAAATATCGCAATCTCCCCAATCAGTAGGTATTATTTCCAGCCAGCTCCCCACCCATCCCCAGCCTTGACAGCCACTGCTTTGCTTGCTTTTTTTTTTTTTTTTTTTTTTTTTTTTTTCCCGAGACAGAGTCTTGCTCTGTCTTGCTCAGGCTGGAGTGCAGTGGTGTGATCTTGGCCCACTGTAGCCTCTGCCTCCTGGGTTCAAGCAATTCTCCTGTCTCAGCCTCCCCAGTAGCTGGGACTACAGGTGTCTGCCACCATACCTGGCTAATTTTGTATTTTTAGTAGATATGGGGTTTCACTCTGTTGGCCAGGCTGGGTCTTGAACTCCTGACCTCAGGTGATCCACCCGCCTTGGCCTCCCAAAGTGCTGAGATTACAGGTGTGAGCCACCGCACCCCTCCTACTGCTTTGCTTTCTATCTGTGCATTAGATTTTTCTGTCTAGAGCTTCATAGAAATCATACATGTGTAAAACATGCACTCTTTTTTTCTTTTTTTTTGAGACAGGGTCTTGCTCTGTTGCCCAGGCTGGAGTGCAGTGGCATGATCATGGCTCACTGCAGCCTTGATCTTCTGGGAGTTGACCTCCCACCTCAGCCTCCCAAGTAGCTGGGACCATGGGTGTGTGCCACCATACCTGGCTAATTTTTTTTTTTTTGAAGAGATGGGGTCTCACTGTGTTACTTAGACTGTCTCGAACTCCTGGGCTCAAGTAATCCTCCCGCCTCTGCCTCCCAAAGTGCTGGGATTATAGGTGTGAGCCACCGTGCTGGGCTCATGCACTCTTTTTTCGTCTGGCTCCTTTCACTCAGCATAATTATTCTGAGATTTAACTACATGATTGTGTGTGTCAATAGTTTGTTTTTTGGGGTTGCTGAGTACTATTCCATTGTATGGACATGCCGTAATTAGTTTGTTTATCCATCCACCTGTTGATGAACATTTGGGTTGTCTCCAGTTTTAGGCAATTACGAATAAAATTGCTGTCAACATTTGTGTACAGGTCTTTGTGTGGATTTGTAAGTCTTCACGTCTCTACGTAAATACCCAGACCTGGAATTGCTGGGTTGTATGGTAGGTATACACTCAACTTCACAAGAAACTGTTCAACCATTGTCCAAGGTAGCTGTCTGAGCATGTATGATAATTCACAAAGTTTTTTGTTTTGCTTTGTAAAAATTTTAAATAGCTCTATTGAGGAGTAGTTGACAAACCACAGAATTCATCCATTTTAAGTGTAGTTTTAGAAAATGTGTAGTTTTACAAAGTGAATTTTAGAAAATTTATACAACTGTGCAACCATCACCGCAATCCAGTTTTCAAAATTTTTATTACCCCACAAAATTCCTTCGTGATTTTGCAGTCAATCCCCACTTCCTGCCCCAGGCAAAAAAGAGCCATTGAATGGCCAGCTTTCTCTATCTATAGTTTTGCCTTTTCCAGAAGTTCCATATAAGTAGAGCCATATAATATGTAGTCTTAGATGTCTGATTTCTTCCCCTTAGCATGTTTTTGAGGCTTGCCTATGTTATTGTTGTGTGTATCAATAGTTTGTTCCTTTTCACTGCTGCGTAGTATTCCATTGTACGAAAAGATCACATGATATGGTTTGGGTCTATCTCCCTGCCCAAATCTCATATCAAATTGTAATTTCCAGTATTAGAGGTGGGGCCTGGTGGGAAGTCATTGGATCATGGGGGCAGATTTCCCCTTTGGTGCTGTTTTTATGATAGTGAGTTACTGCAAGATCTGGTTGTTTAAAAGTGTGTAGCACCCAGCCCCGCTCTTCTTCCTGCTGCTCCAGCCATTTAGGTGCCTGCTTCCCCCTCACCTTCCTCTATGATTGTAAGTTTCCTGAGGCTCCCCCAGCCAAGCTTCCTGTTCAGTCTGCAGAACTGTGAGCCAATGAAATCCCTTTTCTTTACAAATTACCCAGTCTCAGGTATTTCTTTATAGAAGTGCGAGAATGGACTAACACATTATATTTTGTTTATCTGGTCACCAGTTGATGGACATTTGGTTTATTTCCAGCACAAGGCTATTGGCCCAACTACCAGTAATGACCCAAAGAAATTAATGTATTACTCAGGCTGGGCGCAGTGGTTCACACCTGTAATCTCAGCACTCTGGGAGGCTGAGGAGGGCAACTCACTTGAGACCAGGAGTTCGAGACTAGCCTGGCCAACATGGTGAAACTCGAGCGGAGGCTGCTGTAGTCTCGAGTTTGATGAAGTTTGTATGTTTGATAAAGTTTTGTTTCTATGAATGTGCCAAAAAGGAAAACAACTTAAAATGTACAGCAGTAGGTGATGGGTTAGGTAAGTGATAACACGTATCTTCCTAAGGGACTGATACCATCTGCTCTTTAAAGATTATGGTGAAAAACAATAATTATAAGGGAAAATATACCCAATACTGTCAGAAAGGTTCAATATTACGTGCGAGTTGTCTATCAAAAAGAATCTGTGTTCATATAAACTATTATAAAAGTACTTCCATCTTAATGAATAATTTCAAAATAAATACCAAAGAATCACCTTCCAACATCTGATAATGAATTATCTAATAATGAATAAACAAAGACAGACAATTCTACTGGCACACTGAGGCATAAAGGCATTGTTTCTTTTCTTTTCTTTTTGACATGGAGTTTTGCTCTGTCACCCAGGCTGGAGTGCAGTGGTGTGATCTCAGCTCACTGCAACCTCTGCCTCCCAGGTTCAAGCAATTCTCCTGCCTCAGCCTCCCAAGTAGCTGGGATTACAGGCGCCTGTCACCATGCCCGGCTAATTTTTGTATTTTTAGTAGATACAGGGTTTCACCATGCTGGCCAGGCTGGTCTCAAACTCCTGACCTCATGATCTGCCCGCCTTGGCCTCCCAAAGTGCTGGGATTACAGGCGTGAGCCACTGCGCCTGGCAAAGACATTGTTTCTTAAAGACGAGTTAAAAATGATATTTGAAAATAAAAATAAGATTTGTTTTTACTGAGAAGAAAAACCTTTACTCACTCCATTCATTACATGCTACAATAAAGAAGAAAGAAATCTTTGGAAATAAAATCTCTTCTAAGATCTACCTCTCATTAAAAGATTGTAAATTTTTTAAAAACTGGAGTGGCGCACATCAACATTTTAACCATGAAGGTCTCCGAAACATAATTCTGCGTTAACATTTTCTTCTTTGTCCCCTTCTGTATTTTTTCAATGTATTATTTCCATGTACACTTTTATAATCAGAGAAAAACCAATAGCGATTTTTTCCCATTTTTAAAAGAGTGAAAGAACCTGTAAAATAATAAAACCAAACTTTAAAAACAATGTATGAAAGCTTTTAGCTCAAACAAGTGTTTTTCTTCAAAGTACTGACCTTGGAGTGTATTACACTTATTCTAGCAATGACCCAGCTATTAATATCATTTTATAAATTCCTTTTCAAGGCAGCCTGTAAATTACACATGGAAATCAATCTTACTGAGCTATACCTGCTTTAATAATGACATCATTAACAAGATAAATTACCACGTTTATTCACCGCACTGAGCTCAGAATTACTTTAGGCTGTTTACAAAAACCTGGTCCACCTTCAAAAAGGTTGAAGATTTGTCAGAATTGCAGATTTTTCACAAGAATGTAGAATGGGTTTTGAACATCGTTCCAAAAAACGGTGGGCGCCAAACATTTGTTTCTTCTCTTTCTCTTACCCCTCGACCTCTTTACCGTCTGTGGAGAACAGAGCTTTGTAAGAAAACGTCAACATATCCACCAGCCTCCTTTTCCAGAAGTAACATGTTTTTTAAATTAAGGTTTCACTGCAAAGTGGAAATCTCTTCCCACAGTTCGAAAGTTCTAGGGAGCCTTCTTTCCGTGCATCAGACTCTCCAGAGTCTGCCATATAAAACCACAAATGACCTGCTTAGGTGGGGCATGAACAAGAGACGGCAACCAGAGGTGTGGATACTTAGAAATGGATCTCCTTTCCTGCACGTCCATGCACACACATGCATGCATGCATACACACACACACACACACACACACACAGAGGGATGCAGGGACCAGGCCAGCTACTTGGGTTCCTGGATTGGAGGAAATGGGTCTCTCATCTTTGGGCCACTTGGTTTGGCATCCAGTAAATCATGTCTTCATTTCTGTCCCAAAGGAGGAATTATCAACAAGTTTTGACCTGTCCAGGTGATAAAAAATTCAGATTGTCCCTTAGTACCAAAACCTTAACTACCCAGGGTTTATAAAATATTAAAAAAACCACTGAGAGAAGGTAAGATGTCAAGTAAAAGAGAAGTAAAATAGTCCTATTTTCTTTTCCTTGGAGTTTTGTTTTATTTTGACTTATTTTATAAGTCAAAATTTTAATATATATATTTTATATATATGTGTGGGTATAAAACAATATAACAATAACATTAATGAAGCAATAATAATCTGGTCATCCAGTATACAGCTAATTTTATTTTTTGACATTTTCTTTCACTTATTATAAAATAAATGTGTACATAAAATGTACTGGTACGTTTTAGCTCGGGCTATCAAACATTTTCCCATTTCTGCCTGGCCCTCGTGATGACCCTAATGACCCTGTAATATTTCATCGTGTTGCTGTGTCATGAATTATGAAACCATGCAGCTTGTTTTCAAGTATTTACTTTTATAGAGAAGGTTGCCCTGAATATTGGTATACATATATATTTTGCTTCTGTGAAAATAAATTGAGTTTTTGTGGGTAAGTTTTTTTTTTTTTTGAGACAGAATTTCACTCTTGTTCCCCAGGCTGGAGTACAATGGTGTGATCTCAGCTCACTGCAACCTCCGCCTCCTGGGTTCAACCGATTCTTCTGCCTCAGCCTCCCGAGTAGCTGGAATTACAGGCACCTGTTTTGTGGGTAATTTTTATGCAAGAACTATGAGCACTCCAAAGGAGGTTGCTATGGTTTGGATATTTGTGTCTCCCCAAAATTCAAGTGCTTAACCTAATGATCAATGTGATATTAGGAGGTGGGGTGGGAACTCTGGGACATGGTTAGATCATGAAAGCAAAGCCCTCATGAATGGGATCAGTGTCCTTATAAAAGAGACCCAGGAGAGCTGCTTTCTTCCTGCCCCCACACAAGGACACAGCAAGAAGGTGCCATTGTTAACCAGAGAGTGGATCCTCACCAAACACCAAATCTGCCAGCACCTCGATCCTGAACTCCCCAGCCTCCAGGACTGTGCGAGAGAAATTCCTGTTACTTATAAGCCACTCAGTCTATGGTATTTTGTGATAGTAGCCTGAATGAACTAAGACAGGGGCCTAATTCCTGCTTGTATGGTATAGGTTTGTCAAAACTGTAAGTTCTATGTATTCAACTTTTTGTTAATTTCCTTTACTCATGGACTTGCAGATCTTTTAATATACTCTGCCTTTATTAACTTGTCCCTAATAGAATACTAGTTTCTATTCTGTTCATTTTATACTATTGTTAGTTTATAGTTCATGATTGCCTTATCTTTAGTCCATTACTAACTATAACTTTGTAATAATAATCAATTTATATCCTGATGAATATTTTGTTTTTCAAACTACATTATTAATCTATTTCTTGTTATATGAATTTGAAAATTATTTGTCGTATTTTTAGCCTTTCTATACAAATTTCTCTTGTAAAAGTCTACTTGGAGACCTGATGCCTCTTTATAGCTGAATTTGGACTATTTATATTTATTGTTATAATGGTTTTGCTTTCCTTGTTGGCTACTTGATTTTGTTTTCTCTTAGCTAGGCTTCTTCATTGTCCCTTTCTTAGGATGATTTTAATGTGTAAGGTATGTTCTGTTTTCAGTGATATAATAGTATATTTAGTGGCAAATACCTGCTTTTTAGTGTCACCCATGAGAAGTGGACTTTCCTTTAAGTTATCACCTTTCCACACTACTGGTTTAGGATTTGGCTTTTTGAGTCTGCTAAGTCAGTTACTACTCATCCATCCATCTCTCAGCTTCCAAAATTTTCTTGCAATTCTCTCTTCTTCTTCTTCATGTCCCCTTGAAGGTTTAAGCTTTTAAAATACCAAAACCAAAAAAAAAAACTGCCCTTTTTTGTAGTTTTGCTAAAATTTTGAGAAGGAACATTAGATGTATATGTCCAATCAACCATCCTGACCCAAAAGTGCCCCATCCTAATTTACATTATTTATTTTTGTCTAAAATATTCTGGTTTTCATAGATACTTTTCCAACATGGGAAGGGTTTTTAAAACTCTTTCTCCTTTTCTTTAGTCCTTGCAGCTCTTTTTTATAAACATTTTTAACACCTCTATTAAAGCAAACTTGCAGTTCTCAACAAAGTGTTTTCCACTGATGTCTGCTAAAATGGTACTTAGGAGGTAAAGTATGTAAGAATATCCTTCTGATGCAATTACATTTAATAACAATATCAGTGTGGGCCACTTTCTTAGCTACCACCAGTTCTTTAATGTTTTTGAAAATTAACTTCCAGTCTTGGCCACAGCAGCCTAAGAGTCCCCAGAAGTAGCCAGTTTTAGGCATATTTGAAAGGAATCTGTCTTTTCTACTCGGGAGGTTGAGGAACTTTCACCTTCTTTCTCATTCTTCTCATTTCTATTAACTTCTTCCTCAATCTTTCTTTGTGCTTTCAGGATCTTCTGTTTTATTGACTGTCTGTATCTTTGGTCCCATGTGTTGACTGCTTTCTGCAATGATTCAAAACTTTTTATTTTGGGAATTCTACCCTAGCCTGGTCCTTGTCCCACTGTGTCATGTCCATGTTGATTGCAGTAGTGGGAAGTCTGTGCTCTGGGGCTAAATTAGGTAAGACACATAAGACATTTAGAACAGTGCCTGGAACATAGGAGACACTCCTGGAAGGACTGTAGTTGTTTCCAAAAACTATTGGGTCATCGTGGAGGATTGCTAATTCATGAGTAGGGCTGACTTCTGTGCATTTTCTGGGTCCTTTTCTTTTTTCTTTTTCTATAGAACTTTTCATTAGGGTCAGCTTTCCCCCCTCATGAGATCAGATTTCCTTGCAATTATTTTCTGATCCCACAAGGCCAGTTCCACTAGTGCCTGCGTTGAATTCTTCCACATACTCATCTGATGGAAAGGGGTGGGTTTGGGGCTGAGGAGGGTTTATGGGGATGTTGAATTACCAGATCTAAGCCCACTCTGTCAACCTGAGATCTGGAAAGCTGACCACTCGTGACAACTAGAGATCCCTTCTCCTCTCTTCTTTAATGTTTTTGCTGTTGAAGTTTCAGCACCTGAGAAGGGTTTTAGCACAGAGAGGATTAAGAACTGGATAATCCTGGATTTGAAAGTAGAATGGTGAGCCAGCCTGAAATAATGCCCCCATTTCCATCTTGCCTAATTCCCTTTCTTGTGTCAACCTTTGCCAGAGAGACCCCATCCCCAGAACTGAGGTTGGGAATCTGGACATTGAGCATTGAGACCTGTTCTAATCCTGTCACAACTCGATTCTGGCTTTTGGAACATGAATCCCATGTCACAAAGGAAGCTGTGACATAGGCACAGAGCTACAAGATAGTGTGATATCTTTGGTGCCACTCTGATGGGCAGGTTGTTCCAGCAAAGCATGACAGTGTGAAGATGCTGTGAAGTTGGCTCGGACAGCCGGACGGAAGCCAGGACTTCCAGAATTCCAACTGGCCCCAGGGGAAGAACTGGGTTTGGGGGAGATGTTGATTTGCATGTGATTTGCACAAGACTGAAACTCTGCAAGTGACGGTGGCACCAACGAGGTCTTTCTCACCTCGGTATCGCTGGCACTTATGTGCTGGGGGCTCAATACACGTTCCTGGAAGGAACAGAGGGAAGGAGGAGCTTTTCATTTCTCTGCTATCTTGACTTTCTCAACACTTCAACGCGTTGATCTCATTCGATTCTTACAAGTGGAGGGAGAAAGGATGGTTTGTCATCACCCTTACTTTATGGATAAGGAAACCAAGATAGCATGGCTTGGCAATTTATCCAGAGAAGCAAAATGACCGACAACAACGCACAGTGAAACGCAGTGTTGGGAATCGCAGATGGAAGCCGAGCATTTCCTCTACCTGTGGGACCTGCACTTTTCCTAATGCTCTTTCCCATGTGTTCTCTGCAGGCCCTCAGGCAATTCCTGTGGAGGAGAAAGGGCAAAGTCGTCCCAGTGTCTCGTTTTTGAGGGAACTTGTGGCTGCCATGTGGACAGTACCAGGGGATATGTCTCAGCAGCCGGCCGGGAACTCTTGGCTGCAGACGGTTGCACAGCTCGTTATCTTGATGCCAAAACAAGAACCAAGGACCCTTTTCCACTAGGAGAACTCTCGGCAAGCAGGACTTGAGACGAGCGGAGTCCAGCTCCCCTGGAGGTCCAGTAACAAGTCAGGCTTCTGTGGGGAGCAAGGCAGTGGCAGGGAAGGAGGGGGAGTAAATGGAATCATTGGAGAAAGCACATTCAGAAAGCCATGGCCCATGGGTTTTTAGGATGTGGGATCACAGGGTGTGGGGTTTGTCAGAAGCCTGGCTCCCTCTCCTCCTCCCCTTGGGGTGGTCTCTGGAGAGTGGGGGATGCCATGACACCAGCATTAGTGGCTCTGGGCTCTGTGAGGCGTGAGTTCTGGGATTCTCGGGGATGGTTTATGGGATGGTCACGGAGCACGGTGCTTTGAGGCTGGCTCTGCGTCCCTGACTAGTTAACTCCGGCCCACACAGGCCACGTGGTGTTTAATGGGGAGGGATGGAGATGCAGCAGCAGGGCTGGGGCCTCCGGTGTGGACCCCACGCAGGCAGGGAGGTCCCTGGAGGAATTCTTCTTTAATGTCTGGCTTAACCAAAGATGGCTGGATTCTCAACTCTGCTTCCACATTCAATCCCTTGTAAGAATTTTTTTTTTCTGTCAAAGTATGAAAAATTGCAGACGCAGCCACCCACTCATAAGTAGCTGGAAGAAGACGCAGTGTTCGAATAATCTTTTCGGATAACTGTGGATGCACCACGTAGCCTCTGGGAAACTCCACCGTACACTCGTGAGAGAATGAGAGCCAGAAAGACAATTCCTGTAGTATTAATGTAAAAATAGATTTGTAAAATATTACCTACTTTTTAATATTATCATTATATTATATTTTTTTTATGTTATCAAGGGTTGAATCTGTCCCGTGAGATGTGTGTGACCCGTATCCTTAGCGGGCTTTCTTGAGGGCTTCTCTGCCTTAGAGGAGGGAATTGAGGGTGCCCAGAGGCAGAGGCCCTGTATGGAGCCAGCTCATGAAATCGGGGAGCTGGGGGCTGCCGCGTCGACAGCACCCAGGATGTGTCTCAGCCGGGCCCACAGCTCCTGGCTGCGCTGCCACACGTGAGCAGAAAGTCGCACGGCTCATGGCCTTGGTGCCAAAATGAGAAGTGAGCACTTTTTCCAGCAGGGCTGCTGGGAGCTGCCTGGGAGCTCTGGCACTGGAGGAGCAGACCTGTCCTTGTTTGTGAAGCTCTCAGCCACGGCCCTCCAGCCAGCGCTCTGCCACGGCAGGAGCGGGAGAAAGGCTTCACCTTGGCCAAAACCAGCGCGGTTTTCTTCCCTTGGTTTACTTTGGTCCATGTCAGAGAGTCTTTATTTCTTTTCTTTCAAACTTTGTCTTCCTTCCTCGTTGGCACTGATTCTCAAAGTATGGTCAAGGAACCCCTGAGGGAACCCCTTCCAGATCAAATCTATTTTTATATTAATACTAAAGGAATTGTCTTTCTGGCTCTCATTCTCTCACGAGTGTATGGTGGAGTTTTCCAGAGGCTACATGGTGCATGCACAGATCTGAAAAGATTGTTCAAATCCTGCTTCTTCCTCCAGCTACTTATCAGTGGGTGGCTGGATTTTTTTCACACTTGGACCAAATAAAACATCTTACAAGGGATTGAATGCAGAAGCAGAGGTGAGAATCCAGCCATCTTTGGCTAAGCCAGACATTAGAGAAGTGTACAAAAGGTAAAACCATGTCACTCTCCCTTCCCCTCAGTCTTTTATTTTGGAAAGCACAGTTATTTGTCCTGAAAAAAAAAAATGTGTTATTTATGTCAACATGTACTAGATACATAATTATTTTAAAATATATAATTTTTTTAAAAATCCTGTTTTAATTTCAAATACAATAAATATCAACAGATAAAGTGTATATAAAAGTAAAAGCTCTTTGAGAATCCTCAGTTAAGTTTTAAGAAGAGGCCTTGTGTATTAGTTTCCCAGAGCATCTGTAACCAATTGTCACAAATTTAGTGGCTTAAAATAACAAAGATTTATTCTCTCGCAGTCCTGGAGGCCCAAAGTCCAAAATCAGTACCACTGGGCCAAAATCAAGGTGTCAGCAGGGTGCTGCTTCTTCCAAGGGCTCTAGAGGAAGGTCTTCCAGGCTCTGGGGGCTGCTGGCTTATTGGCTTGTGGCTGCATCACTCCAGTCTCTGCCTCCGTCCTCACACAGCCCTCTCCTCTTCTCCATTTTAAGTCTCCCTTTCTCTTATAAGGACACGTCATTGGATTTAGTGCTCACCTGAAAAACCCAGAATAATCTCATCTGGGATCCCTAATTACATCTGTAAATGCCTTTTTTCCAAATAAGATCCCATTCACAGATTCCAGGGATATGGATGTAGACACAACTTCTGAGGGACCATTGTGTAGCCCACCACATCCTGCAGCCAACCAATTTGAGAACTGCGGCTCCATGCCCTTCCTCCAAGCATCAGCATCCCACTCCCCAGTTTGCTTTTTAAAGAGATAATCGGGGATAAAGATCACATCCGGTGAAAATTCAACTGCCATCTAGTTTAGATTTTCCCCATGCCCCTGTGATAGCGACGAGACCCTCTGCCATCCACTATCACCCTGGCTTTCTTAGGATTTTTCTGGAAATATTCTGCCTTATCCTGTCTCTTCTTAGGCTGAAGTGGGTGACAGGCCCCCAGGCTGCCTTCCCCTTGGGAGCCTGGTTGGGTCACATTGTCTCCTCTACTGAAGAAAAAAGAAATTACAACCCAGAATTTCCCTGGATATCAGACAACTCTGTCCAAATGTAGTTAGGATGACTTAAATGAAAGAGGGTCAGGAACATATGGAATACATTCTTTTAAAAATAAACATAGGTTTTAAGAAGAGTGAATGGGAAAGAGATTCCAGACAATGAGTCTTAGGTTTTTTGCTAAGACCCAAAATGTCAATCAGGATTAGAACGAAGTATCAGCTGACTCCTTCCTCCCTGGTCCATGGGGGTAGTGGTTAACAGCTCGAATTCCAGCGGCGGCCTTCTTGGGTTCAAGTTTCATTGCTATCCTTTGCCAGCTATGTGAGCTGGAGAAAATAACTAAGCCTCTCTGTGTGTCAATTTCCTCACTTATATTGTGGGAAAATGGTTATTAGCTACCTTGCATCAGTCAGGCTATGCTGCATTATGCTGCAGTAACAAACGGCCCTAAAATCTTGGTTCATGCAACAAAGGATTATTTTTCACTCTCACCCCATGTCCTTTGCAGGGAGGCAGGGAGTTTTGCTCCCCTTCATCCTCACTTCAGTACTAATGGAGCAGCTTTAATCTAGAAGATGGCCAGCCTCCTGACAGAGGGCAAAGATGATGAGACAAAGCACATCCTGTCTTGTTAAGCTTTCAAGTTCAAGTGAAACACATCATTTATGCACACATTTCATTGGCCAAAATATGTCACATGGTTACACCTAAGTTCAACAGGGTTGGATGGCATCATTCTTCCATGGAGGAGGGGAAGTAGGGTGACGGGGATGGCGTACGTTGGTGAACAGTGATACGCTCTTCCACTGACCCTATAAGCTGTTGTAGGGATCACTGAGGATGGTGCCTGGCATGTCGTTCTTACTAAATATTATTACACTCAAATAATAACATACACCTGTCCCCTCCTCCCCAGTCACTTGGCCTCCATCACCATCCAGTGTCCTATCTGAAGAAGATTTTTCTTCCTGTAACAAGAAAGATGAGAAGGGTAAAAACACAGTCCTTTTGCTGAGCCAGATGGGTTCCTACAGCTGCGGCAGTAAAATGGGACTCTTCCCAGATCTTCCTTTTGTTGTTGTCTAGTTTTAGTCTTCTTCTTTTCATTGTTTTTAAAATAATGAAGGTGAGGAGGTAGGTATTTATCCCCCTTTCCATATTTCCATAAAATGCTTTTTTTTTTTTTGAGACAGAGTTTTGCTCTGTCGCCCAGGCTAGAGTGCAGTGGCACGATCTCTGCTCACTTTAAGCTCCTTCTCCCGGGTTCACGCCATTCTCCTGCCTCAGCCTCCTGAATAGCTGGGACTACAGGCACCCGCCACCGCGCCCAGCTAATTTTTTGTATTTTTAGTAGAGATGGGGTTTCACCGTGTTAGCCAGGATGGTCTTGATCTCCTGACCTCATGATCCACCCACCTCGGCCTCCCAAAGTGCTGGGATTACAGGTGTGAGCCACCTCACCTGGACTTTTTTTTTTTTTTTTTTTTTTTTGAGACAGAGTCTCGGAGTCTCACTCTGTCGCTTAGGCTGGAGTGCAGTGGCGCGATCTCAGCTCACTGCAACCTCTGCCTCCTGGGTTCAAGTGATTCTCCTGCCTCAGCCTCCTGAGTAGCTGGGATTACAAGCACACAACACCATGCCTGGCTAATTTTTGTATTTTTAGTAGAGATGGGGTTTGGCCGTGTCTGCCAGACTGGTTTTGAACTCCTGACCTCTGCCTCATATAATGAATTTTCTTTCTTTCTTTCTTCTTTCTTTTTCTTTCTTTCTTTCTTTCTCTCTTTTTCTTTCTTCTTTCCCTCTCCTCTCCTCTCCTCTCCCCTCCCCTTCCCTTCCCTCCCCTCTCCTCTTCTTCCTTTCTGACAAAGTCTTGCACTGTCGCCTGGGCTGCAGTGCAATGGTGCAATCTCGGTTCATGGTAACCTCCATCTCCTGGATTCAAGCGATTCTCCTGCCTCAGCCTCCTGAGTAGCTGGGATTACAGGTGCCTGCCACCATGCCTGGCTATTTTTTTTGTATTTTTAGTAGAGATGGGGTTTCCCTATGTTGGCCAGGCTGGTCTTGAACTCCTGATCTTGTGATCTACCCACCTCAGTCTCCCAAAGTGTTGGGATTACAGGCGTGAGCCACCGCGCCGGCCTATAATGCATTTCTTAAAAACAGACTCTCCATCACTTATTTGGTACCCAGTACCCAGCATGGCGTCAGGTGTACAGTAGCTGCTTGTTTAGGGTTCGTGGAATGAACAGATGCATGAATGGATGGATGGATGAATGAATGATTCTTAGGAGAGTGCTGATAGATGTTGAATAACTGGGTCTCCTGGGTGGAGGGAACCTTGGTTTGTAGAATTTGCCAGTTCTTGTACTGTAAATCCTCTTAGTGTGACTGATCTTGAGCTACCAATGAGATGTCAGTTTACATGGCATTGGGAAGAGGTGCACGGGTCACCTCCCATGGCTGTATGAGCCAGTGTGAGCACACTACCTATTCCCCTCTTGCTTTCTACCAAGGAAGAGCTCACTTATTCAAAATCGACTCATTTCATTTTCGAACTATTCTCATGATTATCAAACTCATCTAAAACAGGATCAATGTCTTCCTTGGAGAAAGAGGATTCCTCTCTCCTTAGCACAAAAGACTAGAATTAAGAAAGGGATGTACATTGTTTTGCTGTGTGATCTCAGACAAGTCCTTTATGACGAGGATGTGAAAGTTGTGCAGATTCCAGTTGACCCAGAGGATAAATGGCTGCCTGCTTGATGGTCTGCGGGAGATGCTTTGTGGTTTTGTTCGGCACCAGCAGGGCTGTGGACATCTGCCCAGCTTGGGCTAAGGAGGACCACCTGGCGTGGAACCTTCACTCCTAAGCACATTGTGATCCCAAATCAGAACTGACAAACGGGCTTAGAAATCCTTCTACAAATTTTCCAAAACAGCCCAGCCCAGCGACCGAGCAGCAGGTAACCAAGAAAAACAAAAGAGAAAAACAATAATCTCCTTATTCTGGAAAGTTCAAATGTGGGCCAGAGCCTGTTCATACGATTTTAGGGCAATGAAGGGAATGGAAAAGTTCACGTTTTTTCTTAAAAGGCCCCCTAGTACCGTTGTTGGCTCCAGCAGGGGTCACATCCTGTTGCAGAATCAATGTGAAAATCACACCCAGCCCCCCTCAGCTTCCTAATCTCCAGATATTAGAGATGACGGATGGTAGCAGAGGGCTGGATTTCATCTATGGCTTCTGCAGGGCTGACAGCTATGCTTGGCTCTCTGCTTGGTGTCAGATGCTGGTGAAATTCGGGGTAGTGGAGGCTCTTGGTGGCCTCCCTGGATTGCAAAAGGGACTGGTTCTCTTTTGGGGGTTTGTCCTTAGCCCTGAAAATGGTTCCAGGCTCCGCTGGGATGCCTGAGTTTCCTAGACCTCAGGGAGTAAATGAACTGTCAGGGCTGTGAGTGTCCTAGTGGCTTTCTTCAGAGTTTCCCGAATGTTGAGCTTTCCTGCATTGCTCCAGACACCAGGCACTGGGGTGTGGACTGTCTTCCAAGTTTATCCCCACCCCTAATGCTCACAGGAGTCATCAAGGATTCAGTCTTCTCCTGAAAGCCCTACATCCCCTGCACCAGTAAACCTTGAACATTTTCTCTCCCGGATTTGCTCACTTCTCCATCTCTCCTGCTTCTACCAGAGTAGCAGAGAGACAAGGGCTGGGACTTGTATTCCATCATGAAAACCCAACCATGAAATCAGGCTTCTTACCCACATGCGTCCCATGTAGGCAAAGCTATGATTTTTCACTAAAAAAGCAGCTTTGGCTGAGCTGGCAAGTGCTAGACTAAGACCCTCAGCATGAAGCTTGTTTACCGAGTTTCTCAGAACAAGATTTTGAAATGAACTTGCAAATTATTCTTTTTTGCCCAGGAGATCCTAACAAGTAGAAACATCCCCTTCTAGTCCTCTCCAGAAAGCCACTGCAGCGGGGGCAAAACTCTACCGATGCCCCTTAGGGTTGTCAGCTGGACCTGAGAATTAAATGGATATAAGACAGATTCACAGGACAAAAGCAAACAACCTTATTTATTTCTTTATTGATTTATTGATTTTTGAGATGGAGTCTTTCTCTGTCACCCAGGCTGGAGTGCAGTGGCGCGATCTTGGCTCACTACAACCTCCGCCTCCCGGGTTCAAGTGATTCTCCTGTCTCAGCCTCCCGAGTAGCTGGGATTACAGGTGCGCGCCACCACACCCATCTAATTTTTGTATTTTTAGTAGAGACAGGGTTTCATCATGTTGGCCAGGCTGGTCTCGAACTCCTGACCTCAGGTGATCCACCTGCTTCAGTCTCCCAAGGTTCTGGGATTATAGGTGTGAGCTGCCATGCCCGGCCCAAACAAATTGATTTAATAAATTTTATGGGACCCAGGATCCTTCCCCAAAAATGTAGCAACCCCTAAATGTTTTTATACTAGGTTGAATAAAGAGAGGCGACCTCTTTTGGAAAAGGCACTAAAATATATGGAGAAGCTAAAGGAAGATATAAGTGATTTTAACAAGGTCAGTTTGTACACATTTCTCTCGGCCTCGCCTCCCCATCTCTGGTGTTGAGAATGTTTCATTTCTCCTGGTGGAAAGAGGGCAGCTCCTGCATGGGACTTTCGCCAGGCCTGGCCCCTTGGCTCCTCAAGCCTCATCCCCCCCCATGCCCCCTTCACTGTGTGCTCGATCACTGGGGCGTGCTTCCTGATCTTCCACCACCCCAAACCTTTCCCGACTCCCTTGCTGACCCCTCTGCTGGGAGACTCTCTCCCTTCTTTGCATAGTTGGTCTTGGTATTGTTTCTTCGGCCGCTGCAACAAGTATCCCAAACAAAAGCAATCTCTTCTTTCACAGTTCTGGAGGCCAGAAGTCCGAACTCAAGCGTGTTTCCCTCTGGAGGCTCTGAGGAGGGTCTGCTCCAGGCCTCCCTTCTAGCTCCTGGGGGTTGCTGGCCACCCTTGGTGGTCCCTGGCTTGCAGATGACACCTCTGATCTCAGCCTCTGTCTTCATGTGGCCTGCTCCTTGTGGATCTTCCCATCATCTGTCCTCTGTATGCGCCTGCCTCTGCGTCTCTGTCCTCTTGTATAAAGACGCCAATCATATGGGATTAGGGCCCACCTGAATGCCTTCATCTTACCTCGATCACGTCTGCAAAGACCTTGTTTCCAAATAAGGCTCCATTCGCAGAGGCTACGACTCAGTGTAGCTCCTTTGGGGACAGAGTTCCACCCATAGCTGTCTGTTCTTATCGTGCAGGTCTCGGCTCGAAAGTTATCTCCTTGGAGATGCTTTCCTTGATGACGCCATGGCAGGTCTTCTCAGCCTCCACACGGGGGACGTTTGAGGCTCCATCATTCTTTGTGGTGGGGCTGTCTTGGGTGTCGTGGGCTGTTTAGCAGCATCCCTGGCCTCTAACCACCAGATGCTGGTAGCATCCATTTCTCCTCCAGCACCCCCAACACACACAACCAGAAATATCCCCCTGGCTGGGAGGGGGCACAATCACCCTAGATGAGACTCAACTGCTGCTCAATGAAATGTGATGTTTCCCAGACCTTTTCTTTTTATTCTCCCTCTTTTTTCCTTCCTTCCTTTTTCCTTTTCTTTTTTGTAGCACTCAGTACAATCAGTAATTTTCTTGTTTAATTATGTCTTCTGTTTATCATCGGTGGAGGTTTTTTGTTTTATATTTTGTAGAGGTGGGGTCTTGCTATGTTGCCCAGGCTGATCTCAAACTCCTGGCCTCAAGCGATCTTCCTGCCTTGGCCTCCCAAAGCGCTGGGATTCCAGGCGGAAGCCATCATGCCTACCTAATTTTTGTATCTTTACTGGTAGAAACAAGGTTTGGCCATGTTGCCCAGGCTGGTCTTGAACTTCTGGCCTCAAGCGATCCTCCTACCTCGGCCTCTCAAAGTGCTGGGATTCCAGGCAGAAGCCACGGTGCCCAGCCCATCGGTGGAGGTTTGAAATGCGGCTGCATGTCCATGTCCTTTGACAGTCGTTTTCTCTTTCCATTTCCCTCCCTTCAGACCCTTAGGCCCTCTCTCTCTCCTCTCAATACATGTGGGAGGAGGAATGAGAGCAGGCAGCCGGGAGACCCGAATCAAGGCTCAGTCCTTTCTTTGCCTCCTTAACCCCCAGTGGTCCTCCTGCTTGAGTGAGCCTCAGAATCCCAGGGGAGCTGATGGGAACAGACCGCCGGGCCCCACCTCTGCCTTTCTCCCTCAGCGGGTCCGGGTTCCCGTTGAGAAGCCACATTCCTGTCGATTCCCGGGGGATACTGTTGATCCAGGGACCGCACCCTGAGAACCATGATTCTGCTTCAATTCATAAGCACCAATGGTTTACATTCTGGGCTATTCCTAAGTCCTGCCTGCTTTTTTCTTTTTTTTTTTTTTGGTGTGTGTGGCATTTTTCAGATAGAAGAATAGCAGCCCCGAGAGTATAATGGAGTTGCTGGTGCAAATCCCTTCCCCAGGGCTGAGAATTGAGAAGCTGCAGCACAGGGGCAGCCCGGTGGCCTGGTGTGCCAGGGGAATGCCACCCACAGCTCACCTCCTCAGAGCGATGCCCCACCGGCAGCCTGAGTGGCCTTTTCTTGCAAAGGCTCATTAGAGGACACAGTGACAGGTCTTGCCCGCACCCCAGCTCTGGAAACAGCCAGCGAACGTACATAGCCGTGGGAGGCTGTAATAGGTCCCGTTAATTATGCTGCCATTTGAAGGAACATAATCGTCCTTGCAAAGTGGAAAAATGACGGGTTACCAGAGGCTGTCAGAGGCGGCTCGGGTGAGCTGTCAGCCCATGCACAAGTGACTTTTTAATTGAAATCGGTTTCTGTTCTGCTTCGCTGGGTCCCTGCTCTCTTTTAGAAGGCTCACATCCTTCGGCGAGGACAGACACAGACACCACCCAGGGAGGCGGTGTCAGGAATAAAGTGAGCTTGTCTCAGCCCACAAACAGCCGCGAATGTCAGGGCATGGGAGAATAATTAGCTATTCCAGGAGATAGATTTGTTTTCATTTCTAACCCCAAAGCTAATTGTAAGAAATGAAATCTGTGTTTGTTTTTCTTTAGGTATGTTTGAATTTACAAGTCTTAAGGCTTTGGGAACTAGGTCAACTAGACCTTGCATATGCTTACACCCTGGATGAATAAAGTCTTTATTTACACCTCCACCTCTCTCCAAAAAAAGAATTTGAGACAGCATACAACAAAGAGCATCTTTCAATAATAATTAAAAAGATTAGTGTGACAGAAATGGTAAGTTAGGTCCAGTGAAAACAGGAGTAAGTATGCCAGCCCTAGGAATGAACAATATCTACGATGAAGCATCTGATTCAGCCCTGAGCTTCCTGGTAGTGAGGTCAAAAAGAGAAACACAGGAAGTCTCATCTCTCTCACTATAGAAAGAAGGAAACAGCAATTCCTTAGTTTATTTCTGATACCAAACTCTAAAGTAAAGTAAATTCTTATGTTGGGCTTTATATAAGGGATATGAAGTTACAGGTCTCTTTATTTTTATTTTTTATGAGGCAGAGTTTTCACTCTTATTGCCCAGGCTGGAGTGCAGTGGCACAATCTTGGCTCACTGCGACCTCCGCCTCCCGGGTTCGAGTGATTCTCCTGCCTTAGCCTCTTGAGTAACTGGGATTACAGGTGCATGCCACCACGCTTGGCTAATTTCTGTATTTTTAGTAGAGATGGGGTTTCACCATGTTGGCCAGGCTAGTCTTGAATTCCTGACCTCAGGTGATCTGTCTGCCTTGGCCTCCCAAAGTGCTAGGATTATAGGCATGAGCCACCACACCCAGCTTTGAGTTACAGTTCTCTTGACAAACATTTTATAGCAAATGTAAATATGGAATTCCCATGATGGTTTCTTGAAATAACTTTGGCTAGAAGCCAATCCAGTTAAGGTGATTCATCAAGGAGCGAATCTGACATGACTCAAGGGTGAAGGTTCCATGTGGCCTTATTTGATCTGAAGATGGACCTTTCTGAGAAATGGAGGAGTAATATTAAGACTCCAGCAGGCTGTGCTATTTTAGCTATTTTCATTGCTAAGTAAAAGGGCCCATTCTGGCTTGCTCAAATATTGGGAGTATTGCAAGGCTGTAATACACGCTTAATGCCTTCCACACGCTTTTCATCAGAATTAGAATGAACCCTACACAATCGGGCCCTGTCTGAGGGCAGTTCATGCCTCAGAGCCTTTGCACTCGCTGTTCCCCCCACAGAACACTGTTCCCTCAATTTTTACATGCTAGGCTCATTCATTAAATCTGTGCCCAAATGTCTCTTCTTAGAGAGGCCTTTACTGACCACCTAATGAATACAGCCTTCTCACCCACAAGCCACTCTCTATCATACCACTCTTTCATTTTGCCTTAATTGCAGTCGTCACTCTGAAATCATCTTATTTTCTGTTGCCTCTCCTCATGAGAACAGGGATCATATCTGTCTTATTCACTCATGAACTCCCAGTGCCTTAAGCAGTGCCAGGCAGTTAGAACATGCCTCAAAATTATGTGTTGGATGAACAAATAAATAAATATACAATGAATATTTGGCAGTCACCCAATGCCAAGAAGCCAGCCCTGGTCAGAACCCTCATGTACAGTTGTAGATGTTGTACACTGCACAGCTGCAGGTGCTGTCAGTTATGTGGTATTCCCCCTCCCCAAAATGTACACTGCACACCCTCCCCAGCTAAATGCAGCAACCCTGGACATAACGTCTCTCAGAGGAAGGAACTAGGAAGCCCTAACTCTCAAGAAGGTACAAAGACTTCAGCGGACATGAGGACAGTTTTCTCCAGGGCAGGCACTAGTGGGACTCAGCTGCTCTCTGCTTCTATATCTCTGGGTGTCTTCTTGTGTATTCTCTTGCTATCATTCAGACATCCTGAGCTCTATGCAGAGTGTCTTGCTCATAGCTTTGACTTGCCCCTGGCTTCCCCATATTCATGTTTCCTCTCCACCTCAGGTCTTTCTGATCTTATTGCCAACCACCTGATCCCCTCTACATTCCTAATTCAAAGAAGGAAAATCTTATTGGTCTTGCTTATCTGTTTGGGCAGAGTCTTCATTCTAAGCTTCCTCACTGATTGCCAGCCAGCCAATGGATTGGCTGCTGACATTGAGTTGCCCCCTCTGTCCAATCAGCTTCACCTATGAGGCAAGAGGCCTCTGGTTCAAAGTTGGGGCTGTACCTTGGATATGGGCTGATGGTGGGGCAGCCTGTCTTCTCCTTGAATCATGGGGCAACACATTGACTTAGCCAGGCTCAACTTCCCCTCTCTAAGGCGAGCCAGGTATAGGCCACAGACAGACAATAGATCTGTGTGTCTGAAAACCAAGTGGACAAGGGGCAGGGCTTCTATTTCACTGTGAAAACCAAACCAGGAAATCAAGCTTCTTACACACTTCATACACAGGCAGAGCTATGAATTTTCACAGAAAAGCAGCTTTGGCTATATTAACAAATCCTAGATTTAGATGGTCAGCATCAAGCCCATGGGATATTTGTTTGCAGGTTTTCTCTGAAGAAGATTTTGGGGAATGAAGCTGCAATTTATTCTCCTCTGACAAGGAGGCCCCAACAAAGGAAGCTCCTAACTTCTGATCCTCTTGCTAGCAAGGAGGCTGCTTTCCCCTGAACTTCGCTGTCCCACTGTCCAGATTGGCAAGGGCACCCTCGGGCCCACTTGAGAAAGCTGCGAGGCTTTAGGAAGGCTCCCTGGGCCTCGGTGGCTGCCAGGGACAGATCCTCTTGGGGAACTACTGTCCTTCCTTCTGTGTGGTCGTCCCCTAAAGTGGAATCTTTTTTTTTTTTTTTTTTTTTGAGACTGAGTCTCGCCCTGTCACCCAGGCTGGAGTGCAATGGTGCCATCTTGGCTCACTGCAACCTCCGCCTCCCGGGTTCAAGTGGTTCCCCTGCCTCCACCTTCCGAGTAGCTGGGATTACAGGCACATGCCACCACACCTGGCTAATTTTTTGTATCTTTAGTAGAGACGGGGTTTCACCGTGTTGGCCAGGCTGGTCTCAAACTCCTGACCTCGTGATCCACCCGCCTCAGCCTCCCAAAGTGTTGGGATTACAGGCGTGAGCCCCCGTGCCCGGCCTAAAGTGGCATTTTAAAACCAGGCCCCGTGGCCAGTGGCTCACTCTAAGGGGTGAGATCCTTCCCTCTGAGTCCCCATTTTAAACTTGAGAAAAGGGAAGTGCAGAGGAGTTAAGTGGCTTGACTAGGGTCACTCAGCACCGAGCGGAGGGGCCCAGTCTTCCACCTCTGAGTCTAGAATCCTTTCCGTGGCGCCACATTGTCTTCCCGGTAACTGCTAGCTGTGGATGCTCATCTTCACTGGCATCCCTACTGATACGGCTTGGCTCTGTGTCCCCATCCAAATCTCATCTTGAATTGTAATCCCCACGTGTTGAGGGAAGGACCTGGTGGGAGGTGACTGGATCATGGGGACAGTTCCCCCATGCTGTTCCCGTGATAGTGAGAGAGTTCTCACGAGCTCTGATGGTTTTATAAACGGTAGTTTCCTTGCATTTTTGCTCTCTTTCCTGCCACCTTGTGAAGAAGGTACTTGCGTCTCCTTTGCCTTCCACCATCATCGTAAGTTTCCTGAGGCCCGCCCGCCCGGCCATGCAGAACTGTGAGTCAATTACACCTCTTTCCATTATAAATTGCCCAGTCTTGAGTATTTCTTTAGAGCAGTGTGAAAACGGACTAATACACCTACAATGCCTAGTGTTGGCTTCCAGATGGAGATGGTCGCAGCTGGCTGAGATGAAATCTCTCAGGCTGTTGCCTCCCAAGCATTTCAGTGCTAGCACCCTCTCACCTCAGGGCCTCTGCACTTGCTGCTCCTGCCTGGAGCCCTTGTCTTCCAGATGGTCTCATGGCTCACTCCCTTCCTTTATCTATTTGCCTCGTTAAAGGATCCTTCTCCAAGCTCCTATCCTGGTGTTTTTCCTAACTGGGGCATACCTCTGCCTCTCAGCAGCCACTGCTACCTGCCATCCAAATGTCTGTTTGTTTGTTTGTTTATTATCTGTCTGTCCACTGGAACATCAGCTCCCTGAGGGTAGCAGGGACATTATTTTATTCTCTCCTGTGTCCGCAGCACCTTGAGCAGTGCCTGGCATAGAGTAGAGAAGTTAGTAACTATTTATTGAATGAATGGATGCCTAATCAATATTGATTTCTTTGTTTGGACTTTCTGTTGGAGTGAAGAGAAGGGACCCTGTGGGCTCATCCAATG
The DNA here is from genome assembly GCF_029289425.2 of Pan paniscus. Classification (NCBI taxonomy): domain Eukaryota; kingdom Metazoa; phylum Chordata; class Mammalia; order Primates; family Hominidae; genus Pan; species Pan paniscus. The sequence continues at coordinate 132,300,216 of NC_073259.2, forward strand.
CTATGTAGGGTAACTAACTTGTCCTAGTTTGCCAAGACTTTTCCCAGTCTTAGCATTGAAAGTCCTATGTCCTGTGAACTCCTCAATCCCCAGCAAACTGAAGGTTGGTCACCTTAGGGCTATGATTTTATGAGCGCTGTCATCCATGCTGTTAATGATAGCAGCTCACCGTTACTGGGTGCCAGATGTTGCTCTAAGAATGTTATAGGAACGACTTCCTTGAATCATCGTGGTGGTCCCATTTAACAGGTATGAAAACTGAGGCACAAAGAGTGAGGCAGTGGGTAGAGGCGGGTTTTGAATCCATGCAATTCACCTCCCCAGTCCAGGCAGTTTGCTCCACTGGCAGCCAGCCTCTTGATCAGATGGGAAAGCCCTTCCAGCACCCAAAGCTCTAAAGTCTGTGTTCCACCCCTGCTGGCCACAGAGAGCTAGCCCCAGAAGGACCACCCTGTCAGCTCGGAGTCCCTGAGTCCACCACAGCTGCCACTAAGATGCCCATGAGCTCATGCCTATTTTGTTTTCATCACCCTAGCTCCAAATGAAATTGGTAAAAAAAAACAAAAAAACAAAAACTGTGTATAACTAACTAACTAAAGTGGGCAAAGGAACAGAAGGTGACAAGAGACATAAATAACCCTGTGAAATGGGGAACTCGGTAAGCCAGAGAGAAGACCAAATATTGGCCGTAAGATCAAATATTGGCTGTAAATGCCAGGGACACGTTTACAAGCTGAGAACGAGCCTGCCCTCCCCTCGCCCAGGACGGCTCCCATGCTCCCATTAGAATGGGAATATGGCAGGGTGCCTGCCCAGGAGCTCGCCTGGCCCACAGGGTGGGCTGCCCCCGGGAGAGAACAGCTGCCCAGGGCTGGAAACCAGGGGAAGGGATGGAGAGGGAGGGGTGGCCCTACGTGTGCTTTAATCAGAGACACATCTTATTCACCATGTTCCTTTTTGTACGTGTTGAAGTCTGAGCCATGTGAGCCTGCTTGAAAAATAAATTTAGGATCAAACAAGAAAAACATCTCTAGGCACCTTCCTGACCTTCCCACACAAAGGAAGTAATCTTGTCCTCCTTCAAATTTCCAAGTCCTTCGACTTTTTATTGTGGGTGTTTAATAATCATTTCCACCGGTACACACCCACAAGGATGGCTGAAATGAAAAGGACTGACTGTACCAGGTGCTGGCGAGGACAGGGAGCTACGAGGGCTCTCATACGGTGCAGGCGGGGTGTAAAATGGTGCAGTTGCTTTGGAAGATAGTTGGGCAGTTTCTTAAAAAGTTAAACAGGCTGGGCACGGTGGCTCACACCTGTAATTGCAGCACTTTGGGAGGCTGAGGTGGGCGGATCACCTGAGGTCAGGAGTTCAAGAACAACCTGGCCAACATGGCGAAACCCTGTCTCTACAAAAATACAAAAATCAGCCGGGCATGGTGGCGTGTGCCTGTAATTCCAGCTGCTTGGGAGGCTGAGGCGGGAGAATCGCTTGAACCCAGGAGGCGGAGGTTGCAGTGAGCCGAGATTGCGCCATTGCACTGCAGCCTGGGTGATAGAGTGAGACTCTGTCTCAAAAACAAAACAAAAAAAATGTGAAACATATCCTTACCCTGTGACCCAGCTGTTCCACTCCTGGTACGCCCCATAGAAATGTGTACATGTGTTCACCAAAAGCCACATCCTGGAAAGTTTGTAACAGAATTCTTTGTCACAGCCATAATCTTGAGAATTACCCACAGATCTGTTAGCAGGTGAACAGGACAAACGTGGTAGACTCACACAGCGTGACCTAGCAGAGCGATGATAGCCAGTGTCTGCTGCACAAGATGTGGATGCAGCTCATCAGCATGATCTTCAGCCAGACAGGAAAGTGCATGATCCCATAGGATACCATTTGCATTGAGTTTAGAAACAGCAAGTGGTCCTGTAGCGTTAGGACTCGGGATGGCGGTGCAGTGGAATTGCTATAGGGCCTGGAAGGTGGCCCGCAGAGGGCATTTGGGGAATTAAGAAGGGGCTGATTTTTCATCTGGGTGCTAGTTATGTAAGTGTGTTCACTCGTGAAAATTCCTTGAGCCGTACACATACAATTTTTCTGTATATGTTCTGTTTCAATAAAATGTTTGTTAAAACTGGATGTGGTGCCTGGCATCTGTAATCCCAGCTACTCGGGAGGCTGAGGTGGGAGGATGGCTCGAGCCTAGAAGTTCGAGGCTGGAGTGAGCTGTGATGGTGCCGCCACACTTCAGCCTGGGTGACAGAGTGAGACCCTGTCTTACCCAAAAAACTTTTAAAAAAGACAGTGCAAAATGAGAGCCACAGAGCATCGTGGTGGCCCAGTGCTGCCTGTGACTTGGTTTGGGGCCGATGTCTTCCTGCCTCCTCTCATTTACAGACAGCACATCTGCACCGTCTTCAGGCCTCCGGGTGAGAGATTCCGTGTCTCCCTGCAAAATCCAGCAGCAATTCTACCACAAGCAGGTGAGTGTGACAGGCCCGAAAGGTGCTCATGCCCTTGCAGGGGCTCAGATGTCCCGACCTTGGACAACGGCACTGGTTTGGCTGCCCAGCTCGAGCTTGCCTGCCTGTGAGGTCGCCCCACAGCCTGGGTAATGACATTCCAGCGTGAAGCCACAGGCTGCTTTCTCTGCCCCTATCCAGCGGTGGCCAGCCCCAGAGTCAAGGACAAAGCCATTTTTAGAAGAGTGACTGAGAAACATTTTGGCGGCTTCTCCAGGTCTGCCAGGACCTGCAACGTACCTCAGGGTCAAACTGGAAGGTATTTGCAGTTCATAAAACGGACACGAGGCATCTTATTACCAATGTTATTCTTGGATGGAAATTATATTTCAGAGACACTGGAGACCCAGGTATAGAATCCCTGGTTCACAGACCTTCTCCCAGCTAGTGTGCGATGAGCATGCTGCAGGGTCGTTAATTGAATGGTGAACAGGACCAGGGTTTCCCAGGGGGCTCACAAATGAGCTCAAAGAGATGCTTTGCGGGGTTTGCCATGGCTTGGGTGTGGGGAGCCACCTGTGAGTCTTGGTTGGAGTGGTCTGTCTAAGCTCACATCCAAAGAATGCACAGAACTTTCCAGGTGATGCAGGACAGAACAGGCATCCCTAACAGAAAATGGCATGTGCAAAGGCCCTGCAGCAGGAGCATGCAGGAAAGAAGGCAAGGTTGTCTGGGCCCAGAAAGGGACAGGAGTGTGGAGAGGTGGGTAGGGGCCAGACCCCACAGGCCCTTGCAGCCACGTTGAAAAGTTTTGCTTTATTCTAAAGCCAACAGGAAATCATCAAAAGGGGTTAAGGGAGACTGGAGCTGGGGGTGGGAGGGCGTTCACTTTATTGAACCCACTTTTGGAAAGATCACTCGGCCTAAGTTTCTTTAAAGCCACCCTGGGCTGGCGGAAAGAAAGATGTATGGGACATGGCTTGTCCTGCAAGAAGTTTACAATTGAGATGGAGACATGGAAATAAACTGTCTGGAGAAACACGTGATGAGGCAAATGAATGACCTAGAATAGCACCATCCTCTAGAAATACAATCTAGACCAGCACCCTCCTCTAGAAATACAATCTAGACCAGCACCCTCCTCTAGAAATACAATCTAGACCAGCACCGTCCACTGGAAATAAAATTTAGACCAGCACTGTCCACTGTAAATAAAGTCTACACCAGCACCGTCCACTGGAAATAAAATCTAGACCAGCACCGTCCTCTGGAAATACAATCTAGACCAGCACCCTCCTCTAGAAATACAATCTAGACCAGCACCCTCTAGAAATACAATCTAGACCAGCACCCTCCTCTAGAAATACAATCTAGACCAGCACCCTCCTCTAGAAATACAATCTAGACCAGCACCCTCCTCTAGAAATACAATCTAGACCAGCACCCTCCTCTAGAAATACAATCTAGACCAGCACCCTCCTCTAGAAATACAATCTAGACCAGCACCCTCTAGAAATACAATCTAGACCAGCACCCTCCTCTAGAAATACAATCTAGACCAGCAGCACCCTCTAGAAATACAATCTAGACCAGCACCCTCCTCTAGAAATACAATCTAGACCAGCACCCTCTAGAAATACAATCTAGACCAGCACCCTCCTCTAGAAATACAATCTAGACCAGCACCGTCCACTGGAAATAAAATTTAGACCAGCACTGTCCACTGGAAATAAAGTCTACACCAGCACTGTCCACTGGAAATAAAATCTAGACCAGCACCGTCCTCTGGAAATAAAATCTAGACCAGCACCGTCCTCTGGAAATACAATCTAGACCAGCACCCTCCTCTAGAAATACAATCTAGACCAGCACCCTCCTCTAGAAATAAAACCTAGACCAGCACCCTCCTCTAGAAATAAAATCTAGACCAGCACTGTCCACTGGAAATAAAGTCTACACCAGCACTGTCCACTGGAAATAAAATCTAGACCAGCACCGTCCTCTGGAAATAAAATCTAGACCAGCACCATCCACTAGAAATAAAATGTGAGCCACAAATGCAAGCTACAGATATAATTTTAAATTTCCTAGTAGCCACATGTTTTAAAAAGAAACAGATTTCCTGTACTGGGATTCTTCTGAAGACAGAGTGGCTCTAATCACTAGGAGAAGCTCTACCCCACCAAGAAAAAAAACGAAAACAAAAAAACAACAAAAAAACAGAAACAGGTAAAATTAATTTTAACAAATATTTTATTTAACCCAATATATTTTACACGTTTTCAACATGTAATCAGTGTAGAATGTTATTTAGGAGCTTGTTTCACAATCTCTCCGTATTTTACATCTTTGAAATCCAGGGTGTGTTGGATGCTTCCGGCACATCTCAACCTGGACTAGCCCTGTTTTTCGTGCACAGCAGCCTCGGGAGTTTAGGGGCTGTCAAACTGGACGACCTGGGTCTCGGCGATAGGTGCTAGAGGCTGTGGCTTGAGCTAAGACTTTTAGGCAGGAAGGAGGTGAAGAAGGCAGAAAAGATATTTCCAAATGGGAGTGGGATAGAGAAAAATCCAAAGTCAAGTAACACACGCCAAGTGGTCACATACAAGAGCATTCATGACTCCGTGGTGGGTGACAACCAGAAGTGAGAAACACCTGCGTGTGATGAACAGAGGCCTGAGCGTCTGGTGTAGTGGATCAGTCCAAAGGAACAGTAACCCTCACACCCACGAGGATGGCCAGAATCAAAAAAGCAGAGAATAACCAGTGCTGGCGAGGAGGTGGAGACATCGAGGCCCACATACATTGCCGCTGGGAGTGTAGGATGGTGCAGCTGCTGCAGAAAACAGCCCAGAGCTTCCTCAATCAGTTAAACACGGAATTACCCTAGGACCCAGAAATTCCACTTGGGTCTATATCTGGAAGAATGGAAGACAGTGTTCTTACCAGAATGTGTGCACGAATGTTCACAGTGGCACTATTCACAGTAGCCAAAAGGTGGAGACCACCGAAATGTCCTTCCGCAGATGAATGGGCTGACAAAATGTGGTGCACGCTTGCGTGTGTGCATGTGTGTGTGTACACTGGGATATGATTCAGCCATAAAGAGGAATGAGCTCCAACCCATGCTACCATGTGGATGAACCTTGAAAATACGACGCTGAGTGAATGAAGCCAGACACACAAGGTTGTGTGGTGTGTAATTCCATTTATACCAAATATCCAAAATGTGGCTACAGCCAGAATGTCGATAGATCCACAGAGACAGAAAGCAGATGGAGGTTCGCCAGAGGCTGGGGGAAGGGAAGGAATGAGGAGTAATTACTTAGTGGGTAGGAGGTTTCCTTTGGGGGTGATGAGAACATTCTGGAACTAGATAGAGGTGACTGCACCACTGTGATTGTCCCAGATGCCCCAATGGAAAAGTGTATTTATGTCTATCTTGCCACATAGAAATAAATTTTCCAAAATCTAAAAAAAAGGAACTCTAGAGCTACCTCTCAGTCAACATGGACATATTTCACAAAACAGCATTGAGAGGAAAAAGCACAGCATTGAGAGGAAAAAGCAAGTTGCAAAAGAATACGGTAGCAGGGGTTGCTGCCGCCACACCCCACACCTCCCCAGCCCACCCAAGCCCCTGGTTCCTGCGCACGATGGCTGCTTTCCACTCCAGGCACCTGTGTCGCCCTCCCTGAAGAATTCCTCTGCCCACACGAGCAGTGCTTGACCAACGTGACGGACGGGAGGTATCAGAACACCGAAGCATGAAGGAGAGGCCATAGACTCCAGCTTCCCCGGCCTCTGGTGGGGACAAGGCTGAGTTGTGTCCAACACTCTCTGAGCCCCGAAGGCTGGCCCCTGCCCACAGCCGCCTCACCAGCTCCCCTTTGTTGCCTCTTCTCCCTTCTGTTCCCCGTGTCACTGGGCTCCCAGGCTCACCTCCCACAGAGACTCTGCACCAAACCTTCTCCAGATCTGCTTTAGGGGAAGCCAAACACAGACAGACCCACATGACATCCAACCACAGAGGCCAGGCTTGAAACCATGCACCACAGCAGACGCACTGCATGGGTGGTGACAGGCTCAAGACAGTCGCGGGACCGACAACACCAAGTCCGGGGTGGTGGCCGCTGCCACTCCCGCTGCGTGGGGGTGGGCTGGGATAGGCTGGGGATGCCCCCTGCGAAGGGCACCCCAGGGGTCACACACGTCGTGGAATCATTTACTTCGTAAGCACGGGTGGCAGGTCCCTGGGGGTGGTGATGCATGTATTTCTTGAACGCCTGAAATATTTCATCATCATCACGAAGCAAAGCATGAGGTAGGTGTGTTTGGCAGCCAAGGCGTTGAGAGGGATGGGGCATTTCGAAGTGGAGGATAGGGTGAGCCTGGACTCCTGCCCAAGCAAAGTGGGGTGGCACTGGGTGTCCTACGGGGGGGAGGCTGGGAGACAGGGCTCTTTGTGTCACTATGCCTGGGACCCACGGGTCCAAGGCCGTGAGCGGCTCCTGAGGCAGGGAGGCCACCATCACAGCTGCAGTCAGATGGCACCGTGGTGAGGGGTGGCGCAGAATCAAAAGAGAAAAAGGCGTGTGAACACACTTCAAAGGCAGGTCCCTAAGACCTCTGGGCTTAATTGGAAGTTGGCGCCAAAAGTGAGTGAGGCGTTGGAGGTTTCAAGTCTGGGTGACGAGGTGAACGGGAGGACCCTTGGCAGGCGTCTGGACACCCAGAGGGTTTTATTTATTTTCATCTGTCAGGGCAGGGGGCTGGAATGGGTTGTGCAGGCTCACACGCCATTTGTCCTGATTTTGGAGACAGGCTGAGACCAGGAACCCTCTGACCTCATCACGTTGGATTTCCAGGTAATCCTGCAGCCCCTACATTGCCCTCCCCGGAGCTCAGAGCCCCATTCAGCCCTCCCAGCCCTGGCCACGTCACCTGTGGGACCCCGGAATGCATTTCTGAGAGGCAGGCTCTGGCTGGGGTCTTACCCCACCTTTCTCAAACCCTTTCTGTCCTGGGGCCCATGCACTCACGGCTCTTAGGGAGATCTTGGTGGGGTTCTGTGTCCCCTCTGACAGAGCCTAAATGCCCCCAATTCTTCACCCCCTTTTTCTAGCCACACCCTTTGCCACGTAACTTACTTTTTCCGGCTTTATTGAGCTTTATTTAAGTTTGATGGGTTTTGGTGATTGTATACGGTCATGTAACGGCCCCCACAGATGAGATCTAGAGCACTTAGAAGATCCCCAAAACTTCCCTGTGCCCCCTGGCAATCAAACCTCACCCTCACCCCCAGCTCCAGGCAATCACAAACCTTTCTGTTGCTATAACTTTGCCTTTTGTAGCATTTTCTATAAATGTCTCCTCTTGAGTTTAGCTCCTTTCACTTCCATAATGCTTTTACACTCATTCACATTCATGTGCATCGGTACTTCACTCTTTTTCGTTGCTGAGCAGGATTCTGTAGGGTGGATAGACTACAGTTTGCTTATGCACTCACCCATTGATGGACATCTGAGTTGTTTTTGTTGGGGTGATAGTGAAAAGATAGCCCAGTGCTACAGACATTTGCATATTGGTCTTTGTGCAGATGTAGCTCATTTCTCTGGGGTAAACACTGAGGAGAGCAATTGCTGGGTTGCATGGTAAGTTTATGTTTAATTATAAATTCTGCTAGACTATGTTCCAAAGCTCTATCATTTTGCATTCCTGTCAGCAGTATGTGCAAGTTCCACTTGCTCCACATCCTTGCTAACACTTGTTATTGTCAGTCTTTTTAAACTTAGTCATTCTGTGGGGTGTGCAGTGATAACTCCCTGTAGTTTTGATTCCTGCATTAACTTTGCAGCACCCTCTATGCTGGCCCTGGGCTCAGCCATGTGACTGGATTTGACCAACAGAATGAGGCAGAAGTGGCTGGGTCAGTTCCACATCTGAGTCTCAAGAGGCCTTGCATGTTTCTGCTTGGTCTCTTGCCCTCTGCTACACTCTTGAGAATGTCTGTGGGCTGGTCTGCTGGAGGGTAAGGGACACATGGAGCAATGCTGAGTGGCCCCAGTTGTCCCAGCAAGACCAACCTAGATCAGCCAATGGTCAGTCTTTCTGTATCTTTCATGACCTTGACACTTTTGAACAATACTGGCCAATTATGTAGAATGTCCCTCAATTCGGTTGTGTCAGATGTTTTTTCATGATTACATTGAGGTTATACAAGAATACCACGGAAGTGATTCATGTCCTCAATCCATCTTACCAGGGGTGATGTTAACCTTATCACCTTTTCACTGGAGACATTGACCTTTGTTAAGGTGGCATCTGCCAGGTTTCTCTCTCTGTGTGTAATAAGTATCTTATGGGGAGATACTTGAGAACTTCCAAATGTCCCCTTTCTCTTCATATTTTTACTCGATGGTTTTAGCATGCATCATTGATTCCTGCCTGCAGTAATTAAGACTGTCATATTTGCTTAATGGTGACTTTCTATTTAATCATCTCTCCTACACACTCATTCATTAGAACTCTACCATAAGGAAGAGCTGTGTGTTCTCCCCATCCTATTTATTAGATCAATCATTTATTTATAGCAGCATAGACTCATGGATACATATTTTATTCTCTGGGCAATACCCGTTACTATCATTATTTGTTTTTCTTGGCTTGAATATTCTCAGATTTGGGCTTTGGGTGCTTCTTGTAGTTTGCTGCAATGCCCTTTCGATGTGATGCTATCATTATTTTTATTACATCCTTACTTTCCAACAGTATGGGATCATCTTTGTTTTCCCCATCCCAGTCCTGAAAGTAGCCCTTTCTCCAAGTGTTCACTGGTTGCTTGGTTGGAGAATGGTGCATAGGAACCAAGATCTGAGTGCAAAGGTGCTCTTCACTGTTGGGATGTCATTGCTTCTGGGTGTGTTGGAGCCAGCAAATATAGATATGTATACTAATTCATGCATGCACACATTTGCATTTATTTATACATCTATCCATCTGCCTGTGTATACGTGTGTGTATATGTGTTACCATGAGTTAATACCAATTACTCTGATTTCAATCCAACACAATGGGTTCTTTCTAATTATTTTTAATTTCTTTCAAAATCACTTCTTCTGGTTCTTCCAGAAAATGAGCTCTTCACCTAGCTTAAGAATGTAGAGATGTCGTGTATGGTTGGGCAGGTTGTTCACTGTCCAAGGGTGTTCCAGCTGAGGAGAGTGATGGGAGCTGAAATCATCCATGCTCTATTCCCTAAGCTCTGCACTCTGACGTGTGCTCTGGGTCCACCAGAGTAAGGGATGCCCTCCTTTCACTTGTGCAAATGCACCGGGTGAGCTAGCAGCAGCCCTGGTCGACTGCTGTCTCGGGATATTTTTGTGTTTACTTGTGAAACACCCTGGCTTGGGCTGGATTCCCCCAGAGGCAGATTGTGAGCTGAGGATTTGAGTGTGAGGAGTATTTTGGGATGTGATTCCAGGAAACTCCCAGAGAGAAGCAGGGGGGAGTCAGGCAGGAAAGAAAGCATGCATCAGGGAGCTGGTTACTACTGGGCCACCGAGGCTCCATCCCAGTAAGGAACCCTGGAAGACGGGAGGAACGCACCTTGGAGTTGCTTCCCTAAGGGATCAACTTCTGTTGGTCACCACTCAAGGCTCCTCCTGAGGGGAGCAGGCACAGAGTCCCTGGCACTTCTGGCCCTGAGTGCCCAGGGGATGAGTGCGTGACATCGACAGCTTCTGCTGTCCTCTGTCTCCTGCTTTCCCCATGGGATGAACTAGCTTGAGAGGCACAAGATTCCTGAGCAGGCAGAGGGACTCTGTAGGAGTCTCAGAGCTCCTGAGGCTGCACCCTCGCCCTGGAGCCCCGTGAAATCTTCAATGTTGGGTTTTATGAGCTTCACAAACCTTCCAGGGGCCTCTCCGGCTCCAGATGGGGTGCATTGGAGGCCTGGTGCCCACGTGTCTCCTGGGCCCTCCACCTGTGCCCCGCCTGTTTGCACAGCGTGCGTGAGCTGAGCACCTGAGTTTGCTCTTTGAATCAAGTGTTTGACTCACTCACGGTAATAGTGGCTGATAATTCTTGAGCTAACACACCTTCTACTTTGCGGCCTAGCCTTGTTTGCCTTGCAGCCCTGGTTTATTATCTTCCATCGGATGAAGCTTAGGAGCACCAGCGCTGCCTAGGGAAACCCTGGCCCCTCCTTCCCTGGGATCATCTGGGTCCCCCAGGGCTCAGGCTTTACAACCCCTGCTGCTTGGTTACCCACCTCCCACCTGGGGCCCCTGACAGATCAGGGGACAGGCAGAGAGAGGGCTCACCAGTGCAGTCCAGTGTATGCTGCCGGGCAGGCTGGAGCAGAGTGAGTCAGATTTGACTTTTTATAATCATCCAGGTGCCAGGGTGGGCACGCGTCCTGGGTCATCCTTCCAGCGAGGGCTCACATCATAGCCTGTCACCAGCAGTAATTCAGCAGCAGGGTTTAGTTTCCTCCCTATGGGATCAGCGAGGGCAGCTGTCTAAGCCCCAGGCACACTGCCTAGGGCGGACGTGGGGGTGGGGGCCGTCCTCCTAGGGCTGCCCTGCCTCTTGGCAGGTGATCAGCCTTGACCTCCTTGTGTGGTTTAGGGGGGCTGCCTCCTGTCTATGTCAGAGGGCTTCTCAGAAACAGGCACTGCTATAGGGGCAGCAAGATGACTTCACTTGGAAAATGGAATGGACTTAAACGAGATCAAGCCACCTCGTGGAGAAGCCATTCCCTTCCAATTTGTTTTAATCCTGCTGATTATTGCAAAGAGAAAGACTTAGCCTGGTGCTAATGAGTCTTTAATGCCTCTGAGGACTTCCTAATTTTTCCTTTTTTTTTTCTAAACAAGAAAAGTTAAGCCTCAGGCTGTTCATCCTTCTAGTTGGAATTTAATAACCGTGTTTTGTTTTCATAGTATTTACCTTTGGAGTTGTTTATTCATGGCAGGGCCTCCTGGTTTTCCATTTTGGAGAGTGATAGGAAGTTTTCCGTTAAATTAATTTATTGTGTATATTTTTTTACAGTGAGTCCTTAATATATTTTGCAGGTAATAGTATGGGTGAGGTTGGCAAACTATGGCCCTGGGCTAAATCTAGTGTATAGCATGTTTTTGTCAATAAAGCTTTATCAACACACAGCCACGCCTGTCATTTGCATATTATATCACTATGGCTGCTTTAATGCAGAGATGAGTAGATGCATCAGAGATTGTCTGGCCCACAAAACCTGAAATATGGACCATCTGACCCTGTACAGAAAAAGTGTGCTGATCTGTTATATATGGTACATGATTGGTAATAGGTATTATATCAGTGACGTTGACAGAGCAAAAATATGGAAGGTAATATGCAAATAACTAAAGTACCGGAAAATACTTGGCAAATCCCAAGAAACTAAACAAAAATTCCATTGGGAGGGCCTTTGGTAACCATTGAAAATTTCCAGCCTTTCAGTTGTGTGCCTGGCTGTTTGCCTCTTCACTTTATCACTTTGAGATACTGCATTGATGACTCCATGAGCTGGAATTCACTGTGTTCATATCCTTTCCTGGTTCTGGGAGGATTGTGGTTGGGTACATTGGCGGCATAAATACCCAGTTTCTCCCTCTCTTTTTCTGTCTGGTCAGACTTCAATTTTCTTCTTTAACTTGGGCTCTAGACCTATGTCTGGTTTCCCACGCAGTCCTCTGGTAGCTCTGGTTTCCAGTTAATTCCTTAATTACGGTATCTACCTCCAATTCCGCAAGCATTTCCTGAGCTAAACGCTGAGTTGGAGATACGCAAGTGAAAGACATGACCTGTCCCCACGGACAGTGCACATCGCAGGGAACTCATCACCAGCACCTCAGGGAGCTCTCATCACTATTGTCATTGCTGCCACCACCAGCAAGAAGAAGCGACTAAGCCCCAGTTGTTAACTACAGTGGACCACTAAACACTTGCCTAAATCACCAGGCCAGCTTAACAAAAGTGGCCCACTAGACAAGAGAGGACAGAAGACCGGGTGTCCTGGCATGTCCGTAGGGCCTCTGTGCTAACCATCCCCCAGGCCAGAAGTGCTCTCCCTTGCTTTCTCATGGCTGGATCTTTCTCAATGTTCCCTTTTCATTTTAACATACAAAAGACCTTCCCTGCCTACTTGATCTACTAAAGTGCCATGGTTACTTTCTATTACTTTATTCTGTTTAATTTCTCTTGCAGCACTTCTCACTATCTGAAGTGATCTGGTTTGTTGATCAACTTCTTTATTTCTGTCTTCCCTGATGTGAATACAAGCCCTCAGCCTGTCTGCTCAACAGCTGTATCCTCAGGGTGTAAAATAGTGGCTGGCACAGTGAGTGCTCACTAAATGCTTGCCAAATGAATACATAAACCCTGTGGGTTTTTGAAAAAGGAACTAACATGCAATACCACCACTTGTGATTCTTCACAGTTAAAAAGGAAAGAGAAGTTTCACCTATGAGTTTTCTTATACAGGGAAAACATGAATAGGTTTGATCAAGAGCCACAACATAAATTATAAAGTCAAAAATTAACATCATTAGAGATTTTTTTGGTGAATTATCATGCCTGATGGTCCTTCTGCATCACTTTAATTCTTAATATTGTCATCATTGCCATGATCACCATCACCATGACAGCATTGCAGTTTGGGGATAATAAAATGTTAAGGACTGTAGAGAATATCTGGGGAGAGGCCTTGTCATACTCATGAAGAAATCCGAGGTCCAGAAAGATGACATGAATTGCTAAAGCATTTTTCCATGCAGTCCTCTGGTAGGTCTGGGTTCCAGTTAATTAAGCCAACTGTCACCACCACCACCACCATCACCACCATCACCGTCATCACCATCACCATCATTACCACCATCATCACCACCATCACCATCACCACCACCATCATCACCATCACCATCATCACCTCCATCATCACCATCACCATCATCACCATCACCATCATCACCACCACCATCACCACCATCATCACTATCATCACCATCACCATCATCACCACCATCATCACCATCATCACCACCACCATCACCATCACCTCCATCATCACCATCACCACTATCACCATCACCTCCATCATCACCATTACCACCATAATCATCATCATTACCACCACCACCATCACTACCATCATCACCATCACCACCATCATCACCATCACCATCACCATCACCACCACCACCATCACCATCACCATCACCACCACCACCACCATCATCATCACCATCATCACCATCACCACCACCATCACCACCACCATCATCACCATCACCACCATCACCATCACCACCACCATCACCATCATCACCACCACCATCACCATCACCACCACCACCACCACCATCATCACCACCACCATCACCACCATCACCATCATCACCATCACCATCACCACCATCACCATCATCACCATCACTATCATCACCACCATCATCACCACCACCATCATTATCACCATCACCATCATCACCATCATCACCATCACTATCATCACCACCATCATCACCACCACCATCATTATCACCATCACCATCACCACCATCATCACCATCCCCACCACCATCACCATCACCATCACCACCACCATCACCTCCATCATCACCATCACCATCACCACCACCATCACCATCATCAGGGTCATCACTGTCATCACACTGTCATCACTGTCATCACCACCATCATTACCATCATCACCACCATCAGGACTACCATCCACAAATGAGCCATCTTTAGAATGCCTCAATGCTTGAAATACCCTAAGGGCGCCACAAGTGGTTCCAGATGAAAAACTCCTTAAGAACATTGGGAACCGCTATCTTGTCATAGCACCAACACTCTTGTGCAACGCCCCCTAGGCTGAAAACAGATCAGGGTCGTCTCCTGCCAGGAAGAGAAACTTCTTATGGCTCTGTTCAAATTCCCTAGAAAAATATCTGTGGCTGAGGAAGTTGTATGTTAAATTTTAGTGGTTTGTACATACAATTTCTAAAACTCCCTTTCCCCTGTTATTTATTTGCTTACTCTAATTTAGGCACTTAAGGAAGACCCAAAATTCAGTGAGTGAGTCCCCATCAACCACCAGAAACAGAAAACAGGTGTGTTGTGCTGACAGCCACATGACCAAGGCGGGAGGGCTCCCCTCCCTGAGACGCCAAGATAAACACACCCACAGCATCGCCCTGGAAATGGTGGCTTACAGTTCAAATGCTCAGGAGGGGATAGGAAAAAAAAATCAGGACAGCACCATAGAGAACAATTTCCCTCATCAACTTCTGTGCTCCTCCTAAGGGCAGAGGACCTGCAAATTACACCACAGCCCCTTGAGTAGTTTCCACAAGGACCGATGTTGATGGGGATCTAGAAAAACAAAGGCAAGCCATGCCCCAGACAAGTCTCCATCTCAGAAGCGGAAGTCCTTGGCATAAGCCAACCATATTGGCAAAGCCCTCGCTGGGTGAAAAGTGCAAAGCGAGGACAAAGAGATGATGAGAAAACCAAGTCTGAAGATTTACTTGGACAAGCTAAAGGCAAGGAGACAGAGCTGGAGCTGAAAAAAGAAATCCAGTGTTAACAGGAGGTGCCCAGTGTGTTAACGGCTGTTGTCCAATATGGTAGCTGCTGGCCACATGTGGCTACTGAACCCTGAAATGTGGCCAATGCAACTGAGAAACTGGATTTTTAGTTTAATTTAATTTTAATCAACCTAAATTCAAAAACTGATACTTGATTCAGTTGTTAGGAAACTTTTGAAGTATGTTTGAAACAACTTTAGAAGGTGAATCTAGCTTTTCAACTGTGAACGGAGTTTTTTATGGAATTTACAGTTTTTAAATAAATGATGAAATGTACATAACTTTACAAATTTTCCATTAACATATAACATGCAAATTGACATACAAATAAGTATAAAATGCACATCGGATTTCGAAGACTTGGTACCAAAAAATAATGTAAACTATCTCATTCGTATTTTTTAATATTGTTGGCCTGTTGAAATGGTAATATTTTAGATGTGCTGGGTTAAGGAATATATGTTGTTAAAATTATCTTCGCCTACTTCTTTTTATTTTTTCATGTGGCCAATAGAAAATTTAAAACTACATATGCAGCTTGAATTCTGTTTCTATTGGACAGGGTGGCTGCAGTCAGTCGGGAGCTGACAGATACTTCTGACCAGAGCGGCTGTTGACACCGCTCAATTGTTCTGGTGCCTCCTGTCCTGTGCCCACTCCCCGGCCACCACCTTGGGAGTAAATGTTAGCTGAGAAGCTGTTGCTCACCCAGAGAGGAAGTTTGGTGTAATTAGAAAACTGAATCATAACTTAGATATTTTACAGCTCCCTCTGTTATCACGGACTCTGGAACATTCCATAGAGTCTCAATACCCTGAGTAATTTCTGGGGAATTTTGACTCTGATCACCCAAGTAATTGGGTCAGCCTTGGTCTGACTTCTCAAAACCCCAAAAGTCCTATGTCCTGAATATGCCAGACTCTGTGGACCAGCTGATGCACCCTGAGCTGCCGCAGGAAGATTCTAGAGTTTGAGATATATAAGAATACAATGGTTTTGTAAATCTAAAATTATTTCAAATTAAAAAGTTTATTTTTAAAAATATGTAACAAGTCTTGGGCCTGAAGCCAACCTGAAGATTCCTCATTTTATGACCCCAAGATATGGCTTAGTAGTTCCTGAAGGAGTCATTCTCTAGTTCTCTGCCTACCAATATGGCAGCCACCAGCCCTGTGGGGCTACTGAGTGCTTTCTCCCTTCGGGTGGAGTTGGATCACATGGAGATACGCCACATGTGTGAAATACACACCGAATTCCAAAGGCTTAGTATGGAAAAATCATGCAAAATACCACCTTAATAATTTGTATATACTAATCACATGTTGAAATGATAATATTTCAGATATACTGGGCTAAGTAAAATACATTATGAAAATTAATTTCACCTGTTCACCTGTTTCTTTTTACCCTTGTTAGAGTGGCTACTAGGAAATTCAAAATACACACAGAGTTTGTACTTGTGGCTCAAATTCTATTTCTGTTTTTTTTTTTTTTTTTGAGATGGAGTCTTGCTCTGTCGCCCAGGCTGGAGTGCAATGGCACCATCTCGGCTCACTGCAACCTCTGCCTCCCAGGTTCAAGCGATTCTCCTGCCTCAGCCTCCCGAGTAATTTTTATATTTTTAGTAGAGACGGAGTTTCGCCATGTTAGCCTTGCTGGTCTCAAACTCCTGACCTCAGGTGATCCACCCGCCTCGGCCTCCCAAAGTGCTGGGATTACAGGTGTGAGCCACTGTGCCTGGCCTTTTTTTTTTTTTTTTTTGAGATGGAGTCTCGATCTGCCACCCAGGCTGGAGTGCAGTGGTGCAACCTCAGCTCACTGCAACCTCTGCCCCCTGGGTTCAAGCGATTCTCCTGCCTCAGGCTCCCGAGTAGCTGGGACTACATGCGTGTGCTATCACGCCCAGCTAATTTTTAGTAGAGACAGGGTTTCACCATGTTGGCCAGGCTGATCTCGAACTCCTGACCTCAGGGGATCTGCCTGCCTCGGCCTCCCAGAGGGCTGGGATTACAGGCGTAAGCCACCGTGCCTGGCCTCAAATTCTATTTCTATTGGACATTGCCACTCCAGGACATCCTTCCTCCACCCTCAGAGGATGAGCTGTTCTCCTCTGATGGACACCTCATGAGATCCTATTCTGCATCTGCCCAGTGTGGCCACGGACAGGTCCCACCTCTATAAGCCTCGTTCTCCTCGAGAAGAGGAGGATGCCTGTAACAGCTGAGAGAGCCTGGAAAATGGGTACTATAGTATTGTCTATGTCAGGGGGATGCTATGAGGAGTATTACCTGCAAAACGCTCGCTGCCCTGCCCACGGCATCAAAACCCTTCAGTCAATAAATCAAATATTATTTTTCATCTCTAATCCCACCCTTCCATCTGCTCTTGAGTCTGACCCTTTTTCATTTACTTCCAAGTTTTGCTTTCTTTCTCAACCCTCCTCCAAAACATCTTCCCCTCTTTCCCTACAAAACCCTTCCATCTTCAAAGATGCTTGGTTCTTCCCAGTTCTTGAAGTAAAACATCTCTTTCCTTGGGCTTGTTTGATGACGGACTGTTCGATTTCTCTCCTTCCCTTTGCAACTCATGCGAGTGACCCACGTTTCCTTTGTCTGCTTTTGACCCGTCCGCTCCTTTCAGAGCCCCTGGTCAAGCCAGCCTCTGCCCACAGCCCGGGACTGGCAGCACTCTCCAAAATTTACCGGGACCTTCATCTCACCACGCCTAAAGCCCCTTTACCCAGTTTCAGCCTTCTTAGCTTTTTAATTTTTTAAAACCAAGAACAAGAAAACTTCGAAATGCTCGTTTAAAAGTACTTTTAATTACAGCAATCCAGCCCTCTCCCAGTGGGTCCCTAGGACTCTGCACCTTCCTGGGATGAGTGGGTAGGAGGTTGCCTGCATTTTTAATCTCTAAGCTCTTTGCGTTTGGGGAGTGAGGTCGTTCCTGTTTGGAAAGGGCTGTTCTTATCTGGATGGAGCCCCGCCTGTTTCCCTGGAGGGCAGAGGTCGCTGGGGAGTAACAAGAGTTAAGGCCTCCAGGTCCTCACAATCTTCATGTCACATGAGCTAAGCAGTAAACAGCTCTCCAGGACCCTAATAAAAAGGTCTTTATGAAGAGAACAAACACAAATAAATGCCAGGATCCAATTCAAATGAATAAATAAACCCAGTTCCAAAGGCTGCAGGCCACAGGATTTCGGGGAGACTGAGCCAAGCAAGTTGGTTTCTTGAGAGTTGTTTCTGAAAGGGAAGGAGGAAGAAAGATTTCAGGGCCCGTCAGCAGATCCCAGCATCTCCAGACCCACATCCACGAGCCATCTAGAAGTGAAAGCAGTTTCCCAACCAACAACTGTCCTACCAAATGTTGCGTTGGAAAATCAAAGTGAGATGACTCTCACAGGACCCGGGAACAGGGGACTCCAGGCATCCCGGGCCTGTGCGGGAGTTGGGGACCTGGGAGGTGCTGGCAACCAATGCAGGCTCTAGCAATCAGTGTCTTGTGATCTCAGCAACGCTGGGTCATCTGTCCCATGCCAGCATGGGGGGCTGGCCACTCTCTGTCCTGGCTTCTGCCACTCCATCCTTGCACAACTTCACCCACCTCACCCCCTTCTCTGATGACTTTTTCTTTTCCCCACTATTTCTTGTACTCATAATGTTCACACAAAGCTTCTCACAGCCCCCGCGCCTGATGGTCCCAGCACTCTCTGCCTTCTCCGTGTCCAGGTTTCCGCTTCAGTTATGATGAGCCAACTCTCTCTGTATTCCTGATCTGAAATCCTGAGAATCAGATTATGGCGACAGAATCTCCTGGACTGCTAGTCCCTTCTCATGAGCATCTTGTCAGATCTTGCCCTCGTCAGGAGCTATGCCGCCATGGCCCTAGCCAGGGAGCCTGGGTCCAGCAGGCACCTTGATTGGACAGGCTGGCACAACTTTCCTTCTGCAAGAGACAAAGCAGCTCACCCATCCATTCAGTCCATCAACATTTTAAAAGTATTTTTTATGTGCTGAGCACTCAACAAGGAAACATGGGAGAAATAAACATCATTCTTGCCTTGCAGGAGCTCTCAGTGTGGAGAGAGGGACAGAATCATGATCAGCACCTAAGACAAGACCCAAGGTACAGTGATTGAGCTGGGGGCACCAGGAGTGAGGGTGAGTCACGTAGTAGAGACCATCAAGAGCAGGGCTGAGTCCCTAGGGCAGGTCGGAGTGTAGCCATAGTAAGTGTGGGGGAAGAGAGGATGAGAGGCACACACACAAAGGTTTGTTGAGATGTATGGGTATTGCTGTCCCATAAAACAGAGACAAGAAGTGGCAGGAAATGAGTAGAAAGGGACTTGGATGCCATTTTAAGGACCTGGGTCAGTGCATGGCAAGTGATAAGGGAGCCACTTCAGGATTCTAAGCAGAAGGGTGTCCTGTCCATCCTGGCATTGAACATGAGTCACTCTGTGGAGCAGGGAACTTGGTTAACAGAGACTGCCAGTGGCCTCTAAATCCCCTGTTCCTCTCCTTCCTGGGCTCCTCCCCCCTCCCCCATCAGACTACATTTCCCAGCACCCCTTGCCTCTAGGCAGGGTCATGTGATTAGTTCCAGCCAATGGATCATTAGCCAGAGTGATATGGCCACTTCCAGGTCTGGGCCCTACAAGCTCCTGAGAGAAACTCCAAGCTCTTCTCTGTCTCCCAGCTGGACACAGAGGATCCAGTGAAGGATGCTGGGATGGAGACACAACATGGAAGAAGCCTGGGCCCCTGAACCACCATATGGAAGACCATCCTATGTCAGCATGAATGGGAAACACATTTTCCCTGTGTTAAGCCACTTTAGTTTTGAGATTGTTATTGGAGCAGTGAGGACTACAGCAGCTGCTGTTGAGAGATGATAGGAGCCTAAATCAGTGGGTGGAACAGATTCAAGCAATTTTAGGGCAATACCGTAATTATCACTTGGCAATCAATTCCATGCAGGATGTGACAGAGAGGAAGGCACATCTAGCACAGGACAGGTGGACTGAGAATTTAGAAGGAAGAAAGGGCTTAGAAGGAAGGCAATGAGTTAATGCTCAGACTCAGGGGAACTGTGAGCTCCAGTGGAGATGTCTAGGAAGCTTGGGTGAGAAGTCTGCACCGAATGTGTACATAGATGGAACTTTGAGCCAAGAGAGCAATGAAATCCCAAACGAAGAGGCAGGTGAGGTAGAAAAAGAAGTGACGTTAGACTTGGGGTCCAGCACATTTGAGGGGTACTCAGGGCTGGAGGATCCCACCGAAGAGATGAAGGAGGACAAGTCCATGAGGTAGGGAGATAACCAAGGGCAGTGAGCATCATGGAAGCCCAGAGAGAAGCCAGGCTGCCGCAGTCCCCAGGGCTCCGTAACAAGTGATCCCCTCACTTCACAAGGGCAACGTTTATTTGCTGACGTTTGTTTCGGTAGGGCTAGGTGGGGACAGCTCATCTCTGCTCCACTTGGCCTCAGCCAGAGTGACTTGGTGGCTGACAGCTGGAGCCACCTGAAGTCATGCACACTGTGGGCCTGATGTCCATTGAGGGCCCGAAGTCCACTGAGGCTCAGGCCAAATGGACAGTGATGGCTCCAGGAATGTCAGAAGACAGGGGGACAAAGGCCATCGGAAGTGGTTCTCGCTCCGTTCTCATCCCATTAGCTAAGGCAAGCCTTGGGCTGAGCCCTTCAATGGGGAAGGGAAAAAAACACTGTCCACTCTCATGGTGGGCACTGCCAAGTCACCAGAAGGGGTGAGCATGTGACTGAAGCCCACAGGTGCCCTTGATGGACCAGAGTGGCAAAGGTGCCCCATTTCCATAAAAAAACGCTCTGTTTGTGCACTGCAGCAAGGCCGACAGTCCTGGCAGGTGAGGCTACGCTACAGGCACTTCGGTGAGAGCAGCAGGGACGGACGGCAGGGAGCCACGACTCGATCCGCCGTAAGGGGTACTGCGAGCATACATTATTTTCCTCTGCCTGGTCAAAACAAAGACAAATGCAAATTACAAGAACATTGCAGACAACAAAAGAAAAATCCCGGAATCCCTCGTCTCTAGAAGTTTACACCTTGAAGCGCTGGAGTTTATGTTTGGCAAAAGCTCCAGCCTACTTCACCAACTAGAAACGCATGAGTTAAAAAGGAATGTTCTCTGCTGAAGCAAAATTTTGAAAAAGTCTAGAACTATCCGCCCATCTCTTCAAAGCTTACCTGGGGTCCTGTTTCCTGACTTCAACGCCTGTAACAGCTGAGATCTCTCTTCCCCAGCCAGGACCTGGTGAGTCCCTGGTTGGCTTTGCTGCTCTGCAGAAACAATGGGGTGTTTTTTTGAGGGAAATGGAGCATCTTTGCTGCTGTGGTCCATCAGCTGCAACCCTGGTTTTGACCTATGGTCTGGCCATTCAGGGGGCAGCAGGGTTGAGGAGGGGCTCAAAATAATGACATCTGTGTCTTTGCCCCAGACATCCGCCAACCACACTGGGCTCTTGTGTGAGAGACTTGGAGCAAAGTGGAAGGGCAGGGTGCAGAGCCTGGGGGCTGCCCAGAGGGCTGGGGAGCTGGCCCAACTCTGGGCTCCCTGAAATCCTCAGACTCTTTTTCAAACAGCTGGGGGATTGCTTAACACCCACAGTCAGTTTTTCCAAGTTCTGCTTTCTTCCCCTTGATTTAACCCTATATGTAGCTCGGTGGAAATTTCACCTTTGCATGGGCCTGAATGTGCATGCACCTGTGTGCACTTGTGCATTTATGCATGTGGGTGGGCGTGCACATGGGTGCGCGTGCATGTGGGTGCACGTGCATGTGGGTGCACGTGCATGTGTGAGTATGTTTGCACACACATAGGGCAATAGTACAGAGAATAGGAACTTGGGAACTGGGCACCGAGTCTACAAAAATTACCAGCAATAAATTCATCTCGATTTCTATCACCCACTGGTACCCAACAAGGATAAGTTGGAATCATTTTTTAAAGTTGATGCTATATCATTCCATAGTGAAGAGGAGGGTTATGGATTGAATTGCACTCCTGCCCATTCGTACCTCAAAGTGCTAATCCCCAGCGCCTCGGAATGTGACCTCGGTTGGAAACGAGGCTGTTGCAGATGTCATTAGTTAAGATCATACTGGAGTAGCGGGGCCCCTAGTCTGGTATGATCAGTTTCATTATAAAAGGGAGAAAGTGGAACAGAGGCGCACACACAGGGAGACCCTGTGGGAAGACTGAATTCTGCTGTCACCAGCCGAGGAAGTAGCAGGAGCTGGAGAGAGGTGTGGAACAGACCCTTCCCTGGCGCCCTGTGAGGGAGCATGGCCCCGCTGACACGTGGATCTCAGATGTGGAGCCTCCAGAGCTGTGAGATAATAAATTTCTGTTGCTTAAGCTGCTCCGTGTATGGTACTCTGTTAGGGTGGTCCTGGGAGACTAACACAGGAGTTATGATGCTGTCGATTTCCAATGACGAGTGGTTAAAAACGCACTCCTTTTTGGTTCTTTGGGATGCATTTTATATATTCTTCTAAGACTCGCTTTCCTATTTTGTTTGTTTGTAATTTTGTCAGGGAGATGTAAACTAATAAACAAATGAACCCGCGTTTCCTTACCACGCATGCCTGCATTCCTCTTTCCAAGGAACAAGTCTTTCTTTACTCTCCTCCAAACTGGGTGTTTCACTCACATTCTCCTTATTGTTTCCTTCGTCACCTTTTTCACTCTCAGCTTTTATTTTGGGTCCAGCGGGTACATGTGCAGGTTTGTTACATGAGTAAATTGCATGTCGCTGAGGTTTAGGGTGCAAATGATCCCGTCACCCAGGTAGTAAGCATAGTGCCCGAAGGGTAGTTTTTCAACCCACATCCCCCTGCCACCCTCCTCTGTCTAGTAACCCCAGTGTCTATTGTTCCCATCTTTATGTCCATGTGCACTCGCCGTTTAGCTCTCACTTATAAGTGAAAACACGCAACATGGTTTTCTGTCCCTGTATTAGTTCACTTAGGATAATGGCCTCCAGCTGCCTCCATGTTGCTGCAAAGAACATGATCTTGTTCTTTTTTATGGCTGCGTAGTATTCCATGGTGTGTATGTACCACATCTTTATCCAGTCCACCAATGATGGGCATCTAGGTTGATTCATGTTCTTTGCTATAGTGAATAGTGCTGGGATGAATTGGTAGAACAATTTATTTTCCTTTGGGTATATACTCCATAGCAGAATCACTGGATCGAATGGTAGTTCTAAGTTCCTCAAGAATCTCCACACTGCTTTCCGTAGTGGCTGAACTAATTTACGTTCCCACCAATAGTGTGTAAGTGCTCCCTTTTCTCTGCAGCCTTGCCAGCAACTGTTGTTTTTTGACTTTTTGATAATAACCGTTCTGACTGGTGTGAGATGATATCTCATTTTGGTTTTGATTTGCATTTCTTTAATGATTAGTGATGGTGAGCATTTTTTCCTATATTTGTTGGCTGCATGTATGTCTTCTTTTGAGTAGTGTCTGTTCATGACTTTTGCTCATTTGTTTTTTGTTTTTGTTTTTGTTTTTTTTTTGAGACAATTTTACTCTTGTCACCCAGGCTGGAGTGCAATGGTGCAATCTCAGCTCACTGCAACCTCCGCCTCCTGGGTTCAAGTGATTCTCCTGCCTCAGCTTCCTGAGTAGCTGGGATTACAGGTGTGCACCACCACGCCCGGCTAATTTTTGTATTTTTAGTAGAGATGGGATTTCACCATGTTTGCCAGGCTGGTCTCGAACTCCTGACCTCAGGTAATCCACCCGCCTTGGCCTCCCAAAGTGCTGGGATGACAGGCATGAGCCGCCACACCCAGCCCTTTTGCCCATTTTTGATGGGGTTGTTTCTTGTTTGTTGAATTGTTTAAGTTCCTTGTATTCTAGATATTAGACCTTTATTGGATGCATAGTTTGTGAATATTTTCTCCCATTCTGTAGGTTGTCTGTTCACTCTGTTGATAGTTTGTTTTGCTGTGCAGAAGCTCTTTAGTTTAATTAGGTCCCTACTTGTGAATTTTTGTTTTTGTTCCTTCAACACTTAAAAAAAAAAATAACACCACCACCCTTCCTCACCCCAATCAAGTGGGGTGTGAGGCAGTGGTCTTTTTTTTTTTTTTTTTTTTTTTTGAGACAGTCTTGCTCTGTCGCCCAGGCTCTGTCGTGCAGTGGTGCGATCTCGGCTCACTGCAAGCTCCACCTCCCAGGTTCACGCCATTCTCCTGCCTCAGCCTCCCGAGTAGCTGGGACTACAGGCACCTGCCACTATGCCTGGCTAATTTTTTGTATTTTTAGTAGAGACGGGGTTTCACTGTGTTAGCCAGGATGCTCTTGATCTCCTGACCTCGTGATCCGCCCTCCTCGGCCTCCCAAAGTGCTGGGATTACAGGCGTGAGCCACTGTGCCCGGCAGCAGTGGTCTTGATAGCCAAGAAAGTGGTTGTCTGGATAAGCTCCCGCAGCCTCACCATCTCAGCTCTGTAATTTACTAGCTCCAAGACTTCAGATGAGTCACTAAACAGCCAGTAGCTTCAGTGTCACCAGCCGTAAAACAGGGACAATGACACCTCGTGAGACCTGAATAAAGTAGTGCAAATAATGCATTATCCAGACCATAAGAAAATGAAAAAGTTGAGTTTTCCAAGATGCATTGAATTTGCTCATTCATTTGGCAAACGCAATCAAGAACCTCCTCCTGCCTGTCTTGCTGTGTTCTGGGTGCGGCAATGCAAATGTTGATCAGAATAGTCCCCACCCTTAGGACTTTACCATCCTGTTCTTCACTAGAATGTGATTAGGCCTGGGAGAATTAGATGAGATGGGGACTTTTCAGCAATATGTGATAGAAATCCAGCTCAAACCTACTGAGACAGAAAATGACATTTACTGACTCACTTAACTGAAAAATCCAAGGGCAGATGGCTTCGGGCGTGGCTGAACGTGGGTGCTCAAACACTGTTATCAGGAATTGACCCCTCTCCACCCCTTAGTTCGGCTTTGCCTGACATTGGTGTCCTTCTTAGGTGATAAGGTGGCTGCCAGCTGCTTCCGGCTTATATTGTACTCATTTAGAAAACCAGCAGTGGAATCTTTTGCCCAAAATACCAACCAAAGTCTTATGGAGTGCTCACATTGGCTCGGCTTTGGTCATGCCCCTGTTTAGTGACCCAGTTATATGGCTATGGGTTGGAAATGTACTGAATGGCCAGGTTTGGTTCATGGACCCATACATGATGCCAGGAGGGAAGAATCAGCCCCTCTCAAGTCAGATGGATTGAATATAGAAAAGCAGTGATTCGGTCAGTCACGGTGGCTCACGCCTGGAATCGCAGCCCTTTGGGAGACTGAGGTGGGCAGATCACAAGGTCAGGAGATCGAGACCATCCTGACTAACATGGTGAAACCCCGTCTCTACTAAAAATACAAAAAATTAGCCGGGTGTGGTGGTGGGCGCATGTAGTCCCAGCTACTAAGGAAGCTGAAGCAGGAAAATGGCATGAACTTGGCAGGTGGAGCTGGCAGCGAGCCAAGATTGCGCCACTGCACTCCAGCCTGGGTGACAGAGCAAGACTCCATCTCAAAAAAAAAAAAAAAAAAAAAAGAAGAGCAGTGATTCCCCCTAAAAGGAAAATATGGGAATAAATATTGAGCGGGCAGAAACAATAGATGTCTGTTACAGAAACGGGGAAGGGAGCAAGTGCTCTGCTTAACAGAAGAGTAAAGCTGCTAGGGAAGCTTCAGGAAGGGGAAATGAAACTGTGTTAGAGTTCCCCCAGGATAAAAATGGGTTATAAAAGGAGGAATTGCAGCAGAGGAAAATAGTTTGTGCAAAATACTTAGACATGTTCCCTAGAGGACAAGTCATTCTGTAAAGGCTAGGGTGAAGCTAATCGAACAGGGAACTTGATTTACTTGCTTGCGGTTAAGAGAACAGGCTGACATCCATAGTTTTGTTTCTTAGATTGTATGTTTCAGTTCCAGAATTTCTATTTGACTCTTTTTTATAGTTTCTGTTTCTCTGCTGAGATTTCCCATCTGTTTATTCATTGTGAGTATATTTTCCTTTATAATACTGAATGCAATAATAAGAGCTGCTTTAAAATCCTCATCTGATAATTCCAAAGTCTGGATCATTTCAAGGTTGGTCTACACAAATTGTCTTTTCTCTTGAAAAGAAAAGAAAAGACTTTTTTCTTGAAAAGAAAAGAACATGGGCCCCATGTTCCTGGTTGTATGTCAAATAATTTTGGATTGCATCTTGGGTCTTATGAAAGTTATTTGTGAAGACTTTGGACTCTGTTATATTTCTGCAAAGAGTTTTGTTGTCTTGTTGTTAAACAGAGGATTGAGTTGCTTGGGCTGAACCTTCAGACTGTCTCTCTTGGAGTTTTTAGATATGTGGAGATAAAAAGGGGCTGGTGACAGGGAGAGCAAAGGTCATTGTCATCCTCTTTCCCTGACTTGCTGCCTTCCTACTGAGAGACAGCATGCCCAGAAGAGGAACTCCCTCTCGGGATACAGATCTGCTTATCCTGGGGAGCTTTAACGTCAAGGAAATGTGGTTGGTTAATGGCTGCAGAGATTGATCTCTGTGCTCTCTAAAGCTGTCTAATATGCTGTGATTTTCATGTCTAGCCTTCCACAGGGCAATAAGATAGGTCTTAGCTCTCATTAGCAAGCTTTGTGCTTTGAAGCCCTAAGAAGGAGCTACGAAAATTTAATGAAAGTTGAGCGTAAACGGTATAACCATTTGAAAAGCATTTTGGCAGCATCCAGCAAAGCTTAGGCTGTGCACACTCTGTAAGCCTGCAGTCTCTCTCCTAAATATATCCCCCAGAGCCATGTCTCTCAAACTCTTCAGATCATGACCCACAGGAAGAACATCTATATCCCAATCCGGCCGGCACCTATGCATGCACACACACACACCTCTGAAGCAAAAGTGCCATGACATATTACTTACTATGTGTGATGCATTTCTAATACTGTTTTTTCCTATTATTTTTAATGCTGGGCATGGCTCACCAAATTGATTTCAATACTTATTAATGGCTACAACTCTCATTTTGAAAAATACAACCCTCGAGAAACAAGGAGACGTGGACAAGAGTATTCCTGCAGCATTGTTCATGATGGAAACAGGAAACAACCTAAGTAGCCATCAACAGGAGTATAGACAAATAAATATTCATACAAGGGGACATTACACCATAGTGAAAGTGGATGGACTACTGCGGTGTGTGCCAGCGTGAATGAAGTTAGAAATTGTAATATTAAGGCCGGGCGTGGTGGCTCACACCTGTCATCCCAGCACTTTGGGAGGCTGAGGCGGGTGGATCACCTGAGGTCAGGAGTTGGAGACCAGCCTGGCCAACATGGTGAAACCCCCTCTCTATTAAAAATGCAAAAATTAGCAGGGTGTGGTGTTAGGCGCCTATAATCCTAGCTACTCCGGAGGCTGAGGCAGGAGAATTGCTTGAACCCGAGAGGCAGAGGTTGCAGTAAGCCAAGATTGTGCCACTGCACTCCAGCCTGGGAGACATAGCAAGACTCCAGCTCAAAAAAAAAGAAAAAAAGAAAATAAATTGTAATATTGGGTGAAAGAAGCAAGCTGTAGAAGAGTAGATACAGTAAGATACAGCTGAAAACATATAATACGTGGTGTTTGGGGAGATTTTCATGCCTATGTAAACACGTTTCAAAAAATGCACGTGAATAATTAACAGCAAATTCGGGGTAACTGTAACTTTTGGAGGGGGACTGGGGCTTCTATTGTTTTGTCTGGTGACCTTTTCTTTCTTAACCTAGTGGAGAGTGTGTGGCTCTTTGCTGTATTACTCTCTAAATCTTTTTGATCATCTAAAGTTCTTATTTTTAAAAAAACTCTAATGAAAGATCACAAGATTGCAAAACTGGTGCCAACTTTTCTTTCTCAATATTCCAGCTGCCAATATGCCGTTTTGCCTGTGGTTTGAGTAGCTCCTGCCACATTCCAGCCCTTATGAACTGAGAATTTGCTCAAACCCTTTGTAAAATTTTAAATTACAGACGCCGTATAGAGGAACCAGAGCGCTCAGCCACTGTGACCCCACGCCTGTCTCATGTTGCCCATTATAACGTATTAATTTATACGGGAAAATGTGTAGCACACCCCTTGGCCCTGGGCCCATAACTAAGAAAGATTGCCCCGAAACACGCAGTCTTTAGTGCTTTTATATATTTAATGGCCTAGGGAATGAAGGAGGGGGTGGGATGGGGGCGTGGGGCAGGGAACTCAACGATTTACTCTGCCCCCAGCCTTTTTCCCTCCTACAAATGCTTTCCAGTTCTCTTTTTAAAAGTTTCATGGTGAACCAGTGAATAAATACCCCATAGTGGGCTGGCCTTTAAAAACAACAAAACTAGGCTACTGTGGAATAAATTATTGACTTAGCAGCTAAGACACCTGAGGGGAAAAAAGAATGTGTGTATGTAATTGAGTGTCGTTGGAGAGCAAATTAAGGTGGTGCGTGTCTTGTTACTTAATGGCCCAGCTTAGGAGGGTTCTGGAAGGTTTCCAAAAACAGGAAATCAGGCCCCACTAATGTGCATGAAGAAAGCTTAGAGGGTCAGTGGAGGATGCAGGCACCCCGCAGCCGACGGCAGACCGAGGCAGGAAGCCCGTCTCACCTTTACCTGGCTTTCTTGTGCCAGCGAGGGTGACGTCCAGGAATGCCACAGTTCCCCTGTGAAACTGCTTCGTCTCATTAGGGAACACCTGAGTGCCGGCCTGTCCTGCCTTCATTCCCATCCTACCAGAAATCCAGTTTGGTGATCTGTCTTCCAGGTGTGTGATCTTGGAGTTCTCCACCCTCTAAGGCCTCACTGGCACAGGCACAGAACCCGAGAACCTGGGTTGTCTTCTCAGGTGGCCGAGAGAAACACAGGCAAGTGCTTGATCATGACAGGACGTTCACATCAGCCTAAGCTCTGTGCCCCTAGGACGTACAAGAGGCAGGGATCCCTGAGAAAGAAAAGGGGAGACTGACAGTGCAGAATATAGAAATGACAAAGAGAGGAGACAGACTACTTAGGTGCGAGGTTCGGCCCTGAGGATAACCTTGGCCAAGGGTAAATTTGCATATTCCCTGAACACGACAAGCCTCCATTCCCGAATCTGCACGGGGTTGGGGGAAATGATAGTAGCTGTCTCATGAAATGAACAAGGATGAAGGGGAACTCCCAGAGCAAGCCCTCAGCCAAGCACCTGGCTACTCTGAGTGCTCCAGAAACACCCGCTTTATCATTGTTGGAAGGGAACAGAGCGGACCCTACAACTGGGGAGGGTGTGGCTGGCCGCAGGATGGGCAGGTAGCAAGCAGCCCACACCGCAGTCTCTGGCCTGCTGAAGGAGTGGGCGCCATTTTTCTCTGCATCCTCTTTCTGTAAAAGGCGGGGCAGCACCAGGCAGATGCTCAGTACATGTCGCTCAAGGCCCATTCCAGAGTTTACCTGCCAGGGGAATCGAATTCCCTGAACAACATAAAACCGACTTCTAGCTGTTTCTTTCTGCAAACCCTTCACCCCTGGAGTGGACTTATGAATGCAGCGTGTTTTTATTTTCCCTAACTTAGCAGCCCATTTTTGTCCTCTGTTTCTTCCTCCACGTTGTTCCTGGTAGACAGGAGAACAAAGTTAAAAAGACCCACAATGTGGAATGTCACCAAGGATGGGAGCAGCCGCAATGGAACATTTACTTGTTGTTGTTTGGGGTGCAAAGTGATGTAACCCAGCAATCCCACTGCTGGGTATTTCCCCAAAAGAGATGAAAGCTCATCACACAAAGGCTTATGCCTTTACTCGTAACGGCTCCACCCTGGAAAAAAAACCCCACTTCCCCATCAGTAGAGACATACGCATAATAAAATGTATTCGTTGAGGCCGGTGGCTCACGCCTGTAATCCCAGCACTTTGGGAGGCCGAGGCGGGTGGATGACCTGAGGTCAGGAGTTCGAGACTAGCCTGGCCAATGTGGTGAAACCCCATCTCTACTAAAAATACAAAAAATTAGACGGGTATGGTGGTGGGTGCCTGTAATTCCAGCTACTCTGGAGGCTGAGTGAGGCAGGGGAATCGTTTGAACCCAGGAGGCAGAGGTTGCAGTGAGCCGAGGCCACTGCACTCCAGCCTGGGCAACAAGAGTGAAACTCCGTCTCAAAAAAAAAAAAAGTATTTATTGTTTATCTGAAATTCAAACTTAATTGAGTGTCCTGCATTCTCTGGCAACCCTTTTTGTGAGGAACTCGCAGAATAGCTGCAGGGAGGCGGTGGTGGGATCCACAGCAACACGTGAAACATAAATACACAGTAACAAACATGAAATATACAATAATAGAGACATGGTACCGTTTGCTGAGAAGTTACTATGTGCAGAGGGTCTAGTGTTTAAGAACAGAGGCTGCTTAGGTTGGAATCCCAGCCCTGCTACTTTCAAACTGTGTGATCATTTTGTGCCTTTGTCTCCTTATCTGTAAAATGGGTGTAAAAATTGTACCTACGTCATAGGGCCAGGTATCGTGGCTCACGCCTGTAATCCCAGCACTTTGGGAGGCTGAGGCAGGAGGATCACTTGAGACCAGGATTTGAGACCAGCCTGGGCAACATGGTGAGACACTGTCTCTACCAAAAAAATAAAACAGAAACAAATATGCCAGGCATGGTGGCACGCACCTATAGCCCTAGCTACTCAGGAGGCTGAGGCAGGAGGATTGCTTGAGCCCAGGAGTTTGAGACTGGCCTGGGCAATATAGTAAGATCCTATTTCTACCAAAAATAAAATAAAATTAAATAGTACCTATATCATAGGACTGCTCTGAGGTTTAAATGAGTGACAGGTATAAAGCACTTGGAATAGTGCCTGACACATAAAAAGTGCTCAGAAAATTTAGCTATTTATAGCAGCAGGTTATTCACAAAAGAATAACTCAACAAGGTTTTGGGAGGTGTCATTTTTCTGGCAAAATTATGAAGTACCGTAAGAGAATGTCCTTTCTTTTGGCAACTCCCATGGCCAGGCCTTAAAGCAGTTCCCTTCTGAGGAAGTGGCCCAGGACGACACGTGTCCCCTGGTGGGCTCCTGAGGCCACCGCAGCAGCAGCACCTTATCAATTTTCTCCTCAATTGTCAACCATTCTCCCTCATTGACCCACCTTTGCCGGTGGCTTCCAGTGGAAATCAGGCCATTTTCCAACACTGCTTTCACCAACTTCTTGAAATCGACATTTTTGCTCAGATTTGTTGTTTCCTTATGCAGCCTTTTTTACAAGGTTTCTGCGTTGCTTGGTTGGCTTTTGGAGACATGGGTAAGAAAGTGACCATAAGATGTGTGGACAATGAATAACAGGATGACATTGAGTTACCACTGGGCCCAGCGTTTCCACTGCTAGGTTTATGCCCAAGAGAATTGAAAATGAAGTACTCGAACAAGCAAAAACACATCCAAGCAGCACCATTCACAGCAGCCTGAAGGTGAATACAGTCCATCTGCTGAAGAATGGAAATGCAAATTGTGGTCTGTCTCTTTAGTGGAGTATTATTCTGCAATGAAAAAGGAATGAGGCTGGGTGTGGTGGCACATGCCTGTAATCCCAGCACTTTGGGAGGCCGAGGGGGGTGGATCGCTTAAGGCCAGGAGTTTGAGACCAGCCTGGGCAACATATTGAGACATGATCTCTACAAAATAAAAATAAAAATAAACAAATATGCCAGGCATGGTGGCATGTACCTGTAGTCCTAGCTACTTAGGAGGCTGAGGCAGGAGGATCACCTGAACCTAGGAGTTCAAGGCTGCAGTGAGCTATGATCACACCACTGCACTCTAGCCTGGGTGACAGAGCGAGACTGTCTCTAAAAAGAAAAGGAGTGAAGGATTGATGCCTGCTACATGGTGGATGGACGTCAGAAACATCGTGCTAAGTGGAAGAAGTCCAATGCAAAGGACCCCGTATTGCCTGATTCCATGTATACAAAATGTCCAGAATAGGCAAATTCATGGAGAGCAGATTGGTGGTTGCCAGGGGCTGGGGGAAGAGGGAAAGGGGAGTGGCTGCTGCAGCTACGGGGTTTTCTTTGGGGTGGAAAATGTTCTGAACCTAGACAGAGGTGGCGGTTGCACAACATTGTAAATGCCACTGAATTGTTCACCTTTAAATGGCCGATTTTGTTATGTGAATTTCATCCCAATTGAAAAAACAAATAACAGAATGGTCAAGTGGGGCCTCATTTGATAAGAGGACAGTACATTGGTGAACGTGTTCTTGGGGTGATAACATTTGCGCCTCACCTTGGAAGACGGGGAGCAAGCAATGGGGGCTGAAACAACGAGGACCCTTGTCTTCCACATTGGCCCCTGGGAGCTTCTCATCCAAGTCTGGCTCTGGATGGACCCCAAGATGAGTCCAGAATCCAGGAAGGTTGTGGACCTAACAGGGCCACGCTGTAGCCCAGATTTCATGGGGTCTGGGCTTGGGCTGTGGCTGTGGATGGGACTGGCCTCCACGTGGCCTCTTGTCCTCCTCCTGTGAGTTCAGGTGGGCATGGGGGGTGCCCAGATTGGGGACTGCCACATTTGCTCTTTCCTATGAGGGAGGGACAGGATGCTGAATCCTGTCACATCTCCTGATGGGCTTGGTGGCCTCAGGGATCCGGAAGCAGGCTTCAAGGGAGCAAAGACACCTGGCAAGCAGATGAGAAAGACTCGGACAGGAGCCAGGAGCCTGAACTGCAGCCGCAGGCAAAGCTGTGCTGACACTGGGCTCCATCCTCATCAGCCATGTGGCCTGGGGCAGGTCCTTTAGCCTCCAGCCCCTCAGTGGCTGCACCTGTGACATGGGTACGGTAGCAGCACCAAGCTCCTCCAGGTGTCATGAGGGTTCAGTGAAGTAAGGCTTGCAAAGCACTCAGCCTCGGAGTTATTACTGTTGTCACTGTTGCCATTGCTCCTTTACAACCTCAGGTGCCACACATTGAGGAATGAAGGCCTTTTCGGAACCATTTTTGACCTGAAAAGTCCACAGAAGCTGCCATCAGCCTCCCGCGTCTGCACATGTCAGACTTAAAGAATGGAGCGGTGCAGATGGAGCCCGGTGCTTGCTCATTTTCCACTCCAGCCTGAAAAAGCTCAAGTGTGCAAGCAATTACAGGCGAGAGGAAAAGACCATCCACTCCCCAGACTAAGAGAGGAAGCAATTAGGGAGACGGTTGCCGGGGTGTTGGCAGAGAGAGCCCCAGAGAAGGGCGGGGCAGCTGATGGAGCTGAAAGAGGAGGGATACTGAGGCTGGCAGCTGTCCTTGGAAGCTGCCAGCGTGGGGTCTGGTCTGGTCTGCAGGGGCTGGTCAGGGAGGGAGGAGGAGGGAGGGGACCCTACTTCAGCAGTTTGGAGGCACCCCAGGAAGGTGAAAGGCCGGATACCTTGCATGGGGACTCGAAATCTGGGGGCTAAGAACTCAGATGAGGGGAAAATCCTCTATCTTCATTTTCGCCAGGCTCTAATGCGTTCCCTTCTACTACAAATGCAGGCAACAAACCATGATAATTAACGGAAACTGGGACTTCATTCCTCATTTAAAGGAAAATCAGAGATATTTTCATGTCATGTTACAGCTGTTGCAACTACGTCAAACTATCATTTACTCTTCTTGCTTCTTCAAAGTTACAAAAGTTCCAGGCCTGACAATAGAGTGTGTTCTTGAATGCACGTATAAAGAAGCCCGTGTCAGGACAGGCGTGGTGGCTCATGCCTATAATCCTAGCACTTTGGGAGGCCAAGGTGAGAGGATCACTTGAGGCCAGGAGTCTGAGACCTGCCTGGGTAACATACAGAGATTCCGTCTCTACAAAAAATTTAAAAATTACCTGGTCATGGTGGTGCGCACTTATAGTCCCAGCTACTTGGGAGGTTGAGGAGGGAGGATCACTTGAGCCCAGGAGGTCGAGGCTGCAGTGAGTACGATTGTGCCACTGCACTCTAGGCTGGGCCACAGAGCAAAACCCTGTCTCTAAAAAAATTTCTTTTAATAATAAAAAAAAAGCCCATGGCATTATGATATTAGAAACCTGTTTAATATTGTGATAACTGTTTTAGTTCAGTGGGTTTTCTTTCTGCAAACCTAGGTATTTTATGCTACACGTTTAAAGACATTATTCTGAAGAGGGGTCCACAGGCTTCATCAAACTGTCAAAGGGGTCAGTGGCACACAAAAAAAGGACAACTGCTCCCCACCACCTTAAGTCATGATGGAGTGGGTGTTTATTCAGTTTCATCTTGGCTTTTTCTTGGTGTGAATGAAGTTTGTGGAAAACATACAAGAGGCTGGAATGGGGAGACCCTTTAAAGCTGTGGGTGTCAGCCCTGGCTATATTGGGACACCCAGGCCACACCCCAGACTTGGCAAAAAGGAATGTCCGGTGTCCCACTGCCCCAGCCACAAGGGCTGCCCTGCAAATCCTGAACACAGCAAGCTCCTTCCTGCCCTCGGGACCTCTTACTGTTCCCGCCGACGGGAAAAAAGTGCTTTTCCCAGATGTGGGCTGCCTTGCTCGCTGGTTGTTTTTTGTTTGTTTGTTTTTTTGAGACAGGGTCTTGCTCTGTTGCCCAGGCTGGAGTGCAGTGGCACGATCACCACTCACTGCAGTCTCGACCTCTCAGGCTCGAGCAATCCTCACTCTTCATCTCCCATCCCCCTCCCCAGGTAACCACCTATCTGTCCTCCCAGGCTCAAGCAATTCTCACTCTTCATCTCCCATCCCTCTCCCCAGGTAACCACCCATCTGTCTTCGTCTGTAGGATTTACCTGTTCTGGACATTTCATATAAACAGAGTCATATGGTGCATATGCTACGTGGCCCTTTATGTCTGGCTTCTTTCACTCACTCAGCATCATGTTTCCAAGGTTCATCATCATAGCACAGATCAGGGCTTCATTCCCTTTGTGGCTGATGATGCTCCACTGTGTGGAACATTTATTTGGGCTGCTTCAGTGTCCAAGGATCTTAGCGGGAGAAAATCCCAGATATTTAATCCACAAGCTCAGGAATGTCAGGGGTAAGTCCTTCTGGAACATTCATCTAATTGTCAGTGGGCTCACGGTGGAGTTAGCTCAACCTGTTGGCATAGACCACAGCCTCCAAGTGTCCAAGAGGCACACGATTAGAAAGTTGGACCTGTGAATGGCACTGACTGTGGGACATGTTTGTCCCTTACGAGAGGCCACTGGAGTGAGTCTGTAAGAGGCAATCCCTCCTGTTCAAGCAGGATACCTTCCACCGGAGCCTGCAGGGAGAATGAACTAGTGAGACCTCAATCATGGAGGCTCTCATCTCGTGGCCTCAGTCACAACACGCCCAGAATGTCAACTCCACACCTTCGCTGCCGCTCTGATCTTCCCCCGAGAACCGGGTCTGTTTCCTGGCACAGCAATCAGATCCCATCCCCTGCAGCCTCCTCACAGCCTGTGAGTCCCAAATGTACCTCAGAGTCTTCCCACCCCAAAAGCGTCTAGGTCTTGACACCACAGTCCCCTTGTGGCCCAGGCTGGAAAACTGTAGCTATGCTTTCTTCTTCTCTTTCCTCCTTCCCAGATTCCTCCTTCAGTAGGTCACCGAGTCTTGTTCTGAAGGCAGAATCACTATCTTTGGATCTGTTCTTTCTCTTCTGTTCCCATCCTCTCTGGGTCCAGCCCTTCATTCTCTCACCTGCACTCTTTTTTCTTTTCCTTTTCTTTCTTTCTTTCTTTTTTTTTTTTTTTTTTGAGAGGGAGTCTCGCTCTGTTGCCCAGGCTGGAGTGCAGTGGCAAGATTTCAGCTCACTGCAACCTCTGCCTCCTGGGTTCAAGAGATTCTCCTGCCTCAGCTTCCTGAGTAGCTGGGATTACAGGCATGCATCACCATGTCCAGCTAATTTTTGTATGTTTAGTAGAGACCAGGTTTCGCCATGTTGGCCAGGCTGGTATCAAACTCCTGACCTCAGGTGATCCACTCACCTCGGCCTCCCAGAGTGCTGGGATTGCAGGTGTGAGCCTCTGCGCCCAGCCTCGCCTACACTCTTTTTGCAGAATCCTCAATGTCTTCCTTATCTCCTGCCTTGGACCAATTCCTCCTCTCTGCTGCAAATTTAATAGTCTGGACTTAAGGATAGTTTTTTTTTTTTTTTTTGGTTTGTTTGCTTGTTTGTTTTTTAATGTAAAGGACAAAAAAAAGAGTCACCAACTTTTACTAACATTTTATTATGCCAACTAAACATGCCATAAAAAAGAACGACTGAACTGTATCTACAATGCCTGCCACTTATGAAAAGAGATGATTACACAAAATGCATTGTAACCCGTCCCAGATGAAACCCATCAAACCCAGCAAAACCTCTTGACGTCCTTCTTTGTCTCACTTCACCTGAGGCTGAACAACCTTTGCCCAGTACTGAGGAATGATGGGCATTTGGAGCCACGGGCGCATGGAATATGATCCAAACTCCAGCATCACTCCCAAGACAGCTGCCTGTGTGAGAAGAGATGAAGAATAAGAGGATAAGAGAAAAAGCTAAGGTGACATTAGAAAAAGAGAGAGAGAAGGGCCAGGCGCGGTGGCTCACGCCTGTAATCCCAGCACTTTGGGAGGAGGAGGTGGGCAGATCACTTGAGGTCAGGCATTCAAGACCAGCCTGGCCAACATGGGGAAACCCTGTCTCTACTAAAAATAAAAAAAAATTAGCTGGGCGTGATGGCGGGCGCCTGTATTCCCAGCTACTCGGGAGGTTGAGGCAGGAGAATCATTTGAACCCGAGGGTGGAGGTTGCAGTCAGCCGAGATCGCACCATTGCACTCCAGCCTGTGCGACAAGAGCAAGACTCTGTCTCAAAAAAAAAAAAAAAAAAACCCAAAAGAGAGAGAGAGAGAAGGAGAGAGTTGAAAGGGGAGAGAACAAGAAAAAAAGAGAGAGAGAGAGAGTGCTGGGTAAGGGATGAGGAAGTCATAAGGAGACTAATGCTATGAGATGAAGTGATGTTTGGACACAGAAGAAAACCAAGTGCGCGAGAGCAGAGAGCAAGACTAAGGCTCTGCCCAGGTTGCAGGAGGACAGAGAAACCGATGAACACAGAATGAATGAATGACATTCACGACAGTGTCTTTGTAACTGGAGAAAGTATGACTGCCAACAAAAACAATACACCAAACATTGTGACGGAAAGAAAATCTCGTCCTGTTTTAAAGATGAAAACGGTATTAGAAATTCACAGCTTGCGCGCGCGCGCACACACACACACACGGAACAGGCAGCAGAGGAATGGGAGATAGTTCAATGTCATTGATCTCACTTTACACAGATACGATTTCATTCCTGACCTTGATCATGACAGAGAGGCTTGAATGTTTCGTACTTAAAGCCTCGTGTTCGACAAAAAACCATTCGACATCCTTAGAGGGAAAAGGAAGAAAATAGTTTCCACATATAGAGAGTACTAAATAGCAGAGACTGCAAAGAGAACTAAAACACAACAGAAAACAAGATGAGAGAAGGAACACTTAGCAGATTAGTTAGGAAAATAAATAAAAATGGGTTAAACGGCACAAAGATGAACTCTAGCACAAATGGGAAAATCCAACATCCAACTACGTGCCTTATAGAAGGAACACGCCTAAAATGAGGTGACACCGAAATACAGGGAGGGACAAAAAAATGCTTCTGGCCACTGCAGAAGGGAAAACAAGATGGACAGATACTGAGGGAGATAAGTGAATACGTCATCAATCAGTAAAGCCAATGAAGCATTCAGCTTTTCAGAAGACGGAGACTTTGAAGGAAAAGGCGTCAGATGGATCATTCTGTATTGATAAAATCACTTTGCCCCAAATAATTCAGCCTTGATAGATGCAGAAGACATAGGCTGAAACCCACTTGAAAATCTGATCTTCATCCCATTCTCTCTCCCTCCACCCAGCACATGTCTGAGTCCTCAGCTCTGACAGTGAACTTTATATTTTTTCACAAGTCTTTAACTCAAAGATTTTTTTCCCTCTCTCTCTTTCCAAGGAACTTCTATTCAGAAACCATTCCAGGCACTTGGAATTCGGAATCTAAATATCCCTGACGCAGCCCCAGGCCCTAACTGCCCCCACCCACCCCGCTGCCCGCCACGGCCGTTGTATCTTATTTTTTCTTGCCATCTGTCCTCACCGCTCAGTCCTAATTCCCCGAGCTGCTTGCCCTCTTCCTGCCCCAGGCATATTGTGCTTATTCACGAAGCCAGAGCTTTCTCTGGAGATAAGAAATAAGTTCATCCTTCCTGTTCACCGTTCAACCACACACACCCTCTGGGGATTCGAGAATGCTGAAGTGTTAAGCAATACAGTCGTCAAAGTGGCTTTCCTTTCACGGTAGCCAAAAAGTGGAAATAACTCACGCATCCATCGATGATTGAATGGATGAGCTGTGGTCCAGCCACACAATGGAATATTATTCAGCCATAAAAAGGAACGAGGTTCTCACACATGCTACAACATGGATGAACCTTGACAGCATCATGCTTAGGGAGAGAACCCAGACACATATTGTATTGTTCCATTTCTATGAAACACCCAGAATACATAAATCCATAGAGACAATACAGAACCCAGAAAGCAGAACCCAGCACCAGGGGCTGGGGCGAAGGGAGATGGAGTTTCATGGCGACAGAGTTTCCGTTTGGAATGATGAAAAAGTTCTGGAAATAGTGGTGATGGTTGCACAGCATTGTGAATGTTCTTAATGCCACTGAATCGTACACTTAAAAATGGATTAAAAGGCACATTTTATGTCACTTATATTTTACTACAATTTTTAAAAATGGGAAAAAAGAGACCAGGTGTGGTGGCTTATGCCTGTAACCCCAGCACTTTGGAAGGCTGAGGCGGGCAGATCACTTGAGGTCAGGAGTTTGAGACCAGCCTGGGCAACATGGTGAAACCCTGTCTCTACTAAAAATACAAAAATTAGCCGGGCGTGGTGGTGGGTGCCTGTAATCCCAGCTACTTGGGAGGCTGAGGCAGGAGAATCGCTTGAACCTGGGAGGCGGAGATTGCAGTGGGCCTGCCCCACTGCACTCCAGCCTGGGCGACAGAGTGAGGATTCTTCTCAAAAGAAAAAAAAGAAAGAAAGAAAGAAAAAAGAAAATGGCTTTCCTCCCCTCAGCATGTGGAAATCCCCCTTTCTAAGGGCTGGGGCTCCGATTACGTGCAGGTGGAATAATGCAGGATTTTACAGTGGGCAGGACTCTAGTGCCCTGAGTTTTGCTTTTCCATGGAGTCTGGAGACAGTGGCCCTCCACGGTGGACCGTTAACTTCAGTGACTGGGATTCTCCCCTGTCATAGCTGCCTGTCCACGGGGATGAGGGGTCATCACAAAGTATCTCAGATGCTGCACTAATTGCCCGTGGCTGCTGTAACTGGTGCCCCAAACTGGGTGGCTTAAAGCAACAGTGACTTATTCTCTCACGGTTCTGGAGGCCAGGAGTCTGAAGTTGAGGTGTAGGCAGGGCCCACTGAGACCCTGGGGAGAGTCCTCTGCCTTTCCAGCTCCTGGTGGTGCCGGCGTTCTGGGACATTCCTGGGCTTGTGGCCGCATCGCCCTGATCTCTGCCTCCGCGGTTGCACGGGCTTCCCTGTGTGATCGCTCCTCTTCTTTTTTTTTTTGAGACGGAGTCTTACTGTGTCACCAGGCTAGAGTGCAGTGGCACAATGTCGTCTCACTGTAACCTCTGTCTCCTGGGTTCAAGCGATTCTCCTGCCTCAGCCTCCCAAGTAGCTGGGATTACAGGCGCCCACCACCACGCTCAGCTAATTTTTGTATTTTTAGTAGAGACGGGGTTTCACCATGTTGGCCAGGATGGTCTCGATCTCCTGACCTCGTGATCCGCCTGCCTCGGCCTCCCAAAGTGCTGGGATTACAGGTGTGAGCCACCGTGCCTGGCCTCTCCTCTTCTTACAAGGACATCAGTCATCTTGGATTAGGGTCCCTCTCCTGACCTCAGCTGAACTTGATCTCATCTGCAGAGACCCTCTTTCTACAAGGTACTGTCCACAGGTCCCAGGGTGAGGACTTGAACATATCTTTTGGGGGGACACAGTCAGCCCAGAGCAGGTGTTTCCTGGAAAGTGTGTGGTTCCCTCTCGGCTTATGAAGGGAGTATGAGCTATATCTGGGTTGATAATGGGCTTTGCTGTTCTCAGAGGCAAAGGCATAACTCTCTCTGGGAGTACTGCTTTTCCTGGGGGGGTTCCATCAGAACGGAGCTGGCCTGGGGATCAGGCAGCGGGATCCCCAGGCCGGCCCCGAGCCATGCATTTCTCTCCTGGGGGTCCGCTGGCTCCGGGGCAGAACATAGGCCTTGTGTGGTCAGCTGAGCTGGGCCCTGGGGGCCAGGGAGACCTCACTCACGCCTGGCCTGCCTTCCAGGCAGAGGAACGCGGAGCAGAGAGGACCTCTGTCCCTCTCCAGAGGGCCCCAACTTCCTCCCTGCCTGGCTTGGGTCTAAAAGAAAACACCAGAAGGTTTCAGGCACCCTGGCTCAGCAGCCGCGAACCAGGCCTGGCCCCTCAGCTGACCACACTGGGCCTCTGCCCCCTGGAGGCCGAGTTGAGAGACTCTCCCAAGAGTGGAGGCCACTCCCTTTAGCCCCTCACAGAAGTTGCTGCCTCCTGCTCTACTGGTGTGACTGCCTGGCTCTGTCTTCCTTTCCCTCCTCCACCTCAGAATCTCTCTCCAGCCTCCAAATATCCCCTTCCTCACCCCATTGGTTAGGTGAGCAGGCCGTGGCCAGGCTGCTGGTGCAATTCCATTCCATCTTTAGCCAGCTGTGTGGCCTTGGGTGACAAGCTCAACCTCTTTGTGCCTTGGTTTCCCTGTCTCTAAAGTGGGGCCACAGTGCCATGGCCGAGGAGCACGCGTTAGAAAGAGCTTCTCTCTGGAGATGTATTTTCTTTCTTTCTTTCTTTTCTTTCTTTCTTTCTCTCTCGCTTTCTCTCTTTCTTTTTCTTTCCTTTCTTTCTTTCTTTCTTTTCTTTCTTTCTTTCTTTCTTTCTTTCTTTCTTTCTTTCTTTCTCTCTCTCTCTCTTTCTCTCTTTCTTTCTTTGTTTCTTTCTTTCTTTCTTTTTTTTTTTTTTTGACAGAGTCTCACTCTGTTACCGAGGCTGGAGTGTGGTGGTATGATCTCAGCTCATTGCAACCTCCGCGTCCCAGGTTCAAGTGATTCTTGTGCCTCGT
Organism: Pan paniscus; assembly: GCF_029289425.2. NCBI lineage: Eukaryota > Metazoa > Chordata > Mammalia > Primates > Hominidae > Pan > Pan paniscus. Next base: position 132,341,582 of record NC_073259.2, read on the forward strand.
AGCTGGGATTACAGGTTCACGCCACCACGTCCAGCTAATTTTTGTATTTTTGGTAGAGACAGGTTTTCACCATGTTGCCCAGGCTGGTCTTGAACCCCTGGCCTCAAGTGATCCTCCCACCTTGGCCTCCCAAAGTGCTGGGTGGGATTGCAGGTGTGTGCCACCGCGCCTGGTCTGAAGATGTATTCTGTTGCACCTCAAGCTCTCTCCTGCCCTTCTCTCTCCATGTCCTAATTCCTTCAGCTCTTCACTTGGTCACTCATTCACTCAACAAACGTTTGTCAAGCATTCGCCTCATGTCAGGCGGTAAAGCTCCAGGTGATAAAGATACAGAGATGCCCCCGCCACCTAGGCCCCACCTTTGTGAAACCCACAGCTGTGTAGAGGACAATTTCGGAGGCTCGCCTATCCCTGGGGGTCGCTGCCTCGTACCCACCGGCGTCTCCCTGCGCCTGGTGTCCCCATCCTCTGGCCCCTCGAATTCTCCTGGTCTCCATGACCAGGAAGAGACCCCATCCCCCGCTCTGGTTCCCTGTTTCTCAGCCCATAAGGAAGTTTCTTCCATGCAGTGGGGTCCACTCAGGGGGACCAGGGGCTTGCCTCAGTGGCCCCTCCCTGGCCCCTTTGTAGTCCTGCCATATTCTTCATCTCCTTCCAGAAGCTTCTCGCCGTTGTCTTTCGGGACACGGCTCTCCTCTTCTGACCTCTAAACTTGCCCTCTTTGTGATCTCAGCCATTTCTGGGGCTGACCTCCCATATGGCTGCCCTGGCTGCGTGGAGACTGAAGTGACTCCAAAGCTAATTTGCCTGGCGCCTCACTCAGCAAAAAGCCCTTCCTTCTAGAAGCTTTCTTTCATCTTCCCAACGGTCCTCAGGGAGACTGACATACCGAAGATCAAATGTGGCAGAGGTTCTTAAACGTGAGTGAGCATCAGAATTCCCAGAGGGCCTGTGCAAACACAGATCCTGCCCCCGCCCCGACAGGCCTTGGTGGGGCCTGAGAATCTGTATCTCTAGCAGGTTCTCAGAGGTTGCTGATGTTGAAATAAGTGCTAGGTGAATGGCACTGCAAGGTAAACCTGGTCTTCCTAACTCCACCATGTCAGTGACACTAAGCTTGTTCCACTGGGCATCACGGGGGTGCTTGATCAGCCATGGACTTCCAGCTCCATCCCTGGAGATTCTAACTCAGTTGGCCTTGGGAGGGGCCCGGGGGACTGTGTTTCTCATCAGCTCCTTGGGTGATTCTTGACATCGGGCAAGTTTGGGAACTGCCCAGTGTCATTGCCAGGAGCATGCCAGGCCCCTCCACCTGGAAGTCATCTGGTCCCCTAAGCTTGGGATTTCCAAGCCAAGCTCATGCTCTTGTTTCTTGAAGCCTTGCATATCTTCCTCTGCCTGTGCCTCCCCATTCGCCCAGTTCCCTGGCTCCAGACCTCAGCCCCTGCTTCTCCCCCACCCACCACATGGGGTCAGTTGCCAACATGTATCCACAATCTTACCCAAGTACATCTCCCATCCACTTCCTCCTTTTTTTTAGACAGAGTCTCACTGTGTTGCCCAGCCTGGAGTGCAGTGGCGAAATCTCGGCTCACTGCAACCTCCGCCTCTTGGGTTCAAGCAATTCTCTGTCTCAGCCTCCCGAGTAGCTGGGATTACAGGTGCCCCCCCACCACGCCCGGCTGATTTTTGTATTTTCAGTAGAGACGGGGTTTCACCATCTTGGCCAGGCTGGTCTTGAACTCCTGACCTCAGGTGATCCACCTGCCTTGGCCTCCCAAACTGCTGGGATTACAGGCGTGAGCCTGCTGTGCCCGGCCTTCCTCCTTTTTATTCTTGCTCTGTCGTCTTGGTTCAGGCCTTTATCAGTTATTGCTAGGACTAGTGCAGTAGACTCTAACCAACTCTCTTCACTTCAGTACCACCCCATCCAGTCCATTCTCTCTACTGTTGCCTCCCTTAACCCCCTGCATGCTGCACCCTGGGTGCAGGCCCAGCCCCAGCTCAAAGGGCACAAGGCCAGAGTGTGGCCCGACAGTCCAGGGAACAGCAGGTCCTCCACTAGAGACTAGTGTACGACCCAATGCCTAGCAAGAGCAGGGTCTGGAAACGAAGGTGTGCTCCGCTCTGGGCTCTGAGTGGGGGCTTTCCTCCAAAGGTGGGACAGGGGCTTGGATTCTGTGAAAGGGGCCACACTCACTTCCTCAGAGCAGCCCAGAGCAGCCATCCTCACCCTGACTCTGCAGTGGCGACCCCTGTGTTACCAGCTCCCTTGAAAACAAAATAATTTTTATTTTAAGAAATACAGGACTGGTGTACTTGCATGGGGAGAGAGTGTGGATGCTCCTCAAGCTAGCGAGGAGGGCTCGGTGGCTCCTGAGAGGCTGGGACCTGCTGGTGGCCGTTTGGTCACCTGTGTGCTGCCCTGGGGTTTCCTGATGTCATAAACATGGGAGGGTGCTTTCTCATCCAGGCCTCCTGGGCTGGGTTCTGGATGATTCCGTAGGTGCTGTAGTCACGGTGTTGGGACACCAGATGCCAAAGACAGTCTCCTTGTAAACATGCCCGAGGGTCTGAATGACATGGAGCACCAGACAGTCTTGGGAGACCCTCGGCCCCAGGGGACAGACTCAGAGCAAGCACCTCTTCACAGGTGACAAGCCGCACCATTTATGGCACCCTGGCCAAGCATCAGACACTGTTCTGGGGCTTACACATATTGGAAATCAATTTGTCCCCACAGTGGCCCAAGGAGGCAGGCATGGAAAATGACACCCATTTTAGAGATAAGGAAACTGAGGACAGAACAGTTAGGTAACTTGCCCAACAACACACAGAGAGTAAGTCATAGATATGAGGTTCAAAACCATGCAGTCTAGGAGCCCAGGCATGTAACCACTGCACTGTGTGTCCTGTCTACCAGTAATACTGGAACTTTCCCACTGAAGAAGACACAGAGAACTGTACCCTCCTACACAGACAAACAAACCTGCAAACGCACACACTAATAAAATATTCCTACCTTAGACAACCTACATCGCAGGGGCCCAGAGAGTTTGTTGCTGCTGTTTGCTTTCTCATTTCATTTTAAAATAGTTTAAAACTCACAGGAAGTCACAAAAATAGCAGAGTTCCGTTACCCCAGCTCCAGCCAGTGACATCACCTTTCCTGCCCATTGCCCATTGTCCAAATCAGGAAATTGACATGGCTCGATACTATTAACTGAAATACAGGTCTTATTTGGATTTCACCAAAGAGCCAAAAGAAGTGAAAGTGTGATTGAATAGCTCAGCCTGTTGGTTGGAACTCACCAAATGTTAGGAGCCAGAAGGATTTTAAGATGCACCGCCTCTGTGTCCATCCTCTTACAGAACATCGTGGTGAGGGTGGAGTGTTGGGAACACAGGTGAGACATGGTGCCTCTGAGGATCCTGGATTCCACTGCCGGGTGTGGAGGGACCATGTGGCCCTGAGGGTCTCAGGACATTGGGAACTTGCTCAGGATTTCAGTCCAGAACCTCCTGCTTCTCCGTCTGTCCATAGCATCCCAAAAGCCATGGAGTAAGAGGGGGGACCAGGAGGTGGGAAGTGGGGGTGGTCATTGGCTTTGCTGCAGGTGTCGGTCCAGCCGCTCGGGGCTTCCCCTGCTCCAGGTGGGAAGCTGCTGTGAACACACACAACAGCAGCGAGAAGGAGCTACCCGAGAGAACAGTTGTGTCTTGGCGGTGTCCTCGAAAATAAATCTCGAAAGTGCTTTTCAAGAATGGAGGTGTCATTTGCACACAGATCCATGAAATGCGCAGATTTTATGTGTACAACTTATGGGGATTTGAGAAAAGTATACGCCTGGGTAAATAACACCCTAATCGAGATTTAGAACCATCCATCATTGCCTGCCTCTTCTAAATCATCCCTCCAGGGGTAACCACTATGCCGACCTTTGTAGAATTTCCCATAAATAGAATCACAGCGGGTTCCCTTTTGTGTCTGGTTCCCTTCATCATCGTCGGACACGTGAGGCGCCCCACGCCGTTGGGTATATCAGCACTCAGTTCATCATTGCTGTTCACTGCACTTCTTAGTACAATTACACCACGGTATGTTTATCCACTCATCCGTTGATGGATATTTTGGCTGTTTCCAGGTTCAAGCTGTTGCAAAGAAAGCTTCTATAAGCATTCATGCACAGATCTTTGTGTGGACATAGGTGTTCATTTCTCTCGAGTAAATTCGTCTAATGGATTCTCCTGGGTACAAGGCAAAGGTAAAAGCTAAGCCTAATTCTAACACTGACCCTAATCCTAACCCCAACCCTAACCCTGAGCCTAACCATACCACTAGCCCTACCCTTAACCCTGCCCCTAACACTAACCTTAACCCCAACCCTAATCCTAACCCCTAACCCTAATCCTAACCCCTAACCCTAACCCCAACCCCAACCCTAACCCTAACCCCTAACTCTAACCCTAGCAAAAGTATGTTTAACTTTGATTAATAAAAAAGAGACTCCAGCCTTTTACTAACTAGGCTATGACAGAAACTCATAATTTAAAATAGCCTAGAAAGCATTTGTTTTTTGTCTTTAGGATGCAGGTTCTGATATTTTGGGGGTAGATTCATTACCCTATGTGACCAATTATATTGGTTCTCAATCAGTTGAGACCCACCTACCAGTTAAAGGTGAGGAGATTTTCAGGTGGGGAAAAGCTAACCTGGAATTTAAAATGTGTATTTATGGCCCAGAGATGGGAGAGCTAGAGAGTACCTAAAAGGTCACTGTAATGGATTAAGAGTCCCCTTGACTCAAATTCAAGTCTACCCTAAACCTCAGACTGTGACCATGTTTGGAAATAGAGTGTGCAGGTGTGATCAGTTAAGGTGAGGTTGTACTGGAGTAGGATGGGCCCTAAATCCAATTCTGTTCTCATGGAGTTCCTGGGATTGTTGCTGTAGCCCAGCCCCTCTGGGCACCAGGGTCCCAGGAATGGTACAGGTGAAGCGCAGCCTATATAGCGTATCCCAGAGAAACAGAAATAATTTGTTCTAAATAGAATCTGACAAGCAAGAGCTCAGCTTTCCTTAAATCGTTACCCATCATATTGCTTCCTAAGACACTGGATTGAGTTTCCGAAGCCAAGTGGAGGCCCTGACAGTTGGGAAGTCAAGCTTCTGGGGATGGGACAGGAGCCTCCTATGACCCCAGATGAGAGAAGAGTTGAAACATGGCCTTTCCTAATGTGATGGGCAAGACCAAGCTTTATTTTACCTGTTTCAGCAAAAACTCTCATGAGAAAGTCCTGAAGGTCCTCCCAAGCCCCCATCTTAACTCAGGGTCCACATTTTCACCTTCATGGCAGGATGTTTCTCCTCTAAAGGAACTTCTAACACTTTTCCCCTTGTAAACATCTTCAGAGGGCCGCCCTAGTTTGTGTATTATGTTGGTGCGTGTCTTTGTCGATATTTCTTCCAATGGTGTGTCTGTGGCTCTGTCCTGTGGTGGAGGGTTAGTTCAGATCTCTTTGAGTCGTCCAGTGATAATATCAATAGCAACAATGGCAAACACTTATGGAGAACTTTCCTTGGTAATGGCTCCTGTATTAGTCCGTTCTCACATTGCTATAAAGACACTACCTGAGACTGGGTAGTGGTAATTTACAAAGCAAAGAGATTTGATTGACTCACAGTTCTGCATGGCTGTGGAGGCCTCAGGGAACTTACAATCATGGCGGGAGGTGAAGGGGAAGCAGGCACCTTCTTCACAAGGTGGCAGGAGAGAGGGAGGGGGAACTGCCAAACACTTTTAAACCATCAGATCTCATGAGAACTCACTCAGTATCACAAGAACAGTATGGAGGAAACTGTCCTCATGATCCAATCACATTCTACCAGATCCCTCCCTTGACACATGGGGATTACAATTTTAGATGAGATTTGGGTGGGGACACAGAGCCAAACCATATCAGCTCCCGTCATCCCCACTAATACCCTCCTCTCCCAAACCACCCCAGTCAATCTAACTAACAATAGTGGGCTTGCTATGGAACAGCCCCCGCAGATGTCCATGTTCTAATCCCAGACCCTGAGTCTATGTTACCTTCCATGGCAAAGGGGACACTGCGGATGAGAGTAAGCCAAGGATCCTCACATGGGAAGATTCTCCTGGAGTATCTGGGGTGGTCCGATGTCATCACAAACATCCTTAGAAGTGACAGTGGGAGACAGGAGGGTCTGAGTCAGAGAGAGCCTGGGGAATGCCATGCTGCTGGCTTTGAAGACAGAGGAAGGGGCCAAGAGCCAAGGAACACAGGCAGCCTCTGGAAGCTGGAAAAGTCAAGGAATGGATGTTCCCCAAAAGCCTCCACCAGGAACACAGCCCCGCGGCGCCTGGATTTTAGGCCCATTTCCCACTTCTGACCTCCCGAATGATGAGAGAATAAATGTGTGGCTTAGCGGCTTTAAGCCACTACGTTTATGGGAATTTGGAACAGTAGCCACAGGAAGCTCATCCCTTATGCAAACCCAACTTGCAGATGAGTCCCTCGGTCCCTTTTCCTGACAGCTGCCCCTGACCCTCATCCACACAGATCCTAGACCCACCGGTCCTCCCGTGTGCCAGGAGTGTAACCGAGTGTTCAGATTCCTTCTCTTTTCATCTTCATACCTTTCTTAGGTATTTTAGTTATTGTTCCCATTGACAGATAAAGGAATTTTGCCCAGGAACTTTGACTCTCCAAAGAGGAAGCCACCTTTCTAGTCTCAGGTAGACTCCCTGAGTCATGGCCACTGGGAATCTTTGGTCTGGGGGCCTGAGATCTGAAATCAAGGTGAGATCCCCAGACCTTGGAATGCATCTTTCTCCTCCAGCCCCATGCCCAGAACGTGCTGAATTTCTCCTTCCAGATGCAGTGTGGCCCCAGCTAACCATGTTCCTCCCTTGGTTTCTGCATCTCATGTGCGCGTGTCTGAATTCTAGCACCTACACCAGGCTATACATCTTTCTGTACACACTCAGGCTTTACCACCAGAGTGTGAGGCTTTGGAGGGGGAAACACGCTTTGTCATTCACTCCACATTCAACACGTATTCACTGAGCACTTTCTGTGTGCCAAGTACTGTTCTAGGTGCTGGGGATAGAGCAGTGGGCAGGACAGACAAAGATCCCTGCCCTGGAGTTCAAGACCAGCCTGGCCAACGTGGTGAAACCCCATCTCTACTAAAAATACAAAAATCAGCCAGACGTGGTTGTGGGCACCTGTCATTCCTGCTACTCTGGAGGCTGAGGCAGGAGAATCGCTTGAACCTGGGAGGCGGAGGTTGCAGTGAGCCAAGATCATGCCAGTGCACTCCAGCCTGGGCGACAAGAGCGAAACTCTGGAAAAAAAAACAAAACAAAACCCTGCCCTTGGGGAGTTTATGTGCTGACAGGGTAAACAGATAGTCAGTAGCAAACACAGTAAATAAGTCAATTATAGAATCTGCTAGAAGGTAGAAGTTGCATGGGATCAAACAGAGAAGAACAAGGTGGGCAGGCAGGCCAAGTGAAGGTGGGGGAGATGAGTTGAAATGCAGATAGAGTGGGCCATAGTCCTTCCTGAGATGTGCAGAGACTTGAGAGAGGTGAGGAAACAAGACACGCAGAGATCTGGGGGAAAGTGTCCCGGCAGGGAGAAGATGAGTGTAAAGCCTGGGGCAGGAGCGAGCTTGGTGTATCCCAGGACTAGCAGGAGGGCCCGGGTGGCTAGGGCAGGTTGGGCGGAGGAGAGAGCACTGCCTGGGTCAGAGTGAAGGACGAGGGTGGAGCTGGGCCTTGCAGGGCCTTAGAGGGGCGTTGCAATGACTTTGATGTCAACTCCGAGTGAAACAGTCCCATCCCAGCACCAGTGTAAGCCCAGGCCCCTCGCCACCTGGCAAATATTTAAGTAGATAAAGAAGTGCCCCAGCAAATAGAGCATTCACAACATGCAAAATTGTTAGCCTGAAAGGAGGGGAAGGCTATGAGAGACGGAGGTCTCTTTCTTTTCTTGCTTTTCCTGGTCCTTTTCACAGGGCTTGCTAAGGTTGCTGGGACAAATCACCATGACAAGGAGGCCTGAAGCAACAGAAGTTCATTGTCTCATAGTTCTGGAAGCCAGAGGCTGAAATTGAGGGGTCCACAGGGCCACACTCCCTCCGAAGTTCTCTACGGAATAATCTGTCCCGGGCCTCTAGCCCAGCTTCCGGTGGTTGCTGGCAATCTCTGCCGTTGCTTGGCTGGTAGCTGCGCCACTCCAATCTCTGCCTCTGTCTTCATGTGGTGTCCCTCGTGTGTCTGTATTCTCTCCTCTTCATCTTCTTCTTCTTCTTCTTTTTTTTTTTGACAGGATCTTGCTGTTTTGCCCAGGCTGGTGTGCCATGGCAGGATCTCTGCTCACTGCAACCTCTGCATCCCTGGACTCAAACGATCCTCCTGCCTCAGCCTCCCAAGTAGCTGGGACTATAGGCATGTACCACCACACCTGGCTAATTTTTGTATTTTTTGTAGAGACAGGGTTGCACCACGTTGCCCAGGCTGGTCTCAAACTCCTGAACTCAAGTGATCCACCTGCCTTGGGGTCCCAAAGTGCTGGGATCACACTCTCCTCTTCTTGTAAGGACACCAGTCCTTGATCAGGGCCCACCTAACCCAGTACGACCTGCTCTTCACTTCATCACATCTGCAAAGATCCTCTTTCCAAGTTAAGTCACATTCATGGGTACCTGAAGCTAGGACTTGAGTATATCTTTAGGGGACACCATTTAATCCACTCCAGAGCCCTTATTTGCCTGTCATTTGTCCCTGTGTGTGTTCCTGGGTATGTGTGCATGTATGTGTGTGTATTAACTCACGGGAGTTCACCTCACTGTCACGTCCTTCAGCACGTAATAGGGCTGTGTGTCTCAAACACCCCAGGCACAAAAGCTCACCCTCAAATGATGTATGTGCAGGCTGCCAGCAGCATCACAAAACCGTGTATCTGAGTCTTCTCCCAGAATGAGCCTGGAACGAGACTCCCCGAGTCTGAGAGCCACGGCTCAGGGCTTCTTTTTGCTCATTTCCTTCCCAGGAGACACCAAGTCAACATGCTGGGGTGCCCTTGTCCTCGGGCAGGGCAGAGAGAATATCATTCAAGAGCTCCAAATGTCTCACTCTCCCCACCAGCTCCACAAAAGGGGGATTCAGAGCTCCGGTGGGAAGCAGACAGGTGGAGCATGAAAGGGGCTGTCTGCTGAGAAGAATGTGGCAATTCATCCTGAGGATCCATGAGCTGGCTGGGGCAGTGGAAATTGGGCCCGATCTGCAGAGTGGCCCAGAGGGGCAGGGAAGCTGGCATGGGTTACCCAGAGCCTCCAGGACATCATCCCCCTTGGGAGGAGGCAGACTAGCCTGGACCAGGGCTCACTGTAGAATAAAGTGAATGGTGTCCCAGGACTCAGCATCAGGGGCCTTTACAGCCTGGTGTCCTACCTGCCCAGCGCTCAGCTGATGGGGAGGCTGGTAAGGCTGCAAATGGCGTTGGAGGGGGCCCACCTCACCCATTCCTGACGGCTAGTGGAGATGAAAGGGTTAGCCCTTCTCAATTAAATAAAGAACCTCTTTGATCATTATTTTGAAGGATTCAGACACTGTTTTTCACCATGACTGCAATGGACTGAATGTGTTCTCCCAAAATTTATATGCTGAAACTTCAGTCACCAATGTGATGGCATTAGGAGGTGGGGCCTTTGAGAATTAGGTCATGGGGGTAGAGCCCTTGTGAATGGGATTAGTGCCCTTACAAGGAGTTACAGGAGACAGCCTTCTCCCTCTACCTCTTTCTCTCTCTCTTTCTTTCTTCCCACCCTCCACTACCTCTCTTTCTCTCCCTCTTTGCCCTCCCACCATGTGGTGCCTTCTGCCATGTTATGACACAGCAAGAAGGCTCTCACCAGATGCCGGCACCTTGATATTGGACTTCCTAGCATCCAGAACCATGAGACAATAAATTCCCCTTCATTATAAATCACCCAGTCTGGGCCGGGCGCAGTGACTCATGCCTGTAATCCCAGCACTTTGGGAGGCCGAGGTGGGTGGATCATGAGGTCAGGAGATCGAGACCATCCCGGCTAACATGGTGAAACCCCATCTCCACTAAAAATACAAAAAATCCTCCGGGCCTGGTGATGGACGCCTGTAGTCCTAGCTACTCTGGAGGCTGAGGCAGGAGAATGGCATGAGCCCGGGAGGCAGAGCTTCCAGCGAGCCGAGATTGTGCCACTGCACTCTAGCCTGGCGACAGAGCGAGATTCTGTCTCAAAAAATAAAATAAAATAAAAAATCGACGATACTCACAAGAGCTAAAAGGATAGGGAAGCCTCTCCCTCTCCCTCTCCCCCTCCCCCTCCCCACGGTCTCCCTCTCCCTCTCTTTCCACGGTCTCCCGCTGATGCTGAGCAGAAGCTGGACTGTGCTGCTGCCATCTCGGCTTGCTGCAGCCTCCTTGCCTGATTCTCCTGCCTCAGCCTGCCGAGTGCCTGCGATTGCAGGCGCGCGCCTCCACGCCTGACTGGTTTTCGTATTTTTTTGGTGAAGACGGGGTTTCGCTGTGTTGGCTGGGCTGGTCTCCAGCTCCTAGCCGCGAGTGATCCGCCAGCCTCGGCCTCCGGAGGTGCCGGGATTGCAGACGGTGTCTGGTTCACTCAGTGCTCAATGGTGCCCAGGCTGGAGTGCAGTGGCGTGATCTCAGCTCGCTACAACCTCCACCTCCCAGCCGCCTGCCTTGGCCTCCCAAAGTGCCGAGATTGCAGCCTCTGCCCGGCCGCCACCCCGTCTGGGAAGTGAGGAGCGTCTCTGCCTGGCCGCCTATCGTCTGGGACGTGAGGAGCCCCTCTGCCCGGCCGCCCAGTCTGGAAAGTGAGGAGCGTCTCTGCCCGGCCGCCATCCCATCTAGGAAGTGAGGAGCGCCTCTTCCCGGCCGCCATCCCATCTAGGAAGTGAGGAGCGTCTCTGCCCGGCCACCCATCATCTGAGATGTGGGGAGCTCCTTTGCCCCACCACCCCGTCTGGGATGTGAGGAGCGCCTCTGCCCGGCCGCGACCCCGTCTGGGAGGTGAGGAGAGTCTCTGCCTGGCCGCCCCGTCTGAGAAGGGAGGAGACCCTCCGCCCGGCAGCCGCCCCGTCTGGGAAGTGAGGAGCCCCTCTGCCCGGCAGCCACCCCGTCTGGGAAGTGAGGAGCGTCTCCGCCCGGCAGCCACCCCGTCCGGGAGAGAGGTGGGGGGGTCAGCCCCCTGCCCAGCCAGCCGCCCCGTCCGGGAGGTGAGGGGCGCCTCTGCCCAGCCGCCCCTACTGGGAAGTGAGGAGCCCCTCTGCCCGGCCACCACCCCGTCTGGGAGGTGTACCGAACAGCTCATTGAGAACGGGCCATGATGACAATTGCGGTTTTGTGGAATAGAAAGGGGGCAAAGGTGGGGAAAAGATTGAGAAATCGGATGGTTGCCATGTCTGTGTGGAAAGAAGTAGACATGGGAGACTTTTCATTTTGTTCTGTACTAAGAAAAATTCTTCTGCCTTGGGATCCTGTTGATCTGTGACCTTACCCCCAACCCTGTGCTCTCTGAAACATGTGCTGTGTCCACTCAGGGTTAAATGGATTAAGGGCGGTGCAAGATGTGCTTTGTTAAACAGATGCTTGAAGGCAGCATGCTCGTTAAGAGTCATCACCACTCCCTAATCTCAAGTACCCAGGGACACAAACACTGCGGAAGGCCGCAGGGTCCTCTGCCTAGGAAAACCAGAGACCTTTGTTCACTTGTTTATCTGCTGACCTTCCCTCCACTATTGTCCTATGACCCTGCCAAATCCCCCTCTGTGAGAAACACCCAAGAATGATCAATTAAAAAAAATAAAAATAAAAAAATAAATAAATCACCCAGTCTGTGGTATTCTATATTGCAACACAAAACAGACGAAGACAGGAAGACAAAAAATTAAATCAGAACAAATCATTTTAATGTTCAGAATATTTGATTATTAATTTCTTGGGCAAAATCTTGCCCCAAAGTGATCTCAGGGAAGCTTCATCCTGTCCTGCAAGAAGCTTTCCCTAACACCTTTGTATCAGTTTTCCATTGCCACAATAATGCCACGTAATGGTCATAAGACCTCAGTTCATTGCACACACTTATGGAATCAGTGAAGGGCCAGTTTAGTGGCTTGACTGTCTGGCTGGGCTCACTCGTGTCTGGGGGCCAGCTGACTGTTGACTGAGCTAGGCTGACCTCAGCAGGAGTGACAGGGACTAGCCTGGGCAAGTTCCCATGGTGATGACAGAGGCCCACAAGAGCAACAGGAAACCTGGAAGGCCCCTTGAGGCCTAGCTGGGAACTGCTGCACCACCATACCTACCTCAGTTCTACTGGCCAAAGCAAGACACATGGGTGGGCCCAGAGTCCGGATAAGAAAGTGCTGCAAGGTTCTAGAGCAGAGAGCTTGGGTCTGGGACAGGGACAAAGATTCAGAGCCATTGTCATCACCTAACACAACTGCCTCTCCTCAAAGACCCCTGAGCTCCCGTGTGGCTCAGTGCTTCAGGACCCAGTGAATTCTATATTTTCTGAGACAGGTCACAACTTCTGGTCCACAAGCTCAGACATGCCGCTCTCCAAAATAAATTCATTTTTCTCTAACTCATTTTCTGTGCGAAGCCCCCAATCCACCTCTTGGCAGAACAGAATCTCAGCCAATATAGGGTCATTTTGTTAAAATCAGAATGTTCTGGGGGCAGTTTATGGTATCTCCTTCCATTCCTTAATGGTGTTGGGTTTGAGATCTACAAGATCTTTGGGGATATTGAGCAGGGAAGCCCTCCGACATTTGCTGAGATTTCCAAATTTCCTGTGTGGACTGCGTCGCTGGTCCCACAGTTTAAGGGCCCCTTTCTTTCCTAGTCTTCACTTCAAGTCCTTGTACCTCAGGACTGCCAGGCCCTTCTGGGGGAGGGGAGGGCGGGTACTCCCCAGGGACCCTCAGATACTCTCACGCCAAACTCTGGGGCCACAGGGCACCCATGGGAAAGAATACAGACCTACTCCCCCACTCCTCAGAGTGTTTCTGATCCTGTGCAAGCTGGTATGAGGAAACTTCTAGAAAGCAAGGCTCTGGTCTTCTTGGTTCTCAAGTCCCGGGACCACCTCATCTCAGCATGGTGTTCTGAGCCTGAGATGGAGTACAGGAGGTGGGGAGCAGCCCCTCTCGGATGTCCTGGCTAATTGCCTCTGTGATCCCCTTCTCTGAGGAATTTCCATTCTCTCTTGGCAAGAGTAGAGAGAGGGCTATATTGGCCCTGGGAATATCCAATCTCCCATTTAGGCCCAAATCCCAACTTTTGATGCTCAAGAGACAAAAATTAATATCTTTTGTTCTTCTCTGTATTTCTGCTGGAACAACCCTTCCCTGAAGTTGTACTAGCAGAAAACCAGGGAAAAGAGTTCATATTTCAAACTATGGCCGCATCATATTTCTATGAATGGTAGTACGGGACTGGGCCTTATCCATCACCCAGGGAGGCATCGTAAGTGGTGGGAAAACCTGGATCTGGATGACCTCAATTCCAGTCCTGGCTCATCCACTTGCAAGCTTAACCTCTCTGAGCTTGCGTCTACCCAAGCAGGCTGGCAGCAGATCTGAAAAATGCATGTGTTAGGCAGAATAATGGCCCTCTCCAAAAGGCATCCCCACCTTCATCCCAGGAACTTGAAAATATGTTGGGTTACGTGGCAGAGGGGAATTAAAGTTGCTCATCAATGACCCTGAGATGGAGATGTTGTCCTAGATTATCTGGGTGGGCTCAGCGTCATCACAATGTCCTTAAAAGTGAGAGAGAGAGAGAGAGGCAGAAGTAGAGAGGGCCAAAGGAAGATGTGGCCGTGGAGGGAAGATCTAGAGAGGGTAGCATGAGAAGGACTCAGCCGTGAGCCTGGGGCTGGGGGTGGGCACCAGAGCTGGAAAGTTAAGGAGATGATTCCCCCCAGAGCCTCCAGAAGGAACCAGCCCTGCTGACACCTCGGTCTTAGCCCTGTGAGACCCGTGTCAGAGCTACAGTGCTGGAAGATGACAAATGTGTGTGTTTTTAAAGTCACTAAGTTTGGGCTGGGCGCAGTGGCTTACTCTTGTAATCCTAGTACTTTGGAGGCCGAGATGGGCTGGTCACCTGAGATCAGGAGTTCGAGACCAGCCTGGCCAACATGGTGAAACCCCGTCTCTACTAAAAATACAAAAATTAGCCAGGTGCGGTATTGCACACCTGTAATCCCAGCTACTTGGGAGGCTGAGGCAGGAGAATCGCTTGAACCCGGGAGGCAGAGGTTGCAGTGAGCTGGGATCATGCCATTGCACTCCAACCTGCGTGACAGAGCAAGCCTGTCTCAAAAAAATAAAATAGAATAAAGTCACTAAGTTTGTGATAGTTTGTCACAGCCACAAGAGAAACCCACACAGTGGCTGTGAAAGTCCTTGTGAATGGAAAGTGCTGGCAGAGGGGAGACATCACTCAGTCCAGCCATGCACCACCAGTGCCAGAGGTGGAGCCCAAGCTCCAGCAGGAGAGACACCTGGGTTCTAATGTCACCTTCGCTGCTGGTGAGCACAGGAACCCCAGGCCTGTCACCCCACATCACTCAGCCTCTCTCCTCCTCTATAGAAATCATCCCTGCCCTCGAGCTGATGGCGAGGTTCAATGAGATGATGCGTGTGATGTGGTTAGCGTGGACCTTGTCCAGGGTGGGCCTGAAAACATTTAGTGGTAAAGACAAAGAAGAAAGGGCAGCCAAAGAGGAGTTACCTTGTTCCGAGTATGAGTGACCTCCAGTTATACAGAGATTGGCGGATGCTAGGGAGGGATGGATGGATGGATGGATGGATGGGTGGATGGATGGACAAACAGATGGGTGGATAGATAGATGGGTGGACAAACACATAGATAGATAGATAGATAGATAGATAGATAGATAGATAGATAGATTAGATAGATACATACATACATAGATGGTAGATAGATCAAGATAGATAGATCAAGACAGATGATAGATCAAGAGAGATGATAGATCAAGATAGGCAGATGATAGATCAAGATGATAAATAATAGATACATAGATAGATCAAGATACTTGATAGATAAATAGCTAGCTAGATGGGATAGATACTTCAAGGTACTTGGATTAGAAATAGTTTCTTAGACATGTAGAATACAAGAATATCCGTCGCAGTTTTATTCATAACCCCAAACTGGAAATAAGCCAAATGACCACAAGCTAAAGAATGGACAAAGCATATGATGGTATATTCATACAAAAGAATATCATTCAGCAAGTAAAAGAACAAACTACCAACACACCCAGCAACACGGGTGGATTTCAAGAGTATTATGTTGGCCAAAAAAGAAGCTGGGCACAAAGAGCCCACGTTGTAAGGTGCATCTACAGTTGATCCAGTTATTCTACATCTTTGTTTAGGTGAAAAAGATGAAGCTTAGTTCGTCTTTAGGCACAAATCATCAGTGATGATGAAAGTCAACATAATGGATGCTCTGGGGGTTGCCGCCTGGGAGGGGGAGCGAGGGAGCCCTTGGGGCGTGGGCGGTGTCCTGTGCTTTTACCTGGGTGGTGGTCACGTAGGGGCATATTTGTAAAAACATACCCAGCTGCACCTTCACAGTGTGTGCACTTTACCTGTGAAAATTGCACCCCAATAAGAATGAAGAAGATAACAAGAAATGGTAGATTCTACACCCGGAGCCCACAGAGGGACTTAGTTAAGTGTTTGAGGAAGGAAGATAAAGGGGGTTGCCAGGTGTGGGTTCTGGTGTTACTGAGCCTCCCAGTGTCCTTTCCAGATCCTGGGAGCTGGCGAGCATCTCCAGGATCCTCAGGTTCGTCCCAGGAGGATAAGCAGCCTGTGAGTCGGTGCTGTCCCTGGCTAACGGCTTTCCTGGGCTGCCTCCACAACCCAGGACCTGCCACACACAAGCAAGGTAGGGAGGACAGCCTTTCCTGTACCCAAGCCCAGCAGGGAAGCCACACCCTCCCCGTCGGGCTTCTCCTGCTGTTGGCCCTGGGGACTTACCCAGCAGGGAAAGCCACCTCCTGCCCAAGCTGCCCCTACAGTCCCGATCTCCACCCCCTTCTTCCTCTTTCTCCTCCCCTTCTCCCCTCTCTCCTCCTCCTCTTCCTCCTCCTTCTCCCCCTCTCCTTCCTTCTCCTCCTCCCCTTCCTCTTTCTCCTCCCCCCTCCCCTCTCTCCTTTTCCTCTTCCTCCTCCTCCTCTTCCTCCTCCTCTTCCTCCTCTTTTCCTTCCCTCTTCCTCCTCTTCTGCCTCCTCCTCTCCACCCCTCTCCTCCTCCTCTTCTTCACTGGGGAGGAAGAGACCATACAAGTGTCCCCGCCAACCTGCGGTCACGTGGCCTCCATCAGCACAGGGCCCTGGCACATCTGTTTCCTCCCACCCTCCAGCTAGGACTGCTGAGCAGGGCAGTTTTCAGAGCACGGAGCTGGAGGGAGGGGCCTGAGCCAGGCAAGTGTGGCCTGTAAGGCCCTTGGAGACCCCGGAGCAGCCGTGGGCCACACTGTGGCTTGCCCCTAGACTCAGGGCCCCAGGGGCTTTGTGCAAACAATGCTGAGGGAGAGTGGCCAATTAGGGGTACCCTCCTGGCTCCCCAAACTCCTGCTGAGCCTCTCTCTCGCTGGTGCTGGAGCTCTCAGGGTCCATGCTAATATGGGTAGAAAAGAACCTTCTGGAAGGCATGTTCAGCATCCCCTTACCACCCAACCTGGAGCCAGGCATGAAGAATGATGGTGGTCAGGGAGGCAGCTGCTGTTGAGCTGACTTTGAACTTGAACTATTTTGAAATCCAGCTCATAAATTTCCAGCCCAGCCCGGGGCCTCCCCTTCAGGTCTGGGTGTGGAATCTGTCGAGGGGCCCTGGGTCTGCAGCACAATGCCGCATTTACAGAGCTGCGCTGCCAGTGCCTGAGTGTGTGTGTGAGTGTGTGTGTACCTGGGGACAGAGTGTTTGTGCACGGTGCCAAAGGGAGGGCCCCGCACATCTGGAAAGTGTCAGGTTTAATGCCCAAAGCCACGGGCCCAGGTCAGCTAAAAGTACATGTTTGCTTCCAGCCGCAGCTGTGCAAACTCCCGCTGCTCGGGCTGTGCTGGGCTCAGTCAAGTTCCCTCAAAGACAGTGGCCCCTTTGTCAGACTCCATTCCAATCCCCCGTTTCAAAGTCACTGGCCTGCCACGGGGCCCCCTGCCACAAACAGCTGCGGGGCAGCATCTGTCTGAGGCTGCATTCATTCCACCGGGAGAAGGAAAACACAGCAATTTAGGGTCTCGAATCTACGGCTCATCCAACAGACTGCACCCCTCCCATCCCTGTGAAACCTCTCTGTCTCAGTGGTCACACACCCGCCACCTTGGTCCTCATCAGGGCACAGCACAGCCGATGGCAGATGCAGCCCTTGCCCGCGGGGAGCTGGTTCTATTCCATTTGCTAACTTGTGGTTGTCGCTCGGAAAATCGTCTCCCTGCAGATGTGGTTTGGTTTATGTTTGGAGGCTGAGAGGAGCACAAACCTGTGTGTGTGTGCATGTGTGTGTGTGTGTGCATGCGTGTGTGTGCGTGTGTGTGCATGTGTGCGCGCGTGTGTGCGTGTGCACGCGTGTGTGAACGCGTGTGTGAATGCACTCATGTGCATTGGCGTGCACACATGTTCGTGCATAAGAGATGGGGGTAGATTAGGAACAGTGGGAGAAAACCAGTATCAGCCTGGGCTCGCCCCTCAAGCAGAGCTGTAGCTGAAGGCTGGTGAGAGGCGGTGTGTGGGAATTGGGCCCAGGAGCAGGGCTGGGGCTGGGAAGTGAAGGAGGGGGCGCCCGTGAACAGATCCTTAGGGGCTGGTGCAGCATCCTGCGGGAGCTGCCCAGGAGTCTCCTGAAAGCAGCCGCAGAAGTGCTCCCCCGCAGATGAAAAGGGAAGCATTGTCTATCAGCCGCTGCCCCCCATTGGTCACAGGGCGGGGAGGGGGCTCTGTATATGTCAGCCCTGCCCTCACACTCCTGGGTTTCCCAGGCAGGGGGTCCAAGCAGGTTCTTGCAGGTACAACACACACTGCAGCATCCGCAAAACCCTGGGGGAGGAAGCAAGAGGTGCGGGGTGTGCACTAAGGTGAGAGCCATCCCATGGCACCTGCGGGGAGCTGCTCTCTGCAGAAACAGGGGGTAAAACATGGGTTGAGAGGAGCCCAACGGGGCACGGGAAGGGGCCCAGGCAGCCAGCATGGGTCCCGGGCAGCCAGCATGAGTCCAGCCAGCGTGGGTCCTGGGACAGCCAGCGTGGGTCTCGGGTGAGCACAGGAAGGGGCCCCGGGCAGCCAGTGTGAGTCCTGTCAGCATGGATCCCAGGGCAGCCAGTGTGGGTCCCGGGCAGCCAGCGTGGGTCCCAGGCAGCCAGCATGAGTCCAGCCAGCGTGGGTCCTGGGACGGCCAGCGTGGGTCTCGGGTGAGCACAGGAAGGGGCCCCGGGCAGCCAGTGTGAGTCCTGTCAGCGTGGATCCCAGGGCAGCCAGCGTGAGTCCCGAGGCAGCCAGCGTGGGTCCCAGGCCTGAGCCTGCCTGCTCTGCCTTCTGCTGGAATCTTGCTCTCCCCCCAGCTGCCGGCCTGTGGGAGCCAAGAGCTTCTCCCTCACCAGCCAAAGAAGAGGCCAAGAGCTTCTACCTCACCAGCCAAAGGGTTCTGGGGCATTCCAGTCTTGGACCTTCTTCCCAAGGAGGACTGACAAGGGCTGGGGAAGCTCACCAGGGCACAGTCCCTCAGTGGTTTCCCAGCAGCCTGGAAGGAAGTGCGCATTGTTTGCACAGCTGGTTATTTTTCAGGCAGAGAAAACGTGATGCGATTGGCAGTCAGTGTCCTGGGGGTCTGTCTGCTCTGGGGGCTGGGTGGGTAGCACCCTAACCAGCTCTGGTCTCCCTCCACTGCCCAAGTTACAATCGCCATCGATGCCCCTCTAGTGGATGCACGTATGATGATGACGGCGATGACGATCACCACAGCTAACACCGCGACGGCACTCACTTTGTGCCAACCACTGTTTGACATGCTTCCCACATATGAACTCACTCAGTTTTTATAACAACCCTATTTGGTAGATGCTGTTATGATCCCCATTTTACAGACAAGGAAACTGAGGCAAGGGAGGCTAAGTCACTTTTCCAAGTAATAAATAGTATGTTAGATGGCGATCTGTAGGGAGAGGCCAGTGGCTATTTTGAACAACAATACAACCTACCAGCTATATGTTATGACACACATGAACAGTGGACTCCACCTCCTACCTCTTTAGAAAATTGGGATATTTTCCCAATACTACAGTGTCTGGAGTTACCAAACTAACAACAGTTCAATTGTCTCATCTATCAGCATTCTGACAACTCTAGTGTATAATCTGGATATTTATGGGGAGACCCTGACCTACTGGGCACTTGCAGGGGTGGGTGACCCCAAAAATATCCAAATTATATTCCAGAGTTGTCAGAATGCTGATAGATGAGATGAGTGAGCTGTTGTTGCTTTGATAACTCCAGACACTATAGTATTGGGAAAATACCCCAATTTTCTAAAGAGGTAGGAGGTGGATTCTGCTCTTCAAGTACATAGTAATATGTAGCTGGGAGGTTGTATTATGGTTCCAAATAGCCACTGCCCTTCCCTGGGGCTGCATCCCACACTTCTGTATGTCCTTGCTCCGTTGATAGCAGGCTTCACCATGTGACTTGTTTTGGCCAATAGGTATGAACAAAAGAAACATGCTTCACTTCTGGGCAGAATCCCCAAGAGCTACCATGAGGTCCTCCGCTTCTCTTTTCTCCCTACCACAAGACTGACATGACTCCAAGAGGGACTGCTCCTTTAGCCTGGGTCCCTAGAATGAAGATTGATATGCAGAAAAACTTCAGCCAGCCTGCAATGGACTTGTGGGGTTAGCAATAAGCTTTTGTTGTTATAAGCCACTGAGAGCCAGGGGCTGTATGTTACTGTGGCAGAACTTAGCTGAAGCTGACTAACACTGTTACTAACAGAATCATTTTCAAATGTAGAAAATAAAAGAGTGGTCTCTGAAAGCTGCTATGAGTTCGCATAGAACAAGTCACACCTGACAAATGCCTTTTATATATTTGATAGGGTTACACGAGTGATACAGAGAGGAATTTTGTAGTATAAGGATATCTGAAGTTCAGCTTGCATTATCAAAAACTTTGCCTCTGTTTCCCATAAATAAGATAGAGAAATGTGAGCTGGGTAAGAGCATGATTAAATGGTTTCATAACCATTACAGTGAGGAACCAAGAAGGGCTGATTTCATGTGGCTGATGCCAACCTGCTGAAAGGTCTCTAATGGTATGCCACAGGGCTCTGCCCTTGTTTCACTCAGTTCAGTGTTTTCATTAATGATTTTTCACAAGGCCTTCAAAACCTAGGCTGATCACATTAAAAAATGATACAAAGCTGGGGAGAACAGTCTGGTAAACCATGAAATATTTTTGGCAGAGCAGAACAAGATGAACTGTAACAGAGATCAAACAACGTCTTAAAAAACCAGAAGGGGCCAGGTGCAGTGGCTTATCTCTATAATTCCAGCACTTTGGGAGGCCGAGGCGGGTGGATCACGAGGTCAGGAGATTGAGACCATCCTGGTCAACACGGTGAAACTCCATCTCTACTAAAATGCAAAAAATTAGCTGGGCATGGTGGCGTGCACCTGTAATCCCGGCTACTCAGGAAGCTGAGGCAGGGGAATCGCTTGAACTTGGGAGGCGGAGGTTGCAGTGAGCTGAGATCGAGCCACCGCACTCCAGCCTGGCGACAGGGCAAGACTCTGTCAAAAACAGACAAACAAACAAATAAAAACCCAGAAGGCCTGGAAATGGAAGTCATAGATTCATAGCAGCATGTATGAAAATGATAAGCTTGGTGTGAGTTATTATTATTAAATGCCAATATTCATTGAGCACTCCCAGTGTATCAGACAGCGTGCCAAGGACTGACTTGACACAATTCTCTCATTGTATTCTTCCCCAGGATCCTGAGTAGTTCATGCTGTGCTTTAAATAAGAGGTACATTCATTGAATCACCTATAGGAAAAAAAAAATCAAAGCATGTAACTTTTTCCATAAAGAAACTCCCAGGAGGTAGAGACCACTCTTTCTGGAACGCAATGGCATTTTCTATTATTTCTTCTTAAATGCTTTTAGATTAAGGATTCTGTTTAACTCAACAAATACTTACTGAACTCCTACTATGTGTCCAACATTCTTCCAGGTACTGGAAATGGGTTGGTGAATAACACAGGTAAAATCTCATCCACCGTGGAGTTGCCTGCCAAGGTAGAAGACACAAAAAAGAAATGAACCCTCTAATTTTTGGTGGTGATTCATTCTGTGAAGACCATCAACAGGGTGAGAAAATACAGAGTGACTGGGGAAGGGGGAGGGGTAATTATATGGGAAGATCAGGGAAGGCTTCCCTAAGGAGGTGACTTTGGGCAGAGCCCTAACAGGTGACAAGAATCCAGCCACTGGTTCCAAGAAAGACATTCCCTCATATTCTACTTCCCATTTGATTAGAAGCCTGCACAGGGAAAGAAACAGAAAAAAAAACAAACCCAGCACCCTACTTCTTGAGCCCAGGAGAGGGAAACAATGATAAGACGCTCCTAGGTGTCCAGAATTCTCTCAAGCAGGGGATCCCCCGGGGCCCGAACATCAGCAGATACCAGGAACCTCATTGTGCACTGAGTCCAGCACAAGTACAGAAAATAAATCTGAAACAGGGGTATTTTCCTCAACTTGGATTATTTTTGCAGTGATCGCGTTTCCTTGTATGTTAAGAAACCCTGGGAAATTATTTGCTTAACGGGAGCACTCGGTATTTCTCAAAGTCTTTTTTTTTTTTCAATCTTCTTTCCCTTTGCTCTTGCTTTCCTTCTCTTTGTTTGAGTTTTGAGCAAAAACTTCCTGCCCGCTGTGATATTTTCCCCATGAATGTCACCAAACTAAGTAGGCTAGAAAAACAGTTGTAGGAAATATGAGGAATGGCCAGGAATCAGGGTAAGCAGCAGCCTGGGAACCTTCCAGAAGAAAGTGCAGTCAGCGACTCTGACCTCGACTCCTGTCAGCAAATTACTCCAAAATCAAGTTGGCCATTTGAGTTCCATGGACGGGTTCCCCTTGCAAGACACTGCTTCTTTAAGTCCCTTGGGCAGGAAGTGGCGATTCCAGAGGTCCCCCTTGGCATGTCCTTGAGGGAACAAAGAAAGGGACACACTTCGGACCCCATCTGTGTGTGAAGTTGGTGATGGGGCATGACCATGATCCAAAATTCACCCGGCAATATTAAAGCTGGCCTGGGTCTGAACTCATGAAAGATAATGATTTGAATTTCAAAGGATTAAAAGAAGCTCATGGAAACGATGATTAAGCCCTTGAACATTTTTTAAAAAAAAAGATTAATTCTGAACCAAAGAGCTGCAAAAAAAAGTCAAATGTGAAGGGAAGAATGTCAATTGTGCCCTTAGAAAGTCTTGCTGGGAAAAAATATGGAAAGTAAAAGAAAAAAATCATTGTCATTTTTCTGCTCTAAGAATTACAGCAGAGTTCCCAAGCCTTGTTAAATTAAGACAAAATTAGCTTATTGCATTTTTATCATTTTAGATTTATTTTTCAAGATGAAGTTCCAACGAAACCTCTTTTGTCTCTCTCCTTTTAACAGTATGTGAGCTATGACTCCATGTCAAGTAGCTTGGCTTCAGGTGCCCTTTTTCTGGTACCTATAACCCTTGGAAAAAATAAAGCCCTCCTGTTCTTCCTTTAATGGATTTGTCTACCAGACTGATGTCACTGAGAGAATTCTTTCATGTCCCTGTCCTGTTTCCAGCAGTTGGCATCTAGACTCCACTGAGCTGAGGTCCCCTTCTTCTAGAATCTTCTGCATGAAGAAAGAGCCCCTTCTTCTCACCTTCTTTATCTCTTGTATATTGGTCAGGATAAGTGACACCAGCTACTGTAACAAACAACCCCTGCATCTCAGCGGCTTATGGCTCAGCTGTCAGCCCAAGGGTTCTGCTCCACACAGTCATTCACGCACCCAGGCTCCCTCCATCTTGTGACTCCACCCTCCTTGATACCCTCGGAGTCCTCTTTATTCAGCCAGTGGATGAAGAAGGAATGCGAGGGTGGTTTCTATGGGTCTGGTAGTAGCGCACGTCCAATCCACTCACATTCTAGTGTTCAGAATTCAATCACATGGCCGCACCTAACCACACAGAAGCCTGGGGAATTTAGTACAGTGTGGTTTCCTGGAGGAAGAGAAGAACTTGAAAACCAGTGAACATTAGTGATCTTGCCACATTTGCTACTTTTTCTTTCTCTCTTTGGTATCACCTCCCTGTTCTAGTTCATCTCTACATTGATATACCTGGCTAAGGCAGTTCAGGCTGCTGGAACAAATGACAATAGACTGAGTGGCTTAAACAACAAACATGTATTTCTCATATTTCTGGGGGTGGGGATGCCCAAGATCAAGGTGCTGGCAGAGCTAGTGCTTGGTGAGGACTTGCTTCTTGGCTTGTAGGCAGCCTCCTTCTCACTATATCCACATATGATGCAAAGTAGAGAGTGACAGGAAGCTCTCGTGTCTCATAAGGGCACTAATCCCATTGATGGGGGCTCCACCCTCATGACCTAATCACCTTCCAAAGGCCCTACTAAGACCATCATATTAGTCATTGAGATTTCAACATATAAATTTGGGGAAGGGGGACAACACAGACATTTCATAAAAATAAAAAAATAAAAAACACACAGGCACTCATGTTTTTCCCTACATAGCAATAATCCTTTTTCTTACTAAATCTCCTAGATTCTGTTGACAAATTGGTCTTTCTTGGTTCAGAACAGCCTGAGTGTCAGAAATGTCAAGTTACATGAGCATCCATGTCCGTCCATTCATCCATCCATCCATCCATCTATCCGTCCATTCATCCGTCAGTCCATGCATTCATCCATCCATCCATCCATCCATCCATCCATCCATCCGTCCATCCATCTGTCTACTTATCCAGACAATAGTTAATGATCCCCCATGTGCAAAAGCATGGTGTGATGTGCTGTCCAGAAAGAAAAAAAGCATAAGGCGTGCTTTCTGCCTTTGAGGAGTTGATAATCCAATTGGGGACATAAGAACTAAGCACACACAAAGCTAGCAAAGACACCAGGCCCAGGCATGTGGAGACGAGCCGGAACCACTGAGAAGCAGAGGCCTTGCAGGCTGCTCCCCATGCGCCTGCACCCCTCTTTCTCCAGACACACAAGGATGTGTCTGGGAGTTCTTCCCTGGTGCCCTCCATGAACTCTCTTCCTCAGTTCCCTCTGGTTCTCCACGGTTGGTCTCCTCGCCCTCCCATACCCATTTCTCTTGCCTTTCTGTGCTTCTTTTTCCCCACCCATCTCCCCAAGCCTCTCTTCACCTTCTTCCTGGGACACAGATGCCTCCAGAGTGTGCCAGCCTCAGAGCCTTTGCAGGAACAGAGGAAGCCTCAGGGCCTTTGCACCTCTGTTTCTTTGCCAGGACGCCCTTTCTCAGGCTCTTTGCAGAGCCGGCCCCTTTTCCCCACCAGGCTCTAGGTTCAAAAGCCACTTCTGAAGGATATCTGTGGCCCGGCCTCTGCCGTGGAAAGCCGCTCCACGGGTCTTTCTCTGCCCCATCACCCATTTTATTTTTATAGTATTTATAACTCTCTGAAATTACCTCATTTAATTATTTTCTTCCCCCAACCCCCACCCCAGACTGGATGTCCCCCAAGAATGAGGACCAAGTATGACTAGTCCCTGGCTCTGTCCCCCATTGACCGGCACACAGTAGGTGCTTACTCATCACTGCTGATTGAAGGGATGACAGACAGCCCCCTTCCCCTCCCCTCCTTTAGCATCTCAGGACTGCACCAGGAGCATCACTGAGCCCTGGCCGCTCCAGGACCCTGCCCTCCTGCTGGGCCTGGTCCCCAGACTCTGCCCTTTCTGGAGCTCCGGGCAGCGTGCCAGGAGCCTGGAGCCTTGCATTAATTCCTGCTCAATGCCCTTTGTCTTCACTTTCAGCTGAAAAACCACACAACCAGAATATTTGCCTGGACTTGCGTCTTCCTTGAGGAATGAATGGAAACGGTGTGCGTTTGCCGCGCTCTCTGGCGTACTCACCCTGCGGCATTTCGGGGGCCAGTGGGCCCCTGGAAACTGTGCTTCCTCCTTGCCATCTCTGCATTTTCATCAGCTGGGAAGGACTCACTCTCTCTCCTGAATGCCTTTCAGCCACTTGGCTCTTACCTGGCTGAACTTCATGCTATATATACTTTTTTACATTTTTAAACATTTTTTTGCATGACTCAAGTGAGCATCAGAACATCCTATATTACTTTTCATGTGCACAGATGTCCTTCTGGTAATTTACTCAGCTGTAGTTCAAAACGACTGTTCTATTAATGAGTTTTGTTTTGTTTTTGCCATGATGGCTCTTGAAAAACCACAGCACTCTTTGGAGCCCTCCTTTTTTTTTTTTTTTCAATATAACAACTTGTTTATCCCCAAACCTGCTAAATCAACAAATGATGTTTTGGCATTATGGATTCAGGCAGACACAGTCACCAATTTATGTGACATCAGTTTCTAGTCAGACAAAATAACTGGAAAGCAATCTGGATGGTGTGCCACATTTAGAAGATCTCAAAACATTTGCTTTGCACAGATTCGCCGAGTGAGAGGCATGCAGAGGGGGCAGTGCTCACACTTTTCGTCTGCTGTGCACGGGCGCCATTTCCACGAGTGTCACGCACTATTGTGTTAGCCAGAAAGGTATATGTGTTTCACTTTAAGCATTCTACAACTTGGGAGCAAGAGAATTGTGAACCCCTAAAAAGCTGAAAAACGATAAAGAAAGTGGTGTAGAAAGGTGGGTGTATTGAAGGGGATTTCTTGAAGGTAACTCTAGACTCACCCTATACCACCCGCTACCCACTATTGCAGGGGTCGGCCAACTTTTTCTATACAAGGCAAGATTGCAAATAGTTTAGTCTCTGCAGACTATGCATTCTCTGTTGCAAAAGGAAAACATAATAGTCATAGTATCTGGGGCTATCGTCTAGCACAAAGCTCTTTACCAATGCATCAGCTGGGGTTTGTGGAGTTTAAGGCTTGTCAGGGAGCAGGATATCCCCAAGATATCAAAATATCTCCCCAGAGCTTCCTGATAAATCACAAAGGGAAAGCTACCTTGAGCACGAAGAAATGAGGTGGATACCACCTCCACCCAGTGATCATCCCTAGCATGACCAACAGTGGGACAAGCTGACGGGATGTGCCTCCTGAAGTTGATGGCGCAACATGGACCCTGAAAAATTCCTGCAAAATTGTTTATCCTACATCGAATCCTGAGACAGCAATCAGACAAATCCAGATCATGGGACGCTCTACAACTGGCCCAAACTCGTTAAAACTAGCCATGTCAGGAAAGGCAAAATAGGCTTGGGGTCTGTTAGGGTCGAAGAATTAAAGAGATGTTACTACACAGAACTGGGATTTCACTCTGCTGGCCAGAGAAGACATGGCTGTGCCACAGTCTCACAGACTGAAGCAGAAGATACAAGACTCCTGGGTCAGAGACAAAGGATGTTATTACTCAGAATAATCACAGAAGCCAGGGGGCCAGCATGTTCTTGAGCCAGTTCCCCAGCTCTGGTTTCCACAGGGCCACTAGAAGGGGCCCAGGTGACCCTTGCACATGCAGCTGTTTGCACGACAGGGGAGAAACCCACAGTGTAGGGAACCCGAATCTTTCACAGTGGGTAATAAGCCTGCCTGAACTTTTCTCCAGAGGGAACCATTATTTTTATTACAGTGGACAGGAAGCATGCCTATCCTTTGATTTGAAGAGAGACGCTATCTCTACCTTTCAAAACTGTTCTCCCTACAAACGTTATTGAAATGATAGCCCAGAATGAAGGGCGGCCAAGGCCTCTGTTTGCAAGATGGGAATAAACACGGGAGACTCATGAAGAATTGTCTCCTAATAGTGACAACGAAATGCAATGTGTGTGATCGCTTCTCGGCCTTTTGGCTAAGATCAAGTGAAATGCAACGTGTGTTTGAGCCCTGGGTTGAGAAAGAAAACAGCTTTAAAGGACATTGTTGGGAAAATTGGGGACATTTTGATATGGAATATAGGTTATATAATTGTATCAATGTTAAATTCCCTCAGTATGATCGCGGTTTTGTGGTTCCATATCATCTTTCTTCTTAGGAGGTGCCGCTGAAGAGTTTTGGAGCAAAGGGGCATGATGTTTACCACCAATTTTTACATAGTTTAGCAAAACACAAAACAAAATAAACAGTACACACACACATACGAAAGAGAGAGATCCGATATGTCAACACCCAACAAACCCAAATGGTACTTGGGTTTTCATTACATTATTCTTGCAAAAATTCAGGGGGACCCAACTTCCCCCAAGAACACACAGCTGGCTCTTGGCCAAGCCTGGCCGGGAGCGACCTTCTCCTGACTTTACGGAGTGTGTTTTCACTACACTCAGTCTCTGATTTTATCCCTGCCCTGGCTTAATTAAGTGCTCTGAAGACATAAATAGGTTTTTTGTTTACTCAAGCTTGGGAGAAGCTGGCAGAAAAGGCCTTTTCAGCTAAAAGCTCCTTACAGCCGGAAGGTGTGAAGCGGCGAGTTTCCAGCCAGGAAGAAGCCTCTCAGCCGTAGGCGTCTTTGCCCGGAGCTGTGAGGTGAGTCCAGCAGCCCCATTGTGGAGTGGGAACGGGAGGGGCTGCGGGAAAGCCAAGCCAGGACGCTGGGCGGCAGACCCTTAGAACAGCTTTCATTACTCACTGAAAGCACTGGGAATCTGGAGGCTGTCCTGGACACGCACATACAAATGGCAGCAGAACGTATGCCCAGGTCAAAGGCACTTTGAATTCATTTTGTCCCCACTTCCCTGTCTTAGTAGGGCAGGTGGTCAAGAGCTGGTTTTATGAGTGGACACCCAGGGCATGGGCCCTGACCCCCAGACAGCTGCCCAGCAAAGGCGGGCTGCAGGCTCCGAGAGGACACGGGCTGAAAATGAAGAGGTGAGTCACTGCTGGAGCTCTGTCCAGGCGTGGACGTCTGTGCTACAGCTGGGGACTGAGCAAGGGCACTGCGGAAAAGTCCCTCGGGTGAGACAGGCCTCCCGGGAACATGCGACTCCCCGGGGCAGGGAGGCATCCCTGGGCCAGGCACTAGGACCTGGCCTGCTGAGGATGCAGAGTCCCAGGTCCCACGGTCGTACAGTCACCGGGACCTTCACTCTGAAACATTTGACCACACGCCCGGCTGGACAGCTCAGACAGGGCCTGTAAGGAGCGTGTGATCAAGAAGCCGCTCTTCTTGCCTCTGTTCTCGCCGCTCCTTTGAACGCCTCCACTTCAACTTCTTCTGTGGCTACTTTCAAACCCTCAGGGATGTTCAGTGTTACTTCTGCATTCCCTAAAAATAGGCAAGAGCCCGGGGCTCTCCCTAGGAAAGACAAAGATTTCGCTGACACCGCAGTTCTCTCGTCTTTTCTTCTTCTCAAAAGTGTATATGCATATGTGTGTGTGTATGTGTGTAGATGTGTAGACATGTGTGTATGTGTGTGGGTACATGTGTGTATATGTATGTATGTGCATGTGTTAGTGTGTATATTTGTGTGTCCATGTATGTGCATTTGCATATGTGTGTGCATATGTGTATGTGTATTTGTGTTTATGTGTATATGTGTGCATATGTGTTTACATGTGTATATGTATGTGCATGTGTGTATGTGCATACATGTGTATGTGTATATATTTATGTATTTGTGTGTATACGTGTGCTTGTGTGTACACATGTGTATTGTGTATGCATCTGTGTGTATGTGTGTATATTTGTGTTTATGTGTATATACATGTTTATGTGTGTACATGTATATGTGTGTGCATATGTGTGCTTGTGTGTGTGTATGTGCATATGTGTTTATGTGCATGCATAAGTGTGTGTGTGTATCTAAATGTATTGATTATCTTGGTGATTTCACACAAAGAGGCATGGGGTGTGGTGATGAGAGCAGGGCCCAGCTGAGCCTGCGAAAATTTCCCTGGCGCCATGCCGAGGGCTCAGCTTGTGCCTGGCGCGCCTGGAAGCATACCCTTAATATGCTTATATTTAATCTTCATTCACTACCTTTATTATCATCCCTGCTTTATGGATGGGGACACTGAGGCACAGAAAGGGCAGGCCAATTGCCCAGATCACACAGCCGGGACATGGTAGGGCCAGGGTTCAAACCCAGGCAGCCGAGCGCGCACATGGCAAGAAGACCCCTTCCTTGTCTGTAAGTCTCCTTGGAAGGCGAGCGGCCTCCAGTGCGCCCAGATGGCCTTGTTTCAGGGCTCTCTCTGCAGGTCACAGAAAAGCCTTGCGGTTGTCAGGCATGACGACCTCAGTCCTCCTGCCTCCATGTCACGGTCCACTGGGACCCACTGACAGCCTTCCCCCACATCCACCCTAGCAGCCTCCAGTTTGGCTTTCTACTTAGGATAGGCTGTGCGACCTCAGGCAGTCACTTAACCTCTCTGAGTCTCCATGGCTCCATCTGCTTTATTTATTTATGATTTATCTTTTATTTTATTAATTTATTTTTTTGAGTTGGAGTCTCACTCTATTGCCCAAGCTGGAGTGCAGTGGCATGATCTTGGCTCACTGCAGCCTCTGCCTCCCAGGTTCAAGGGATTCTCCTGCCTCAGCCTCCTGTGTAGCTGGGATTACAGGTGTGCACCACCACACCTGGCTAATTTTTAAGTATTTTTAGTAGAGACGCGGTTTCACCATGTTGGTCAGGCTGGTCTCAAACTCCTGACCTCAGTTGATCCACGCACCTTGGCCTCCCAAAGTGCTGGGATTACAGGCATGAGCCACCGTTCCTGGCCTGCTTTATTTTAAAATGGAAATAATATGCAGCCAGGGTTCAAGTGCACGATGGTGCGTGTGCAGAGCTCTGTAAGCTGCCCAGGAATGCGCAGCCCTACTTCTAGGAGCCTTCCTTCAATGCTGCTTGGAACAAGTGGCAAATGGCTCTCCGTGAAAAAGCCTTTATTTTTCCTCAACACCCTTCCCTCTGGCCTTCCTCGCAGAGTTGAGCTTCCCCCACACAAAGCATTCTGGGAAAATCCCCCTGATATGGGGAGTGCTTGGGGAGCCCTGGGCTGGGGCTTGGGGTTACCCCAGGTCACTTTTCTTTCTTCCCCAATATGTGCTCTTAAAAGCCAGTGACTTCAGAAGCTTGTGGAGGAAGGTCTTCCTTCCCAGGGGTGTGTGGTGCATACATATGCACACACCCTTCTCCCCTTCTCTCCAACACGGGACCCGCTCTTTACGACCCCTTGTCAGGGATACCCCAATACCTCTTTTCTATTAAATATCTACTTTCTCTGCTCAATTTTTCTCTGCCTCCAAACTCTCCTTTCTTTCATCCAACTTTGTTTATGTGCATATGTGTGTATATGTGAGGAACTTTGGAAGCGATTTGGATCAGATCATTCTTTACCTGCTTCAAAACCTCTGCAGATTCTCCCATCCCTGGCAGATAAAGCCCCAATCCCTTAGCACAGCATAAGGGCCTCCGTAGACCTAGTACCTTCTTCCCTCTGCCCTTCCTACAGCGCTGGGCCTGGAGCAGACACCCCGATCTTGAAAGACCCCCTTTTCTGCTCCTCAGGCCTCACATTTCAAGTCCCTTTTCCCTCTGAGACTGGCCACAAGAGCCTCCTGCCCTGCCCACTGGCTAGCCCCTGGCTCAGATGAATTTATGGAAATTTCGTCCTTTCCTCCCCTCTTTGACATTTGCAGACCATCTGGTGCTGTGAGAAATAGAAGCTTCCACAGTACCGGCTTTCAATTGAGGGGCGGTCCCCAGCCCGCAGCAGCGGATCCGAATAGGTCAGAGGTCACGGTCACTGGGGCCATCAGTGTGGGCTGCTCTCTGGGGGTCTGACATTTGTAGTGCACTCATGTTCTGCCTGCTGTCTGGTGTGCACACATCTCCGACGGTTATCCACACAGGGCAGCCTGTTTCAGGGGAAACTTCCAGAACCCAGGTGGGCATAGTCATGAAGGCACTCTTGATAAGCGGGCTTCTAGATCAAGATGAATGGCACAAGGGGGCCAGGATTAGTAGAGTGGGGCAAGGGACTTTCAGGACATCGCCCAAACACAGAAATCACCACAAATGGTATTTCGCTCCAATGTTTTAAAAGTCAAAATGGACGCAAACAGTTCAAGATGAACAAAACATCAACATTTTATTTTATTTTGAGACAGAGTCTTGCTCTGTTGCCCAGGCTGGAGTGCAATGGCATGACCTCAGCTCACTGCAACCTCCACCTCCTGAGTTCAAGCAATTCTCCTGCCTCAGCCTCCTGAGTAGTTGGGATTACAGGCGACCGCCACCATGCCCAGCTAATTTTTCGTTATTTTTAGTACAGACAGAATTTCACCATGTTGGCCAGGCTGGTCTTAAACTCCTGACCTCAGGGGATCCACCCGCCTCAGCTTCCCAACGTGCTGGGATTACAGGCATTAGCCACCACACCAGGCCTCAAAATATCAACATTTTAAATAAAGACAGAGGAACCCTGCAATTCTGAAACTCTACCTTGCCCGCATCCTGCCCTGCCCTTGGTAGCTATTGTGGCCAAGGGGTCATTAGTCCCTGAGATAAGAAGAAATTAGTTCTTGCCGAAGACTTTCTCCAGGGAAGCAGAAGACTACTGGGTCTGGGTGGGTGAGCATTTGGGAAATGTGAATTTCCATGTGTCTGTGTTCCAGAAAGAATGCCCCCTCCCCCCACCACTTTCGTCCTAGTCAGTGACAGTAGTTCAGCCAGTCATTCTGGTCAAGTGGCCCAAGGGCTGAAGAAGGCCTGTCTTGCCTAAGAATTGAAGCAAATGGAATCCGTAGTCCTATTGTTTTTTTCCCAGAATGTTCCAAATATTCAAACCTCTGGTTAGTTTGGTCTGTTTGGGCAGCAGACTTCCAGCGTTCTTTCCTGGGCGACATGGAAATGGGCTGTAAATTCACCTGGTGACAGGTGCATGCCTGTCACCCGGTGGGCTCTCAGGAAGTGGCCCCACCCTCTGTCAGTGTCCGGCATGCACCTTACTCCTGCTGCTGCAGGGCCTGCACCCTGCTGTTCCCTCCACATGGTGCGCTAATTCTCACTGCTTGGCTATTCAGATCTTATCTTTGAAAATCACCTCCTCCAAGAAGCCTTCCCTGAACACTCCAAAGCCTTAAGTTGTCCCTTTGACTATTCTTGGTTGCAGCACCTCATTAAGTTCCTTCCCTTAGACTCACAGCCTCAGCTTCCTGGTGCATTGACAGGCTCCCTCATCAGACTGGGCCCTCCACAGGGCAGGGGCCTGCTGTCTTACGCCTGCCCGTTCTGAGGTCCGGCCAAGGCTGGGTGCAGAATGGGAGCCTGAGAACATCTTCAAAGTGCTGCCCTCAGTTTGGGGGTGTCCAAAGAGCGGATTCTGACACCCGGCTTCCCGCCCCTGATCTTGGGCTTTCTGCTGTAAGCTGAATGGAAGTGAGTGTGTCTGGGCACACTTTCACCCCTCCTGGAGTCTACCTCTGCTCTCTTCGCCCTATTAGCCTCTCCTACATTCCTGCTTTTCAAAGCAGTCCGTGGACACCCCCAGCTGCCCCGCTTGCAGAATGGAAGGATGGATCCTCAGGAGTGGGGTGGGGGGGCGTCTGTGTGGCTGGGCGCTGGAAATGCAGACATCCTTTGCCAGGCATCTGATAAGAAAACAGTAAGGAAGGGAAACACGTGTTCTTCTCTCTTGGGAGGAAGGAAAAGAAGGGAAAGACGTGCAGGACCCTTGTTGATGAGCGAGGACCTGCCTGGAAAAAATGCAGGAACAGCCAGATGCCGGGGGATTCCCGGAAGTGCTGCTCATCGCCCCCGCCGCCCCCCACCCACAGGTTCCACCCAAAGCTTTCCACCCTCAAGGCCCAAAGAGCTGGCCCTGGG
This sequence comes from Pan paniscus, assembly GCF_029289425.2. Taxonomy (NCBI): domain Eukaryota; kingdom Metazoa; phylum Chordata; class Mammalia; order Primates; family Hominidae; genus Pan; species Pan paniscus. The sequence continues at coordinate 132,374,767 of NC_073259.2, forward strand.
TGTGCGGGTAACCGAGACGCCAGTACTAGGGCGGTGGTGGCCCTCCTCCCCATCGATTGTAAGTTACAGAGAAAAAGAAAACTCTAAAATAAAGTTTCTCAAGCTGCTTTTATTGGGACTTCAAATGAGATGGAGAAAACCTCCAAGAGCACCACGAAATAGGATGATGATGATTACTCGTATTTCTTGGGATGACTTGGGGACCCCACAAGGCACCCTCGGTGCGCCAGTGTGGTGCTTGTTCCGGGAGTGGGGGACACACGCGCCTCGTGGGACTCCAGCTGCTGGCTGGGCGCGCAGTGCCCGGGAGCGGGAGGGCCTCGGCGGAGGCGCCGGGCCGGGGCTGTTGCCCACCGCGCAGGCCGGGGCGGGGAGAGGAAGGGGGAGGAGGAGGCGCCTAGAAAAGGAGGCGCGGGCCGGGGAGGTGCGGAGAGGGCCGGGCGGCGACGTGCGCCTCGGGGCTGGGCCGGCCTGCGGGATCGCAGCGCAGCGCGGAGGCGAGGCCGGGCCCGGCGGGCGGGAGCCGCGGAGGGCGGAGGGCGGAGGGCGGAGGGCGGCGGCGCTGGCAGGAGCGCGGCCCACGGCGGCGAGCAGGCTGCAGACCCGCGGGGATCCGGGGCGCGGGGGGCGCCGGGCCTGATCGCCGCCTCTCGCGGTGCCCGCAGGTCCCCGGGCGCGCAGCTCTCGCCCCGCCACCGCCTGCCCCGGGCCCCGGAGCGCGGTGGAGAAGCCCCCGGAGGAGCGGGGGGCCCGCGCCCCGCGCCCCCCAGACATGGTGGGCCACCTGCATCTGCAGGGCATGGAGGACAGCCTGAAGGAGCAGGGCCGGGAGGGCTTGCTGGACAGCCCCGACTCCGGGCTGCCCCCCAGCCCCAGCCCCAGCCCGCCCTTCTACTCCCTGGCGCCCGGCATCCTCGACGCGCGCGCGGGGGGCGCCGGCGCCTCCTCGGAGCCCCCGGGACCCAGCGAGGCCAGAGCGGTAAGGAGGCGCTCTCTCTCCCAAACGGGGGACCGCGTGGGCGGGTGGGTGAGGGCTGCCCCCAGAGACGCGCGCTACTGCAGAAGCAGGACGGGCCTCCTCCTCTACCTGCCCCGCAACCACGAAGGTGGCCAGTGACAGCCACGCTTCTCAGGTGGGGACCAGGGTGTGTAGGGGGAGGTGATCCAGGCTGACCCCGGACCTGGAGACGGCTCCCTGGCGGTGGGCCTCCCTCTAGAGTGATTCTTCCTATTGTCAGTAATAATGGGGGGCTCATGGGGCGGGGTAAAGGACGGTCCGAAATTCCCAAAGAAGTTGGCTGTTGGCTAGGTGGGCTTGCGCCCAGAGGCCCAGCATGTTGCAGACATCTGGACCCGGCCCCTCTGCTGCTCCGGGTGCCCTGTTTACTGTCCGGGCGCTGCCAACGTGAAAGCCTTTTCTTTCTTTCTCTCTTTCTTTTTTTTAAATAACCAAACCCAGACAGGATTCCTTCCTTCCCGGGATGTTAAGGCATGTTGACGTGGAGCTTAGGCGGGAGGGGGAGGCTGGAACCTCGGGTCAGGAAACTCAGGAGTTTGTCTCCTGCCAGACTAAGTCCAGCCTGGGGGTGGACTCCGGTGGGGACCCAGCTTGGCGCCTTGCCTGAGACTGGGCACCCCCCGGCAGGCGGGGAAGCATATGGGCCGAGCGGGCGCCTTTGCAGCTTGAGGAAATGACAAGTTGAAATGAGTGATTGCCCATCCCTGCCCGCTCTCTGGCTGCGCCCTGCCCACCTTAACAGCTTTACTGCTGGGGCGTGTGTGCTGGCTCCACTCCCCTTTCCTGGGGCCCCGGGGATTCTTGCCTGGCACTCACAGGGCAAAAAAGGCCTCCCTGCCGCTGAAAATCCTCCTCCCCACAGCGGAAAGGAGCGGCTCCCCGGCCTCAAGCCTCAGGACATGACCTTCATTCGTGCCTTGCTTGTTTCTTAGCCTGGTGGGTCCCAAACTTGGTCGCCCATTGGAATCACTTGGAGAATCTTTAAAACCCACCCACACTCACCGCCCAGATAGTCTCACTGAATTGATAGGGGGTGCAGCTCGGCATCAGGAGGGTTTCAGTCTCCCTGGGTGATTGTACTGTTCAGCCAAGTCTGGGAGTCACTATCTTAGACCAAATCATGCAGCAAATTTGAACTTTGGTCTCTTTATGGGAGCCTGGCGGGTGGAAGGGGCAGTGAGGACTTACAGGAGTTGATAGAGGTGACCAGGGCTGTTTGCAGTGAACCTGATCTTGCTGTCTAAAGGGGGCCAGCTTTCCTGCCAGAGCCTCTGGGACTTGGCACTGTTGCCCATTTGAGCTGTACACTTTGGGACTGAATCCCCGTGGTGCCTTGCACAGTGGGGCTTGGAGAAAAACGACCGGGAATCCGCCTTCTCCTTGGTTCCTTCCATGACCCAGAAGCCTCCTTAGGTTTTCTGGAAGCGTTCTCTGCCATCCGGGCCAGCCCGTGGCTGCCGCAAGAATAGCATGGCTGGCTTACTTGTCTTGGCTCTTCTACTTGACTTTATTTTTTCCCCTTCCTGCTCACTAGATGCCAGGTATGAAACTGTGTTGCCCTGATCTTCTAATTTGGCTTAAAAGCAAAGCCCGGGGCTGTTTCCTCATGGGTTATGATACTTGGCATTTAGATAGCTCATACCGTGTGCCAGGATAACTGTCCTAAGCTCTTTCTTTACGCCAATTCATTTAATTTTCACTATATTCCCATGAAGCCTACACACCAATTAGCCCCATTTTCCAGAGGCGGAAGCCAAGGCACAGAGGAGGTTAGCAACCTGCCCAAAGTTGCCCAGCCAGGAAGCGGCTGTGCTGGGCTAGACCCAGAGAGTCTGACTGCAGAGTCTGCCCTTCAACCTCATATTATCCCCCTTTTCACTGTGCAGCTAATTAACTACCTGTGATTTTTTTTTATTGGAAAACAAAATGCCTGTGTACCTACCAGGTTTGAAGGGCTGCTTTCAATAAAAGGGAGAAAGGATTGCTTGGCGCCCACTCTTCTCAGCTTTGGGGCTTGCCGCTGTGGCCATGCCCACCCACCCATCGCCCACCCCACAAGGCACCCCACCTCCCCGTTAACTCCCGCTAAACTTTGCTGAGCGGTGTTTAACCGCACCCTGCTCACTGACGACTCAGGGAGAGTGCTTTTTAGGTGCAAATATCGGCACCCCATAATGTCTCAGGACAAAGAGGCGGAAACCTGTGCTGCGCCTCGCGACTGAGGGTTTCCAACACCCGAGGAAGAGGATGGGGTGAGCGGTGCCGGGTTTCCATGTGGGCCTCAGGTTCAGACGGCGTTTGGCAGGGTGGGTGTCTTTGTTCCACTATCCAGTGAATGACCCCACCTTTCTGATAAAAGTTGGTGGCATATGCCTCAGCTGCTGGGATGGACTGCAGTCCCGCCCTCAAATCTAAGCCACTGAGGTCCTCACCACCTTGTCACCTACTTTAGGAGGCTGGACGGACGTGCATGTTAAACCTGCCTACGCTTCACTTCATTAAAGAGGCCCCCCCAACTTTGTTTGAATAAGCTGGACTTGCCTCCTGGACGCCCCCCACCGATTAAGGCAGGGTATCTGGGAAGCGGCTGGCTGTAAGATCACTCCCCAAGATATCAAAGGCCCTGAGGGCCAGGCTGGATATGAATGAACCCCCTCCCCACTCACCATGGGCTTTTTGTGCTCACTCTTGGAGCAAAGGTGGGAACATTCCCGATCACTCCCAAGCCAGACGAAGAGCTGGGAATCAGGCATTGGTCCCCCCAGTACTTACTGAGCACCTACTGTGTGTCACGCTCTGTTTGGGGCCATGGAGGACACAGCAGTGAACAAGATGCTGACGGTCCCTGCCCTCATGAACTGGCATCCTAGCGGAAGAGACACAGCCACCAGCTGAACTATGTGTGGCAGCAGCAGGTGGATGGAGAAGTGTCCTTAAGGCCAGAAGCTGGGTGAGAGGTGAGCTTTAGGCAGGTAGACAGGGAAGTGATGGTTAATAGAAACCCACACACACTCAGGGTACGAACTTTACAGTTCTAGGGCTGAGATGTGCTCAGTCCGAGACAATGGCATGTGCAAAGGTCCTGAGGCACAAGCAAGCTAGGCATGGCCTGTTCGGGTGATGGGTGCACAAAAATCTCAGAAATCACCACTAAAGAACTTATGCATGTAACCAAATGCCTTGAGGAGCCACAAAGAGGCAGGGACCACCGGAGGGGCTGGGAGAGGCCAGGTCAGTGACTTCTAGGTGAAGCTGAGGCCAAAAGTTAAAATTCCATTTGGTCTTTTAAAAACTACTTGTGACTGTTCTATTTTTATTTTTAAAAAGGCATCATGAGCTTCCATTCCACACTCCCCAAATTAGAAACTCAAATGAGAGACTTGAGTGAGGAAGGTGCCCGTGCGGGACGCGGAAGGTGGCCATTTTGCATCAGTGTAGGGCGTGTCTCCATGCGGGCGGGGACCTGTCTCCTGCATGGCCCAGGACAGCGGAGCCTGCCCACTGGGCCTGGTGGCAGAGGAGATTGTCTGTCAGCTGCATTCAGCCCACAATTTTTTTTAAATTTATTTTTTAATGTTTTCTTTCCATAGGTTTTGGGGGAACAGGTGGTATTTGGTGAGATGAGGAAGCTCTTTAGTGGTGACTTGTGAGATTGTGGTGCACCCACCACCCAAGCAGTACACACTGAACCCAATTTGTCATCTTTTATCCCTCACCCTCTTCCCACCCTTTCCTCTGAGTCCCCAAAGTCCATTGTATCATTCTTATGCCTTTGCATCCTCATAGCTGAGCTCCCACTTATAAATGAGAAATGCATTGTTTCGTTTTCCATTCCTGAGTTACTTCACTTAGAATAATGGTCTCCAATTCCATCCAGGTTGCTGCAAATGCCATGATTTCATTCCTTTTTATGGCTGAGTAGTATTCCATGGCGTATATATATACCACAGTTTCTTTATCCACTCTGATTGATGGGCATTTGTCAGCTCACAGATATTTAAAGCGGGGTGGGTGAGTAACACAGCTGAGCAGGACAGATGCTGCCTCTGCTGCCTTTGAGCTCCCAGGGCCTGGACTGTCACCGCAGACTGAGCAAACACCCATTGCTCTTCTTCTCCTCCCCGCCCTGCCCGGCAGAGCTGTGGGCATTTAGGGGTTGGCATCGTGGAGGAGTGAGGATGGCTTTGAGGCAGACCTATCTCCCTAAGTGAATATGGGCAGTTCGGAGAAGTAGCCCTGTGCCATCTTACTGCACTCAGGGAGGCTGAAAGTGGCATTTGGGATCTTACATTGTGTTCTCTGGGGTTCATGTTCAAATGAACAGCCCCCCTGTGGCAAGCAAAGGACTCAGCCTGTTATGGGGCAATGGCAGGTGGTGACAGATCTGAGCTGTTGCTGCCTCCCAGATGCAGAGACGGGGCCTCTGGCCCTGGACTGCACCCACAGCTGGTGGCCTGGGCCCTGTCACCTTCAGGGCTCCTTCCCTCCATCCAGCCTCCCTCAGTCTGTTTATGCAGTGGGTGGATTTCTGAAGAGTGTACGTGAGAGCTTCCCTAAGGAAGACGTGCTGGATCCCTGGACCCACATTGCAAGAGAAGCCATCCCTAAGAACTCCCCTGGGGGCCCAGCTCTTGGAGGCCGCCTGAGGTCTCAGCCATCCCTTTGGACCTTGGCTGGGACCCTTGGGACTCTTGGATTTTCTCATTTCTGCTTCTTGTCTGTGATGGTGAAACTGAGTATGAGAGAGGAGAGGGAAGGGAGCTAGGGAGGTAGTGCTGGGGTTGGGAAGGATGGATGGATGGATGGATAGATGGATGGATGGATGGATGGACAGAAGAGTGGGTGGATGGATGAATGGATGGATGGATCGATGGGCAAATAGATAGAAGGATGGATGGATGGGCAGAAGGGTGGATGGATGGATGGATGGATTGATGGGCAAATAGGTAGAAGGATGGATGGATGGGCAGAAGGATGGATGGATGAATGGATGGATGGAAGGATGGATGGATTGATGGATGGATAGATGGATGGATGGATGGATGGATGGACAGAAGAATGGGTGGATGGATGGATGGATGGATGGACAGAAGAATGGGTGGATGGATGGATGGATGGATGGACAGAAGAATGGGTGGATGGATGGATGGATGGATGGACAGAAGAATGGGTGGATGGATGGATGGATGGATGGACAGAAGAATGGGTGGATGGATGGATGGATGGATGAATAGATGGGCAAATAGAAGGATGGATGGATGGGCAGAAGGGTGGATGGATGGATGGATGGAAGGATGGATGGATGGAAGGATGGATGGATGGATGGATTGATGGATGGATAGATGGATGGATGGATGGAAGGATGGATGGATAGATTGATGGATGGATAGATGGATGGATGGGGGATGAATGGATGAACAGATGGCTGAACAGATGGACTCAGGAAAACAGGGATCGGTCCCCATGGCCCCCTGGCAGGCTCACAGGTGTGTTCCTGTGAAGGTGTCTGAGCAAGCGAAGTGGAAGACAGCCAGGTATGTCAGGACAAGGTGGGAGGGAGGAGCCTGTTTGCAGAAAGGGAGGCTGTGAGGAGGGAGAGGAGGGAAAGCCAGAAGCCCTGGCGCCTCCTTCCAGCCGCGTCTGCTCGATCCCGGGTGAACTGGCCTCCAATGGAAATTCAGCAAAGTGTCTGACAGCCCTGGTCTCCGGGGCAGGCTTACCCAGCTGAGAAACTCAGCTATATCTGCAGCTTTAGTGTGAAAAGAAGACAAATAGGCTCACGGCCTTCCAGGTGCTCTGGAAACAAGGGAGCCACCTGCATGGGGAAAATGCTGCCAGACAGACTGGGGGCAGCTTCCCCGGGGACAGCTTTCCTGGGGGCAGGTGTGGCCTGTCCTGTCTGCCCTCCAGTGCTCGGCCTCCCTGCGGGGCACGGTACATGGACTGTGGACACTCCTGGTGTGCCATCTGTATCTTAGGATGCACAGGAATCCAGAGGGGATATTTGTCCACCTTGCAGCAAATCCGGCCTTTATAAGGGCAGGGTCTGGGTTCGCCGTTTTTTTGTGTACAGAGACGGGTGTCCCCTATCTGGGAGGCCGCCTGGCCGTTGTGAGTGGTTGAGAAAGGACAGTGTTCTGAGTGTCTGGGGGGAAGTGGGAGACCCTGCCCCAAGCCCCGCAGCCTGCGCAAAGTGATTCTTGTGCCCTAGGTTGACGGCCCCCACTCTGTTGCTGGCTGGCAGAGCTGTGGGTCCCTGCACTCACTTCCCAGAGCTGCCGTGACAAAGCGCCACAGACTGGGTGGCTTAACACAGAAGAAATTCATCCTCTCACAGTTCCAGAGGCCAAGAAGTCTGAAATCAAGCTGACGGCGGGGGCACGCTCCTCTGGAGGCTGTAAGGGGGTCCGTCCCACCTGCCTCTCCTAGCTGCTGGCCGCATCACGCCAGTCTCTGCCTCTGTCTTTATGTGGCCTTCTTGTCTCTGTGTGTGTCCCCATGTCCAGATTTCCCTCTTCTTAGAAAGACACCAGTCCTTGGATCAGGGTCCACCCTAATCTAATCTGACCTCATCTTAACTTGATCACATGTGCAAAGACCCTCTTTCCAAATAAGGTGACAGTTGCAGGTACCAGGGTTTAGGACTTGAACTTATCTTTGTGGGGGACACAAGGCAGGCCACACCCATCTTGCTGACTTGGGTGCACCAGGCCTGCCCATCTCAGGAGGGAGCCCAGCCGGAGCACTGCCTCCGAGCTGCGACGTTCGAGTTTGTTCACCGTTTCTCTGCCTTGGGTGTCAGATCCTGCGCTCGTGGGTTCCTTGCTGGGCCCTTGATAGTTCATGGCTCTCCACATGGCCTGATCCACTCGGGGTCTCCTGGGATCCCCCCTAAGCAGACTGTGTCCTTTCGATAATCACATTCAGGTGCCCCGTAGTGCCACGTTGGGGGAGATCGAGAAAGACCCACCCCTGCCCCAGGATTCGCCAATAGCCAAGGCTGTCATCAGAAGGGTGGGAATTCTTGGTGCTTAAATGCCCCTCCTTGGTTCATCTTCCTCATGGGTGATGGTCAAGATTAACCTTAGCCCAGCCCGTGCGCTTTGGTCTCAGATTCCCAGTGTATATCCCAGACGATCAAGTTCTGACAGCAGCAGGGGTTCTCACCGCCAGGGAGGTCAGGGGCCGAGGTCAGGGGGCCGAGGTCAGAGGGCCGAGGACAGGGGCTGAGGTCAGGGGCCGAGGTCAGGGATAGCTGTTGCAAGGCTCCATGTGGCTTTCATAAGGACGCCTCTCCCGCGGCCCGTGTGGGGCTCCCTGGCTGTCCTGCTGTCTCCAGGAGCAGCAACGGGGGAGGGGGGGCTCTGGGTACCTCCTCCTGTCTCCCACTCCTGCACTGATGGGCCGCTAGTTGGCTCCTGGGTGAAAGCTCATGGTTCAGCGAACTGGGCCATAGTATCTGTGGATGGCCCCGTGTCACTCAGGCTGTGCCTCCCTGTGAGTCCCTGCCCAGCCGGGCCCAGACTCCAGGTCTGGCAGGCTGTCACTGTGAGGCACTGAGCTCTCGACAACAGAGCGGCTATCTTTCCTCGCTGGCCTGTGGGCTATGGCCTGTGCAGCAGCCAGGAAGGTGGGAGCTCCGAAGAGCCCCTGTGTACTTTGACTTCCAGCCAGCGAGTGTTCATCCCCGCCCCAGCGGCTCCCGGGGAAGGCTCCTGGGTGAAGCGGGTGGGGCCTGATGGGCCCTTGGCGAGTGTCCACAGGACCCAACACCCTCCAGGGCCCGTCCTGCCCCCCACACTGTCCTGCTGCCCAGAAGCCTGGGAGTAAGCCCAGCCTCCCCAGGCCCCAGCAGGCTTGCCCCAGACCCTGGAAGGAGCTGGGAACCTGGGCCTGGGCCATCCCTGTTTTCCTAAGCTGGGAGGGAAGCATGGCATCTGGGTGACCCTCCTGTGTGCCTGAGAAGCACTTGTTCTCCCCTGTCCCAACATCCCAGAGCTTCTGGGCGGATGCTGAGCCCCCCAGGAAACCACCAGCCTGTGTCTTGGGCATCCCTGATGGTCCCCCAGCCCCAGGATGTGGGCCTTGCCGATGGCACAGCCTCGTTTCACAGATGAGCAAACCGAGGGCAGCCAAGGGCATCTCACCGGATTCTGTCTAGACCAGAACAGGAGCCCGGGCCTGTGGGAGGGCGCTGCAGCCTGACAGACCGGCTGGGGGTGGGGGTGGGGAGCGGGCCTGTCTGGGGGCTTCCTGTGCCCAAGGTGGCCGCATGGCCAGGGCAGGTGAGCAATGACAGGTCCCCGTGTGCGTGTGCCCGACCCCTTCCCTGGCCCTCCCCTGCCTTGCCAGCCCCCGTGGGACTGTGTGTGACCCAGTCTTCGGCAGTATCTTGCTCCCGCGTGGCTGGAAAGTCGGACTTCAGGGCCGCAGCCTGCCTTCTTGGCCGCGAGAGGCACTTCCCTTGCCCACTCCCCAGGCTGGCTGGAGTCCGCGCGGCGCCACAACCATTTCGATGTTCGAATAGCCCTGCAGCCAGAAAGACGAAGCTGCGAGCCTCAGGATGAACTGGTGGCTGCCACCATCTTCCCTTGGTGTCCAGCCCTGCAGCTCCGCGGGAGTGTCCTGGGCCTTGGCGGGGACTTCCCGAGCCGTCTCACTGCCCAGGCCCACTGGACGCCAGCCTATATCGGTCTGGGCTTTCACGGCTTCTGGTGTCTCCTGCCCAGCGCTTCCAGCTTGGGTGGACTTTAGGTGTTTTTTCAGCGGGACCCTTTGGCAAATGGTGCCCGGAGCTCTGGCTTCACGGGCCAGCCTGTGAATTAGGCCTTGTCTGCTGCTGGCAGCCAGGTGGGGAGCGGGACCGGGCGGAAAGGGGCTGCCTTTGTCGGCGCCCACGTTCCGGGTGTGGCGGTATCCGGAGGGTTTGGCAGTGTCTTCATTCCGGGTTGACCCAAGAGAGATGCTGGGGCGGGGGCTCTGCCACAGCCCAAAGGCTTTGCCTCTGAAATAAGCCCTCCCTGCTTGATGGGTGAGGAGTTAGCCTTTCCTGGCAGCGCGTGGGTGGGTAACGGCAGCAGCAGGCTGCCTCTCTCTCCCTCCAGCCCTTCCACTTGTCTGGACAGAAGAAACACCTCCCCAAACCTTAGTGCCCATGTTTATGTCCCCTTCCACACCGGAGTCGTCCTCTCACCTCCCCTGTGGCTACACGTCACCCCCTCTTGCGGGAGAAGGGCCCTGGGGGTTCCTGTGCCTCATCTCACTCCCACCGGGCCCAGCACACAGTAGGTGCTCAGCAAACAAACACCTGCACGCACTTGGGAAAATGCCGAGCTTCAGATAACGTCTTTTGGGGAGTGTGTATTATTTCTAGAAACATGGAATCATATAGAGTCTTGCAGCTGGGGTCAGTGTTGACTGAACGGTGAGCCATAGAAGATGAGGATGGGCCTGTCTTGTCACTGCCTTGTTTTTGTGAAGTGACTGTTCTGAAATGATGCTTGCTTGCTTCTGAAAGTAAGGAGAAGTGTTGTTTTAGGTTAGAAGGGTGTGAGCTATACCTCTGTCCAGGGAGGCACCTCCACCCCAGACCTTCATGGGAAAGGAGGATCCCCCTTGCGGGCCCACTGGCACCCAGTGCCACCCCTGGGTTGGGCGCTGTTCCATGTGGCTGCCGGCTCTGACTCAGCTGCGCCGAAGCTGGGAGGCGGGTCCTCCTAACGGCCCACTTCAGAGACGTGGAGGCTGTTGTGGCCCGGAGACGGGAAGTCATTGGCCCAAGTCACACAGCTTAGCAGTCTCTTATGGCTGCTGCAGCCAATTACCAAACACAGAGTGGCTTCAAACGGCACGAATTTGCTATCATCTTCCAGCTCTGGAGGTCAGGAGTCCCAGAATCAAAGCGTCGGCAGGGCTGGTTCCTTCTGGAGGCTCAGAAAGAGTCCGTTCCTCTGCCTGTTCTGGCTCCTAGAGGGGCCCGTGCCCCTTGGCTTGCGGCCTCTTCCTCCTCATCAAAGCCAGCAGCGCAGCATCTTCTGGCCTTTCTCTGACTCTGACCCCCTGGAATGCTGTGATGACATCAGGCCCACCTGGATGACCCAGGACCATATCCCATCTCAGAATCCTTAATCACATCTGCAAAGTCCCTTTTGCAGATATTCCCAGGTCCTGGGGGTTAGGGTGTGGACAGCTTTGGGGGCTGTTGTTCAGCATGCCACACCCAGGAAGGGAGCAGCTGCCTCTCTTTTGGGCCACTCACTCCGTGTCAATGCCAGGGAGAGATGGGGCCACCTCGAGGCCAGCTGCTGGGGGCTTTGAGGAATCTCCTGCTTCTTCAGTCCTCGATCCTCTCCCTGTGGTCCTCAGCCCTTGTTCTGGGGTGACCGTGACTAGCAGGGATGGGGCTCCTGGTGATGTTTGTCCACAGACTGCTGCCAAACTTGAGGACAGGTATGGGCCCATACTCAGGGCTCTCTGGGTTGGGGCAGGGGCTGCTTTGCAGGTGTGGGGTCTCCCCTCCCCATAGCGCGGGGGCAGAGAGGTGCCAGGTCCTGGGCTTAGAGGTGATAAAGACTCCAGCCTTAGGGAGCTGCTTCTCTGGGGGTGACAGACACAGGGTTATCGCGATGAAGGCCAGTAGATGGGTGCTCCCGTGTCCCCACAGAGGATGCCCCTAAGACTTGGAGCGGACGCTGAGTTGGCTCTCACCAGCCCAAGCGAGAAGCAGCCAGTGCAGCAGGGAACAGCGGGAACACAGAGGCAGCCTTGGGTCACAGACAAGGGGCCGAGACAGGAACAGGCAGAGGCCCGAGTGGGAAGCCTTGAGCCTGTGTCGGGGGAGCCTGGAGCTGAGGGGGCAGCAATGAGACAGGCACCTGGGCATGAAAGGCAGTGGAGGAGCGATGGTGAGGGCCCGGGCCCTGGAGCCACACCAGCAGCGTTCCAGCCCTGACCTGCCTCTTCCAGCTGTGTGGCCTTGGGCAAATGACTTAGCCACTCTGGGCCTCGGTTTCCACATCTGGAAAATGGGGGTGCTGCCAGCAGCTGCGTGCTGGGGTTTTTATAAGGATCAGATGAGTAGGATATGTGGCGAGTGCCCAGAATGGTGCCCGGCACAGTGAGAGTGCAAAAAGCTCTGCATCCTCATTGTCCAGGCAGGTATGGGGGCGGCGGGGAGGGGACAGATGTAGGAGATATCAAGCTAGGTCCCTGCAGGACTTGGCTCTGAGTTCACAGTTCCCGCCCAGCCCGATGTCCACCCTCCACTCCCTCTGCCCGAGGCCGGTGTGCATGTGGTCACCATGGTTATAGGCTTGGCCCTCTGCGGCCCAGGCATGAGCACCAGCCTGGAGGAATAGGGTCCCCACCGCCTGCTGTCCCCCGTGGGAGCCAGCTATCCCCTCTTCAGCCAAGAACAAAGCACTGAGCATCACCACGCACTAGACGCTGGGGTGTAGGGGATGGAGACCGTGCCTCCCCATCCGCGGGGGCATCGTGATCTGGGTAGGGCCAGAGAGCAGGGAGAGGGCCGCAAACCTAGAAATAAATGCGTAAGCAAAACCCGCTAAGTGCCGTGTCCCAGTGACGGGGTCAGGGAGGTGTCATGGCCGCTGTGCACGGTGCCCCACTGCCTCAGTCCCCAGTGGCCGTGAACCCTGGCTGCCCACTGCTGGCAGCTGTCCCCTTTCCTAGAGAGCTGTCCTTTTGGGGAAAGGGAGCTTCTTCCCCCAGAAGGTGACTCCCACCCCCAGGAGTGGGGCAGCCAGTGGCCAGCAGCCTGCTCTCCCAGCTGGGACCAGTGCTGAGGCAGTCACACTCCTGTGCCCCTGGTGTGATGGGGCCAGGCTGGTCACAGCTGTGCAGCCGCCTTGCCTGGCTGACACCTGCTTAGCCCCTCTCTCCCATTCCCCTGGAAGGACTCCCCTCATAAACTGGTTTCACAAGATTTCCCATCCCCAGTCCCTGATCAAGATGGGAGGAGGCCAGGCTGGGGACCCACGGGTGGTCTCAGCCAGCCCCGGTGCCTTCGTGGAGGACTGGGAGGCGCAGGCCCCGGGGTTCAGTCTTGTCGATTTTTAGCATGTGGCCTTTTTGTGTGATCTTCCTAGAGCCGCTGTAAAAAAAAAAAACTGCCACAAACTGGGTGGCCTGAGAAAATAGAACTCTATTCTCGCACAGTTCTGGAGGCCAGAGTTCCAATCGAGGTGTGAGCAGGGCCACACTGCCTCGGAGGGCTCCAGGGGAGGCTCCTTCCTGCCTCTCCGGCTTCTGGTGGCTCCAGGTGCTCCTTGGCTTGTGGTTGTGCCCCTGCCATCCCTGCCTTCACATCGTCCCTGTGCGTCTGTGTCCGCTCTTTTTTTTTTTTTTTTGAGACAGAGTCCCGCTCTGTTGCCCAGGCTGGAGTGCAGTGGCGCGATCTCGGTTCACTGCAACCTCTGCCTCCTGGGTTTGAGCGATCCTCCTGCCTCAGCCTCCCTAGTAGCTGGGACTACAGGCGTGCACCACCACACCTGGCTAATTTTTGTATTTTTAGTAGAGACAGGATTTCACCATGTTGTCCAGGCTAGTCTTAAACTCCTGACCTCAGGTGATCCACCCACCTCGGCCTCCCAAAGTGCTAGGATTACAGGCGTCAGCCACTGCCTCTGGCCTGTGTCCACGCTTCTTGTAGGGACACCAGTCATTGGCTTTAGGGCCCACCCTCCTCTGAGATGGCCTCATCTCAGGAGCCTCAATTCCATCTGCAAAGGCTCTATTCCAAATAAGATCCTGTCCACAGGGTCTGCGTGGACATGGGCTTTGGGGGGGACCCTGTTCTACCCACACTGCCCTTGTCCTTGGAAAGCCACCTCTGGCCGCGTTTTTGGTGTCCATGCGTTGACCCTCGCTGCTTCTCTCCAGGACTTCTGGGTCCATCTCGTCTTGGCCACAGTGGGCCATGCCCCACCTCCCAGGGAGAGGGTCTGCAGGTTTCAGACCAGACTGTGACCTCCCTTGGGTTCCTGCCTCCACCCCAGGTACCTCCATCTCTCCCCATTTTCACACAGGCAGACAGAGCCAGGGGCAAACCCGGGACCTGCCCAGCCAGCAGCCTGAGTGGCTCTGGGAGGAGCAGAGCCATTGATGGGGACGTCTTGGGATCTCTTCTTTGAGGGCCTCTGCACACAGCATGCCGTGGTCATTTGGGGGCTGGGGCCGGCCTGCCAGCTGGAACCTCACCCACAGCCTGCGTCCCCCTAGGGCGGCCTGTGCAGGGTGCTTGCTGTGACAGTGAGCGTGTTCTGGATCTACCCCAGCCAGCGTGACAGCTGCCAGCGCGCAGCGGGTGCGACTGAGGAATGGCGTTTTTCAACCTACTGAATTGTAATGAATTTAAGTTGAATAGCCCCGTGCGGCTAGTGGCCTCTGTATTAGAAGCCCTAGAACAGGGTCCCAGGGCATGGCCTGCATGCCAGGGGGAGGCAGGGCTGAGGGCGTGCAGGTGTCCTGGGTGCTGTTTGTGGCTGTGTGGTCCTGGTGCCCAGTGGGGGCACTCCAGGACCTGTGGGCCCTGGGGCCACAGTGGACTCTGCTTCACCCCTCCGATCACATCCCGAGTGGCACTGCACAGGGAAGCCCTCCCTGATTACCTGGTGGTCAAACCCTTCTCGTGCCCTCATCGCCCTGTCGACCACAGCCCTCCTGACAGTTGGAATCTTAGTCCACTGGTGGGACACTGGTGAGAGCAGTGGGGGATTCAGGCAGCAAGCTCCGACAAGGCCAGGAGAGCCTCTGTTTGCCACCGTGGCAGCAATACAGAGCGCAGTGCTGGCACACAGTGGCATGCGGTGGGTGAGCTGAACGAAAGGCGTTCTGCCATGGCCGCGAGCATCTCTTCACATCTGCACCCATGCTTTCTCCAAAGCTGTGCTATTCATACACTCTGGGTCTATTATTCATAACCTCAGTGATGAACAAGCTATCTGAAAAATAGGCGGGTTATTTAAAGCCCTGCCCTTCACCTCCCTGAGCCCTTGGTGCGGGCATGTGTAGTTCCAGCAGAGGCCCTAGGGAGTGGCCTTGCCAGGCCCCCTGCTATCCCAGCACAGGCTAGTCAGGCAGGGGGATGCCTCGTAACAAACATCCCCAATCTCAATGGCATCGAAGAGCAAGGGCTTCTTTCTGGCTCTCACCATGTGTTCCCAACGGGTTGGCCGTGACTTGAGTGTTGCAGCCACACCTCAAGGAGAACATCTAGGGCTGCCTTAAAAGGCTTTAGGGGCCAGGCGTGGTGGCTCACGCCTGCAGTTCCAGCTCTTTGAGAGGCCAGGGTAGGAGGATCACTTGAGCCCAGGAATTTGCGATCAGCCTGGGCAACATAGTGAGATCCTCTCTCTGCAAAAATTGTTTTTTAAATTGGCTGGGGCATGGTGGCATGCACCTGTAGTGCCAGCTATGTGGGAGGCTGGGGTGGAAGGATTGCTTGAACCCAGAAGTTCGAGGCTGCAGTGAGCCATGATTGCACTACCGTACTCTAGCCTGGGTGACAGAGAGAGATCCTGTCTCAAAAAACAAACAAACAAACAAACAAACAAACAAAAAGCCTTTAGAAACAGAGCCTCCTGGCCCTGCCCTGAGTGAAATCTCTACTTCAAGATGCTCACTTTGCTGGGCTGGCCCTGAAGGACCCCCGAATACAGATGGACGGGGTTTTCTTGGGTTGGTGGAAGAGGGGAAAGGCCTGTGAGGATGAGTCTGGCGGGGAACACTTCCGGAGGGAAGAGTGGGGTGGGGGGAGGGCAGAAGTGTCACCATGTTGGCATGAGGAGAGGCTGCAGGGGCCAGAGGTCTGTTTTCAGCATCAGTTTGGGGCTGAACCAGCAATGGGCTGAGCTGTGGGGAGGGGGAGGTGGACTGCAGGATGGGGTAGGGGTCCTTAGGCCACTTTCTGTGAGGAGCAGGATGGGGTGGGGGTCCTTAGGCCACTTTCTGTGAGGAGCAGGATGGGGTAGGGGTCCTTATGCCACTTTCTGTGAGGAGCAGGATGGGGTGGGGGTCCTTAGGCCACTTCCTGTGAGGAGCACCGGGCAGGGGCATGTCCCTGATGGTCTTTGCTTCCACAGGGAGTGGAATTTTGGGACAGACTTTAAAACAGACCAGAGAAAGAACTTCCCACAGGAGCTGTGGGGTGGATTTGGGAGGGGAACAGAGAGTGCTTTCTTTGTGTCTGTCTGATGGGGCTCTTTCTGAAGGGGCTGTGGATGGCTTCTGTTCCCATAGAACTCTCTTTCCCCACCTTGCCAAGATTCTTCCAGCTGCAAGTGACAGAAAGGCAGCTCAAATGGTCTGAAGCCTCAAAATGGATTTGCTGGTGCTCACAACTGAGGGACAGTTTCAGGCATTTGAACAATGTTGGAAAGACTTGATCTTTCACATCTTTGACTCCTGCTCTCCTGAGCGTAGCTCCATTTCCACTGGTTTCCAACCCCCCTACATTCTTAGCCCTCACAGGGGGGGCTGTCTCCACAGCTCTGGAGGAGAACCTGGGTAGGGCTCTCATTGGCCCAGTGTGGGTTACACGCCCATGTCCAATCCAGTCCTTGTCCTCAGGGAGATGTGGTGCCATTTCTAGAAGATGTGGATGCTGGGTAGGCCCGCCCTGCCCTCCTGCAGACATCTGCTATTCTGATCAGCTTCCCGTGCCCCCTAGACAGGCCTGGCCAGCTCCCACCTGTGTGTTCCTCCCTGGCAGGTGTGCCACAGACACAGGTGTGGTGGGGTCTCTACCCCTCTGGAGGTTGCCTGAGCCTTGGGTGGTACCAAGAAGGGCTGGGAACCCTTCCTCCAGGCCGAGTGTGGTTTCAGCCCCGCAAAGAGCACAGAGGGATCCCAGTTCTCCAGGGCTCTGAGCCAGGCTCCGGGGTGGGTGTGGCCTGGAGGTTGCCGTGAGAGGCCATGACCACACCCCTTGTTGAGAACTGGGAGCTGGAGGACAGGCTGGTGGTGGAGAGCTGGGCAGATCCCTGAATGCCTGGATCCCATGGAGGGTGTCTGGGGTGGGCTTCCTGATGGGCCCCACAAAGCAGCTTCCAGACCAAGCCAGGGCCAGAGGGTGTCAGGTGGTCCTGTGTGCCCAGCAGGGAGCTGAGGCCACTGCGACAAGGGGCTGCATAACCCCGCGTCCCTGGCTCTCCCCACAGCCCCCCTCCCAACTCCCAAATCCCCCGGCGTTGGAGATGAGGCCCCGGATGCTGCCAGTATACTTTGGGGAGAGCATCAAGGTGAACCCGGAATCCACGCATGAGATCCGGTGAGTGGGCCGCTGGGCTCTGCGCGGGAGGAGGGGGCGGGGGGTTGGGTGCTGGTCCTGACTCTCTTGTGGGGTGGGGGTGGGGACTAGGCCAAGCTGGGGGCTCAGGAGGCTCTCTACCCTCCAGGCAGCCCCTCTGGGTGCTGCTTCCTGGGGAGTTTGGCCGTATCTTAGCCACAGACAAAACTGTTTAAGAGACTCTGACCCCAAGGGACCCTCTGTATCCACCCCACGCCCCCACCCCAGGCCTATTCAGCCGTTTCCCATTTCCCCATTTACCTTCTCCTCCAAAAGGCTTTTATTTTAAATCCAACCTCTCAGAAAAAATGGAAAATTATGAACATAACCACTCGTGCACCCTAACTCTACCTCCCTTCTCCTGCCAGATTTTTTTTTTTGACAGGATCTCACTGTGTCACCCAGGCTGAAGTGCAGTGGTGGGATCATGGCTCACTGCAGCCTCAACCTCCTGGGCTTAAGCAATCCTCCTACCTCAGCCTCCCGAGTAGCTGAGACTGCAGGTGTGCGCCCCCATGGCCGGCTAATTTTTGTATTTTGTGTAGAGATGGGGTCTCACTATGTTGCCCAGACTGGTCTCCAGCTCCTGGGCTCAAGTGATCCTCCTGCCTCAGCCTCCTACAATGCTGGGATGACAGGTGTGAGTCACCACGCCCAGCCCCTGACAGATTGTTAGGTATTCACAACCAAACCATTCAGGCAACTCAGGACCGCCTTCCACCCTGTTGTCCAAGCATTAGGGGACAGTTGTCCAGCTGCTCCATGTTCTTTGTGACTGTAACTTAGGTTCTTGAGGCCACCCATGAGCTACTGCACTGTAAGTGTATTGGGTGCCCTCCCATGCATATGACATCTTAGGTGGCATCCGAATTGAATTAAGGCACCCCTGCTTGGGAACATCCCACATTGATTTGCCCTCCTCTGAAGCTGCTGGGGCTCAGGCTTCCCAAGGGTGGAGTGTGGGATCCGTGAGTTACCCACATATCTATGGGGCTCTCTCCATCCACTCGTCCCTGTTGAGTGGGGCCAGCCAAGCCTCTGAGACCCACTGCCTGCTGCCCCTGCCAGCCAGGCAATGGTCCCAGGAGACAAACGAGTCCACTTCTAAATTATTTTTCAATCCCCAAACAGCCTTCATTGTCTAGTTTTTAAAATGCAAGCCAAAATTAGATCATCAGAAGCCCAGCAAGGGTGGAGGATGGATGCCTTGACCCTCGGGACCTCTGATCCCTTCACAAGTCTTCTGTGATCACCTCTGGGGGTTCAGCAGGGAATGAGATGGGGAGGATTCTCTCCCTCCCAGAGCTTCCAGTCTGATTTCCTAAAGCTCTGGACGTGGAACTGGGGGATACTAGTCGGTCATTCCTCCAAGGGTGTTGAAGGGACTTCTTGGAAAACGTATTTTGATATAATTTCAAACTTTTTAAAAGGTTGCGGCTGGGCGTGGTGGCTCACGCCTGTAATCCCAGCACTTTGGGAGGCCGAGGCGGGCAGATCACGAGGTCAGGAGATCGAGACCATCCTGGCTAACACGGTGAAACTCCGTCTCTACTAAAAATTACAAAAAATTAGCCAGGCATGGTGGTGGGCGCCTGTAGTCCCAGCTACTCGGGAGGCTGAGGCAAGAGAATGGCGTGAACCTGGGAGGCGGAGCTTGCAGAGAGCCGAGATCGCGCCACTGCACTCCAGCCTGGGTGACAGAGCGAGACTCCGTCTCAAAAAAAAAAAAAAGAAGGTTGCATGTGCCTCTCAAACAGATTCACTGGTTGTTTATATCTTGCCCTATTTGAGAGGAGATTGGTGACATCCTGCCCTTTAGCCCCCAGATACTTCAGTGTGTCTCTTAAGAACAGGGACATCCTCTTCCATGACAGCAGCATAGTTGTCAACGTCAGCGAAGTGCACACGGTGACGCCAGCACCTAAGCCACACGACACGGCTCAGTTTCACCCATCGTCCCGATAAGGTCCTTTCCTGGCTTACTTTTCTCCCCAGTTCAGGATCCAGTCGGGGTCCTTCATTGCGTTTAGCTGTCTCGCCTCTTTAGTCTCTGTGAAGCCAAGACAGTCCCTCAGTCCTTCTTTGACCTTCTTGACCTTGACATTTCAGAGCAGCCCACACCCGTTAGGCTTCAGAGCATCTGCCCAGGGCCCTTTCGTGTCCATGCTGAGGGCAGGGAATCGGGCTGCCCCCCATCCTGGGTTCACTCCGCTTCCCTCCTGCCCTTTCCAGCTGCAACTCTGAGGTCAAGTACGCCTCGGAGAAGCATTTCCAGGACAAGGTCTTCTATGCGCCCGTGCCCACCGTTACGGCCTACAGCGAGACCATCGTGGCAGCGCCCAACTGCACGTGGCGCAACTACCGCAGCCAGCTGACCCTGGAGCCACGCCCGCGCGCCCTGCGCTTCCGCAGCACCACCATCATCTTCCCCAAGCACGCCAGGAGCACTTTCCGGACCACCCTGCACTGCAGCCTGGGCCGGCCCAGCCGCTGGTTCACCGCCAGCGTGCAGCTGCAGCTTTGCCAGGACCCTGCCCCCGGCCTCCTGGGCCCTGCCACGCTCTGACGGGGCTGGGGCCGGCCCGGGGTGCTGGAGGAGCCGGGAGCCCTGGGGAGAAGCTGGGAGGATGGACACGATGAGCTCGGCCTGGCACTCGGGCAGGAGGCGGGAAGGGAGGCTGCCAGACCAAGGACCCGTGTGGAAGGAGGCGGCTCCCGGCTGCCTGCCCTGACCTACAGGCTAGGTGGTGGTCTCCTTGTTTTGGTGTCAAGGACTCAGTAAAAGCATCTATTTTTTTAGCACTTAAGCTGGCAAGGCAGTAGGGGCATGCACTGTTAGGTGGTGGCCACCCCCAGGGTCAGGGGAAAAGAATGGGTCCATAGCGTGCCCTTGAGGCAGAGAACAGCCCCGAGCAGTGTGAGGACAGAAGCATCCCAGCCTCAGCCGGTGGGGACGGCTGCCACTCCCCCAGAGCCCTGCCACCCCATGTGTCCCAGGCTGGTGGCCAAGGCCATGTGTGAGGGAAGAGGGGTACCTCTCTTCCCTGCTGCTGGCCTGGGGTGTTTCCCAAACAGCCTTTTCGCACACATGCAGGTTGCACCGAGAGGTCTGGAGCTGTGGCTGAGCCACCTCTGGTGGATGTTGAGCCAGGAGGTTGAGCAAAGGCCGGATGCTGATGCCAGCGCTGGAGGTGGTTATATTGGGGGCGGGGAAGGCCTAGAAATACTTAGAGCCATGGCCTTGCCAGTGTCCCGTGCCCTCCAGTGTCGAAGATTTGGGGCACTGCCTGTCGAAATGGAAAGGTTGGTGCTCAGCCTCTGGAGCCTCACCTGCAGGGCGTCCCCAGCTAACACCCATCCACGCACCACCTCCAGGACTAGAACGCTTGATGTCAAAACCAAGTGCCCAGTGGAGGCGGTGAAGCTCTCGGAAATGCTGCCACCTGTGTGAGGCCGGGTCTGAACTCGAGGGAGTCGGAGCTCAGCTGTCGGTTTAAAGAGACACTGAGGGGACCGGGCTGCCGCCCTCAGCCTGCATTCCTGTGCGCAATCGATTCCGCAATGACAGAACCTTACTTCTTCCTGCGGCAGGCTCACCCCTGCCTGTGGAATGTTGTGAGAGGAACATGAGCCAGACAAAGACTTGGCTCAGGGCTCCCTGGAACAAGCCAGGATGCACGGGGAGCTGGGGGAGCCCCCAGCCTGGGGCAGCCCAGCAGGCCACTGAACAAACACCCCAGAAGCCAGCACTGTGGCAGGGTGCTGGGGAGATGCCCCTCTGAGCCTTCCTCCCCCCTCAGACCTGAATGCACCCCGCAGTTGGGGGCTGCCCTTGCCACTCCCCTGGTAACGCATAAAAGGGGAGGGGAAGGTTCCCTGGGGCTTGAGCTCCCTCTGTGGAGGTGAGGAAGGGAGATTCCGTTCACATCCAGGAGGGGCAAAATGACTGATGTATTTTTATGTATCTACACAGAGAGTGCATTTTCTCTCCAGAGATGCTGTCTGGTTAACAAAGGAATAACTTAAGAAATTGATTGATTATCTTAATAAACTGTGCAAACCCAACGGGACTTCCTTTTCTGTCTGTGAGACCCTCAGCTCCCGCTGGGGTTGGGGAAGGGGAAGATGGGTCTCCAGGCCCTTTTTCCTGTGTGGCCATCACTTTTTTTCCACTCGGAGCTTGTGCCCTAAGGAGCTGGCCTTGGCCCTGATCAAAGGAACAAAGAAGGACTCAGCCCCCACCCCTGTAGACAGCCTAAGCGTACGCCACCTCCACACGCCAGCTCCACCCAAGAGCTAATTAATAAATGCAGAGGCCTGGGACCTACCTGGGGACTGAGATCTGGGGGGCAGCTCCTTGGATGGGCCCAGGCATCTGCACTTTGGATGGCGTGCATATCTGCAGCTCCATATCCTGGTCGTCAGCTCTGGCAAGCCCCTCAACCCACAGCATCCCTGGAGAAGGGCCCTGGCTGCCACTGCGGAGCAGGCGGCTGGGACGCACCTTACAATCTGTTTCTCTCCATCTCGCCCTTGGAGAGGCCCATGGGGCTCCATGGAGATCGTGAGTGTGTTAAAGGGAACACTCGGCAGCCAGGGGACAGTGAGTCAGACTGGAAAATCAGACTAGAATTTGCTCCCAGGCTCTGGAGTTGGTGGGGGCAGGGGATAAGGGAGTGTCCCCAGAGACTGCTGGGGACAGGTCTTCCGAGGGGATGTGTCACAAGAGTGCCATGGTCAGGACTGGTGGTAGCCTCTTGAGGTCCACACCCTGGTCTGGTAGTGGTTAAGCTAACACTAGTGGGAATGCTATGCGTGCTAATTCAGAGCACTCATTGGATTTCAGGCTCTGTAGGAAACATTGCATATGAAAACTTGCATGCCATCCCTACCCGCTGACATGGATGCAACCGCATCTCCACTTCACAGAGGAGAAAGTAAGGCACAGAGAGGTTAAGTCATTTGCCCACACTGGTAGGACGCAGCTGGTAGGAGGCAGAGACAAGATCTGAACCCAAGATCCGGGACACTCTAAACCACCGGCTGCCTGCTCTGATGGAGGACGGCCCCTAACAGGGAAGGGGGGATGGAAGCCAGAGAGGCTGAGTCCAACACAGGTTCACATCGACTCGAGGACGAATCTTGAGGCCTCCACTGGTCTACACGGACAGAAGCGCGCCTCAAGACCCGAGCCCTGCTTTACTCATGGGATTCCCTACAGATGCCTGCTGGGGGTGGCATTCTTTGCACCTTCCTTAATCCATGCAAATTCAACTCCACAAGCCTGATTTTCAATCACAACCTTGATCTCTCACCATCTCGAAGGGAAAATGGATAAGGCTTTCTGACACTTGCAATTATAGTGCCAATGAATTCAACAAACATGGAGGTTCCCCTGGGATCGGTCTTGCGCTGGAGCTCAGGTGGAGTCCGTTGAAATCGTCAGCTCTGCATGGCCTGCCAGACTCTTCCTGTCCCGTCCCGTTCCGTTCCTCACTCCCCTTTCACAGGCATTACCCTGCAAAACCTCTTACCCTCCTAACTCCATCTCAGCCCGTTTCCTGGAGAACCCGGAGAACACGCCCGCCTCTGAGAGCCTGCAATTTGTGGACCTCCTGCAGTGGCTCTACCACACAAATGGTTGTTGCATTTGCTGATGATGCTGGAGGCCCAGCCTGCCTGCTGGTCATGCAGGGGCCCAGGGAAGCCCAGCCAGGCACAAGGCGGAAGGAGAGGGCAAGGGCAACCACTCGAAGGCCCCCAAGTGCACCTGCTTTTCCCTTAAAGCAGCTCGTCTGTCCTAGGGGAACCCAAAAGACCTGGAGACAGGCAGAAAGAGGCATCGGTTCTGTCTGATCCTAGCCCTTGGGGACTTCCATCCCTGAAACAGAGACTGGCTGCTGTCCTCAACTGCCCAGCCTTCGCGTGCTGCTGGCTATAGCGCCTTTCCCCATCTCCCCCCAGCCCAGGCACACCAGATGTGCAAGATTCAATGTGCCATGCAAGACCCCGGTGATGCCCTCAGAGGGGCAACTGTCACCCACCAGGCCCTGGGGAAGGGAAACTGACAAAGGATGGGCCTCGTCGCTGGAAAAGGAACAGGTCACTTCACTTCCCTAAGCATCTGCAAAATGAGCGGAAGGTCTCTACCTCCCAGACCTAAAATCAGATTCGGCAGCCCCTTGCTTGCCCTGTACACGGTGCTCTTTCCCCGCAAGTCCACTGAACTTGACACTGGTCCCATCTTTTCCTTGCCAGAATGGGAATGAAAACCAGGGCCTGCGTAGCACCCACACTGTGCCTGGCCCTGCTGGGAGCATGTCGTGTATTTAATCTGTTTCATCTTCACGACGGCCCTGCAAGGGGTGAGGAGAATCCTGCGAACGAAGCGTGTGCCCCCGGCCTCCCTCCAGAGGAAGTGTCCCTGTGAGGACAGCTGGTGGCTTGCAGACCGCTGAGCCCTCTCGGCTTTCTAGAGAATCTGTAAACGACTGAATTTTCTTTGATGGCCCTTCTTAGCCTCTCAAGGACGGAATGGCCAGAGAACCCTTCCACCAGCGCCAGCTCCCCAGATTTGCAAATGAGCCGCTGCTGCCGACCACCTGCAGCTTCTCCTCCCTCCCCACCTCTGCCTTTGTCCTTTGCCTCTGGCCACTATCTGATTCCCATACAGGTGAGCAAACAGCGGCTATGTAAAAAACAAACAAACCAAACCAAAAAAACCCAATAGCTTTTAGGAAGCAGTCACTCCCTATAGCAATACCACCACCCCATTCGACAGACACGGAAACTGAGCCGTGGTGGGGTCGAATGACGGGGCCAGGACCAGGCAGCTGGCCGTGACACACCTTTGCATCGTGCTGATCCCCGAGCCCCCTGCCCCCTCACGCCATGGTGTCTGTCCCCGATCCCCTCCCCAGGGCAAGGGGGCTGTGTCCTGGCCTCTCCACTGTGCCAGCCCCTTATCCTGGTCCCACACTGGCCTCCCAGGTCTAATTCTCCCTCACAATCCATCAGCACCCTTGCGAGACAAAACTGCTCTGATTTCAGAAAACCGGCAAGTTACCTTATTAAGCAACGGCTCACCACCCCAGACACTCCTGGGCCCCCACAGGGACTCACGTCCAGCCCACGGTCGTGGGCTCCCGAGGGTCCTTGGTTGCGCCTCACCTCCTAGCCTTTGCCCACACAGGTTTTCTCCTCTCAGCCTATTCCCTTCCCTAGACCTGCCTCCTTCGGGAAGCCACCCTGACTGCTCCAGTTTATCTGTGTCATCCCAGGAAAGCTTGTCTGGAGCCAACCCCAGGGTCTTTGGGACCAGTCCTTTGCTGCCCTGTGGGGCAGCAGCTCTTGGGGCTGGTGGCCAGGTCTCCTTCTACAGAGACTTTTGTGCACTTACTGGAGACCTCCTGATCAGATGGAAGCGAAGGAGCCAGGTTCCAGGTGAAGGCCTAGCTCCAACCTTGGGCACCGCCCCTGCCATCATGGTGAGGGTCGTCAACCACCCCCACCAGAAACCCCTGGGCTGCTTGTTGAAAACACAGATTCCTGGGCCCCACCCTGGACCTAGAGCATCAGACTGTCTAGGTGGACCCAGGAATCTGCATTTAACCAACTTCTCGATGTCCTAAGACATGGTGACATTTGCCACCAACTGTCCTTTACAGAGCTCTTTCTAGCTTTCTTTTGAGAACTAGACACTCGCAGCGTCACTTCACAACACACTTGCCAGGGAGGTTCAGAGCCAAAGGCAGGGTCAGGAGGGGAAAGACAAGAGCTCTGCCCCTCGAGGGTTCTGTCGGGTTTGAGACAAGGATTGCACTGTGTTATCAGAGACCCAGAGGGGAGAGAAGATAGGCCAGGGTAGTGTGCTCTTCAAGAAGTAATGCCCCAGCTGGGTTTTGAAGTGTGTATAGGGGTTTTCCAGGGAGATGGGGGTCAGGGGAACAGCATGAGTCTTCATTTTAAAGATGCAGCAGTGAAAAAGCCACATAAGACAGGGGTGGGATGACATCTTTCTTTGGGGGCAGGTGGGATGACCTCTTTCTTTGGGGGCGGGTGGGATGACCTCTTTCTTTCTTTGGGGGCGGGTGGGATGACCTCTTTCTTTAGGGGTACGTGGGATGACCTCTTTCTTTAGGGGTACGTGGGATGACCTCTTTCTTTCTTTAGGGGTTGGGGGGATGACCTCTTTCTTTAGGGGTAGGTGGGATGACCTCTTTCTTTCTTTAGGGGTAGGTGGGATGACCTCTTTCTTTCTTTAGGGGTAGGTGGGATGACCTCTTTCTTTAGGGGTTGGTGGGATGACCTCTTTCTTTCTTTAGGGGTAGGTGGGATGACCTCTTTCTTTCTTTGGGGGTAGGTGGGATGACCTCTTTCTTTCTTTAGGGGTAGGTGGGATGACCTCTTTCTTTCTTTGGGGGTAGGTGGGATGACCTCTTTCTTTCTTTAGGGGTAGGTGGGATGACCTCTTTCTTTCTTTGGGGGTAGGTGGGATGACCTCTTTCTTTCTTTAGGGGTACGTGGGATGACCTCTTTCTTTCTTTAGGGGTATGTGGGATGACCTCTTTCTTTCTTTAGGGGTAGGTGGGATGACCTCTTTCTTTAGGGGTAGGTGGGATGACCTCTTTCTTTCTTTAGGGGTAGGTGGGATGACCTCTTTCTTTCTTTAGGGGTAGGTGGGATGACCTCTTTCTTTCTTTAGGGGTACGTGGGATGACCTCTTTCTTTGGGGGTACGTGGGATGACCTCTTTCTTTGGGGGTAGGTGGGATGACCTCTTTCTTTCTTTAGGGGTATGTGGGATGACCTCTTTCTTTCTTTAGGGGTAGGTGGGATGACCTCTTTCTTTAGGGGTAGGTGGGATGACCTCTTTCTTTCTTTAGGGGTAGGTGGGATGACCTCTTTCTTTGGGGGTACGTGGGATGACCTCTTTCTTTGGGGGTAGGTGGGATGACCTCTTTCTTTCTTTAGGGGTATGTGGGATGACCTCTTTCTTTCTTTAGGGGTAGGTGGGATGACCTCTTTCTTTAGGGGTAGGTGGGATGACCTCTTTCTTTCTTTAGGGGTACGTGGGATGACCTCTTTCTTTAGGGGTAGGTGGGATGACCTCTTTCTTTGGGGGTACGTGGGATGACCTCTTTCTTTCTTTAGGGGTAGGTGGGATGACCTCTTTCTTTCTTTAGGGGTAGGTGGGATGACCTCTTTCTTTCTTTAGGGGTATGTGGGATGACCTCTTTCTTTCTTTAGGGGTAGGTGGGATGACCTCTTTCTTTCTTTAGGGGTAGGTGGGATGACCTCTTTCTTTAGGGGTAGGTGGGATGACCTCTTTCTTTCTTTAGGGGTATGTGGGATGACCTCTTTCTTTCTTTAGGGGTAGGTGGGATGACCTCTTTCTTTAGGGGTAGGTGGGATGACCTCTTTCTTTCTTTAGGGGTAGGTGGGATGACCTCTTTCTTTCTTTAGGGGTAGGTGGGATGACCTCTTTCTTTCTTTGGGGTAGGTGGGATGACCTCTTTCTTTGGGGTAGGTGGGATGACCTCTTTCTTTCTTTGGGGGTAGGTGGGATGACCTCTTTCTTTGGGGGGAGGTGGGATGACCTCTTTCTTTGGGGGTAGGTGGGATGACCTCTTTCTTTGGGGGGAGGTGGAATGACCTCTTTCTTTCTTTAGGGGTAGGTGGGATGACCTCTTTCTTTGGGGGGAGGTGGGATGACCTCTTTCTTTCTTTGGGGGGAGGTGGGATGACATCTTTCTTTCTTTGGGGTAGGTGGGATGACCTCTTTCTTTGGGGGGTAGGTGGAATGACCTCTTTCTTTGGGGGGAGGTGGGATGACCTCTTTCTTTCTTTAGGGGTAGGTGGGATGACCTCTTTCTTTCTTTGGGGGTTGGTGGGATGACCTCTTTCTTTGGGGGTAGGTGGGATGACCTCTTTCTTTAGGGGTATGTGGGATGACCTCTTTCTTTCTTTAGGGGTAGGTGGGATGACCTCTTTCTTTAGGGGTAGGTGGGATGACCTCTTTCTTTCTTTAGGGGTAGGTGGGATGACCTCTTTCTTTCTTTAGGGGTAGGTGGGATGACCTCTTTCTTTAGGGGTACGTGGGATGACCTCTTTCTTTCTTTAGGGGTAGGTGGGATGACCTCTTTCTTTAGGGGTAGGTGGGATGACCTCTTTCTTTCTTTAGGGGTAGGTGGGATGACCTCTTTCTTTCTTTAGGGGTAGGTGGGATGACCTCTTTCTTTAGGGGTACGTGGGATGACCTCTTTCTTTCTTTAGGGGTAGGTGGGATGACCTCTTTCTTTCTTTAGGGGTAGGTGGGATGACCTCTTTCTTTCTTTAGGGGTAGGTGGGATGACCTCTTTCTTTAGGGGTAGGTGGGATGACCTCTTTCTTTCTTTAGGGGTACGTGGGATGACCTCTTTCTTTAGGGGTAGGTGGGATGACCTCTTTCTTTCTTTAGGGGTAGGTGGGATGACCTCTTTCTTTCTTTAGGGGTAGGTGGGATGACCTCTTTCTTTAGGGGTACGTGGGATGACCTCTTTCTTTCTTTAGGGGTAGGTGGGATGACCTCTTTCTTTCTTTAGGGGTAGGTGGGATGACCTCTTTCTTTAGGGGTAGGTGGGATGACCTCTTTCTTTAGGGGTACGTGGGATGACCTCTTTCTTTCTTTAGGGGTACGTGGGATGACCTCTTTCTTTAGGGGTAGGTGGGATGACCTCTTTCTTTAGGGGTAGGTGGGATGACCTCTTTCTTTGGGGGTAGGTGGGATGACCTCTTTCTTTCTTTGGGGGTGGGTGGGATGACCTCTTTGAAGGCTGAGGACCAACTGGCTGTAGCTGGGAGACAGAGTGGACCCTCTGAGGGCAGGAGGCTGCGAGCTTTCCATGCACCTGCAAACAACCGCCTGGGTTGGGTCTAAGTCCCTGGTCCTCAGAGAAGATACGCCGTGGTGCTGAGTGGTACCAATTCAGAGGCACAGAGACAGGGGCTGATGGTGATGACCGTGAGGGCTGAGCCCTGTGATCCACTCCCATCTCTCTGGTCTAACTGGTGGCTCAACAAGGTGCTGTGGGATCTTGGGCCTCACCGATGTGAGTGGGTAACCCCTGGCGGCTGGCATGACCAACACCCCAACCCATCCTGGATTCTGGGTAGGGGCCACTCTGTGCCCTGGGTGGAGGGCAGGCCTGCCTGGGACAGTGCCCTTTGCCAGCCCCACACTGCCATCTGCCTGCCGGCCTCAGAACTACAGCCCAGCGCCAGGCTCAGCCCTGTTGGGACGCATGAAAGCCCAGTGCACAGATGAGAAACCAAGGCCCAGAGGGCACCCAAAGCATCCCCAAGTTCACACAGATCACAGTCACCAAGCTGGAATCCAGGTCCTGCATGGGCCCAAGGCTTCTGCTTATTTTTAACCTGGGCACAGTAATCAGGGTGGGACACCGAGAGCCAGTGAGGCTCGGCAGAGCCCCTGAGGATGCCCCTCCTCCCTGGTCCCCACTCCAGGGGAGGCAGGACCCTGGGCAAGCCTGGGCCCTGGAGGCTTTGGGTCCCCTGGGAAGGTCGGGGCAGAAGGTGGCAATTTCTGCTTCCAGCAGACCATGGTTCTCCCTTTCATTGCCCCCCAGTCCTGTGGGGCTGGTTTCTGCAGTGCTGGATGTGAGGCTGGTCAGACACCAGCACAGGGCCAGGGACCCCCCAGCCATGGCTATCCTTGCTGGCAAATCCCCATCAGAGCCCCCAAGGATGAATTCCATCTGTGTTGGCACCACCCCTTTGTCCCTGCTTACCAGTAGCTGGGCCAGGGTGGGCCCTCTTTGGGGATTTGGGACTGCCTCTTTCTGGGTGAACTGAGGTCAGCATCCCAGACTGCCTGGGCATGAAGGCTGAGAGATGGGGACAGGCAGAATTCCAGGACCCTGGGTATCCCCACGCTTAGCATGACTCAGACGCACTTCTGAAGGAAGAAAAAAAGAGAATGCCCTGCTTTGCAGATTATCTTGTGCCCATGAGGGGCAGAGGACCCACCTCCCACCCCCTTTGTACTCCGAAAGGTTTTAGGGGCCTGGGAAGCTGGGGCCACCCTGGGAACCCACCCAGCAAGACTCAGCTTTTGCAGGGCAGGCGTTTCCTGGCTGCCAACTGTCTACATGTCTGGTGGGTCTTGGGTGGAGTGGGACACAAACTGGGGGTCTTCACTCCACAGTGGCTCCAGGAATGCTATTGGGGCAGAGCTGACGTCATGGCTCTGCCAAGAGGAAAGGTTCTCTGACCTCTGCTCTAGGATGGGGGCAGGCCTCAGCGGCCACACTCAGGCCAGTGCTGTCCCCATGGGTTTGGGGACATAGGATGGCTAAGAGGTTGTGATGGGGCTGTCCAGATGGAAACCCTACCAGGAGGCTTCAAGACACTCTGGACCAGCAGGGGAAGCTCCAGGGCAAGGGTGGGCTTCCTCTCTCTAGGGAAGCAGGCAGTGGCACCACAGGGGGCCCCAGTGCACTCCCCATGCCAGGGCGCCTGTAGCTATACCTGGGGGCCAGTGGGCCATATGAAGTCTCTCTCACGCTCTTCCAGCTCAGCCACCCAATCTGGCTCTGGGGACTGACACTGCACACGGGACCGGGCACCAGGTGGGGTGTCAGGCTTTGGGGGAGTGTGGAGGGGCAGCCGTGCTGCTGTGGCAGCATAGGGAAAGAGCAGGAAAATGAGGGGGAGGGCCAGGCCACTGGCACCAAGGGACAAGGCCAAGGGTGACTGGGTCAATAGTGAAGAACTGTGGCCATTCCCAGGTTCCACTCTGCTCCAGAAGGGATGCTGCGGGCACAAGACAGGGCACACCCAAGATGTGGTAGACTTGAACCCAAGAGGCACCTGAACAAGCTGGCAGGAGTTGCTCTCTCTCCTGCCTGTATTCAAAACACACCAGGACATCCCCGGTCATGATCTCTGTGGGCAGGGATGACATTAAAATACTACAATTAGGAAGTGATGGCCATTCTGAACTCCACAGGTGTGAATACTAGATACCTTCACTATGGGTGTGAATACCCAACACCCTCATCCTGTGTATATTTGATACTCTTGCCATGAGTGTGAACACCTAACATCCTCACCATGAGTGTGAATACCTGACACATGGGTGTGAATACTCAACACCCTCACCCTGTGTATATATACTCTTGCCATGAGTGTGAACACCTAACATCCTCACCATGTGTGAATACCTGACACCCTCTCACCATGTGTGAACATCTGACACCTTCACCATGGGTGTGACTTGACACCCTCGCCATGGTGTGAATACCTGACACATGGGTGTGAACATCTGACACCTTCTCACCATGGTGTGACCACTTGACACCCTCACCACGGTGTGAACACCTGACACATGGGTATGAATACCTGGCACCCTCTCACCATGTGTGAACATCTGACACCCTCACTATGGTGTGAATACCTGACACCATGAGTGTGAACATGACAGCCTCACCATGGTGTGAACACCTGACACCATGTGTGAACATCTGACACCCTCGCCATGGTGTGAATACCTAACACCATGAGTATGAACATCTGACACTCTCACCATGGGTGTGACTACTTGACACCCTCAGCATGGTGTGAATACCTGATACATGGGTGTGAATACCTGACACCCTCTCACCATGAGTGTGAACATGACACCCTGACCATCGTGTGAATACGACACTCTCACCATTGTGTGAATACCTGACACATGGGTGTGAACCCATGTGAACATGACACACTCTTACCATGGGTGTGAACACTTGAGACCTTCACCACAGATGTGACTATTTGATGCCCTCATGGTGATGTCCTTACCAAGGGTATAAATATTCAACTTGCAAAAGGATCCACTCCCTGGTGACTCAGGCGGATGTGGCCTTGGCCCTCCAGGGGTATACTCCCACTGTCCCCTAAACGCCTGCCCTATTGGCTGCCCAGTCTGAGGTAGAGAAGAAACCTTTGTAACTGGAGTATAATTCGCTTTTTAATTAGAACGACGTGTGTAAATGACAGAATACCACCACCCTGCGCAGATGGCGGCCACAGAATACGCATCGAATTCATTCTGCCCAAGGAAGGGAGGGAGGGAGGACACAGCGGGGCGTGAGCCAGCAGTCCCCGCCCCCTTGGTCCTGCGAGTGATGGGGTCACCGACTGTCGGCCTGCACACGCCTCTTGAACGGTAAGCAGAGATCAAAAGCACAGCAGCAGTAATACTGGGTAAGTCCTTCCTTGCGTAAAACATCTGAATTAATTCATTGAAGGTATCAAAAATATACCCTGTAAACCAATACATCATTTACATCTGCCTTTCCTTCCCACCGCTGCGGCAACGATGTGTGAAAAAAACAGTCCAGTCCTCGGAGCATCCGTTCCCCCCAGGCCGCACCTGGCCCTTTTGTCCGCCCACCTGGCCTGACTTGGTTTCCAGCAATCTCGTTGGCTGGGGCAGTCTGTGGGCACCGGAACGAGCGCACTGGGGGCTGGACAGGGCCTGCGTCCATCTGTCCAGAGCGCTAAGCGGGATGGGAGGCGGAGGGAGGGCGCGGGGGCTGCGAGCTCAGTTTAGACTTTGGTTCCAAATGCATTCGGGGGAGGCAGTGGCGTGGAGGTGCGTGGTCATCCTGCTTTGGGTCCCTGGCCGCCCCGGCCACCTGCGTGTGGCTGCCACACGCCTGCCGTGCCCCCTCCCCGGCCCCTTCCCCTCCCTTCCCGAGCACCAGGTAAACATCCCCTGAGTAAGGTCTGCACAGGGCCAGCCCGGGGCGGGAGTCTTAGTTAAGGCTTTAGACAGGCAAGGATGCCGGCTCTGGACGGACAGATGGATGGAGGCGCAGGCGGACTCAGGGGCTCCTTCCTTGGTGGGGGGAGTCGGCAGCCGCCCCGCTCCTGCCGGGCCGTTCCTGTGGCTCGCTGGGACCTGACACCGCCCCCCCCTCCCCCGTTCTGAGTCACTCGCTGTCGGAGAGTGTCTCGTACTGCGAGCAGAGCAGTGGCTTGGGCTCCTCCTCCCAGGCGTGGTGGGGGCCAGCGAGGGGCCCGCTGCCCGCGGGGAGGCCCGGTGGGGGTGGGGAAGCCATGACACCCGCCTGCAGCCGCATGATCAGGGGGTTGTAGGGGAATGGCGTGGAACCTGCAGGAAGAAGCGAAAGATGCCCGGGAGGCCTCTGTGAGCCCGGCAGCCCCTGCTGGCCGCCTGCCCACCACACCGGGAACAGAGGCCTCAGCGTTTCTGTCCAACAGTCCTCCCAGACCTTTCTAATTGCAAACAGGTCTCAGAACCGTCTGCCTCTCTTCACCTGTTCTACTTCCGTCCCTGTTCACACCCTGCTGCTGTCTTTTGCCTGGACTATAGCAGTAGCCTATTCACCGTCCCTCTGGTCTATTCTCCCAGGGGCCTTCTGACCCTATGTTAGATGAGCATTTCCCTTCCGAAAGCCCTCCACGCCTCCTCACTACCCATCAAAGGAAGTCCAGGCTCCCCTGGATGGCCCACCAGGCCCATGTGATCTGGCCGGCCCCAACCACACCCTTTTCCTCTGCCTGTGCCCCTGGCAGAAGCATCCTGATGGTTCGTGAGCCAGGCTCAGCTGCCCAGGCCCCTGGACAGCGTTTCCACAGAACAGGCCCGAGTCTGAGCTCTGCACGCAGCAGGCGCTCAGCATTCAGTGCCCCGGCAGCATTCACAGCCCAGTGTCGGGGGGCTCGGCGAGCCCAGCCCTGTCCCCACCTGGTGCCCACCTGCGGATGAGGGCCTGTCCTCCCACACGCGGTTGGTGAGCGGCGTCCGGCGGTTGCAGTCTCCCTCCGAGTGCACTGAGGAGACAGAGGGTGGCCGGTCCCCAGACGCCAGGCCCGGGGCCGGGGACTTGGCTTTTCGGCTGCTGGGTCTGCCAGAGACCTTGGCCTTCCCGCCGCCACCTGCAGGGGGACAAGATGGGAAGGGGCTGCGTTGGGCAGTGAAGACAGCACTGACGCTGCGGTGGGGCCACAGGGGCAGGGTGAGGTCCTGCCATGGGCCCTCCAAAGAGGGAGGGAGAGCAGCGACGTGAACCCCTCCTCCCTGCTGCCCGCCCCAGCTGGGAAGCCAGGGTTGACCAGATGGCCAGCCATGAGCCTGGAGGGTGGAGATAGTTTCTGCTGGGCGGGGGGAGGTGGCTAAACTGTCTGCTGTTTGCAATAGCCCCCTGGGCTGTCCTGCAGCAACCCCAGCCCCAGGGGCTGGAACCCTAAGCATGAAGCTGGGCTTCCAGTTTGAGCGTGGCCCCAGAACCATGCTAAGGCTAGGCAGGATCCAGGCCCCGTGCAGAGAAGTCAGGACCCCTGAGGCCAGGCCTGACCCCCACAGAGGCTCCAGAAGCTTCTTGGGGCCTCAGTGTCCAGGTTGGACAACTGCAACTCTCTCCTCAGCTCCCTGCCCCGATACAGAGGGTATTGATGGGGAACCAGGCTGACCCCTAAGGCTCCCTGACTCCCAGGGCTGAGACAGACCCTGGGCTCCTCCCCACCAGGCTAAGGGGCAGCTGAGGACACATAGTGGGTCTGGCAGATGCTGAGCACAGGCCTGGCTGCCATTCCCCTGTCCACACAGTGTGGGTGGGGCTTCACTCCAGCCTGCTCTCCCTCAAGGAGACAGATGGGCCAAGAAGCCGGGTCCCCGCAGGGAGGAAGGCGGGAGGACTGGGGGGCGGACAGCAGTGTGAGTGTCCGAGGGAGGCGGCAGCGCTTTGGGCCTAGTGGGCAGGAGGGCCGGGGCTGGGGGGCAGAGGGTACAGACACTTGGGGGGTGTCAGTCCAGCTTCAGATTAGCAAACTCCAGAACGAGGTCAAACACGCACAAAAATAAAGTCACAAGCTCCAAAGCTCGAGGAGGGGGTTGTCAGAGGAGCGCGGAGGAGCGAGGATTAATCACACCGGGGGTGGGGACAGACGGGGGCGGGGCGGGGGTGGCCTGCAGACCTGGCGAGGTGAGTGTGTGGTCACTCCGTCCGTCAGCAGCGGTTATGGGCATAGCAGCGGGCAGGCTGGCACTGGCATTCAGAGGGTTAAAAGCATTGGCGCTGAGCGGCGGGGACTCTTCCCACTGGTCATATTTACCCATGAGTGCCTTTCTAATTATGGCCTCCAGCCCCATGTTGGTGCTGGCATGTTCCTGCACCGCCTGGCTTCTATAGGTCATAAGGCCTGGGAGAGAGAGACAGACAGACAGACAGACACATGGGGGCCGGGGAGGGGGAGCCAGAGGGGCGACGGAGAGAGAGAAGGGGGAGAGAGAGAAGGGAGAGAGAGAGGGAAGGAGGAGGAGGAGGAGGAGAGAGAAATACACAGTGAGCACATTTCGGCAAAGCAACATATTTATTTCCCTATCCCTCCCCACCCTTTTTTTCCTGCTGGGTGGTGTTAAAAGGGGAGAGGCTGGTTCCTTCTACCTGGGGCCCCGGAAGCTCTTGGGCACTGCCAGGGAGGTGGGGTAGGGGAGGTCAGATGCCCCCACCAGCCCCTATTCTCATTCCTATTCTGTCCTCTGGGAAATCACAAGCCCCGTCTGCACCTCCAATCCTAGCTGGGGCTGTTTTGTTTTTTTTTTAATCTCAAGTGGCCTTAATGGAGAGGGTGGGAGATGGGAGGGCTACCCTGTTTGGGGAACAGGCTGCTAGAAAATTGGCTCAAGCCAGAGCTGGGGGCTGGCGGGGGGCTGGGGAAGGGACTGAGAGAGAGAAGGTGACCAGATGGTCCTCCCGCTGCCCCACCTCCACCTGTGTGACCTGGGACGTGCAGCCCCCTACCTCCCCACCAAGCTGGGCCTGCTCTCCTCCCTCTGCCTCTCCCCACCCAGGAGCCATGAGGAGAAAGAGGTGCAGAGACGGACGCTGAGGGCGGGGTCATAGCCATGCAGTTACGGTGCGTGCAGGGGACAGGGCAGAAGTAGACACAATCACGGGACCAGCCCTGGTCCGGCCCCAGCTGGCCCAGCTGCCCAGTCCCAAGGACAAAGTGGTCGAATCAACAAACCGGTCCCAAGAGGATGCTTCCAGAACACCTCCTGACAATCGGGGAAACCTCCTTTTCTGTTAACCACATTTCCTTTCCCTTTTTTCTTTCTTGTGAACCACGTGGAGGTGGGGGACCTTTGCACACCCCCTATAGGTGCTGTCTTTTCAGAATTTTTGTTAAACCAGCCTTTGCTTTCAAAAGCCCCCAGTGAATCCCCATTCCACCGTGCCCACACGGGGCAAGTGTTTCATGGATTTTTAAACTTCTGCTCTGAATGAATCATACGAATACAAAGTGGTCAAATCGTCTTTCTGACCACTCGCTCCTTTGTAAACTAAACCGAGGCTTCCATGAGGTTGCGGGTGACGCAGATGCTTTGAAAATCACGTTTCTGTAGCAACTGCTGGCTGCCTGCGTTTTCTTTTCCCTTTTGGTTTCAAATACGTTTGTAGCCAGGGATGCTCACACCTTTTCTGCTGTCTTGGCCACATTTCTGCAGCACTTTTGAAAAAACAGCCATGTGCATGAAGAAAAAGCAACATTTCCAACAAGGGTGACTGCTGAAATCACAGCAGCGCGACTGGGCCTTCTACCCAAGGCCACGAGTCCGTGACCTGATGGAGCTGGCTCCAGGCTTAACGATCTCTATTTATAAAGGTGAAGTCTGACACAGGTTGAGTGGCAAAGACTGGAGCCTGGAAAATTTCTTCTTGTGGACTAAAACTGCATAAAAAGAAAAAATCAGGCTGGGCGTGACTGCTCACGCCTGTAAACCCAGCACTTTGGGAGGCCCAATGTGGGTGGATCATCTGACGTCAGGAGTTCGAGATCAGCCTGGCCAACATGATGAAACCCCGTCTCTACTAAAAATACAAAAATTAGCCAGGTGTAGTGGCGGGTGTCTGTAATCCCGCTACTTGGGAGGCTGAGGTGGAAGAACTGCTGAAACCCGGGAGGCAGAGGCTGCAGTGAGCCAAGATTGCACCACTGCACTCCAGCCTGGGTGACAGAGCAAGACTCTGTCAAACAAACAGACAAACAAACAAACACAAAAAACAAAAATCAGTCGAGGTGGGAGGATCCTCAGCTTGAGGACGGGAGTTCAAGACTAGCCTGGGTAACATATTGAGAGCCTGTCTCTACAAAAAAGATAAAAAATTAGTCGGGTGCAGTGGCGCATGCCTGTAGTCCCAGCTGCTCAGGAGGCTGAGAGGTAGGAGGATCATCTAAGCCTGGGAGGCGGAGGCTGCAGTGAGCTGTGATTGCACCACTGCACTCTGGCCTAGGTGACAGAAAGACCGTGTCTTAAAAAGATAAATACAAAATATTTATATATAAGTGTTAGCATAAATCTTCACTGTACCATGCCATGAGTTTGTACACACAGATACACCTGTGTGTCTAGCACCTACTTCAAGATTTAGAACATCCCAGGAACATTCATTTCTAACCCTCTTGTTGTTTCGACCAAATTGTCTTCTTCCCGTTGCCTGAGGCTTGGCAATGCCACCGGTGTCTAGTCACTGGGCAGGTGGAGGTGTCCTAGTTGGGACTCCCATTTGGAGGCCTCGCTGACCCCCTGATAATATCTGAATGACTATCCTTCGCTCACCATTCCCAGGGCTCAAGGCCCAGGAATGTTCCCCGGGGAAGATCAGCAAACCTCTCCGACCTCCATCCTGGCCTTGGCTTCCACCAAAGGACCAGAGGATAACCAGGCACCCACACAGAGGCAGCCGACCCCGAAACTGCCTCAGCCCCACTGGGCCAGGCCTGCCCATGCAGAGTGACCCCCAGAGGCCACACCCCAGACTCACCAAGGAAATACACAATGGGGCCCTCCTAGAGGATGGGGCTCCAACCTCAAGGGACCCCTAAGTCCAAAAGATCATAGAAGTCTTAAGTTTCAGCTTAAAAGTGCGTGTCAATTTTACACCTATCTCTGCCACACACCTGTATTTGATCTTGAAAGAAAAAGTAAGGCTTCCCAGTTCCCTGGCTGGAATTAAGGAATGAAGCTCTAGCTATAACAAACGCCCGAGTGAACTCGGAGGCTTGTGCTCTGAGCTCAGGCCCACCCCTCGTCCAGACATGTGCATCTCTAGCCGAGGCTGGCGAAGAAGCAAGGTGAGTTTCCAGCTGGTGAGGGTGCATCTGATACTTACTAACCACCCGAGGGGATCTTAACTCCAGAGATTCCCTGCACAGCGAGGGTCCTGTCTACACAGGGAACAAGCCTCGCCTGCCTGTTGTGTGACTCTGAATCCTACTGTGCGGTTAGTTCATCCCAGAATGAGGGGGTACACCCAGACTAGCGAAGGCTCCTCGTCCCTTCATGACAGCTGGAGCAGGGGTGGGGAGGGAGCGCAGGGGACCAGGGCGGCCATATAGCAAGGGCTGGATGGGTTACCTGTTCCGGTGATGGCGGGCATATTGAAGATCTCCGTCCCAGGCTGGCCGATATCTGGAAGCGGGTGACAGAGTGGGTGAGGCCCCCAGGTCTCTGGGAATTACCTGCCCTACCAGTCCCCTGTGTGGTCCAGGCCAGGTGTGCTGGCATCACCTGGGGAAACTTGTTCATTGCAGGTTCTCATGCAGCAGGCCTGGGACAGGGCCAAGCGTCTGCATTTCTTTTTCTTTTTTTTTTTTTTTTGAGATAGAGTCTCACTCTGTCGCCCAGGCTGGAGTGCAGTTGTGCGATCTTGGCTCCCTGCAACCTCCGCCTCCCAGGTTCAAGTGATTCTCCTGCCTCAGCCTCCCGAGTAGCTGGGGTTACAGACATCCGCCACCACGCCTGGCTAATTTTTGTATTTTTAGTAGAGACGGGGTTTCACCATGTTGGTCAGGCTGGTCTCAAACTCCTGACCTCATATGATCCACCCGCCTTGACCTCCCAAAGTGCTAGGATTACAGGTGTAAGCCACCGCGCCTGGCCAAGGGCCTGCATTTCTAACCAGTACCCTGGGGATGCTGATGCTACGGTTTCCTGGACTGCACTTACAGGGCCCTGGAGTTACCAGCCTGGGTCAGAGATTTTTTTTTTTTTAAGACAGTGTCTTGCTCTGTTGTCCAGGCTGGAGTGCAGTGGTGTGATCATAGCTCACTGCAGCCTTGACCTCCGAGGCTCAAGAAATCCTCCTATCTCAGCCTCCCCAGTAGCTGGGACTATAGGTGTGTGCCTGTTTTTAAAGTTTTTTGTAGAGATGGGGTCTTGCTATGTTGCACAGACTGGTCTCGAACTCCTGGCTTCAAGCAATCCTCCTGCCTCATCCTCCCAAAGTGCTGGGCCTATAGGCATGAGCCACCGTGCCCGGCAAGCCAGTGACTATCTGCAAGGTTTCTACTCCAGCCCCAGGAAGGGAAAAGCATCTGTGATTTGTCCAAACTTCCCTGGCAGATGAGGCTTCTTGGGGTCGGGGACTGTGACAGATTCTTTATTTGCCCACCCACTCACGTATTCCCTGGTGGATCTGCTAACTGCCAGGCGCTGTGCTAGGGACTGGGAAGCAGAGTGGGGCGTTCATACCCAGCAACCACGTCAGTGGGTGCAAAGCCACACAGGTGCTGAGTGTGGGAGGCGCCCGGCCCTTGTGTGGGAGGGATCCAACCCCTGGTCCCAGTATTCACGCAGGTATTCACCGGGCACCTACTATGTGCTGGGTGCTATTCTTCTGTGCCAGTAAGCTCCTATAGAAAGCCCAGCAAATCAAGAAACTGCCTTGGGGCTCCCCAAATGTGAGGCAAAGGGCCTGGGGGGAGGTGGTCAGCAGGGCCACTTAGCTTTCGAAGGTGCACCGTGGGTTTCTGCCACTGGGCGGCTCCAGCTGCCCAGGCAGGCCACCCGCCCACCTGTGGCCCCATGCTTCCCCGGGAGCCTGCAGGCCCCTTACTGTATTCAGGCTCATTCCGGTTGTGGGTGTTCAGCTTCTTGTTGATCTCTTGCTTCTTGGACTTGACCATGGCGGAGTTGCTCTCGGTCAGCTTGCTGAAGAAGGCTGGCGGCTGGCTGGTGTTGCCTGGAGACTTGGAGCCCATCCTGCTGTGAGGATCAAACACCTCACATCAGCTCACTTGGTGCCAAGCTTGCATGCCTTTGATGATGGGGAACTCACCACCTGAGATGCCTTAGACATTTGGAAGCAAGCTTCACCCGCCCCCACGCCTGCATCCCCTGCCTGGTAGAAGATCACGGCTCCTGAAATCTCCTCTGCGGTTCACCCGTCCTGGGGCTAGGGGTGTCTTGGGAGACGCCTGGCTGCGTGGTGGGCTGCCTCTGACCACTTGCTCCAGCCTGACCCTCTCAAGAGAGCCCCAAGGACTGAAATTGGGTTCCGATCATGCCCTTCCCCAGGGGCAGCGGGCCCAGCTTCCTTCTCAGGTCCCACCTCACCCATCACCCCCGGTCTGGCCCAGCACACCTAGCTCATTATTTCTTAGAGGTTCAACAGGGGCTGTCAACGGGGGCCTGGTCCAGCTGAGATCCCAGCCCAAAGCACGGAAAGCTACCACTGAGGTCTCCCCAGGGAGGGTGGGCATGTATCACACCCCCAAGTTGGTGAAACCTGCTTGGCAGGCTTGAGGTCACCCAGCTGAGCCCTGTGCCCTTGTCACTCTCCACATGGCACCACGGTGGACTGGGGCCAAGGATGGGCAAGGGATACCAGAGCATCCCGGGGGCAGCGCATGTGCCCACAGAAGTACCTGGGCTCCGTCTGTTCCCCATCCCGGTACAGCAGCGGGTACACAGCACTCCGGGAGTGCCCTGGCTCCGTCATGCCCTCCGGTGGGGACACAGGTTCAATACCGTCCTCACCGCCACCCAAGACTGACGTCTTGTTTGGCTCTGGAGACCTGGAT
Organism: Pan paniscus; assembly: GCF_029289425.2. Taxonomy (NCBI): domain Eukaryota; kingdom Metazoa; phylum Chordata; class Mammalia; order Primates; family Hominidae; genus Pan; species Pan paniscus. The sequence continues at coordinate 132,414,968 of NC_073259.2, forward strand.
GGAGAAAGGGCCCCAGATGTGGTCAGAGGTCTCCCTACTGAGGGGACGCACCCTCCCTCCACTCTAAACCAGGGCCCCGCACGCTTTTCCTGTACGTAGCCAAATCATAAACGTTTTAGGCATTTTCGACCACAAGTAATCTCTGGCATGTATTGTTATCATTTTAATTTTTTTTTTAAACAACCCTTTAAAAACGTAAAATCATCTTTTTAGTTTATGAATTGTACAAACAGAGGGCCCGGGCTAGATCTGGCCCATGGGCCACAGTTTATTGACCCCTGCTCTGAATTCTGGTGGTACCCCAGTGCCAGCTACACCACTGCCCCCCAAAGATGTCCTGCTGTCTTGCCATGTCTGTCCTCGCACACACATTACCCCCCCCGCCCCCACCAAAACGCCTCCTTCACCCTGGAGCTCAGGGCCCTCCCCTCTCTTCCTCTTTTGACCGCCAGAGGCCCCATGGTTCACCAGGGTGGGGGTGGGGGTGGGGGTGGGGGTGGGGGTGGGGGTGGGGGTGGGGGTGTGCGTGAGCGTGTGCATGTGCCTGTGTCTACAGGGATGTGCGGGTGCGCGTGTGTGCGGGTGCGCGTGTGTGGGTGTGCGTGCGGGCGCGTGTGTGCGGGTGCGCGTGTGCGGGTGTGCGTGTGCGCGTGTGTGTGGGTGCGCATGTGCGGGTGCGCATGTGTGCGGGTGCGCATGTGTGCGGGTGCGCCTGTGTGCGGGTGCGCATGTGTGCGGGTGCGCATGTGTGCGTGTGCGCATGTGTGTGGGTGTGCATGTGTGCGGGTGTGCATGTGTGTGCGCGCATGTGTGCGGGTGTGCATGTGTGGGTGTGCATGTGCGGGTGTGCATGTGTGGAAAGGCTGCTCTCTAATCATACAGCCCTGGAACAAATCACCCTCTGTCACCTACTGACTGTGTCCCTGTGGGCAAGTGAATTCACTTCTCCAGGCCTTAGTTTCTTCGTCTGTGAAATGGGGAGAATGCTGCCTATGTCTCCTGGGGGGCTGTGTGTAAAGGGTACACGTGAGTGCCTGGAACCCACTGAGCACAACATGTACTTTTATCAGCTATTATTCGTTATGTATCCGCTCTGTGACTCCCCCATCTCCTGGAGCCTCCATTTCTTGCCTGTGCAATGGCACCAGGCGGGCCTCATATGCAGCTGAGCTCAGACCCAGCTCTGAGGCAGGCAGCTGACGAAGGCCTCCCACCGGCTGACCAGCAAGAGGCACCCCCATCCCTCGCTCACCTCTTGCCCCCTTCGCTGTGGGGGGAGCCACGGGCCGGGGCACCATGGTCCGGGGGCGGGAGGTAGAGGTCACTGGGTGGGCGGCGGAGGTCCAGGACGGGGCAGCTGGCCCCAGGGAAGGAGTAGAGGGGGGCGGGCAGGGGTGCGCTGAGCTGCTGTGGGTGGTGCCGGGTGTAGTCCTGTGTGATGACCTCCTGCAGGCAAGTGGGGGGCCCAGAGTCAGGCAGCGCTCTCCTGACAGAACCTTCTGGGGGTGGGGAGGGGCTAGACGGAGCTCGGGGCAGAATCCTGGGTGGGGCCAGCTTCCTGGGTGACTGTGGACCTGCCCGCCACCCTCTGGGCCTCCGTGACCCAGTGTGCATGGGAGTGGGGCTGTGGTCAGCGGTCCCAAGCTGGTAGTTGGCAGATGGCTGATGAGACCAGCCCATGACACTGAGAAACCCGGGCCACCAGGAAGGCCTCATTGCCCGTGAAGATGCCATCGGCTCGCATCACAGGCTCCTCCCATGGATTAGGGGGCGGTGATGGTGCCGGTGCTCGGGGCTTTGGGATCTCACCCTCACCCACGCCCTGGATCCCCCCCGCGCCATGCCCTGGATCCCCCAGCCACCCCGCCAGGACAGAAGGGCTGTGGGGTTCCCCATCCCCTCTCCAGGCCTGGTGCCCCCAGGTGCAAAGGTGACAAGAAGCAGCAGAGAACGCGTAGTTACACTGATGTGCTGGGCCAGGGTGACCACCCGCTGGTGACCTTTGACCCCTGGGGCGGTCTGGAGCAGCGGGCTGGACGAGGGCTGGCTCTCAGGCAGCGGCCGCAGGTGTGGGAGGTGGGCGGCCTCCCCGCCAAGCTTCACGGGGCCTGCAGGCAGAGCAGAGCTGGTCAGGGGGTGTCTGCTGGCCCCAGGGCTGCTGGGCCCAAATCCCAGCCCCATGCCTTTGAGCCTCATGATCCAGCCGATTCCTTGGCCTTTAGGCACCTCTGTTTTCCTATCTGCATGATGGGGCCTTGAGGGTCCTCACTGTGCAGGGCTTCGGGGGCCTGGGTGCTGGGTGGGGTGTACCTGGCTGCTTGGGCCGCAGCTCCCCCTCCAGGTGGCTCTTGTCGAGCTCTTCCAGGTGCTTGGGGAGCCCCTTGTCGTGGGTCAGACTGGGCGAGCTCACAGGGCTGACGGGCTCCACCCCTTCGGGGCTGTAGCTGCTGCCGTGGTAACCTAGGGCAGGCGGGGGGTGCAGAGTCAGGCACCGGGCCCAGGGTTTCGGAGTCCGAGGGGCAGGGCTGCCCTCCCAGCTGGCTGGGACCCCGGGGGGGTCAAGGGGAACCCAAGCTAGGGGTAGGGTTTGGGCTCCCAAAAGACAGTAAGGCAGAGAGGGGTGTTGGGGAGAGACAGGGAGGCCAAGGGAGAGGTGGAGAGAGATGCAGAGCCAGGGACAGAGACAGACAGAGAGGGAGACACAGAGAGAGATTAGGCAAGAAGGGACAGAGATGGGTTCAGGTGGTGGAGGCCGGGCGAGGCCAGCGTGAGATGGGGGCAGCATGGGTCTCTGGGGAAGGAGTGTGTGGGGCGGAGTGAGAAGTGGGGGTGTGGCTGGGAGTGACCCTGGGTCCCCGGGGCCCCGCCTGGGCTATAGCCTCGGCCATCCCAGTCCAACAGAGAGGAGCCATGAACTAGGGCCAAGGCAGGGGTCCAGAGGCAGAGGGCTCCCCTTTTTCTGGGGTACAGGGGCTGGGGACAGGGCAGGATGCAAGAGCCAGACCCAGCTCCTCCTCGACAGCGCAGGTCCCTGCCCCGCCTCAGCTTCTCCTTGCACCGCCTGCCTCCACTTCCCCCAGTCCAACTGCATCCAGGCAGCCGGCAGGTGGGGGCGTAGGCCCGAGCCCTCCCGCAGCCCCATCCCTGCTCCCTGGACACAGGCGCAAAGAGGGAGATGGGGGCGCAGTCGAAGTCAGAATCACAGATCCATTCATTAAAGAAAAAAAAGCAAAAATCCAAAAAAAAAAAAACCATGGTAAAATGATGTGCAAATGATGAGCGCCCCCAAACCAGAGGGGCAGGCGCGGCCGGAGTAGTCGTCAGCGCGTGCAAACCGGCGAGGACGGATGGGCTTCAAAACAAAATACCAAAACCAACAACAAAAAAAACGGGGGCCAAAGTAAAAAGCAGAGATCTGAAAATATCTTTGGACCACGAGACGGGGTGGGTGCGGGCCGGAAGTCTTACCATCGCGAGGGGAGCCGTTGGCCAGCGCACCTCCTTCTCGCGCCCCTTTATCGTGAGCAATTTGACGCATGATAATCGCGTCTATGAAGGTGGCCGCTGTCAGGGTGGTCTTACCCAGAGAACGGAGTTCCAGTTCCTGGATGGAAAAGGGTTTACTTTGAGTCTTTTCCCGGTGCGGGTCCGAGGCCGAGGCAGGTGGCGCCGGCGGGTCCGGGCTGGCGTGGTGAGGTGCGAGGTTCTTCGCAGGGGTGCGGGCGATGGTGGCGTGGCCAGAGACGGGGGGCACTAGGGGCCGGGGCTCCGAGCCCTTGCTGGGGGAGGAGGCGGGCTCCAGCCCGGAGCGGGCTGGGGGCTTGGCGAGGAAGGCATGGCCGGTGTCTGCTCGGGGCCGCTCTGGCCGGGCGACCCGGGGGGCCTCCTTGGGCAGCAAGACGGGCTCCATGAGGGTAGGGTAGACCCCATCGAGGGTGCCGCCCAGTGGGCAGTGGGTGGCAGGTGGGAATGTGGCAGCCGGGCGAACGGGTGAGGAGGTGGAGGTGGACCTGGGGGAGGAGAGAAGGCGGTCAGGCAGTCATGGGAGCTGCCCTCTTCCTCCACCACCCTCGATGAGTCCCCATTGCCCTGGGATAAATCCACATCCCCTGCTGCTCCCAGAGTGAAACTGCCCTCCTGACTGTAACCTGCCAGACTCTGTGCGTCATGGTTTGACCCATCCCACTCATTCGTTCATTCATTCCTTGCATCATTCCAAAACTTCTGATTAAGCAGCTACTAGGTGCCAGGCACTGTTCTAGACACTGTGAATACAGCGGTCATAAAACGGATGCAAGCATCTTACCATCTAATTCAGAAAACAGACTACGATCACATTAACAGATATCCCAAGCTCTACAGAGCCTGGTAACTGTGTGGAGGTAGTTGATAAGGTACCAGGAGAGAACGGCAAGGAAGCTGAGGCAGGGCTAGGAGGTCTTCAGGGAGGGGGCACATGAGGGAGCTGGGCCTGCTCAGGATACCCGAAGAGCTAAAAAAGCCATGTGAGGAGTGAGAGAGCAAGGGGAAGGACGCCAGGGGGCGGCCAGGGTGGGCGCTGAGAACAGAGAAAGCTGCTGTTCCCGGCTCTGTGAGTGAGAAGCTGGGGCACAGCTGCCCTTGCACAGGGCTGGGGCTGGAACAGGAGCCGGCTGCTCCACCCACGCGGCCTTCCCGGAGCCCTGCGTTTCCACGGGGGCACCCCCATCTCTCGCTAACTCTACCTCCCAGAGCCTCATTCATGAGCGGGCAGTGGGCAGGCGCTCGTTTTTTCCATTATATTTTTGAATCGGCTGTCACGGGCATATCCCACAGAGCCTGTGTGCGGAACCCTGCTCCCCACAGCCAGGGATTAGTGCTTCATGCACCTGCTGGGTCTCTGAGTCAGGGGTGACAAAGTCACCACTGCTTTTGGGAAACGATGCCATTTTTCATAATTGAAATAATGATTAGGGGAGGTATGAATTCAGGCATCCAAGTGGCAAGTTGGGGCACAGGTACTTTTTTGAATAAAAATTCATTTTGGAGGAGTAAGTTGCCTCTAAATAGGTCCTGGAGGCTGAGTGCGGTGGCGCACGCCTGTAATCCCGGCACTTTGGGAGGCTGAGGCAGGCAGATCACTTGAGGTCAGAAGTTTGAGACCAGCCTGGCCAACATGGTGAGATCGCATTTCTACTAAAAATATAAAAATTAGCCGGGTGTGGTTGCACGTGCCTGTAATTGCAGCTACTTGGGAGGCTGAGGCAGGAGAATCACTTGAACCCAGGAGGTGGAGGTTGCAGTAAGCAGAGATCGTACCACTGCACTCCAGCCTGGGCGACAGAGTACAACTCCATCTCAAAAAAAAAAAAAAAAAAAAAAGGTCCCGGGCAGGGAAGGGTGTTGAGGTGTGACCCCACCCCCCTGGTGAAGCAGCTCTGCCCACAGTCTCTGGAGTGTGTGTCACCAGAGGGCACTCAGGGGCCTCTCCCATCTCAGAGAAACTTGGGACTCTGTCCAGGCAAGAGGGACACCTCTTTTCCTTGCTGGCCTTGCTAAATGTGGGGGACCGGGAAAGTCTTTCCTCACAGCCCCCATTCAGTCTCTCCCTCTCCACAGATTCTATTCTCAAACCAAACAACCTCCCCATCTACTCATCCCACGGCCCAACTCATTGTCCGTCCACCTGGGCCTCCATCCACTCATCCCCACAATTACTCATCCAACCATCCATTCCATCATCCACCTAACCCTACCACCCACCCATCCACCCACCCACCCAGCTAACCCAGCCATCTATACTCTCACCCACCCACCTACCTACCTAACCCAACCACCCACCCATCCATCCATCCATCCACCCAGCTAAGCCAGTCAACTACACTCTCACCCACCCACCTACCTCCCTAACCCAACCACCTACCCATCCATCCATCCACCCAGCTAAGCCAGCTGTCTCTCCTCTCACCCACCCACCTACCTCCCTAACCCTACCGCCCTCCCATCCACCCACCCAGCTAAGCCAGCCGTCTATACTCTCACCCACCCACCTACCTCCCTAACCCTACCACCCACCCATCCACCCACCCAGCTAAGCCAGTCATCTATCCTCTCACCCACCCACCTACCTACCTAACCCAACCACCTGCCCATCTATCCATCCATCATCCATCCATCCATCCATCCATCCATCCATCCATCCATCCATCCATCCATCCATCCGGCTAACTCAGTCATTTATCCTCTTAGCCACCTACCTACCTACCTACCTAACTACCACCCACCCACCCACCCACACAGCTAACTTGGCCATCTATCCTTTTGCCCATCTACTTACCTACCTAACGTGACCACCCACCCATCCATCCACCCAGCTAACCCAGCTATCTATCCTCTCACCCACCCACCTACCTACCTAACCCTATCACCCACCCATCCATCCATCCACCCACCCAGCTAACCTAACCATCTATCCTCCCACTGACCCACCTACCCACCTAACCCAACCACCTATCTGGCTAACCCGGCCATCTATCCTTCCACCCACCCACCTACCTACCAAACCTGATCATCCACCCATCCAACCAGCTAACCCAGCCATCTATCTTTCCACTGACCCACCCACCCACCTAACCCGACCACCCCCCCATCCATCCATCCACCCACGCAGCTAACCTAACTTCCCACTGACCCACACACCCACCTAACTCGACCACCCACCCATCCATCTACTACTCACACATAGTCTATTCTTCTACCCCCACACATCTGCCCACCCACCCACCTCCCATATACCTTCCACCAAGCATCCTCTTATCTGCTCATCCTCCTACTGACCACCCATCCACCCGCCCGCCCCCTCCCCCATGCCAACCTGGCCCACCTCAGGACCGTGGGCGTACTGGGCTCCACAGTGGTGATGATACCCTTCATGCCTGTGTTGTGAAGCACACTGGGTCTCTGCTGGAGGGCATCCTGGGTCCGAGGGGAGATGGGCGAGTGCTGGTGGGCATGGGAGTGGGAGGCGGGGCGGCTGCTGCTGCCCCCACCCCCGCCGCTGCTGCCGCTGCTCTGCTCTGTACCTGGTGACAGGCAGTGGCATCAGCAGGGGGAGGCCTCTTGCGGCCCACAAGGAGTCCCGGAGCCGGGGGTGGGGGCTCTGATGCCCTACCAGGTCTCCAGATGGGGGCGTGCTCCACTGTCGTGGTGGACGTGAGGATGGACTTTTCCCGCTCCCGATCCCGGTCACGCTCTCGATCCCGGTCTCGCTCCCGCTCGGACGAGGATGTGGTGGTTGGTTTTGTCAAGTGTGTTGGACCTCCTAGGAAACCGAAAGGCCAGAGACTCAGCCCCAGGGCCCAAGAAGAGCCTGGCTTTGTCTTCTGGGGTGGGAAAGAGAGCAGGGCTTCTGCCCGCCCATCCCCCAGCCGCCTCCCATGGATGCCAGGGTCCCCACCCCAGACTGGGCAGTGGCGCTACCTGGGGAGAGTGGGGAGCTGCTGTGGCGGCTGCTGAAGGGCTGGGGCGCGGTGGGGAGGTAGGCAAGGCGGTCCATGGCGGTGGCTGGGGTGCCTGGTGTCGGGGGCACGAGCACAGGCAGGTGTGGCACTTGGGACAGGTCGATGATGCCTGCGGGAGGTGTTGGGCCAGGGCTGTAGCCACAGGGAGGAGAGAGGCCAGGCTGCCCACTGGCCAGATCACCCTCCTGGAGAGCACGGCACACACTCCTGGAGCCAGCAGAGCTGGTGGCAGGCACTCCCTCCTCGGCTCCCAGCACCGGCCATGGAACCCTTTTCTGAATGCTCAGGTTCTCTTGGTACCACCTCCTCTTCTGCTCCCAAGCCCGAGCCGTGGCATCTCCTGCAGCTGCCCTCACTGGTTCCCATCTCAGGCCCTCTGTGCCCCTTAAGCCTCTGACGCCTACACAATCCATTCCCTGTATTCAATCCTCACTGTTCAAAATACTTAGTGTGACTTCGGCTTTTCCAGCTGAGCCCCAGCTAGAACTTGGTTATTCCAGAAGCATTTCTGAGGATGGCCCTGGAACGTGTGCATGCAAAGCAGCTGTGGGCTGTTTACAAGGCAAAGGAACAAACTCCAAACAGCCTCACATTTTCATCTTTTTTTTTTTTCGAGACACAGTCTTGCCCTGTTGCCCAGGCTGGAGTGCAATGGTACAATCTCCGCTCACTGTAACCTCCACCTCCCGGGTTCAAGTGATTCTCTTGCCTCAGCCTAGTGAGTAGCTGGGACTACAGGTGCGCATCACCATGCCTGGCTAATTTTTGTATTTTTAGGAGAGATGGGTTTCACCATGTTGGTCAGACTGGTCTCGAACTTCTGACCTTGTTATCCACCTGCCTCGGCCTCCCCAAGTGCTGGGATTACAGGCATGAGCCACTGTGCCTGGCCACATTTTGATCTTTAAACTCCTGAGGCCCCTGTATCCTAAGAGTATACACAGATGCACACACACCCACTGAGGATGCAGCCAGGAGCCACACGCTGTGCACTCACCTACCAGATGCCAACCAGCACCCATAGCACGCACAACCCCAGGCCACCCACTCAGGTCTGTTCACACAAGGTGACCCACAAGGTGACCAGGTCTAGCTGCCTCCGCGAGGCCACAGGGGCACGCCCACGTCCTTTGGGAATAAAGCCAAACCCAGCGGAGGTGGTCTGCCCACCCACTCACCTCGGGGACCCGCAGCGTAGTTGAGTGCCAGCGAGGACTCGCGGGGCGAGAGGCCCCTCAGCATGTCAGCTCGCTGGGCCATGGTGGTGGCCGCGTTGTGGTGCATCTGCTGCGAGGTGATGTAGTCATTGATGATGGTCTGCCGGTTCTCCAGCGCCGCCGTGTCGGGGTAGCCGCGGATGAGGTAGGGTGGGTACAGGTGCGGGTAGGTGGGGTTGGGGGCCAGGTGCCGGGGCAGGTAGTAGGCAGCGGCTGCGGGGCAGAGGGGAGCTCATGTGAGGCCAGCCATACCTAGGCCTGATGGTGTCGCTCCACCTGTCTGGATGCCCCCTACTTCTGCACCCGGACAGCTTCTCCCACCTACATGTGTGGCTGCCCAAAGCACAAACCAGAACTGAGCGTCGGACAGCAGGAAAACATCACGCCAGGACACAAGAGGGTGACTTCTACGAAGGATGCTTTTTGCATCAAAGTTGTCCCAAACATAGGACATCCCAATGCAGATTAACACTCCAAAGGGATGCAACTTTCTTTATTTCTTTTTTTTAAATTTCTTTTATTTTTAGAGAAGGAGTCTCGCTCTGTCGCCCAGGCTGGAGTGCAGTGGCGCGATCTTGGCTCACTGCAAGCTCCGCCTCCCGGGTTCACGCCATTCTCCTGCCTCAGCCTCCCGAGTAGCTGGGACTACAGGCACCCACCACCACACCCGGCTAGTTTTTGTATTTTTAGTACAGAGGGGTTTCACCGTGTTAGCCAGGATGGTCTCTATCTCCTGACCTTGTGATCCGCCTGCCTCAGCCTCCCAAAGTGCTGGGATTACAGGTGTGAGCCACCGTGCCCGGCAACTTTTAAAAAAGACTTTCAGATCATGTCTATTTGAAAAATGCATATACTCAAGTCCTCATTCTATACCTTTGCATTGCTAAAGGCACTGATAAGTCCTGCAGGAAAAGAAAACCACTGAAATGTTTAACCCCACATGTCCTGCAAACTACTAAGAGAAATTCTGCTCCAACCTAAGCTCATGATTACACTGTTGGGTCTTCCAATCCCGAGGCCTCAGTTTCGCCATCCAGGGGAACCTGACAGTTGATGCCTAAGGAGTCCCTGAGCGAACACTGATGAGGTCCGTGGCCCTGTTCGGCACCACTGCAGGGTTCTGGGAGCCCCAGGGCAATCACCTGCGTCCAGAGGGATGCCGCGGGGTATGGAGGTGGGGTCGAAGGCCAGGGGGATGTGGCTGCGATACAGGTCAACGCCACTCACGCCCCGAAGCAGGTGCTCATAGGGCGAGATGGGGTGTGGGTGGTGCTCGGGCACGGTGCTGTGCGGGGACTTGGCGATCTCACGAGGCGTCGACGTCAGCTTTCGGTCCTGGGATGCCTTGCTGGACGAAAGGCTGCCTGTGGATGGGCAAGGTGGATGCATTGGGCCTCTGCACTGACCCCCCACGCAGGGCCTCTGGGGCTGGCATTTACGGGGAGTTGTTTGAGGATAGGGACCTCGGGATCCCAAGGACCAGGTCTCTTCATTCACTCCTTCATTTCTTCATTGCCTTAGTTCACTTTTTGCTCACTGACTCATTTGCTTTTGTGTTATAGTTTTTAAAAAATTCATTCTTTCATCCATTCACTCACTCAATCAATTAAAAAATATTGATGCAGCCTCTACTACGTGGCAAGCATTGTTGTGAGAACTGGGGTCACCCCAGTGAACGAAATAGAAATCCCAGCCCTCACAAGCTGACATTCAATGTGAGAGACAGGTGATAAACTAGCAAACAAATGAGAATTACAGAGTGAAACATGCTCAGAAGAAAATTTTCTTTCATTTTTTTTTTTTTTGAGATAAGAGTTTCACTCTTGTTGCCCAGGCTGGAGTGCAATGGCACGATCTCCGTTCACTGTAACCTCTGCCTCCCAGGCTCAAGTGATTCTCCTGCCTCAGCCTCCCGAGTAGCTGGGAATACAGGTGCGTACCACCACACCCGGTTATTTTTTTGTATTTTTAGTAGAGACAGGGTTTCACCATGTTGACCAGGCTGGTCTTGAACTCCTGACCTCAGGTGATCTGCCTGCCTTGGCCTCCCAAACTGCTGGGATTACAGGTGTGAGCCACCATGCCTGGCCGGAAGACAATTTTAAAATGTCGCAGCATGTGATATGAACTGGAGATAGGGGGTCTGGTTAGAAGAAGCCTCCCCAAGGATGTAATATTTAAACAAAGACCTGAGGGATGGAAAGAAACCCACTAAGTAAAGAAGTTACTGGAAGGCGGGGACATGGCAGGCAGAGAGGAGGAGCCACGAAAGGTCCCCAGCAAAGACTGAATTGACCGAGCTAAGCATGGCCAGGGAACAAAGAGAAAGAGGGCCCAGGGGCTGGGGCTGGGGAGGACGAAGAAATCCAGCTGAAGAGAGGCAGGCAGGGCCCCAACAGGCAGGCGCCCCAAGGCCATAGCAAAACGTGTGAAGTTGCTAGAAGGATGAAAGCAGGGAAGTGGAATAATTTGATTTGCATTTTTAGAAAGTATCCGGGTAGCTGTTTGCAGAGTGGATTACAGCAGGAAGAGGGAGGGGCGTGGGGGAAGCTAGGTGAGACACCACGGTGGTCTGGGAGGTGGCAAGGAGTTGGACAGGGTTTGGAATCGGAGGCAGAGCCCACGGGCCTGCAGGTGGTTTGGATGTGGTGGAAAGCGGGTGGCGAGGATATCCCAGGTGCAAACTAAGCTAATGGTGGATGGGGAGGCACAGCTTCTCCAGACAGGCGCCCACCCCACTCACACCCATGCACACCCCACTCACCCTCCTGCAGGCGCGGCGTGGGCTCCCGCGTGGTCACGGGCGAACCTCGCGGGAGGTGGCCGGCAAAGGGTGCCCCGTGGTCCTCATAGGTCAGGGGGCTCTGCCGCGGCTTGCCCAGCTCAGGCACAATGACCGGGGCGCCGCGCGCAATGGAGCCCCCCGAGCTGCTGGCGGTGCCTGGCCGGCTCTTCAGGCTCTCCTCGTAGCAGGCACGTTCCAGTGCCCGGGCGTCGGCCATCACATCCAGCGGGTGCACGGGTGGGAACGTCCGGCCGGGGCTGCCGATGAGGGAGCGTACGTCGTGCTTTTTGGAGCCAGTGGTGGATGCGCCGGTGTCGTACTTGAGCGGGGTGCCCTGGGGCAGAGGGGATGTAAGCTCTAGCCCTGGCCACAGCCATAGCCCAGACCAGCTGCATCCCCCTTCTGAGCCTCAAAAAGTTTGTCATCTATAAGATGGAAGTGACATCTGATGCCTCCAGAGGCAGGGAGACAGAGGGCTTTGCTAACCCTGAGATGGCACACTTGTTACTTACTGCCCTGCGCACCCTGGGCCTGACCCTGGTCCCCACGCTCCCTGGGGGGACTGCAGAAAGGGGTAAAAAGTTCAGCAGTCAACTCTCCCTGCCGCAAGTGGTGGGCCCTCTGATGGTCCCTGGAGTTTGCGAGAAAGAAGCCCAACACCCTCATGTGGGTAAAAAACATTCCTCTGTTCAGCCTGGGACCCTCCATGGCCCACCCAATGCCAAGCAGAGAAAGTCAGCACCCAGACCCAATACTACCCGCCCTGAGGCTTTCAGCCCCAGGGACACTGAGGTCAGGGCTGAGGTGTTTGCCCTCCAGACAGAAAGGATGGTGAGGAAATGGGGGGGGGGGGGTCACAGTCCAGACTGGGACCTTCGTAGCCAGGCCACCAGGTCCCCTGCCTCTTTTCAGCAGGCTTCGGAGACACTTGATATGGTGGGACTTTAGGGCTTTGCAAGCAACAAAACTCTATTTAGGGATGTCTTCATTACTGTCGTAAGAAGGGGAACTGCCCTTGTTTTTCAAAAGAATATTCTAGAATCTGGACCCTGTCTTGGTCATGCGGTGGATGCTTCCAAGGACTCCACAATTGCCTAGGGGCTGAGAGCCAAACCCTTCCCCTGACAATCAGGGATCTTACTGCTTCTGCCTTCCCCCTGGCTTCAAAACCTTCCTACAAGCTGGAACCCCTCCCGGGACACCCACCCCAGTCCTTCTGCCTCACAGCCCCACAGCTCCGTGGTGGCTCCCATTCTCCTTCCCCTTCACAAGAGGCCACCTCTGCCCATGTGGAAGGACGGTGGCCTTCAGGGGCTTTCCACCAAACAGCTCCTCGTACCATCGGCACGGAACTTCCCCTACTGAGCTGGGGCCGCCTGGGGGCACTGGGGCCTCTTGTGGTGCAACCTGCTGGTGGGTGCAGTGGATGCTGCGGCTGTAGGAACATCTGAATTTGGGTTTCACAACTGCATTTGCTGCGTGACTCTGGGTGAGTCGTTGAACCTCTCTGAACCTCAATTTACTCAGCAATAAAATAAGGTCATTAAGAAAACGACCTCAGAGCATTGCTAGGGGGTGAAACAATGAACGCATGCAACATCCTCAGGCCGCACCTGGCCCCTCACAAAGATTCAACGGAGGCAGTTACTCGTCACTATGTTTAGTCCTGTGGCCTTGGAAGCCTGCTTGGCCTCTCTGGGCCTCAGTTTCCCTCCCTGAAGAATGGGAACAATGTGAGTTCAGTAGAATCAGGTCAGGAGCCTGGTGCCCCCTGCGCAGCCCTGGAACACGCACAGCTGAGGCCCGGTGATGAGCAGCTGGGTGACTGTAAGGTACGCGAGAGCTCTCAGCCTCGGTTTCCCCATGTGGAGAGGCCCAGGGCAGTGCCCCACAGCCACCGCCACCCCTCCTAGAACTGGGCCCGTGTGCCTGGCCCTGGGCCGTACCTGCGTGATGGAGCCCTCCTTGAGCGGCCGCGGGGCCAGGGGCAGCTCGGGCGTGTGCCGCAGCTCCTCGCGCGGGATCTCATGAATGGAACGGCCCGCCTCCTTCACCGTGGCCACCAGGCCCTCATGGGCCGGCTTCAGCTTCAGGGGGCCCAGGGCCTGCGTCTTGTAGGCCTCGGTCAGGTCCCGTGGGGGCGGCGGGGGCGGAGGCGTGCCCTCCCGCTTTAGGAGCTTGGTCTCCCGACGCAGGTAGTCTTCCTGTGCCTCCACGTAGGACCGAGGGATCCCTGCCGGGCCGACAGCACTGACCCTCACGCCCCGCCCCGCCCAGACCCATCAAGAGCCTCCACACCAGTGGGTTCTGGAGCTAGTCTGCCTGAGTTCAAATCCCCACTTGCTGTGTGACCTTGACCAGGAAATCTGACCTCTCTGGGCCTCAGCTTCTTCACACATAAAACAAGAATATTAACTGAACCACCTCAGCAAGTCGGGAACACTATGAAATCATGAAGCTAAAACCACAGGCTGGGTGCAGTAGCTCACGCCTGTAATCCCAACACTTTGGGGGGCTGCGGCAGGCAGACAGCTTGAGCTCAGGAGTTCGAGACCAGCCTGGGCAACATGGTGAAACCCCATCTCTACAAAAATACAAAAATTAGCTAGATGTGGTGGTGTGCATCTGTGGTCCCAGCTACTTGGGAGGCTGAAGTGGGAGGATTGTTTAAGCCTGAAAGGCGGAGGCTGCAGTGAGCTGAGATCGTGCCACCGCACTCCAGCCTGGGCAACAGAATGAGACCCTGTCTCAAACAGCAACAACAACAACAACAACAACAACAACAACAAAAAACCCCACAAAGCTGCCAAGTTCACAGTAGCTGGCTGTGCCATGGACCAGCCGCGAGAACCTGAAAGAGTTCTCGGAGCTCTCCAAGCCTCTCCCAATCGCATGTGCCTCACCAGGATGTTCTGTAAAACGATACACAGGTGGCACCTGGGTTAGTGCCAAGCACAGGACAGTTGCTATGTGACACCTAAAAGCAGAGGGGTGATCGGTGGTATTTTGCTTTTTGTTTTGAAATAAGTAAGAGACACCCTTGCTCCGTAGCTCATGTACTGATCATGTACATGTGTGCTGCAGGCCTTTCTGCATACTTGTCCTGAGTTCCCACCACACTCTGGCTGTGTCTCTCCCTCCCGCGCCCTGCGTGACTGTACACCCGTTGGGGGCAACGAGGGAGCAGGGGACAGGGCAGTACCTTGTGTGATGGACCCGCGGATGTGGTGCTGCTCTTTGAGGTGGTGGGGGCTGTGTCGCTCCGGCGGGATGGCACGGCCCATGAGACCTGGGTAGGAGAGGGTAAGGCCATCATTCCGTGGGTCCCTGAGCCGACACTGGGCAGTGACAGGGGTCAGTGTTTACAGCCGCCAGTGGTCATCCCCACGATGATGGTGGAGTAGGACCCAGCACGGGAAGGTCCCTGCGCTACCTCCAGATGGAGCCTCAGAAAGCCCAGCCTCGGTTTCCCCATCTGTAAAACGGGGTCAGCCATCCCCCCACCGCCCACCAGGGGGCACCGAGAGATGAAGTCTCCTCCCTGCTATCACCTTCGATGCTGGCTGAGGAGATGGCTCTGCCCACGCGGCCCTCCATCATGTCATAGGTGCGCTTGGGGGCGGCCGTCTCATGGGGGGGTCCTGAGCTGCTTCTGCCGTCCTCCTTGGAGCACTGGGTCACAGACATGCCACCTGGAAACCACACAAAGCACTCGGTGAGGAGCTGGGCACGGGCCCAGGACCACGGTGGGCAGGCAGGACAGGCAGAGCCGGTAGGCAGGAGCCAGCAGTGCTTCCATGCTGGCCCCGTCACAAAGCCTCACAGCCGAGGCCTCCAGAGGTAGCTGGCAGCCTGCAGCCCCCGGGGGCCTGCCAGCAGGACCCAGGAGCTTTTCCAGGGGGTTGCACGGTGGGAGATGCAGGGCACGCTGCCTGCACCCTGTACCCTAGCCCTCCAGGGTGCTCTGTCTGCAAGCAAGGGTGTGCCTATGACCACATAAGCATGTAAGTCTGTGTCCACACACACGGGTGCCGACATGGGGCGTGAACAAGTGCATACACACGCACGTGAGCAAAGACGCATCAGCAGTGTGTGGATGTGTGGCAGGCAGGAGCACGCGTGCACCGATACATCAGCAGCAGAGTGTGGATGTGTGGCAGGCAGCAGCACGTGTGCACCGATACAGCAGAGTGGAGGTGCGGGCAGGCAGGAGCATGCGTGTGCACCGATACATCAGCAGTGTGTGGACGTGTGGCAGGCAGGAGCACGCATGTGCACTGGCACGGGTCTTGTGCGTGCAGGAGTGGATGTGGGCACATGCACGTGAGCCTGGCTGCTGAGAACTAAGTGGGTCCATGTACACACATGTACCAGGGTGCAGGCAGTACACGGCTTTGTATGTATACACATGTCACACCCAGAAACCTGTGCCGATGTGCATGTGAGTGTCCGACCACAAGTCTGCGTGTGCACGGAGAGGTGTGTGTTGCAGGCAGTGGTGAGGGGTGGCAGGGGTGGCCTCGCCAGGCCAAAGGAGCCTACATGGGCCCGGCTCACTGCTCCCCGGACAGGCAGAGAGTTGAACAGACGGAGGTGGCCCCCGAAGGTAAAGGCTGGGCTTTGCCCATCTAGCCAGGGCTCTCCTTCCAGGGCAGCCGAGTCCAGAGCTATCAGAAATGAGCCCCGGGAGCCCCCGCCCCACCCCTCAGAGGGAATGAGCAACTGACAGGCTCTCGGGCTTTTCAACCATTGCTTCGTGTGGCCCACGGCCCGTGAGCTACTCCAGGGGTTGCCAACAGGAGGGTACTGGGTTGCTGTTCAGAAAACGTTCCAAATTAATCACCGATGTTTAAACATTGGGAGATTTCAGATAAAAACGGAGATGAGAAACCTGGCTGACCGGTGGCCGCAGGGGAGTGGACGGCATGGGCAGGCACCACAGTCCTCCCCATTCCCTACAGTCCTCCCCACTCCCTACAGTCCTCCCCACTCCCTACAGTCTCACACCTGCCGCTGCCCGCACTGCCTACCTGGCCCAGGGAGCAGACGAGAGTTTAAAGGCCCCGACTGAAACCCATGATGAAGACGATACACTGAAGGCCTATAAAGGCTCAGGCACTGGTCTGGGGTCCCAAGGTGGGACTCTACCCAGTGACCTTTCAAGACAAGCTCTTGACTAACCCCGCCACCAGCCCTTCCCAGGCTTCCCGCCACCCCCAGGGCACTCAGTCCAGGGGCACCAGGGCATGAGCTGGCACCCAAGACACAGCTGCAGGCCTGTCTCCAAGGCTATCTCTGTGGCAGCAGGGAGTGCATTATGTTCCTAAGCCACACGGTGCCACCTCCACCTCCCAGGCCTGGGGAGGGGGCCGCGGGCACAGGCGGAGGTGGATGGAGGAGAGGCAATTCCGGGCCTCGCAGCTGCAGTGCTGAGAGAGGTGCCCATTAGCAGCTTTCATCTCCACACCCCTGGGTGCCCTAGGCTGCCAGGAAATTCTCTCTCCCGGCACTCGACTCCCTTAACTCCTTCCTGGCAGGGTCTCCTCGTTCTGGAACCCAGAGCCTAGAGAGGGAGAGGATGGGGGCTCCGCAGCAAGAGCCTGGGACACAGTGGGGTGAGGGGCACTCTGGCCATGGCCTCTTTCATGGCCAATGAGAGAGTGCGCGGTTTGTCAGTACGGTGCTGGAGGCCTGGCGGCGTGAGCTCGGGCTTCTGTTCCGGGCCTCAGTTTCCCTCCTACGCTTCTAAAAAGGTTGGCCATGAGTTTGTTTCCTAAACTGTAAAGAACTGGGCAGAGGTGGGAGGCAGCTAAGGCCAACGCTTCCCTGCTGCTGGCTTGCATACCTGCAGGGATAAGGAGGTCACCACCTATCAGATTGTGCTTTCTGATGTCAATCCAGCCCTGCCTCCCTGTGAAGCTACCTCAGTGGGCCAAGCACACTCCTCCCCTGGTCCTGGGCCTCCTCTCCTCCTGCGACTCACCCTCATAGGACAAGACGTGGCCCTTCTTGCCTTCGTAGATGACGTGGCCCTTGGGCAGGCTGTCCTCCCGGCCGCGGTCCAAGCGACTCGGGCTGTCCTCGCCGATGATCCTGGTGATGGTGCCCTTGTACAGGACGTCAGCTGGCGTGCCCTGCAGGTGCAGAGGGGTGAGCGCCCAGGAGGCTGCAGCCCAGGACCCCTCTCAACTCAAATGCAGGCAAAGACGTGCTTAAAAGCCCATGTGCCCACCGATGCACACGCGTGTCCACACACACACTGTCTCAAATAGGTAAGAGTTTGCATGGAACAAAACCCTATGAGGAACCTGAAGAATGAAGATCCCTTGTCAAGTGCTTCCCATGAGTGGACGCTGTTCTGGGTGCTCTCTATGGATTTGCTCATTTAATCCTCGAAACAACCCTAAGACAACCCTATTGATTATGCCTGTTTCAGATGGGGAAACCGAGGCACAGGGAGGCACAGTGACTTTACCCGGGGTCACCTGGCTAATAAGGGGCAGGCGGGGACTTGAACCCAGGCATTCTGGTCCTGGAGTCTGTGTCCCCACCACTGCGTGGGGTCTACTTCTCAGAGCCTTGACATTCAGTTACCGAAAACAGCAACTGGCGGGGACGCTGGGGTTTCTGCTCCTGTGCTGTGCCCGTGACCACGTCATGCACTTTGGTTTCCTAAAACCAGGACAAGGACTCACGTCAGGGCAGCACACTGGAAATTTTAGTTCTAACCCAGGTTTTCCACCTCGGCCCTCCTGACAGCTGGAGCTGGACCCTTCTTTGCTGTGGGGCTGTCCTGTGCACTGCGGGCTGTTAACAGCATCCCTGGCTTCAAAGCACTAGAAGCCAGGAGTACACGCCTCCCCAGTGTGTCCCCCACCAAGTTAGGACAATCGAAAATGTCCCTAGAGAGTTGGAGGCAAAATTTCCCCCAACTGAGAACCACTGCCATATAGGGAATGAGCTCCCCGTTGGAGGATGTGTTCAAGCAGAGAGGAGATGGCCACATGGGGCAGCATCCTGCCTTGGGTGACTTTCAAGAACACAAGCATCAGAGTTAGAATATGACTTTGGAATCAGAATGTTGGGTGTCAAACAGCAACTTTACTACCAAGCTGCCTTGGGACCTCCTTTCTGAGCCTCAGTTTGCACATCCACAAAATGGAGACCTTCTGCATTGATGATTCTCAAAGGCATCTGGCACAGACAACGGGTCCCCAAATCTCAATATCCCTCTTCTCTTTCTAGGGTTCCAGGAGCAGATTCAACGGTAAGGGTCCTACTATGTCCCAAGACCTGGACCAGTGAGCTCTGAGTCTCTGGCTGGACTTGCTTGGCTGGGGACATCCCCTGGCAGAGGGCAGCACCTGGTACCCCGGGGTGTTCACCGCAGATCCTGGTCTTTGTGGAGGGCAACAGCAAGACGCCCTGAATTCTGATGAGCTCCCCCCAAACTTCCCAAAGCAAATACTCTGAGTAGCATCTCCCTGCTGTGCTTTAAGACACCTGCACACTAACAGTGTGGCACAATAGGTGCTAAGTCAGGTGACAGCTCGAGGCAGCCACCTCTCCCATCAGGAAAGCACAGGATTCCTGCAGCATCCTGGTGGGAAAAGCCCCCCAAGAGGCAGCTAATACAAGTGCACCCCTTTCTGTATCCAGCCCTAACATCAGATGGTCCATGTCAGAACTGGGTTTGTACTGCAGAGATCAGTGGCTTACTGAACACCACAATAAATGATTTAAAAAGGGGGGCTCTCCATGGTGAAACTGAGGCATCTGATTTTTTTTTTTGAGAAGGGGTCTTGCTGTATTGCCCAGGCTGGAGTGTAGAACACTGTCATAGCTCACTGCAGCCTCAAACTCCTGGGCTCAAGTGATCTTCCTGCCTCCCAGTCCCAAGTAGCTGAGACTACAGGTATGTGCCACCATGCCCAGCCAATTTTTAAATTTTCTGTAGAGACAGGCCTCTTTTTGTCCAGGCTGGTCTCAAACTCCTGGGCTCAAGCTATCCTCCCACCTTGGCCTCCCAAAATGCTGGGTTGACAGGCAAGAGCCACTGTGTCCAGCTTGACGTTTTTGAGCTATAGTATTTTAGAGGTGCCATCTTCAGGGACATGGACAGAGAACAGAAATCCAGCCGGTGGCCCCTGCTCTTGGGAGAATACACTGGACAAACTCCCATTAACAGGGAAGCTTCTGTTTGCATAACGTCTGCTTCCAGGAGATGAGCCTGTAGCCTCTTGCTCTTGGCCCCAATGAACTCTACTCCCAAGATGGGCAGGAAGTCCCTGGAGGATCAGGGAGCTGGGACTTTCTTGACCTCCCTTGCCAGCTGGGAACCACGTGGTCCCTGCCTGTGGCACCTACTCGGTTAATAAACGGCTCTGTGCGTGCAGGCCACACGCTGACTTCCTCACTATCTGGTAGTGAGA
Organism: Pan paniscus; assembly: GCF_029289425.2. Taxonomy (NCBI): domain Eukaryota; kingdom Metazoa; phylum Chordata; class Mammalia; order Primates; family Hominidae; genus Pan; species Pan paniscus. The sequence goes on from NC_073259.2 coordinate 132,434,901, forward strand.
CTGCACGGAAGTTTGACCCTTGCCTATCTCACATGTTTTGGCAGCTGGCTGTCTGCCAAAAGCAATCAAAGAGATGTGTGTAACTGGGAGGTTCGAGGAAGGGCGCGGGTCATGGCCACTCAGGAACCCAGAGCAGGTGGATGCCTGGGAACTTCAAAGGTCCCTACGACTTCAGGAGAATGACTCTCCCAGGAATACTGTTAGCAAAGGGGAAACGGAGTCAGGGCAGGCCGCTGCCTGTCTGAGTAGGTGGTGGAGCTGGCACCCGAGGGCCCTCAGCCTGACTTTTGTCCAAAGCACTTGCCCTTCCCACTCAGCACAGCTGCCTTTGAAAGCTCAGATTTTTAAAACCTGCAGATTTCAGAGAAGGGCAAAGTGTAAATGGCTCCTCTGTGGTGGGATTTGACGCTGCCTGAGTGAAAAACACCTCCCTGTGGACCATCTTGTTGCCCGAAGCTCCACAGTTAGAACGTGCATGCACGTGTGCACGTGTGTGGACCCACGCTCTGTCACTGTGTTCTAGAGCCAGACACACGTGGCACAAAACCTTGGGTCCACAGCTCACCAGCTGCAAGGCTGGGGCACCAGTCCTGGCACGATTCAGGAACCCTCTCATGCTCTGTCTTTGCACATGCTGTTCCCTGAGCCTAGAATGCTGTTCCCTGAGATTCCCGCATGGCTTGCCCCCTCAATTTCTTCTGGCCACAGCTGACATGTCACCTTCCTCACCTGTCTAAGCAATGTCCGTGGCCAGGCATTCTCAGCCGCGGTACGCTCACATTCTGCCTACCTGCTCGGTTTTCACCAGCCTACTTATTTACCCTGGTCTGTTTCCTTCCACTACATGGCAGCTCCCTGAAGGCAGAGTTTTGAGCTGTGCTTGGCAATCCCAGTGCCTGACTCCATGCAGACTAGATGAAAGTTCATGGAGTGAACTGCTGTCCCCCAGTCATCACCCCATTGGCTGAGGCTAATGGTTTGGTGACAATGAGGGGTTATAAGATGGGCTGGCCCCGTGCTGGTCCCAATCGTCCTTCATGCCGCACCCCAGGACACCTACGTGGGTGATGGAGCCGCGGTATGTGATGGCGCTGTCCGAGGGCACCCGTGTGGTGGGAATGCCTTTGGTGATGCTTCCGCCCGGAACTGAGCCCAGAGCTGTCCCTGGAAGACACAAGATGTGGGGCTGAGGGGGTGTCTGTGGCCCTTCCTTCCCCAGGCCCCAGTCCTGAGAGCCACCCTGACTGAGAGACCCACAAGTTGTGCTAGTTGTTTCAACGCAGAGGGAGTCCCCCTACCCCTAAATGGTGAGGGAGACGGCTGTGAAGAGGGGCCCCCAGACCCTCTGGGAGATGACACTTCCCAGCAGGTTTTGAATAAAGGGCCCTTTGGGCACCCGAGGAACAGGGGCAGACGCTGGGGGCCCAGGGCAGAAGGGCCCTCACCTCTCAGCACGGATGCCTCCTGGGCCGTGGGCACTCCCAGGCTCTCCGGTGGCCCAGCCTGGCCCCGTGGGGACAGCTGCTCCTGCTTCACTCCGCTGAAGGGTGCTGAGGACCAGTAAGAGGAGCGAGTCACGTGCTGCCGGGGCAGGGTCCCGGGAGGCTTGTCCCCACCCAACCTGAGCCAGGGGCTGGGAAGCGCTGCCCCTCCCCACCATGTTCCAGCCAGGGCTGCTGAGGGGGGACCTCCCAGCTGCTACCTGGAGTACCGTGGGCCAAGATACCCCTTCCTCCCCCGCCCCACCCACAGGACAGCCAGAGCCCAGCCTGAGCCACCCAGATGGATGGGCCAGGAGACTTACCCAGCTTTTTGGGGTCCATGGGCAGGGGCAGCCCCATGGTGACGGGGCCCACCGGGGCCTTGGCATGCTCTGAGTACGGGACGTGGAGCTGGACCGACATTCCCTGTAGGGGCGGAGTTGTGGGGTCACAGGGGCACCCTGGTCCCTCCCCCACAGTCCAGAGTGCCTGACGCTCCTGTTCAAAAAGCCCATGTGTGGGTCAGAGGCTGGGGCTGCTGTCCAGCTGTGTGACGGCAGACAAGTCACTGCTACTCCCAAGCCTTGGCCCCCTCCCCTGTGAAGGGGCCATGCCCTCTGAGCCCCTTGCATTTGCCCTTCCATTTCGCAGTGGGGGAAACAGGAGGTTAAGTAACTTGCCTGAGGCCACACAGACTGGTTCCTGAGCCATGCCCTTGACTGCAATACAGAGTGACCCCCCAGGGACGAGGCCCTGAGTGCCTGGGGCAGGACCTAGCCAGCTCAGACCCCAGATGCCTGAGTGAAGATGACCCAGGCCCCCGAGAGCCTGGCCCCCACCCAGACTTCATTGGTCCCATTGCCCCCACTTTACAGATAAGAAGACCAAGCCCCCAAGAAAGGAAGGGCTACCACTCACTTGGGAGATGGCACCTATTTGCCTCTCGAGGACGCTGGGGTGCTTGGCAGAGGAGATGAGGGGAGGCGGGTTGGAGATGGTGGGTGGGCGCGGCAGGACGGGCCGGGCAGTGTCATGGAGGCCCAGGGGCAGTGGGTGACCTGTGGAGCACATGTCTGTCCATTGTGGGGCCCAGGAGCGGTCACGTCCCTGCCGGACACACACTCCAGGCTGCACTCCACCTCTTCCCTGTCCTGGCCAGGAAGTGCCCATCCATGCGCACCCCTCTATTGCCCTGCCTGGCTCTGTCCTCATTAGTGACCCGAGTCCTAGGTGCAGACACCAGTATCCTGGGGAAGCCTCCCACCTCACCCACTGCCCAGGCCCTGATCCAAGCGCCCTCAACTCTCATCTGGATCCCCTGTCTCCCCATTTCCACTGTAGCCCCCAGTAGCCCCTTCCCCTTATAGGAACCAAAAGGACCTTTTTGGAAAAGTCTACTGGTGCACACCCTCCCTATGCTGTGTGCCCTCGATGGCTCCCACTGTCCTCAGGAGAAAGTCTTAGCCCCCGACTTGGCCTTCAGGCTCGCCTGACCTGGCCCCTGGGTCTCCCCAGCTCACTGGGCACCGAGCTTCGGCAGTGGTGGCCAGATTCAGTTTCTCAAGCTTTGCCTGCTCTCTCCTGCCTCTGGGCTTTTGCACTTGCTGTTCCGTCTGCCTGGCATGACTTTCCCTGTTCTTCTGGCTCCCTTGGCCCACGCATCCCTCGGGACCAGCCTTTACCAACGGCAGTCTGTACCAGCCCCCGGCTGTGCTGCTTTACAGCTGGTGAGGCCCAGCAGGACTGCAGGACCTAGAACAGGGCCGAAATGCAGCCTCACAGAGTCTGTGAACAAAGGTAGCGCCTCTGCTCCCTCCCCAGGCTCTTCTACCATCTGCCCATTCTCTAGCTCTAAGCCGTCAACGGAAAACATAGCTCCCACTCTAAGCCTGCCCCTCACCAGCTCAAGCACCTGCTGTGGCTCCCTCTTGCCAGTGGCTTCCATCTCAACCCTGGGGCAGCTTTCTTAAAAGATCTCCCCCTTTCCCTCCACTGACCAGGCTGTCCCTCCAGCCAGGTCCCATAAGGCTTTAAGATGCTTCTGTGTGCAGCTCTGAGCCAGTGCAAACAGTGCAAACAGCGATTGTGCACTGGCTGAAGAAGCCCAAGCTCGGGCGGAGCTACTTACCAGGTGGAGCGTAGGAGAAGGCTGAGGGGTCCGGGGCATGCGGGGAGGCCTTGATCACCTCACGGGGGGGCACGGGGAAGGGCAGGCCGGAAGTCCAGCAAGGGGGGTCCCCAGGCAGCTTCTGGGCCTCGGCTGCGAAGGCTGGGAAGAACACAGGCTTCTCTGCTGAGGGCAGGAGGTGGGGCAGTCAGACCTTGGGAGCCCTGGCTGACCCTACACAAACGGCCTTCCTGCACCCACAGTAGTGGTGGCCTGTGACGGCCTGGGCTCCTCCGGGAAGCCCCCCAAGTCTGCCTGCCTGGGTGCTGCTCTGTAACCCCATGGTATTCTGCTCAGCAGGGGAGGGGATCTCAAGGTCTGAGCTGGGGGCTCTCAGCTGCCGCTGAGGACGAGAACGGGACCCTCTGGCTTTGCAACCCCACAAGCACTCAACCAAGCCCAGCAAGCCAAGGTCCCTGGACAGGCCTCTAAGCCAGGAGGTGGCAAACAGTATCTCAGAGGGTCTGTCTGCCCCCTAATTTTTTTGAGACAGGGTCTCCCTCTGTCACTCAGGCTGGGGTGCAGTGGTGCTGTCACGGCTTACAGCAGCCTTCACCTCTGGGCTCAAGTGATTCTCCCACCTCAGCCTCTCAAGTAGCTGGGAATACAGGCGCCCACCACCGCACCATGCCTGGCTAATTTGTTTTACTTTTGTAGAGATGGGGTCTTGCTATGTTGCCCCAGGCTGGTCTTGAACTCTTGGCTTCAAGGAATCTTCCCACTTCAGGCTCCCAAGTAGCTGGGACTACAAGCACGTGTCACCACACCACGCTTGGCTAGTTTATATTTTGTTTTTGTAGAGATGAGGTCTTGTTATGTGTGCCCAGGCTGGTCTTGAACTACTGGGCTCAACAGATCCTCCCACCTTGGCCTCCAGAGTGCTGGAATTACAGGCGTGAGCCCCCACGCCTGGCCCCGCCGTCTGACTTTGTGAATACGCTTTTACTGGAACGTGGCCACATCTGTGCATTTATGTATTGTCTATGGCAGAGCTGAATCCTTGCAACAGAGATTGTCTGGCCCACAAAGCCTAAAATGTTCACTCTCCGGCTCTTTGCAGGAAAAGCTTGCTGGCCTGTGCTCTACACAATGTTGAAGGAGGTAACCTGTGATGTGTGTGTGTGTGTGTGTGTGTGCGCGCGCGCACGTGCGTGCCTGTGTGTGTGAGTGCATGGATGTGTGTGTGTGCCTGTACACAATGTTGAAGGAGGTAACCTGTGATGTGTGTGTGTGCACGCGCACGTGCGTGCGTGTGTGAGTGCATGGATGTGTGTGTGTGCATGGATGTGTGTGTGCCTGTACACAATGTTGAAGGAGATAACCTGTGATGTGTGTGCGCGTGCATGTGCATGTGTGAGTGCATGGATGTGTGTATGTGCCTGTACACAATGTTGAAGGAGGTAACCTGTGATGTGTGTGTGTGTGCACGTGCGCGTGTATGTGCGTGTGTGTGTGAGTGCATGGATGTGTGTGTGCCTGTACACAATGTTGAAGGAGGTAACCTGTGATGTGTGTGTGTGCACGTGCACGTGCATGTGTGTGCGAGTGCATGGATGTGTGTGTGCGCCTGTGTGTGTGTGTTGTGGCGGGCAGTGGGGAGTTATAAGCCCAGACCCTCCAGGTAACAACCACAGCGTCAGCCTCAGTTTGCTGAGTGGTACTCAGCACAGGCACTGTGCTCAGCATCCCACGGCCTCCATGAGCCTCCGGTTAAGCTCACACAGAGACTGCTGCCAGACACATTTTACAGAGGGGAAACTGAGGTACAGACACACCAATGGGCTCATCTGAGTTCACCAGCAAATACTTAGCCGAGTCAGGATCAGAAGCCCACTGAGCCAGTGCAAGCAGCGGTTGTGCGCTGGCTGGCTGAGAAGCCAAGCTCAGGCAGGGCTACTTACCAGGCGGAGCGTGCAAAGGGCATTACCGAGAGGTCATGCTCTCTCAGGGCTCCACGGCTGACAGGAATGTAAGCGTGTTCACTCATTTATTCTCACAGCACCCTACAAGGAACTGACTGACTGTCCCCATTTCACAGACGGGAAAATGGAAGCTGAGAGGTTAAGCCACCTGGTCAAAGGCCCCAGCTAGCAAGTGGCAGATAGCAGCTTCGAACCCAGGCACTGGGGCTGCAGATCATGGCCTTAACCCAGACTGCTATGCCACACGGCCTGCGGCAGAGAAGCAATGATGGGTCCTAGATTTCAGGCCTGGGGAGATCCTGTAAACTCAGCAGGGCCCCGGGGCTCAGGCCTGGCTTCATGGCATCTTCCTGCTGGCCTCTCGCCCTTTGCTGAAATCTGTCCTCAGCTCTGAACCTCTCCCTGAGGACCAATCCTATGGAGAGATAACCAGCCAAGAAGTTGAGCAGAGACACAACTTGGGAATGACGGAGCCCTCTGGGTTCTGGGACAGGAATGGCAGGCAGGTGTCATCTATCATGCCGCCTCCAGATGAACAAAGGAGGTTCTGAGGGCCCATCAGGGTGTGACAGAGGAGGAGAGTGCTAAGATCAATTAATGATGCCTGCTGTGAGCAGAGCAGGTGGGCAAAGGAGGCCTATGTACCAAATTGCCCCCAATTCTCTCCTTGAAGACTGTTTCCCCTGGACTTGTGCCCTGGCGAGGTGGGCAGCCCACAGGAGGCAGGGGGCACAGATGCAGGGGAATTCTCATTCTTAACCAGTCCCCAGTGGAGGCACCTGTACAGGGCCTGCCTCAGATCTGGAGATCCTGCAAACGCCCTGGACCTGGCCCCTCTGGCTACCCAGCCCTGTAAGCCTCTGGTGCTTCCTCCAGCCCAGTTCCAGAGAGTTGGGAGGGAGAGGAGGGGAGCTGTTCGACGCTGGAAGGCAAACTGGGGCTAGGCCAGGCTGGGCGGGCGGCCGAGAGCCTGGAGAGACAACCTGTTCCTCCAGCTGGGCCCAGGGGGCCCCGAGGGACCTGCTTGGCTGAGCCGCTCTGTGTGGGAGCCAGGGGCAGAATAGGCTGGCTTCCTGAGAGACCAGAGAGGTAGCGCTGGGTGTCAAGTTCATGTGTGTCCCTGCGGGAGCTGAGCTGCAAGCCAGGCTGTGCAAGAAAGGCATGCAGGGCCTGACGCCAGGTGCACCGTCCCCACGGGGAATGAGGCCAGGAAACGGCACAGGCCCTGGCCACACCAACAGGCTGAGTGCCAGCCGCGGGAACTGCTGGCCGGTGGCTCCCTTTCTCCCAGGACAGGGGCCTGCGACCTGGCTCAGCAGGACCTGGCTGGCGCCGTGCAGTTCCAGCCCTGATCAGATCTGACCCTGGCCAAAGCTGCTGGGGCCCCTGACATGGATACCCAGCTCCTTCCCGGGCTGGCACCCCAAACCTGCAACGTCTCCCAGAGCCACACCCTGGGCCGCACACTGTACCCTGGCCCCAGGTAGCCCAGCCCTGGTCATGGGGCATCCCAGTTCCAGCGAGACATCCCTGGCGTCATCCCCACACCGGGTTCAACGCCCCACTGGCTTTGCCTCCAAAACAAACTCCCGACGCGCCCTTCCTTCCACCTCCACAGCCACCTGTGCGGTTCAGGCAGCCTCTGTCGCCTGCCAAGAGCTGCGCTGTGACCTCCTGCTTCTGCCCTTGACTCAACAACGGCCAGACAGAGCTTTCCAAGATATAAATCAGATAACAAGCACCTCCTTCCCCTTCCACAACACACGCTCACTTCAAATCCCTCCAGCAGCCCCTGCCACACCTGAGACAAAATCCACTGCCCGCTGTGGCCTGAGAGGCCCCACACAATCCGGTCCCCACTTCCCTCACTGTCCACCCGCCCACCCTTCCCTGGCCACAACCACCCCCGGCGACTCCTCACACACCCCGAGCGTGTTTCCACACAAGGGCCTTTGCCTGTGCTGTTCCCTCTGCCCGCAATGCCCACCCAGAGATCTCCCACAGCGGGGCTGCTTCCCACTCCACAGGGTCCTTCCCGGAGCCGCCTCTTCACTCAACCCGTTTTGTTTCTCATGGTGGATGAATGACTCTAAAACCATCTTGCTTCGTTACGTGTTCCCTGGTTTAACATCATCCTCACTCAAAAAAACAGCAGCTCCCCAGAGCAGAGACTTCCTCTTCTCCCTACCTAATCCCCACTCTGCCAGCATGGTGCCTGAGGCCTTGGGTTTTCAACAAATGTCGTGACCCAGCAGCCTCGGTGGACCCCGGAGGCAGAGGTTGCAGTGAGCGGAGATTGTGCCACTGCACTCCAACCTGGCGAGAGTGACACTCCGTCTCAAATAAAAAAAATAAAAAAAAAAAAAGAGAAGGGGCATGTCACACCCAAGGCAGCGGGGAGGGGGCAGCTGATGGTAGCTCCAGTCACCCGGATTTGTCCCTGGGCTGTGCTGGTCAGGAGGTCGGCCTGGTGTCCTGCTGCCCTCAGACCTTTGGAGCAGCCTGCCAGCAAGCGCCGGGGCTAGCCCAGGGTGGGGAACCTCTGGGGAGGCAGCCCCCAACACCTGCAAGGCACAACAGCACCTGCTGCGTGCCAGGCTGACCTGGAGAAGATGCCTCTTTGGGGACACAGGTTCAGAATTTCTTGGGCCTAGTGGGAAGTGGGGCAGAGATTGAAGATCCAGAGAACAAGCAATCACACCCGCCTGTCTCCTGACCTTGAGCTTCACGTGATGACAGTGAGGTGTGCCCGGGGCAGTCCCTGTGACACAGCGGTTCGGGAGTCACCCCCAACCCTGGCTCCTGGTGAACCCAGAGACCTGGGCCTGGAGCGAGGTCAGGATGCCAGCTGGGGAGGGCAGCCCTTCCTGCCCAGGCCCCAGAGCTGCTGCCAGCTGGGTGCTGGGCCCCATCTGTGATTCCAGAAGCTCCTGCGTGGACTGATTCACACCGAATCAGAGGCTGGGCTGTAGACATGTTTTTGCGTGTTCACAATGCTTTTGAAAATTTTGAGAAGTTGCCAGTGTTGAGAAACCAGGGGGATTTCACATAAGAAGATGGATTTCTGGCTTTGCTGGAAGAACCACCCCAGGCCTGATTTGCCACGGGGTGACTCTTGGCCAAGGCCAATACGTGCCCACTTTAGAGAAAACAAGAGTTCTCCAATTTGCCGCAGTCCCTACCATTCCCAACTGCCTCCCCCTGCTCAACTGTTCCATTCGTTTACTTTGCTTTCCCTGCCACTGTGGCCATGGGGTTTGCAGCAGCTGCTCTAGACACACAAACATCCCTTGCCCGTCAGTCCCCTGCTGCCCCAGCCCCACTCAGCCACTGGTGTGCACTCACCCTCCTTGTCAGCGGGGGGTGCCGGGCTCCTGCTCTTGCCCCGGGGGCTGCTGCCAGGCTGCTGAGAGGCGTCGCTCTCCGGCTGCAGGTTTTGCGGTGGCGGTGGGGCTGGGGGAGCTGGCTTGGTGGGAGCTGCGTCCTCCCGGGGGGGCTCATGGACTTTGGTGACCTGCTGAGGGAAGCAGGCATAAGTGAGCATCCACAGAGGGTATCTGAAAGTGACAGGGTCAGGGAGAGACATGCACGCGACCAGCCTGGAAACCAAGGCCCGGGAAAGCCAGCGACATGCTCAAGGTCCCAGGTGCGGCAAGAAAGGGAGGTCTTAGCACAGAGCACATGGGGAAGCCCACCTCCCAGAAAACCTGGCCCAGCTGCCCAGTGGTGAACAGGGGGAGCTCACCTCCCCAGAAAGCCTGGCCCAGCTGCCCGGTGGTGAACAGGGGGAACCCACCTCCCCAGACAGCCTAGCCCAGCTGCCTGGTGATGGACAGGGGGAGCCCACCTCCCAAAAAGCCTGGCCCAGCTGCCTGGTGGTGAACAGGGGGACCCACCTCCCAGAACCTGGCCCAGCTGCCTGGTGATGGACAGGGGGAGCCCACCTCCCAAAAAGCCTGGCCCAGCTGCCTGGTGGTGCACAGGGGGAGCTCACCTCCTAAAAAGCCTGGCCCAGCTGCCTGGTGGTGAACAGGGGGACCCACCTCCCAGAACCTGGCCCAGCTGCCTGGTGATGGACAGGGGGAGTTCACCTCCTAAAAAGCCTGGTCCAGCTGCCTGGTAGTGAACAGGGGGAACCCACCTCCCCAGAAAGCCTAGCCCAGCTGCCTGGTGATGGACAGGGGGAGCCCACCTCCCAAAAAGCCTGGCCTAGCAGCCTGGTGGTGGACAGGAGGCTAGAGCCTGCTGTGACTCTCTCCTCCAGCTCCTTCTGTGGACCCAAATCCTCTGGGTCTCAGGGAAGCCAGGACTGAGCAACAGGATTCTGTGGGCCTCGGGGACTGGGCCATGTAGCCTGACACGCCCTGAGCCCATCACTCAAAGTCCCAAGGGACCACCAGCCTGGTCAGCTCAGGGTCTTTTAGCCCGGAGCCCCCAGTTGCAACTGGGAAGGCCAGACTCACCTCCCTGGAGAAGGCACCTCCAAGGGCCCACGCACCCAGCTGAGAGAACCTTCCAGGAGGGTGTCCCCAGAGGGCCCCAGGATCAGAACTGGTAGGCCACCCTTCCCTGGCCAAGCTGTTGCTATAGCTGAGTGGGTGGGGGAAGCTCCTGCCTCCCCATGACCCAGTATCTAATCTGGGGGTTCAAGGGTGCTGCAGGGTAGAAGGGGGGAGACCTTAGGCCGCCAGTTCCCGCCTTCACTGGGAGCCCCACCCGGTACGCCTGCCAGCTTCCCCAGCTGTTCCCACCTCAGCTCCACGGGGATTTCTCCAGGAAACAGAAGCGGATGAGCTAGGCTGCAGGTGCACGCTCCCGCCCATGGGATTCTCTGTCTCAATGAATGGGAAAGTCAAGGTCAGGGTGGACTCTGTGGGGCTCTGGGGGTGGGCACTCACGATGGGGGGGATGGCAGCCGCTCGCTGCTTCAGCTGCTTCAGGTCCAGTGGCTTCTGGGGTGAGGCATTGGCCCGGGGGTCGCCAGTCGGGGTGAGGAGGCTGGGCCTTGGGGACAGCAGCCTGCGGGCACACGAGCACCATCAGCTGGGGGCCCACAGCCGGACTCTCCCAGGGTGGGGGGCTGCCCGGTTTTGATGGCCTCTCCTGTCTCAAGCCCTGGGGACGAGGCTAAGGCCCTGAGACACGAGGTGACTGTGCAGCTCACCCAGATAATGTCAACGGTTTCTCTTGGGAAAACAGACCAAGATTTGGGGCCAGGGGAGGGGAGGCACAAGTGGGCGGGCAGGTGCCTCCTCACTCACTCCCCTGGTTCTTGCAGGCCCCATCAGGGGCCAAGCCAGCCTCCCACCCCAGCCTAGAGGCCAGCCGGGCAGTGCTAGAGGCCCAGGCTGGGATCAAACATCCCCAAAGACATCTCCAGGCAAGGAAAATCCCAGAGAAGCCCAGACCTGGGGCCCACACCACACGTGGCCCTTCAGAAGCTGCCAGAAAGCCAAAGAATCAGCCCGATTCAGGGACAGAGAAATGAAGAGATTCACCAAGAGATTCCTCATCACTCGAATCTGAGAGGCTCGGGTGCCAGGGCAAGACAGCGGGCATGGAGCCGAATGAGCTCCGGTTACCAGAGGCAGGAGTGGGGGAGCTGCACCCACTTCCTAGACTCTCTCCCACACACTATCCACGAAGGACGAGGACATGATAACAAGGGCCCAGGCCACAGACTTTGTGTGGAGGGGCAGGTAGGGCCTGCCCACTGTCTACTCATTAGCCACAGTCGCAGTCCCTTCCTCTGTCTGCTACTGAGATGCCCGACCAGAGGCCGACGCAGGGTACACGGTGCCTGGCAGAGCGTGCATTGGGGTGTGGCTCCCAAGCTGTTCGGTGGGTGCCGTTTCCTTCAGGAAGCCTTCCAGGATTTCTAAGTCCCCAGCACCTGGTATAGCACCTGCCATAATCCCCATCTGGCTCCCCACTTGGCATGAGGTCTCCGAGGGCAGGAACTGGATCTGCTCCAGCCTGAGAACCCTTCACCTGCCCAGTGTGGCTGCCCGGGGCTGCCCAGTTCTTGACTCCCTCCTGCAACCTGCATTTGCTAGGCACAAAGCAGCCTAGCCTGCATTTGGGTGTATGGAGGCAGCCCGGCCTGCATTTGGGGGTATGGAGGCAGCCCGGCCTGAGTTTGGGGGTATTTGGAGGCAGCCTGGACTGCGTTTGCGGGTATGGAGGTGGCCCAGCCTGCGTCTGCGGGTATGGAGGTGGCCCAGCCTATGTTTGGGGGTATGGAGGTGGCCTGGCCTGCGTTTGCAGGTATGGAGATGGCCCGGCCTGCGTTTGGGGGTATGGAAGCAGCCCGGCCTGCATTTGGGTGTATTTGGAGGCGACGCAGAACCCAGTCTCTGTCCTAGGTCTTCCGAGCTAGTGAAATGACCACATGGCAGGCGTGAGGGCAGCAGCCACGGGCCTGGAATTTAGCCAGAGGGCAAAACTTCTGGGTGCCAGAAGCCGGCAGGTCCTGTCGGCACAGCCCCTACTCTGTGCTGTGACCACAGTGACGATGTCCTATGCAGACTATAAGTCACAGCCTACTGGCCTCGAGGTGAGAGCTGTGACAACAGGGACACAGCTCACACCACCCCAGTCCCCAGCTGCCAGTGCGGGATGCCTGGCGCCCAAAGGCACCCATCTCCTTCCTGCAGATGAGCAGGGCCGATGCCCAGGGTGCTGAGGCCCCTGCCGGCAGTCCCCTCCTTCAATCTCTGCCATAGCAGGACCATGGGGCCACCGGCATGTGACCGGCCTGTCCTGCAGGTACCAGCCTGCTGTCTGCATCTGCCACACGCTCAGCTGAGCGGGGAGAGCAGACACAGACTCGGTGATGCCTGCTTAGGCTGCCCATGGCGCACAGACGGGGGCCAGACGAGGAAGGTCACCCTGACTTCTGCATGCACCTCCACCGCCCCCACCGCTGGCCCACTCTCCTCCCTCCCCTCCCTCCACCTGTCCAGACCCTGCTTGATCTCCCAGGACCACCTAAAGCCTCTCCTTTGGCCACTGCCGTGCCTCACTCCCTGGACCTGGGCCCAGCTGTGCTCTCCCCGCCATCCTCAAGGTACAGACAAGGTACCCTGACCCAGGTCCAAACACAGATGATATCACCTGTCCCAACATTCTCCACCTGCGAATTCAACTGCCGCCACCCCCATGTCCCTCCCCGCAGGTTTACCTACCACCATCCGTTTCAACCAGCTCGCACTTGCAAGCTTAAATTTAAAAGAGAATGCTGCAGCCACTTTGGAAAGCAGTCGGTGAGCCCTCATTGCCGTAAACCCAGCACCGCCACTCCTAGGCACACACCAGGCAAATGAGAGCAAATGTCTATGCAGAAACCTGCACGTGCCCACCACTGCAGCACCGCCCAGCCCACAACAGCCAGAAGGCAGAGACAACCCGACATCCACCAAGAGACGAATGAGGAGACAAAGCGTGCCCTGTCCGCACGATGGAACACGTGGCCATCAAAAGGCATGAGGCTCTGACACGGGCTATGACGTGGGTGGACCCTGAAGACATGATGCGCGTGAAACAAGCTAGTCGCAGAAGGCCTCTAGTGTAGATTCCGTTTCTGTGAAAAGTCCAGAACGGGCCAATCCATCGGGGACAGAAAGGAGATGAATGGGTGCCAGGGCTGGGAGGAGGGAGGATGGGGGTGACTAGTGATGGGCATAGGGTTTCTTTCTTAGTATAACACTGAATATACTAAGAAGAACTGAATGATACACGTTTTTTTTGAGACAGGGTCTTGCTATGTCACTCAGGCTGGAGTGCAGTGCTGCAATCTCACTGCAGCCTTGACCTCCTGGGCTCACGCAATCCTCCCACCTCAGCCTCTGGAATTGCTGAGGCTAAAGGCACACATCACCGTACCTGACTGATTTTTGTGTTTTTTTCTTTTTTTTGGTAGAGCCAAGGTTTCTCTATGTTGCCCACGCTGGTCTTGAACTCCTGGGCTCAAGCTATCCTCCTGCCTTAGCCACTCAAAGAGCTAGGATTGCAGGTGTGTGCCACTGTGCCTGGCCTAAATGATACGCTTTCAATGGTGAAATGTATGGTATATGAATGATATCTTAATAACTGTTACAAAATGAAATGAGGACCATACTATATGCTAGCCATAAAGGGTTCGACGTATCAGCTGTATTTTCTCTATGAACAGTAAAAATAATATTTTTATATGTGTGTACAAATAGAAAAATAAAATATAAATTTTAAGGTTGAAATGCAAACGTTTGTATATGTGTAAAGATAATTCTATAGAGATAAAAAATATGACTTTATAACACACACAAAACATGAGGTGCCACTGTCCCATGCAGTCTGCCCGAGAGCTCGCGTTTTCTATGTGGGGCCTGAGTGCTCCCTGTGCCTTGGTTTCCCTGTGGCCCCTCACCTAGTAGGGTGTGGGCAGTCAGATTGGCAGGGGGTGAGCGGGGGCAGGGGCTGCTGCCCAAAAGCTCTCAGCAGGTACCCTCTGGGGGGCACACACAGAGGCCCAAACCCCTCTTTCTTGAGCCCCCAGAGCAAGTGGGGACTGTGGTCATGGAGGTAGCACTTTATAGTTTACAAGAGGTCTTCGGATCCCAGCCAGAGCTCTCTCATGGGTAAAGAAGGCAGCAGCCAGCACAAGGGCTGGGTTCAAGTTCTCGAGGGGAACGAGAGTCCTAAGCCCCCAGAGGGAGCGGCCACCAATAGTGGAGGAGGAAGGTGGAAAACGCTCAGAGCTCAGGGCCCATCTGACCGCCCCTTGTCCCGTAGCCATGCTGGAGGAGCGCCACCTCCAGAAGCCCTCCTGGCTGGCTCTCCCCACCCTCCACTCTCCCTTCTTTGTTTTATTTTATTTATTTATTTATTTTTTTGGAGACAGAGTCTTGCTCTGTTGCCCAGGCTGGAGTGCAGTGGCACAATCTTGGCTCACTGCAAGCTCTGCTTCCTGGGCTCAAGTGATCCTCCTGCCTCAGTCTCCCTAGTAGCTGGGATTGCAGGCACACGCCACCATACCTGGCTAATTTTTTGGTATTTTAGCGGAGACGGGCTTTCACTATGTTGGTCAGGCTGGTCTCAAACTCTTGACCTCAAATGATCCACCCACCTTGGCTTCCCAAAGTGCTGGGATTACAGGCATGAGCCACCGCGCCCGGCCTCTCTCCTTTGTTTTCTTGGAAGGCAGCCACTTCTATTTTCCTTTCTGGCGGCCTGGGTGGGGTGGGGACTCTCAGGGCCTGGCACAGAGCATGTGTCCGGGAGGGGCCCCACCCTGCCTATCCAGCCCTGCAGTTGCAAGCAAAGGCTCGGATCCCCTCTCTGACCATGTGACTTAGCCAACTGTGCCTCGGTTTCTCAATCTGGAGAGTGGAGACGAAAGCTTCAAGGGCTGTCCGTGGGTGGGCGTGGGGATGCTGGTGACCAGCACGTGGGGCCGAGTGGGTCAGGCCACCTTCTCCTCACTGTCATTTTCCTTCCCACTCATGAAGGCCGGTTGGGGGGCGGGGCACGAGAAGGGGAACAAGGGGCCTGGGGACATTCATCGGAACATGCTGGGCCTGCAACAGTACATCCCCTCTCCACCCAGCCCTTGCCTCAGTTTCCCCATGGTCATCAAGCTGGGACAATCCTTGCCACCATCCTAGGGCTAGGAGGGAGAGGGAGGGCTGGTTTGTGAACAGGCATCCCTTGCCTCTCCAAGGCCCCAAGATAAAACCCTGACCCGTCACTCCCACCCGTGGGGCCTGCCCACCTCTCTGACCTCTCCGCCCTCTCTGCCCTGGGCTGCTCACTCCACTCTACACCCTGCTATAGGCCTCTCTGCTGTCCACTGGACATACGCTCATGCGGCCACAGGGCCTTTGCACTGGTGGTTCCCAGGGGGTCTGGCTTTCCCTCACACTAAGGCTCTCATTGCCCTCCAATGTCACCTCCCCAGAGGCCCTCCCCGCCTGACCAGCCCACTCTCCCCCGCTCCCCATGCCCCATCTGCCCATCACCCACTCATCCCGTAAACAATGGTTTCCTTCTCCATGCCCTCACTAGAATGTAAGTGCCTGGAGTCAGGGCCTCGTCTGTGCAGTTTCCAGCGCCCCCGGCGCCTGGCGCATGCTGGTGCCATCAGTCACTTGCAGAATAAAGTAACAAAGGTGAAATTGCTGTTATGATCTTCCAAAATGCCAGAGGGACAGCTGAAGGAGCTGCACTCCAGCCCCCTCTTGGGATGACCTCTAGGGGGTGTCCCAAAGCAGATCCAAAGGAGGGCAGCTAATCTCTGAGCGCCCACTGTGGCCCGTCATTAACTGAGTTATTCTTGCAATAAGCCATCCACGCCCACCTTACAGATGAGAAAACTGAGGCTTGGGGGAGGGGACTCCCAAGGCCAGGCCCTGCCAAAAAAGCACCCAGGCACCTTCTCTGAAGAGTAAGAGAGGGGAAGGCAGGCAGGCTCGGGGTTTTGCAATTGAAGCCACTATCTCTGGTCGTCTGCCAAGAAAACACCCAGGCAGAGCCACCTCGAAGAAAGTGCCGGCGGGCCGAAGGAGAATGTGATTTTCTCTCTCCCAAAGTCACCGGGGCGGGGGGCCAGATGAGAGTCATCTTGCGTCCATCCAGGAACACAGAGCTCCCCCACTGGGGCTGCCAGGCAGGAGGGATGATACTGGGCGGGCAGCCAGGAGCAGGGGTCGCCTGGGGGGCCCGCCCGTCCCACCAGCCCTTCCCGGGAGGCCCTGGCTGCCGGGGCCTACTCTGACGCATCTCGTCCGCGTCCTCCAGCGTCCGCCCGGCCCTGCGCAGTCGTGGCCGGCAGAGGGAGGGGTGGCGGGCTGCCGGCCAGGACGAGGTCAGCAGGCTGGCCAGAGTCCAGCCTCGTTCACTGAGAGGGCAAAGCAGGCCCCAAGGGCGGGGGCCTGGGCCTAGTCGCACAGGGCGGGACAAACCAGGTGTCCTGACTCCCAGCCGAGGACTCCTGCACCCCAGGGGCTGTGTGCTGGACATTGGGCAAGGGGTGGACGCACGCCAGGCCCAGCTCGGGGAGGGAGGACACGGCCCTGGGTGGGGCTGCAGGGGAGAGGACGGGAGGCTGCAAGTGCCCTGCGGGGCCTCAGGCCTAGCCTGAGTGTTCTGGGGACGGACAGGATGCAAGCTGATCCCCCAGCTCCCCAGCCCGGGGCCAGCCACATGGACCCAAAATACAGACTCTGGGAGGCAGCTTATCAATGGGGCTGCCCCATGACCTCAGCGCTCCCCCGGCGAAGGCAGAAACATGTGTTTCTATGACTCTGTCCCCACAGCCAGCAGGAGCGGGGCGGGGAGCCATCTGCCCTGACCCCGCTACCCAGGCACAATGGCCCTGGCTGCCTGCCTCCAGGGCAGACCCAGCCACACCATGAACACTGTTTTCCAAGCTTGGACTGTCGGGCAAGAAGCTCAGGGGTTTGGTGCCCTCAGAAACCCGCAGGCCAGGCCTTCGCTCATCACAGGGTCAAGGTCAGGCCGTCCACTTCTCACACGCATGGGCGCGGTTCCTGTCGGCAGTGGTTCCTGGGGACCCTGAGATTTTGTTTTGTGGAACCTATAGAGATCCGATAGAGATCCGGGTGAACCTCAGTTCCTAGGGAATGTCCTAGGACTTCCCCCTTTAACATGGCCCAGGGTGAACCCCAGGGCAGAGACAAGGGCCCCGCATGACCCTGCGGGTCTGATTTTCCTCCCTTGCTTGCTCTGCCCAGGACCATTCCAAGGGACTTGGGAGGGGAGAAAACAGACCACACTGTAGTTAAAATAAAAAGGCCCGCCTGCCCCACCAGAAAACAATTCCTCCAGCCATCCAGATGTGAGCAGGACGCAGTCTCCGCGGGTCTGCCCTCTGCCACCCGAGATTGGCCCTAACTTGGGTAGCCATCTTTGGTTCTGGGCTGAAGGCCTTGAGGCCCAAAGCATCTGTGCTGAAAATGGGTAAAAGGCGGCATTCTCAGGGATGTGGGGTCACCCAGGCCAGGAGCAAAGACAGAGGCCAGAAAGGAAAGAACACACCTCAGAGACATCAACACCCAAACAGGACGGCACTGGGGTCCTCCAGGCCACCCCAGCTGGAGAGGAATTTGCAAGGGGAACCTCTGCACCTGTGATCCAAGGTGATCACCTGTGATCCTGAGCCCTGGAACCTTGGCTGATGGGCGATGAGCCACCAAAAACATGTTGAACCTGTGGCTTTTCCCCAACCCCACGGCCACCACGCTCGCATCTCCATCACCGGCCCCAGGGCACTTGCAGCTGCCTCCTGACTGTGCCTCTCACTCCCAGCAAATCCCCCACATGGTTTCATGGGTAAATCACATCTGGCTCTCTTGGGAGAGGCTCGTAAAGGCCTTCTCACTGCCCTGAGAACAAAATGCAGCCCCCACCTGCCAGGGCGTGACTCAGTGCCCCCAACCCCGTGAGAGCTGCCCCCCGTCCTGCCAGGCTGCCCCCTCCCTGAGCCACCCTTTGGCACCTGAATCCACCAAGCTCATTCCCACCTCGGGCCTTCGCACTTGCTGTTCCCACCACACTGAGGGTAGAACTGTGTCCCCCCAGAGAAGGTACGTTCAAGTCCTAACCCAGGGTCTCTGTGAATGTGACCTTATTTGGAAATAGGCTGTTTGCTGATATAATCAAGTTAAGATGAAGCTGCACTAGATTAGGACAGCTGCCCATCCAATGCCTGGTGTCCTCAGAAGAAGAAAATGTGGACACAGAGATGCACAGGGCGAAGGTCATGTGACAGCAGAGGCAAAGACGGAGTGGCGTGCCAGCAATCACGACCGCCAGCAGCGGCCAGGAGCTGGAAGAGGCGGGATGGATCTGCCCAGAGGCTCGGAGGCTGCGTCTCGGCCTGCAAGGTGCCCCCAGGCTCCTGGCCTCCAGGACTGTATTTGTTAAAAGCCACCTGGCTTGAACTACCTTGTGAGGGCGGCCCTAGGAAGCGAGCAGGCTGCCTGGCACACTCTCTCCCTAGCGCTGCCCAGGGCTGCCTCCTCCGTCCGGATCTCAGCTTGGATGTCACCTCCTGGGGAGGTCCTCCCGGCCACACCTCCGCCCCTTCCTGGCCTGCATCTCCCATTCCTGGACTCTACTCCAAGTCTGCCTCCCTTAACCACACCTCGGGCTCCCCCAAAGCAGGCAGAGCCAGACTGGGTGCGGCTGTCTAAGTAGGTAGTCGCTGCTCAGTGTCTGCAGACAAAAGCCAAGGTTAGGGCTGCCTGGCGCCCACTCACCGGTTCTTGTCGCCGCCCTCGGCCTCATCCACCTCGTCTGCACTGCAGGTGGCACTGGAGTCGCTGTCCTGGGGGGCGCCCGAGCTCTTGGCTGTGGTGGCCCTGCCGCTCCCGCCCTCCTTCTTCTCTGCCTTGAGCGCCCCCTCGGCCGTAGCCTCAGCGGCCTCCGCGTCCTTGCCCTTGGCCGGCCCCTCCTCGGCTTCCTCCGTGCACTCGCTCTTGACGGGCTCCTCGGCCTTCCCTGTGTCCACTGCCAGCTCCTCAGCCGCGGGGGGCTTCTGCTCCTCCCCCTCCTCCACTGGGGGCGCTGCTGCGGTCTCCTCCTCCTTCTCCTCCTTGGGGACCACAGGAGGAGGTGCAGAGGGCGATGGGGGTGCTGGTGGGGGCGTAGGGGCTCCGGTGGCTTCAGAGGCCGGGGTGGGCTCAGTGGGGGCCGGGATGTCCTCCGGTGGTGGGGTGGGTGGCTCTGGGGGTGGCCCGTCGGTGCCCAGGGTGGCTGGGGGCTTCGGCCCATTCTGCCCTGTGTCCTTGGTGGCCTCAGTGTGAGGAGAGGGGATGCTCTCGGTGTCTGAGCTGTTGTTGACAGTGGCTGTGCAGGGCGAGAAGGAAGAGGGGATGAGCAGGGTCTGGCGGGGGCTCCAGAAGAGATGCATGGCCCTGACCCTCAGGATGAGGCCGCTCTGTCGCCTGATGCCAAAACAGCCCCGAGGCTCCTACACACCTGGGCTGCTGCCTAGAGCCCCACCCCTGAGACAAAGCCCCTGACCAGGCCCCTACCCACAGCTGCTGCCCTCGCCTGGCCGCCTTTCTCCCAGACTGACCCTGCTGGCATAACCTGGTTAATTCCCAACCCCAGGACCTCCTGGTGGTCAGCACCCCCGACAGATGGAGCCAGCCTGAGGGTGAGGGTGGGCGTGGGCAAAGGCCTTCGTCCTGGGGGTCTCCGTGTTCTCATCTGAGCTCTAACCCCGGCTCTGCCCCGCACTGGCTGCGTGCCACGGGAAACTCAGGTTACCTCTTGGGCCTCAGTTTTCCCATCTGCAGAACGGGAGAACAATAGTTCCCATCTCACAGGGCGGAGAAGCCAGCAATTGTGAGGGCAAAGGCAACTGCCTGGTGACTGCCTGCCGCTGCACCACCATCGCCACCATCATCGTCACATGACAGTGTAGAATGCGCTCAGTGTGAGTACAGGGGACCCGGGCACAGTGGACAATGAGGCCAGTGCGTGTGCAGGGGACCCGGGCACAGTGGACAATCATGAGGCCAGTGCGTGTGCAGGGGCCCCGGGCACAGTGGACAATCATGAGGCCAGTGCGTGTGCAGGGGCCCCGGGCACAGTGGACAATCATGAGGCCAGTGCGTGCGCAGGGGCCCCGGGCACAGTGGGCAGTGAGGCCAGTGCGTGCGCAGGGGCCCCGGGCACAGTGGACAGTGAGGCCAGTGCGTGCGCAGGGGCCCCGGGCACAGTGGGCAGTGAGGCCAGTGCGTGCGCAGGGGCCCCGGGCACAGTGGACAATCATGAGGCCAGTGCGTGCGCAGGGGCCCCGGGCACAGTGGGCAGTGAGGCCAGTGCGTGCGCAGGGGCCCCGGGCACAGTGGACAATCATGAGGCCAGTGCGTGCACAGGGGCCCCGGGCACAGTGGGCAGTGAGGCCAGTGCGTGCGCAGGGGCCCCGGGCACAGTGGACAATCACGAGGCCAGTGCGTGTGCAGGGGCCCCGGGCACAGTGGACAATCACGAGGCCAGTGCGTGCGCAGGGGCCCCGGGCACAGTGGACAATGAGGCCAGTGCGTGTGCAGGGGCCCCGGGCACAGTGGACAATCATGAGGCCAGTGCGTGTGCAGGGGCCCCGGGCACAGTGGACAATGGGACCAGTGAATGCAGAGGGGCCCTGGGCACAGTGGACAATGAGGCCAGTGTGTGCGCAGGGGACCCGGACACAGTGGACAATGAGGCCAGTGCATAGGCAGGGGACCCGGGCACAGTGGACAATGAGGCCAGTGCATAGGCAGGGGACCCGGGCACAGTGGACAATGAGGCCAGTGCGTGTGCAGGGGCCCCGGGCACAGTGGACAATGGGACCAGTGTATGCAGAGGGGCCCTAGGCACAGTGGACAATGAGGCCAGTGTGTGCGCAGGGGACCCGGACACAGTGGACAATGAGGCCAGTGCACAGGCAGGGGACCCGGGCACGGTGGACAACGAGGCCAGTGCGTGCGCAGGGGCCCCGGGCACGGTGGACAACGAGGCCAGTGCATGCGCAGGGGCCCTGGGCACGGTGGACAATGAGGCCAGTGTGTGCGCAGGGGCCCCGGGCACAGCCCACACCAACGGCCTCGGCATGGGTTTTACACAGCAGGAGCGCGATCTGTGTTGACGGAATGGCAGGATGAAAGCATGCACCCAAGGATGGCGAGGAGACCCCAGCTGCATTCCTGGCTCTCTAGCCCCCAAACCCACACCCGGCTCTTCTTTGAGTCTCAATGTCTCCCATTTTCTGTAAAATGGGGATACTTGAAAACCCCTGCATTTGCTATCAGGGAAATCAAACCCGGTCGGAGACCCAAGCGTACCAGTGAAAATCAGCAAAGCAGTGGAGACGGGAAACTGGTCTGCTGGAGTGAGCCCGGGACCAGCATGGGGAACAGCCACTGTGCTGGGAAGGAAGCCCAGAGGCCGCGGAGCACAAACGGTGGCGCTCACAGAAAGAGGCATGTGCTCAGAAGCAGGGTTCCTTGTGGAGGACCGGGGACCTCGGGATGCCCGCCCCGGCCCGGCCCTACCCCCCAGGCCAGCCGGCCACATTCGTACCTGGGCCACTGCATTCCCCTCTGGGCACCTCATTCCCAGAGGCATGTAAGGCTGGAAGGAAGTCAGAGAAGAGTTAGAAGTGAGGCGGCACCAAGTAGTGGGAGGGGAGGGAGGAGGCAACGTGGCCAAGAGGGGCCTGAAGCCCAGTGCACAGCAGTGAGGCCTCGCTGCTGCTCGCTCTCCTGCCCCGACTGCCCTTCTCCTTGGACCGATGAGCCCTCTCCCTCTGGGCTCTGGCCAGCGGCCACAGGTGACCTGCAATAGCCCTGAGCAGGCTGGTCCAATGGCCTGTTCAAGGCCAGCCAATAATGGGGTTGTTCAGGGTGAAAAGTGAGCTTCAGCCACTCTGGGTGTCCTTGCCCTAAGTCATCAGCCTCCTGGTGGAACCAGGCTCCCAGGATGCCTGGAGTGGGAGGTGTTGACCTCAGGGATAGGCAAGGTTGCAGGGAGAGGCTTTTGGGGCTGCTGGGGCCTCTTCAGCCTTCATTGCCCCCCACCAATCCTCCAGTCTCTCCTGCTTCTCACCTCCCTTCAGGCCCCAGAGCAGAGGCCACCCTTTTTAGAAACAATAGCAACAGCAGCAACGCTGGCTGCATACAGGCCAGGCTCCGTGCCGAGTTCTTCACACACGACTCCTTTAAGACCTCTAAGACTGGGACCATCAACTCTCATGTGCAGATGAGGAAATGGAGGCAGACAGGTTAATCAGCTTGCCCAAGGCCACGCTGTGGAGGGGAGAGCACTGAGCCCAGCTTCCTGTGTCCCTAACCCCTGGCCTTCCTCTGCCTGGTGACTTCAGCAATGTCATTCCCTTCCTTCCACAGTCAGAGTACAGGACGTTGGGAGGCCAACGCTGAGGGCCCCAGGACCAGGGATGAAACCTCTGGGTCTCAGTTTGTTCATCTACAAAATGGGCAGTTAACTTCTTGGTCTCACAGTTATCAAGGGGGTCTGGGGCAGGAGCCTGCATGAGAAGCACTCCAAGGGCTTGTGACAGTGCAGGTGGCTGCACTATGCCCCGAGGTTTCTGATTCAGTACGTGTGGACTGGGGCCCAAGAATCAGCACTTCTAACAAATCCCAGGGAACACTCTGCCACCGCTGCCCTAGAATCCAGGTGAAGTGCTTTGTGCAGCATCTGACACACAGTAGGTGCTTAACAAGAGTGACAAAAAAACCACCAAAAATAAAAAACAGAAACACACCACCAGATGGCCTCCTTTCCTTTCTGCCTGGAGGTCCCCAGTACCAGGCTGCCTGGGTTTGAACCCCGGTCACCAAATGCGCCTTGGATAACCCCGCTATGCCTCAGTCTCCCCATCTGTCAAATGCGGAGAACAGCACGGCTTCATTCACTATGAGGATACTATTATTATTACTGGAGAAACCACTGGGCCAGGGTATCACTCCCAGCCCCGTGCTGGTGTATTTCCAGCCCAGATGCAACAAGACGCTTTCTACCGCCCCCGGGGAGGGGCCTCCAGTGCCGCTGGGGCTGGCTGGGTCTCCGGGGAGACTCAGGCAGGGCAACCTCAGGCTCCAACCCAGCACCTGCCTCACCTCCCCATCCTGAGCACAAGAGACAGGTCACGCAGTGTGCGCTGGCTGGGCCGGCAGACCCCGAGCCTACCGGCTATGTGCTGGGACACCCCATGGGAGGGGTTCTCCTCTCCCCTGGGCTCCTCGTCCTTAAGATGGGCTAACACCCTGGGCACCAGGAGGCTTAATCAGGGCCTCTGACCTGCCGTCCCCGATCTCTCAGAGCAGCCACGGAAGACCACCACCTGTCACAGAAGCCTCAGCTCCAGCCACCTCAGCCCTCCCTCCTCCCCCACCCAGCAGAGCATGCCCCTCCCCGTCCCTACGGGGCTACGTAAGCTCTGCAAGCGATGCGGGGGTCATTACCACACGGTCCTGGGCAGCGTCTGCTCCGGTTTTCATGTGTGGCCATGGCTTGGCTTCTTAAAACGCTCCCACCAAGCCTGCATCCCGCCCATTCAGACACTGGAGGGATATTTAGAGGGGACTGGGTTTCTGCTCCCGGGGTCTTCTCTTCTCCTGGCTACAGACCCAGGACCCAAAATGGGACAACCCAAGGGACTCGTGGCCCAGGCCTTCCTTCCATCAGACACTAGCCAGGCTTCTGGTCAACTTGGGTCAGAGAGACCCAAAGCTGGTGGGGAGGCCAGACTCAGTGTCCCTGACCCGCCCCCAACTTGAGATGAGTCACCCAAGGGCCCAGTTGCCCATTTCCAGCGGGGAGCGGGGATTCGGGCTGGTGAAACCCTGTGGGCTGGAGGAGCCTGGATTTATCTGCAGGCTGGGCTTATGGAACCAGGAGGTGACTTGCACCTTCTGCCAGGGAGAAGCCAGGGCGTTCAAAGGCAGAGAGGGAGGGAGGACAGGAACAAAAAGAAGGACCCCAGACGGGGCAGGAGGAAGGAGGGTTGAATTCACCAAGGACTTGGGCTCCGCTGGGCTGCTTGTCTCTCCTTCAGAGAGTCAGAAAGGAGAGTCAGGACACTCAGCAGAGAAGGGCTGGGGTCCTCCAGGGGCCTTCGGTCACGCCACAGGGGGAGCAGTCTAGACCCCCAGCTTCCTCTTTGACAGGGAAAAAGAGGCACAGGGTGGGGGTCGAAGGTGGATGCACTCGTGACCGAGAGTGCGGGGCCAGGTGTCGGCAGCCCGTGTTCAGTTCCTGGGTCTATAAACACTGATAACAAAGTTGAGCCGTGTGTTATCCGGAGCCCTGGACAACACACAGCTCATGTGGTCACAGTCCTGCATTTGAGGGGACTCGGGAGGACCTACCAGCACCACGCACACAACGGCTTTACGCCCTCTCTTCAGCAGCACTCACCTGGTGGGGCATTTGTCTAGTCTACAGCTGGTGCAAACAACACACTCTGTGGTACCTGGGGCACCTGGGCCCAGACTTTTAAGTGCCTGAGCCTCGGTTTCCCCATAGAGAAAACGGGGACACCAAAGAAGGGGACTGAATTATTTATCACCCAAATAGGGACACTTGGGAATAAAAGGAGACACTGAAAATAACTATATAACTTGTACAATATTTACCGACTGACAGATAGGTTCTATTTATGCTGGTTACCTTGTAAAAGAGTTCTGGTCAAAAAACAATTTTCGGGCCTGACGTGGTGACTCACACCTGTAATTCCAGCACTTTGGGAGGCCAAGGTGGGCAGATCACCTGAGGTCAGGAGTTTGAGACCAGCCTGACCAACATGGCGAAACCCCATCTCTGCTAAAAATACAAAAATTAGCCGGGTGTGGCGGCGGGCACCTCTAATCCCAGCTACTCAGGAGGCTGAGGCAGGAGAATTGCTTGAACCTGAGAGGCAGAGGTTACACTGGGCCGTGATCACGTCACTGCACTCCAGCCTGGGCGACAGAGCAAGACTCCGTCTGGAAAAAACAAAAAAACAAAAAAAAAAAAACCTTTTCCAAAGTAAATTTTTTTCTAAACTGTGACACCGGATGGGGTGAAAGACAGCAGGCACCCACAGGGCTGGCCTGGACGTCCGGTCACCCAAGCATAAGACTGAACTCATGGGCATCAGAAGAGCTGAGCGAGGCTTGGGGCTCCCAGAGAAGCTGATTATTCTCAGTATTGTTGTGGCCTTCATCCTTGTGCCCATTACTGGTGAGTTTCTGGCAAGTCAGGCCCGCACCTTCCAGGGAGTCGAGGCCCCTTCTAAGGAGGACCCAGATGACTCAGGGGAGAGGAGGCTGCCGGGATCAGTTCCCGCTATGCCCTCCCTCAGAGCTCGGACCCACAGCTGCCAGCCACCTCCAAGCCGCGCCAGCCCTCACCTTCAGCCTCCTCCACCATCTCCTCCTCATTTCCGCTCACGCCCGACGCCTCCATCTCCTCATCCTCCACCACGGGCGGGAATGCAGCCTCCTCGCTGGCCGCCGCCGGCGCTTTCTTCTTCTTCCTCCGCGCGTTCCTCTCCTTCTCCTGGGGCACAGGGAAGCAGCAGATCAGGACTGGGGCCTGGGCTGTCAGCTCGGGGACTCCCCATGCCTGGGGCCTCGCCACAGGTGCAAAAGGAAGTGATCCCGGCCATGTAGCAATGAGGGTGACCGTCCCCCTCACACCCCACCTCGGCAGCCAAGCGTGCCAGGGTTTATTTTTACCAGGGGCTTTATTCTTCCATTGAGCCCCAGATACACTCTGGGTACAGGCTGGCCCCTCAGCCACCCTGACATCCTTCCTGAGCACGAGAGAACCTGCCTGACATTGCCCAGGAGTCTCCTAGTCAGAGCGAGTGACCACGCCTCCTGGGGACACCCTGTCAGCTTCATCGGCACACGTGGAGTGAATGAACACAGGAAGCTTTTCCTTGCTATGCAAGTCTCACCTGTCCCCGGGGGAACAGGCCAGCCTGGGAAGCTCGTGTTTCATTCCCTGAACCTTTACAGAACACCTACTGTGTGCCCAGCTCTGCAACCAGGGCTGTGGGGACACAAGGCACGGGGTAGACAAGGTCCTGCCCTTGGAGGCTGCCCTGCCACTGGGGAGACTGGCAACGTGCTCCTCACACAGAAGCAGCACTCAGAGGATCAGAGGGTCGCGTGGGTGAAACGGGGTGGGACAAGGAGCACAAGGGCAGCACTCAGAGGGTCGCGCGGGTGAAACGGGGTGGGACAAGGAGCACAAGGCAGGGGCTCCTCTGGACAGAACAGTCTGGAAGGGCTTCTGCAAGGAAGTGACATTTGAGCCAAGATTTGACGGCGGAGGGAATGGGCCAGGCCAGGCTCTGGACGAGAGTGGCAGGTGCGGGGAGACACAGGTGCAAAGGCCCCAGTGTGGGGAACATGCCGGGTGTGTCCGGGAATGGAAAGAAGCCCTCATCGTGGGGCCTCCACTTTCCCCGCACCGCACCCTGCTCCTGGGAACCCCAGCTCCTCACACACAGAGCCCACCCTTCTTCCCCCAGCTTAGGCACCATCATCAAACCGCTCGTCTTGGTAGCTCACTGGGGTAGGTGTATCTTTGTCCCCACGCTGAGCCAGGCAGAGGCTCAGAAAGCGTTTGTTGACTGACTTGCTGAGCAACTGTGAAAGGCCAGCCTTCGTGGGCTTGAACGCATAGACAGCAAAGAGCAGGGGCATCGTGGAGGCAGCATCTCAAAGTGACTGGGGACTCCCAGGGGGACTGGAAAGACACTGGGGGGTGCCCACAACAGCCTGGTGTGACGGGGGGGCGGCAGCCTGATCCCTCTGGGGTTGCTGAGAAAGAGGTGGGCCCTCCGCCACACCTGGAGGTGCCCGCAGCTCTCAGCCAAGAGCCCTGTACTGGGTTGAATGGTGTCCCTCAAAGTTCACATCAACCCGGAACCTCAGACCTTATTTAGAAACGGGATCCTGCAGATGTCATTAGATAAGATGATGCCACACTGGAGTGGGGTGGGCCCTAAATCCAACAGGACTGACAGCCTTGGAAGAAGAGGGAAACACGGATTCAGGGACACGAAGGCCCTGTGGCAGTGGAGGCACATGTGGAGGGATGCAGCTACAAGCCAAAGAATGTCACGAACTGCCAGCAGTCGCTGGAAGATGGAAGAGGCTCCCCTGCAGCCTTGAACGTGAGCACAGCCCTGTGGACGCTTTGGTTCCAGACGTCTAGCCTCCAGAATTGGAAGAGAATACATCTCTGTTGTTTGAAGCCACCGGTCTGTGGTACTTCCTTGCGGCAGCCAGGGGGAATCACACATCCCTCTGCGCTGGTGCACCCGGATTCCAAGAAAAAGCTGCTGACGTCCAGACCACACAGCCTGCTCTCGGGCAAATGCCAGGTGGGCCCCGCCCACCCCAGCCCTTCACCGTGGCCAGGCTGGAGCTGGGCCTCATGGAGGGGAGGAGAGGGGGTCTCGGGCTCCAAGCCCCAGCCACAGGCAAGGAGTGGGATCACTTCCTGTCCTGCCTTCTTCCTGAGCAAACAGGGTTCCTCTGAGCACAGCCGCTTGGAACGCAGGGAGGAAAAGGGAAACGTCTGCTTGTCCGTTAGTCACAG
Source organism: Pan paniscus (assembly GCF_029289425.2). Classification (NCBI taxonomy): domain Eukaryota; kingdom Metazoa; phylum Chordata; class Mammalia; order Primates; family Hominidae; genus Pan; species Pan paniscus. The sequence goes on from NC_073259.2 coordinate 132,462,584, forward strand.
TTTCCGACACCAACAGTCGGCCAGAGGGCCACAGCCCTGCCCCTGCCAGTGCCCACAGGGCCCACAGGGATGCCCAGCTCTGCAACCCTGCACACGTCCTGGGCCCAGTCCCAGCCCTGCCCCGAATCCCGAGCCTCTCCCAGGAGAGTTCGAGCCTGTGGCGGCCTGAGAAAGTGGTGGCATGTGGGTTCTGCGGCTGCGGCCGAGGGCTCTCCCTGCTTCCCGAATCTATTTTTGGCAGACAGAGGCTCAGGAAAGACTCAGGGCTGGGTGCCCTGAGCTGCCCGGGCGGTGGCTGGGACATAGGAGACGCTCAGAGTCTCGCAGGGAACAGGGGTCTCCTGTCGGCCTGGTCGTGGCGCCCAGCATCCTGGAGTGCAACGTGTCTCTGCGGGGGGCGGCGTGGGGTCTCTGAGGCAGTGGACGGGGATGGTGCCAACACCCTGAATCCCCACAAAGCTGGGTCTCAGAGAGAGTCCCAGGAGTTACAGTTAATCCTTACACACATGGTCCAGCACCGTGGGATCAGGAGGTGTGTGTAGAATAGGAGATGCTAGTGATGGCATTAATCATTATGCCTGACGTTTATTAAGCACCTACTATGCGCCAAGCGGTTTCTGGTATTAATTTACTGGACCTGCACAGCTGCTCTGCAAATCAGCGCATGCCACCCCCTGCTTCAAACTCTCCAACACCTGGATACAATCCCCAAGTCCTCCCCCTATCCATATGGCCCTGTGTGATCCAACCCTGGACCCTGCCTGCCTCTCCAAGCTGCTCTCCCCTCTCCCCTCCTCAGAGACTGTGCTACAAACACACTGCCCTCCCTGCTCGCTGCCCCAGCCACAGGGCCTCTACACTGGCTGTTCCCCTGCCTGGACACCCTTCCCCCAGATAGCTGCATAACTCACTTCCTCACCTCCTTCGGGCCTTAGCTCAGACATCAGAGAGGTCTTCCCTGATCACTCCATCATTAGCTCATCCCTCCCACCCCCACCATCAATCACTTTCTACTACATTCTTCTCATAGCATCTTCAGACTCCATTCTGAAATTGAGTGTGTGAACCTGTCTCTCGCACCAGCTCCTCAAGGGCTGGGATCTTTGTTCTCTGCTGTATTCCCACCATACCTGGAACAGTGTCTAGCACAGAACAGACGCTCTATAACTATGTCTTTAGATGAATGAACCTGATAGACAGTGACAATGGCTCAGAGAGGCAAAGACACTTGCCCAAGACCACACAGCTCATGAGTTGAGGAGCTCAGATTTGAATGCAGGCCAGGTTCAAACATTTCGTGGCTGGACCATCTCTCTGCAGGCCTGTGCAGCCTCAGGTAGAAGAGATTAACAGCAGAAAACAAGGCGGGGCTGGGCCAAGGCTGAGGCGGACAGAGACTGAGGAACGTGGAAGCCGAGCCCCAGGGGCCTGAATTCACAGATGGGAGAAAAGGGTAACCTTCGGCCATGAGGAGGGGGAGGGAAACCTCGTAGAAGACACTGATGCCAAGTGTTACATAACTCCGGGACATGCCCCGCCCGCCCGGCCGCCGGATCCTGCTTCCTGCTGACGTCGCCTGCGGTCACACTCGGGCCAGACCTAGTGCAAGGCGGGAGGGGACACCCACTGACCCTCTGCTTCCCCACTCCTTCCTTCTCTGGCCAAGGGTGACATGTCTTCCTGTACTCCAGACAGGGCTGGGCCAGCAGCCAGAGGTGGCTGTTACTGCGTTAGGATTCACTGGGATATGCCCTCCTCCCTGGGACTGAAAGGCATGGGGAGGGGCAGGAGGTGGAGGTCACCAGGTTCAGCGGCACCTCTCCTGGTGAGACCTGCTTGCTTACTGCAGCGATGGGGAGCTCACCACTACACCAAGAACGGCTACTGTCAAGACGGATGGCCTGGCCTGAGCCCCACTTCCTGTAGTGGGTCCCTGCATCTGCTCCGCTTTCTCTGCAGCCCGCGATATGAGGGTGCTCCTTCAAGGTCGGCCAGGAGCGAGAACCAACCCCACACTCCCAAATCACTCATTCTCATCCAGGTCCCAACCTGGATCTCGGGGTCCCCTCCTGTCCACGCCTCCAGAGTCTTCAGCTTCAGGGGACAGAAGGGCCACCTTCTTTATCAGCTTTGACTGTGTCATTCGGATCAGAATCACTTTCATCGACACTAGGACGACCCACTTTGAGTCCAGCCCTGGATGGGGGCTGTGTCTCAGCTCAGAATCCTTCAATGCAGCACCCACTCCCTCCACGGTCCACTAACGAAGTGTTAGCTCCACAGCCCAGCAGGAAAACCCCATCCATGTCTCTGCCCTCAGGGCAGCTGCCATTGCTTCCCTGGGATACAGCAGGCGCTGAATATGGGGCTGCTGAATGGACAGTGAGGATAATACTGAATGCTTATTGAGGGCTGACCAAGGACCAGGCACCACCCTTTACAAAAAGAAACACACTTGTTCTTCAACAGCCCTACGACTGGGTCCCATTCTTATCCCCAGTTTTACAGAGGTGGAAACTGAGGCACGGAGAGGTGAAGCCCAGTATCCTTGCACCCAGTCACTAAGCGGCAGAGCTGGGGTACAAAGCCACCAGCTCCAAAGCCCTGCTCTGCACCATCCTTCTGGAATGCCTCTTTGAATGAATGGATGAATGAATGAATCAATCAATCAATCGTGAGGGTGCCACCACCAGCACCATCACAGCTCTCACTAGCAGAGTGCCTGGGGCATACTAGGCCGCATTCCCAGCACTCTGCAGGCAGCCACCCAGTGTATTCCCATAACAGCCCTTTGAAGTGGGTTCCATTATTGTCCCCATTTCACAGATGGGGAAACTGAGGCACAGAGAGCACAGGTCACTTCCCCAAGGCCACACAGCTAGTAGGTGGCAGAGCCTACGTTCAAACTCAGCTCTCCTGGGCCCAGTCCCTGCTCCCAACCCATAGCACACTGTGGCTGTGCCTGCACGCACCGTTCAAGAGGCGCCCTCGTCAGTGGGATCTCTGGCTGCATGTTCGTCCACGCCAGCGGCTTCACTGGTGGTCACCACACTCAACAGGGTGCCTTAAGCATGGCCCGTGCCACCTTGGCCCAGTGCTCATACCTCCCACAAATCTCCTAGTCTAATAAAACCTTCCAACTCAAAAAAAAAAAAAAAAAAAAGAGGGGGCCTCAGGTGGCCCTGAGAAGGGGGTAGATGGCATCCAGATAAAATAACAATAACCACAGCAGTAAGAGTAACTAGGGCACGTCGCCCTCCCGGAGCGCTGCCCCTCTGGCAGGCACTAAGGACCTCACAGGTAATCACTCGTTCACTCCTCATAGGACCTCTTGGATAACAACTGTTATTCTCCTACCTTACAGATGGGGAAACTGAGGCTTAGAAGGCTGAATTCACTGCCCAAGGTCACAGGGGTGCCCAAATCCACAAGCTGGGCCTTGACCCCAGTCTCACCCTGGGCCTAATGGGATGGTTCACCGTGCTGGGGTCTCTGGTCCTCCAAGCCACTCTCAGGTTTTGGAGTCTCTAGGGGTACAGTGGGGCCACACCCTGCGGAAGCCTGGAAAGCCAGGCTGTGTGGCAGCAGGCTGCAGCGGGGGGAGACGTCCATGGTCGTGGGGTGAGGGGGACAGGCGGAGGGAGCCCCAGAGAGGGGAGGCGGGGGGAGGAGAGAGAAAGTGAAAGGACAGCTGGGGAGAAAGCAGGAGGCCCTTTTTGCTCCTGGGGAGATGCTCAGGGCCAAAGCCCTGCCCCCAAGTCATCCTGGATGAACCACCTCAGACTCCTGACCTGGCTGACAGAATCAATGGCCCACAACATCCCCCGGCCCAGGCCCCCTTCTGCGCCCCCAGGCTGCTCTGGCTCAGGCCCTCTTTGCCACAAGGGACTTCAGCAAGTGTTAGGGACGGGGTTCTGCACATTCAGCCAGATGCGGTGCCTTCCTCCACACCCAACCAGAAGGCCCGAAGTATCCAGAAGAAAAAGGCGCTGCCTGAAGCCCTGAGCTCTGGGGACAAATCCCAGGGGCCAATGTGGAGGGCACGCAGGGCACTGCTTAACTGGAAGTGACGAGGAGGGGCCTCCCTGAGGCCAGAGGGTGGATCTCAGCCCCGACCACAGGGCCGTGGGACTGTGCCCCCTCGGTCCCGGAGCCACCAGCAGCCGCGCGCACACATGACTCACTAAGAACCCACTCGGGAGGGTGGAAGGATGTCCTTAAATTCTGCACAGTGCTTGGGCGGAGTTCAAACAGGGGGAGGCTACACCTGGTCCTCCCACTGCAGGCTGTGTGACCTCACAGCCTGTTCACCCTCTCTGGGCCTCAGCAGGTTGCACTGAGGGAGCAATTCAGCACGGCCTGCCCAGAACCCACTGCACACACTTTACACCCAGGCACAAGGCAGCCCGATGTCATGGTTCGGGAGTGGCGGGGGGAGGAGTAGCCCTGGGGGAGGGGAGCTATGCAACCCCTCCCTCAGTGCTTCTGTATCGATGAGGAAACACGCAGCCTAGTGATGAAGAGCGTGGGTGCTGATCTCATAACTGTGGGTGCATATCGCAATTCAGTCGCACATGAGCCTGGCTAAGCCTCAGTTTCCCCAGCTCCAAAAAGGGGACAATGCTTGGCAAGTGTGTCAAAGAGGGAGAAAGGAGGGAGGAAGGGAAGGAGGAGGAAGGGAAGGAGAGAGGGAAGGCAGCAGAGGTCTCCCCAAAATGCTCCTCAATTCCCAGAAACAGCTGTGGAAGAAGCGGCTGCTCCTCAGAGGCCATTTACACGCCGGCGAGGCGAGCCTGCACCTTCTGTGCTTGTGGAGGAGGGAAGGGTCTCAGCCTCCCGTGGCCTGCCTCAAGCCCTCCAGGATGCTGGGGCTGAGACGTCCGCCCCTGCCCCCCAGACCTGTCCCTCCCCCGCCACGGCAGCCCTAAAGCTGTGAGGTCAAATGGGGCGGGGGAGCCACTCGCTCAGGACCCATTTGCCTCCGGGTCCTCATTCCAACGCGCTGACAGCCCGAATTCCTGGCTGAGTCAGTCTGGTCCACCGCGCTCCTTCCCCCACACCGTGAGACAGGGCTGAGGGCCCCCAGAGGTGTCTGTCTGAGAGGAGTGGGGTGCAGGGTGGGGGTGGAGGGCAGCCTGGCCCGGCCCGTCTCCAAGGCAGGGACACTCATAGCAGCATTGCCACCTGCAGCCATCTCGGGGTACTCCCGGGCTTGAACCCCCAGAAGCTGAGTTCTAACAAGGCGGCATAATAGTCCCTCCCTGGCCCATGCCTCCTGGGGTGCAGAGACATCTCCTGAGGCAGTCTGGGCTCCTCTCCCACCTTCCCGGAGGCGCGGTGCAGCGTGACTGGGGACTCACCATCTTCAGCTTGTGCTGCTGCAAGATCTCATCGAGGTTCTGCCTCTTCTTGTAGTTGAAGTAGAAGTTCTTACACTGCGACACAGTCTTGGAGCCCACCATCCGGGCGATGGCCGACCAGTTGCGGCCGTGTTCCAGGAGACCTGTCTCAGGAGAGGAGGGCAGTGAGAGGAGGCCAGGCCCGGCACGCAGAGGGGGCCTGCATCCATGGCCTGGGCGGCAAACGGGCCTGGAGCAGAAACCCAGCCTGGGGCTCCCTGCTCAGGCCCAGGACCTCTGGAAGAAGAGACAGTGATGGGCCACGTGTCCCCTGGCGGGGAAGGTACTAGAGGGTGGCAGGCCTGGCCTCTGGGGTCTGGTTTCTCAGTCACTTGACTCCAGGCCAGGATGCATGGGAAAGGCCTCGGCTGGAGGAGCCAAAAGCGACAGGTGAAGTCCCACCGAGGCCACTGCGCGGGAGTCTGGGGGCGGAGGGCTGTGAATATCCAGAACGCACAGCCTCTGCCCAGGCCCCACCTCTCCTTCTGGGCGGAGGGCCCGGCCTACGTGACCCAGCCCTGACACTCGCTCACAGCTGCAGGCGAGGCCTCGGGAGACGGGTTGTTTTCCGGCCACACCGGCCCAGCGAAAGGAAGGGACGTGGTGAGCAGGGGATGGGAGGGTGGAAGTCAGGCTGGGGATGAGCTGGGGCCAGGAGCCTCCAGGCCCAGGTTAACTGGGGCACCTCCAGGGCCCAAACTCCCTAAGGGCACCTAAAGGCCCACTCAGGACTCGGGGCCCACCAGGCTTGGTTGCGCAGCTGGAATTTGCTCCCAAACCCCAACCCACACAACCAGGAGGTTCTCTCAGCCTCACAGACCTCCTGCTGTGGGAAGAGACCCTCCAGGAATTGGCAGAAAAAGTTCCCTCCATCACTAGGTCTCAGGCCAGAACCAGAGCATGCCGCCCCCCAGGTTCTAGTTTCAAGGCCACAAACACCAGGCTCGGCAGAAACACAGCCCCTGCTGCACCGGAGGCAGTGCCTGGGAAGCCAAGCCCCCGGTCTCAGCCTGTCTGCCCGGCGAGCTGCGGCACACACAGGCACAGGCCAGGCAGCTCTATATTTATGCCTGTGTCTCCAGCGGCGTGACCTTGTGTGGCCCAGCCAGTCCATGCAGGTAGGGCCTGCCCACTTTCCCAGGGCTGTGGGAGAGACAGGGAGTGCTCCTGACCTAGGGGTCTGTGCGGCAAGAGGGTGCCCCTCCAGGGCAGCAGGCCCCAAGGCTGAATCACGTAGCTCGGGACATGGCAGCCTCCCTGAGCTGGAGCTACACTTGTAAGGACTTTAATGAAGGATTTCCCATAATGAAGGTTTTAACCATTTTCCTTGAATAAAATCAAGCTGCAAGCCAAGCTCCAGCTAAAATTGTTCAGAGGTTGGGGAGCTGAGGGGCAGCCGTCTGTGTTGGTATTTTCATTCATTCATTCATTCATTCATTCATCCACCCACCCACCCACCCACGTGCTGGCTGCCTGCCTGCTACACACAAGGCTCTAATGCAAATAAAACAACAGCAGCAGAAACATCAACACATCAGCCCGTGGCACGGCTAAGTGACACACAGAGTTTGCAAAGCCCTTCAAAGACTTGGTTCCGTCTCATCCTTGCTGTCATGGCTGTGACCATTTTCCCATCCCCAGGAGGGGGAAATCTCGGTTCAGAGGGTCCCGCCAACTCACCCAAGCTTAGAGGACCAGCCAAGGGGGGCAGCGCGGGCGTGGGGCCCCAGACTTCCTGCCCTCCGGGTCCTCTGGCCCCCGTGGCGTGGGGGTGGCACTGACTGACAGGCCACCTGCTCGCCTGCCGTGGCCCTGGGAGCCACGTGGCCTCACAGCCCGCTCCTCAGGGTTCCTCAAGGACAGGCGCAGAAGGGGAGGGCCGGGGCGTGGGATCAAGTGGCACCCGGCCCCTGACCTTTCCCTCCGCCCCCGCCAGCAGCAGCTGCCACTTCCAGAACCTGGCGGACAGGGCTGCGCGTTTATTTATATTTCCCCAGCCGGGGCCAAGAGAGCCCAGGCAAACACGCCGGGCCAGAGGGATCACAGACCCGGCACCCGGGTGGGAGAGGGTGAGAGGGGGCGGGTCTCCCATCTGGGCCTGCTGGGTGGGGTGGGCATGGAGAGCTCAGGGGGTGGGGGGAGGGTGGCCCAACAACGCTGGGGAGGTTGACATTTCCAAACTCAGTCAATAAATAAGGAGGTAGCTAGGAGCCTGGCTGGGGGCTGGGGACCCTAATTAACTCCGATCATGGGGGCAGTGCGAGTGGGTTGAGGGCAGAGGAGAGGGGATGGAGGTGGGGGTGGGGGTCACCCAGCCCTTCCTGAAAACATACGGCTCCCAAAGGAGCTGGGCAGAGTCATCCAGGCGCCTGGCCAGAGCTCGCTAGCAGTCTTGGCCAGCCCTTCTGCTCTCCAGCCTCAGTTTCCTTAACTGCCGTGTGAGGGGCCAGAGTGGGTGTCCCATTAGTGCCGGCCAGGGCTGCGGGGTAGGGGCAGGCTGACACTGGCTTCCTCTGGTTCCTGTTCTGGGAAGCCCAGGCAGAGGGTGCCGGGCACGGAGAGAAAGACTTTCTACCCTACCGTGCCTTGGAGACCACCCCGCCAGACCCAGCTTGAAGCCCCCGTCCACTTGGAGAGACCCCCTGTGCACACAGCATCACAGACCTTCCCAGGCACAGATCCAGGTCCCACCCCTGCTTCCAGGAGAGCTTCAGCCCAGCAGGGAGAGAGAGGAGGGGGCATGGGGGAAAGGATGGGCTGGGACCCCCATCCACTCCAGGGGCCCAGAACTCCGACTCCCCAGCTGCCCCAGCTGCCCAGCCTCAAATCCCAGATGGCCACGATGCGGTCCCTGTCCCTGCACCCGCAGTCCCCCATCCCCTCCCCAGGACCACTCACTCACATCCTCTCATTCGCGTCTCCCCCTCGGCCAAGTTTTCCGGAAACATAGGGCTGGGAAGATGCCCCGGGGAGCGGGCCCAGAGAAGTGGGCCGGCAGGCTGGGCGGCCGCGGTCGGCTCCGCGAGGCTGCTGGCTGGCGTCTGCTGGCGGCTCAGCTCAGCCTCACATCCTTCTCCGTCCCACGGTGAGGGAGGGAGGGAGGGAGGGAGCGAGGGAGGGAGGGACGCGGCGGGCGGAGGCTGGCTCGAGAGGGGCGGGAGGCAGCTCCTCACAAGCCCGCCTGCCTGTGGTGGCCCGGGGCTCCTCCAGCGGCCGCTGCCACCTCTGACGCCGTCCCCAAGCCGCTGTGGGTGTGCGAGGTGCCCTTCCCCGAGGGTGGTGGGTGGCGGGAAGTTGTCAGTGGTGCGTGTGGGGTGCCCCTGGGCCAGGTATCACCGGGGCGCAGCGTGCCGAGCTCCTCCAGCACCAATGTGCCCAGTGCGGACGCTCAGCGAGCAATGCCGGCCAGAGCCCACAGACCCCCGGGCCGGGCAAAATCCAAGGACCCAGGCCCAGCAGGGCAGCTGTGTTCCCCACAGCCGGGCTCAGCTCTGATCTTCTTGCTGCCTGACCCAGCGAGACGCGGCAGGACTGAATGTGACCTCCAGACGGAGGCTCGCGGCGGGCGGGCAGGCGGGCGGGGGAGCGTGGCAGAGGCCCAGGTTCACAAGGGGCGGGCCAACTTGGCACTGGCTCCCCCTCCCTCTCTCCCCATCCGCGGCGGTGGCGGCGTCAGCAGTGGTAAGAACAGATGAGGGTTCCAGAAAAACAGAGCTTCTCCACCCCCGGCAGACGGGGAGCAAACAGCTTCTTCCGCCATCATCCACCGCCGCCCGTCCCCCCACCCTCCGTGTCAGTTCCACCTGAGCTCTGCCCCCTGCCTGGCCTGATGCTGCCGAGGCTGACCGAGCCCTCTGTCGGGGACTGTGGGTGGGCAGGGCTAGCCTCGCATTCCGGAGGGATCCCGGGATTTGAGGAGCCTTTGCAGGGTGCACATGAGACCTCCAACCATTTAGGGGAGGGGGAAGGGTTTGGGGATTTGGGGTCCCCAAAGGGCCCTCTGCTGCTGGGGGGTCTCGGGACCACAGCTGCCCCTTTCGTCCTCCTCCGAGAGCCCCTGCAGCCGTGAAGGAACACTGTGGGAAATGCCGGGGAGCCACCCAGAAGGTTGAAAGTTAACTGAGCTGAACTTTGGATCCTAGATTCAGGTCACGACCGACTTCCCTGACTCTGGGATCATTAACCTGCTTTTCCCTTTAACTCCCAGCCCTTCCATCCTGCCCCCTAAAAACCTGGGGAGCAGAAGGCGTCTCTGGAATGTCCCTGCACCCCCAGCCCTCGTCCTGGGGCACGATGCCAGGGGAGGGCAACAAACCTCAACCACATCAGGGATCTGGGCCTCTCCACCTGAGTCCTGCCCTCTGCCCTCTGCAGGGGAGGTCTCAGTGCACTTCTAAGGATGCCAACCCCGTGAAATCACTCCTCTGCTTAAAATCTTCCAGTGACCACATGAAGCTCTTGGAATAAAATCCAAAGGCCCTAGCACGGCCCAGGTGACCCTTAGGAGCCAGCTCCATGAACCCGCCCAGCCTCTCTCTGGGTCACTCGTGTGTGCCCCAGGGCCTTTGCACCAGCTGCTCCTGCTGCCTCCACGGGTTTTCTCACAGATGTGCCTTGTCTTCCCTCTGGTCTTGGCTCAAGTGATGGCTCCTCAGAGAAGCCTTCCTTGCCCGCCCCTCCAAAGTGACCCCCCCGTCGCCCTGCCATCCCGGGGTTTGATCATCTTCATAGCTTTCACCGCCTCTGAAATTAGCTCCCTCGTCCCACTGCTCATCGGCAGGTGTCCGGGGCCTGCTGAGCACCCTGGGCATCTCTGCCACCCGTCTGGGTCCCTGGTAAGGAGCTTGCAAAGGAAGAGGGGGCTGTGCGTTTAGCTCTGCAGGGGGCCCCGAACCCTCCCAAAAGAGGCTGGGGTATCCCCCTTGACATCCAGGCACACGCCCCCGACACTCTGTGCCAGGGCGGAGATGCCAGATTCTGCCACCGTGCCCTGTGGTCTGGATTCCCCGACCCCACTTCTAATTTCTAAGGAAGGAGTTTCGTTCTGAAGAGTCAGGAGGCAGGAACTAGGAAGTGAAATTGACCAAGATAGGAAGTCCAGCCAGGAGGTCTGAGTCACAGACGCCGAGTGGAGAGCCAGGCGCAGGGGCCCGGCGGCCACAGGAGTGGGTGCTTGGGGCTCCGCTGGGCTAATCCTCCTCTGGGCACCCATGGGGCAGCGTCCCACATGCTATCCGCGGGCCCATGACGAGCTGTTCTCGTGGGGGCCAGGACTCAGCCTCCTCGGCTCAGGTGCTCTGGCCCTCAGGGAGGCCTGCGCTGCTGCTCAGATGCCTCCAAGCTGCTTTTCTCCAAGGGTCTGCAAACCTGCATTCACAGCTAGGACTCCGAGGGGACCACACCACTGCCCACCTGCATCTGGGGATGTTGCAGCTGTTTTCTCTGGAAGTCAGCCCCCAACCCTGGAAACACACTTGCTCTCCCCACCCCAGCCAGTCACCTCCAGCCTTGACATTTCCCACCCCTTCCATGAAGACTCACAGGCTGCCTGCCAGAGGGGTGCATCGACCACCGCCCCCCACCTGCCATTTTCCCCGAGAAACTCAGCATGTTCTGCCTAAAACCCTATCAAAGTTGGGAGGAAAAGAACCCAGCCGTCTTGGGCCTGAGTCATGCCACTTCCTCATTTCAGAAACCCCAAGCCCTGGGGGGGTTCCACAGGGACGGTGCCTCCGCATTGACACCCTTGACAGGCCGGGCACTCCTGCGTGTCTTGTCAGGACTTCCCGAACTCCTGCCATCCTGAAATCCCATCAGGATGTTGGCTGGATAACATCACACCTGGACTTGCACCTCCCCACTCTTTTCTCTCCATCTACTCTTTCAAAAATCAGCCTCGCTATCTGCCTTAGCCTCCGCATCAGCAATTATACCCGTAAATCATAGGTACGATGTGAAAAAGCTACGTCTTCTCCCAGCTCTCAAAAAAACCCAGACTCATTAAGATGAAATAAAGTCACCTGCATACGACCTGGCGCTGTCTCGCCTACCATTTCCGGAAGTGCCACGTTACACCTTTCAATGTCACGTTTTCCTACAGAGCAGAGCAAAGTTGGAAGCCAGCCTGGGGGGTCAGACAGACCACCCCATGCCCTGTGTCCACCGCAGTGGGCTGGGTGAGCACTGGCTCTCCCTCTGGCCTTGGTCTTCTCCTGTGCAAAGCAGAAGTTGTGTGTATGCGTGCGTGTGTACACACGCGTGTGGAGGGCCTGCCTTGCTCGTGAGCACCAGCCGCGCCACGTGACGACAGGCATCATTACTACCGCATCGACCGCCAGGTGCTCCTTCCCTGAGTCAGGAGCCATGTGGATGCGGATTCGTGGGTCTCCCCTAGGAGGGAAGGGGGGCTTGTCGATGCCTGATTTCATCTTCAAGGGTGCTGACAGGAGCAAGAGTGTGGTCCAGATCCTGCCCCTGTGTCTGGCTGTACCCCAAGTTCCTGCAGAAACCCCAATTTTTTCCTCCCTCCAAACCATCACAACAGACTGTTTCTCACATATCCGGCCGGGAGGCCAACCAGCCCCGGACATGCACCCTCCCTAGTGGTCTCTCTCCAGACCACACGTGGTGACAGTCTCCTTGGACACGAGCCCCGAGGCACCACACCGTCCCTGCCTGGTATACCACCCCTCCTGAGTCACACAGCCCGAGTGTTGCCTCCTGCTGGGCCCTGACGGACAGCTGCACCAGGAAGTAGCCGGGCAGACCCAAACCCAGGAGCAGCAGCACTGCCTACCGGCCCGCCCACCCCACTGTAAGCTCTGGCAGCTTTGTGCGGCAAAGCACACAGGCGCTCCTCTTTTGGGGGGCCCATGGTGGGCACAGCCCAAGGCTTTCCCAGTGGACATGTAGTGGAGGTCCTGCTCTCCAGGCTCCAGGCTGGGGGCTCACCCCTCCCCTTCCCATGCCTTAGACGCTTCATCCATAAAAGCCCGTCAGGCCAGCCCATGTGCACAGCAATGGGTGGTTCCTGCCTCGCTCCTGTGAGAAGTGGCAAGGCCACTAGACAAGGCAGCTGGAGTCCTGGGGGAGGCCCCTGGGGTCTGCCCGGGCTTACCGGGAGCCACCAGGGCCTGGTCTTGCACATCCTCCCACTGTTGGCCGCTCCCTGGAGATTGGGAAGGACTGGCAGCCTGGAGGCGGGCCAGAGCCAACTCCCGGTCTAGAATGGTGTGACAATGGTGTGACCGGGAGCCTCCCAACCCCCTCCACAGCAGGTTCTCTGCCCGCCAGAGAAGAGGGCTGGGGCCTGGAGGAGCTGCCAGCAGAGCCTCGGGCCTCTCACACAGCTGGGTCAGGCTTCCAAGCCAGGCCAGGCTGACCTTTCCCAGGGGAACCGAGTCCCTCATCCCAGCCCTGCTCCTGCCCTGCCCCTCCTTCCCCACTTGGCGCTGGGCCCGAGGGCAGGCGGCCAGCTCCCCGGAGCTGCCCGGTTCCTGGGGAAGCTGCCTCCTGAACATTCTCGGTCCTCAGGCAGCACAAGCCCCAGGGCAGGCAGCCACAGCCCCATGCACACAAGAAGGGAAGTTGCTCACTTGCCCACCAGAAACCCTATGGCCGTCATGTCCCCAGCCCCTCCCCAGTGGCCTCCCACGCTCTAGAGTAATAGCTACACTCCATCCCATGCTGGTAAGGCCAGGCTCCCGGTGGCCCCTCTACCTTCTGGGATTCAACCACTTCTCATGGGGCCACACTGCCCCTGCCATGGGGCCTTTGCACATGCCTGTCCTGCCTTTGTTACCTGGTCAACAGGTTGGCCCATGGACTAACCTGTTCAGCTCTCATGCCAACCCCATTCCTACTCTGCAAGTAGAGTGCCTGGGTTCAAATCCCAGCTCTACCACTTCACAGCTGTGTGACCCTAGGCTGCTCACTAAGCCTCTCTAGGCCTCGGTTTCCTCACTTGAATAACAGAAGTATTAACAGCACCTGCCTCCTAGTCAGGTTGGTAGAGATAAAGTGACTTCATACACACAAAGCTTCCAGCAGTGCCCAGCACGCAGGATGGGCTCCACGGTGTTACTGGGTGATATTCACTATTATTTCGTGCTCTGGGTGTCAGCCCCTTCCTCGGGGGAGCCCTCTGACTGGTGGCCCCCAGCACCATGGAAGTTCCTCCAGTTGTCACTGTACATTTGCTTGGCAGGTGACTTACCTCTGACCCCCATCGCCGGGGCGAAGACAGAGGTGGCGGGGGCCGAGGCCCCAAAGTGTAGGCACCTGCTCAGGGTCAGACTCTGCAGGAGGCACAGCTGGGACCCAAACCTAGGGAGCAGGGTCTGGAGACTGCGCCCTAAGCTGGCGGCCTGCCATTTCTGAGTGCCTACTGTATACCAAGGACTGTTCCTATGTGGCTCGCTCCGTCTTTAAAGTGCCCCTGGGAGGTAGCATCCCTGCCTCATCTGAGAGAACGATGGTAACTGAGGGTGAAACAGATGGGCCAGGCCAAGGTCAGGGGGCTAAGGAGCTGCTTGTAGCTACAAAGTGATGGGGAGGTTGGTATGCCCTGGGCAGCACTGCCCTCAGCTCTTCTGTGTACTTTCACCAAAACCCCATGAAGGTGGGTGTGCTGGGTTGGAGAGCATCCCCCCAACATTTTGTGTCCACCAGAACCTATGAATGTGACCTTATTTGGAAAAAGGATGTTTGCAGATGTGATCAAGTCAACGTGGGGTCATACTGGATTGGGGTGGGTCCTTGTAAGAAGAGGAAAATGTGGACAGAGACACGCAGGGAGAAAGGCACACAAAGACAAAGGCAGAGCCTGGAGGGATGTGGTCATGAGCCAGGGACTGCCAAGGCTGCAGGCAGGCGCCAGGGGCTGGGGGAGGCAAGGCAGGCTCCTCCCCAGAGCCTCTGGAGGGAATGCAGCCTCTTGGATGCCTTCAACTTGGACTTCTGGCCTCCAGAACAGTGAGAGAATACATTTATTTTAAGCCACCCAGTTCATGACCCTTTATTATGGCAGCCACAGGAAACACACAGTGGGCGCTCCTTGAATCCCACTGTACAGATGAAGAAACTGAGGCACAGAGAGGTTAGCTGACTTGCCTGAGGTCACACAGCTGAAACATCCAGGGGGTTGAGACCTGGTTTCTCCCTAGGGATGGGGCCCCTCTGCTGCTCATCCTGCAGGGCCATGCTACTAAAGTCTTCCAGAGGCTTCAGGCAGGCTGGGGTCCGAAGGCCCTGGGGAAACCTGGCTGCTTACCTGCCCAGGCTCCCCGAGGGAGGGGTGGGGCTGGCTCATTCCTGAGTGCCCCTGCCACACAGAGAGTGAGGCACTATGTTGCTGAAATGATGGGTAAAGGATGGGCAGAGACCATCTGCCTCAGCAATAGCCGCTTCTCCAGTCCCTTTTCCTAACTCTTGGTTTTCTGGGTGGGGGCTCCAGAACGTTCCTAGCTTCTCCACCCCGACCCCCTATGGAGAAGTTGCTGGGGCCTGCCAGCACCTGTCTCCCCGCCCCACCCCCGCTCCCTCCTGCCATCGCCTGGAACACACAGCCATTAGCAGCCACCCTGAGCAGTAATTGTCCAGATTGCTGTAATTCACGGCAGACGAACACGCTGCTGCTCACGACATTATTACAAATGTCACTGAGCAGGGCCTCCGCGTGCACGGCCCCCAGGGGACTCTCACTGCCGTCTCCATGGGCAGGACCCAGGATGAGCTCACTGTGATCACTGAGGACCCAACCTTGAGATGGTGGGACACGGGCTCCTCTCCGCCGGTGAGTCATCCCCAGCCGTCCTCCCAGCCTCTGGATCTGCCCTTCCAGAAGGCAAACAGAGGGCAGGCACTGTCTTCCCAGTTCTCAGGCAATGGGCGGCGGGAGGGTGGGGTGGTCACCGGTGAGGAGGTGGTAGCGACAACAGGAGACACGAGAAGGGATGGAGAGGCGGTGGGACCCTAGGCTGGCCGTTTGGGGATGTCCACGCGGAGTCCTCCAATGGGTGGGTGCTCTGGGAAATCTCCCAGCCAACAGGCTGAGATCCCAGGGACCCACCTGTGATTAAAAATCTCACACAATTTTACACAAATGCTCACAGCAGCACTCTTCACAACAGCCACATGGAAACAACCCACACATCCCCCAGGAGATGAACGACCGACAAAATATGGTCCGTGCAGGTGAGGGAATATTACTCAGCCGTACAAAGCTACTCAGATGAACCTCAGAACCATCATGCTCCCAGAAAGGAGCCAGACACAAAAGGCCACACACTGCAGGATTCCATTCATTGGAAACGCCCAGAACAGGCCAATCCACAGAGACAGAGAGTGCATTAGTGGCTGCCAGGGGCTGGCAGGGCTGGGGCGGGGCCCTGGGAGGGACTGCTAATGGGTATGGGATTTCCATCTGGGGTGAGAAAAAGTTCTGGAACTAGGCAGTGGTGAGGGTTGCACACCAATGCAGATGTACTTAATGCCACTGAGACGTTCACTTTCCAGTGGTTAGAATGCTGAGCTTCGTGTTATGTGTATCATATCAAAATTAAATAAAAGGCGGCGGGAATCACACAATTTCAATAAAGCTTCTTTTGCAGCCTATAATGAAATACATGCCAGAAACCACCAAGTGGACATTAAAGACAGAGAAACAACAATGTGGCCTCTCTGGGGGCTGACAGCAGCCCCAGGCCCTACCAGCTGGATACAGTGCCCAGGCCCTACCAGCTGGATACAGTGCCCAGGCCCCGCTGGCATGCCTCTCACTCACCACACACAGAGCCTGACCTGCTGCAGCGGCAGGCAGGCCCTCCTTCCTGAATGGTGCGAGGGTCTCTCTGGGTCCAGGTTCACCTCAGCCTGGGGGGCGGAGGGCAGAGTGCCCCCGGAGGAGCTCTGAGGGCGAGGGGCAGGGTCCCGGGGTGAGAGCGGGGGCTATGGGGGTCTTCTCAGGGCTGTGGGGACCCTCAGCACCCCCCACAACTACAGTGGAGGACGGGGCCGGGCCCAGGAGCCCCGTGATCCAGGCTGTTCTCAGATACACCTGCCCTTATGTGCCAAGAGCGTTTGCTATAAAGGGCCTTTGTTCCCTCCGTAAGTCACGACCTGGAGCTTTCTGCACAAAGAAACCGCACGTCACAGACAGCCTCGACTCCAGCAGGGCCACGGGACCAAGCATGGGACAGGGACGGGGAGTGGGGGCCTGGGCCTGCTCCCGGCCCCACACACCAGCTCCGGAACCCGTGGCACTCCTTGGCCTCTGCTTACTGGCTCCTTGCCCACAAACAGGGACATGGGCGGGGACAGGAGCAGGCCCCACCTCTTAGATAACCGAGAGTGAGTGTGCCGTGGGAGCCAGGTGCTGCCCTGGCCTCAGCAGTGCTGCCAGTGATGCGCCAGCTCCGACAGCCCCTGCCCCAGGCCAGGCACGGCCGAGGGAGGGAGGAGATTCGCTCCCACTCAGCCCACCATGGGCCCTCACACAGGGTTATCTGATTCCGCACAGCCAACCTAGACGCCCCTCCCACTCAACAGACGGGCAAACCGAGGCCCAGAGGCAGGTCACTGTACTGGGAAGTAAAGATCTTGGCCAGGAGACAGCACAGCTGAGAGGGGATCCGGCTCAGGAGGCACTGGACCCCAGCCCCCACGGTGCTGCACATCACAAGGCCACCTGCTCGGGATGGCTTCTGCTGCCAGCACCAACGCCTGCTGGCTCCCTGCCGTGTGAGCCACTCCCACGACTGTCCCCAACGGCCTGGGTGTCCCCATCCACTCCAGAACCCATCACCCAGATTGGGGTGCTCAAACCTGAGACAGGTTTCCAAAGCCCCAGCACACTTGAGCCCAGGATAGGACCTTTGGGGCTCTAAGGGCTGGATGAACGCCCTGCAGGTCTCCCTGACCCCAGGACTCTACCGAGATGGCCGCCGGCAAGCTCTGACTGTCCCGAGATACCCAGGTGTGCTGCCACTGCTCTGTCCCCAAGGCCCAGAGGTGCTGGCCACAGAGGTCACCCAGAAGCCACTCGCTGACTACATGCACAGCACAAGCTGTGTCTCTCTGAGCTGCGCCCTCAAGTCACAAAGACAAGCCTGACAGCGCAGCTGCACAGACCCATTTTCTGGAAGGTAAAACTGAGGCTCCAGGGTGACAAACCTGAGAACAGCCCAGAACCAGAACCTCACCAGAGGCCTCACCACAGCCCCTGGCTCAAGGCCAAATGTGTCAACACCCTCCCCAGCACGTGAGCTTCAGGCGCCCTGAATGCAAACCAACAAGGCTTAAAGCCGCCACACACCCCTCACCTTTCTTGGCTGTTTCCATTTCTTCTTCTGTCCAGCGAGAACTCTCATTCAGCTCCATGGAGGCTGAAAAGAAGATGCCAGGTGATTGGCAGGAGCCGGGAGAGGAGGCACTTTGCCTTCTGCCCTTTTCTCTCCTTTGAGCCAGGGAGGGAGTAGACCAGGCCTTGACGGTGTCACCGCACGGCTCTGAACCCCATGGGAAGGCCACATTTCAGACGCCCCTCCCCAGCCAGTACCCACCGTGGCACCTGACTCCCTGAGCCTTTATGCTGGGACGGGGCTGTGCTGGGCAGTCCCACGTGCCGTTGGTCGGGGCCGACCTCCACACAAGCCGCTGAAGTCGGGGCACCTGCGATCACCCCATTTTATAGAAGGGGACACTGAAGCAGTCAAGGGCCTTGACCATGACTGCCTCTGCCTGCACTCTGTTGGGAAAGGGGTCACCTGGTGACGTGGCGACAGTGGGACACAAGCTTCAGGTGGGCCAGGACCTCATCTGACCGAGGACCCTCTCGGAGCCCAGCTCTTCTATTACTGTGGGGCTGTCCCGTCACGGCAGGATGCTTAGCAACCCTGGACTCTGCATGCTGGACTCCAGCAACCCCACTCCAATTGTGACCATCAAAACTGTTCACAGACACTGCCTGGCGTCCCCTAGTGGGGGAGTAAAATCGCCCATGGCGGAGAAGCCCTGCTCCAGAGGGAATGTTCATACCCCCACTCATCCAGGACAAGGAGGGGCTTCTGGTGTTACTGGGAAGGGACACAACCTGGCCTTGGGGTCGGCTGGAGGTGGCTGCATCTCTGCAGTGGCACTATTTTTGGGTCTGTCTGCCGAGCTCCTCTGGATGTGAGCCCTGGCCCTTCCTTTCCAGTTGCTTAAGACCCATGAGTGGGGTGGGTGCGAGGGACATCAGCTCCATGGACTCAGCACCTGGAACTGCGCCAGGGGGAGTATGTGTCCAATAGAGGCTGGCTGAGGAGTGGCGGAAGGTTCCAGCAGAAGAGGGGAGACGGCCCCCACCCCCATGGGCAGCCCCATCACCCCCGACAGGCCAGAGCCACCCCAGCCTCCCCCATCTCTGCAGCCACAGCCTGGGCCTCTCTGGGACCTCATCGATGCTCCCATTCCTCCCCACAGGACTCCCAGAGGAAGCCTACAGAAGCCAGGGGTGCCAGGGGTGCTGAGGGTGCCCAGTGCCAGAAGAGACGTGGAAGGCCTAGGAGTGTGTTTTCCACCCTGCGGCTGAGCCCCCAGCATCAGCCTTGGGTCCGAGAGGACTATCCCCAGAGATCAGGCAGGAAGAAAGCCCTTTCACCCTGGGCCTCCAAGTACACCGCCACCAAGAGGCAGCTGGAAAATATCTGCAGGAGCTGCACAGGCTCTGTGGCCAATGGGGCTGAGTTCTAATCCCAGCTACAATGAAATTTTTAGAGAGGGAACGTTTCCTCTCTGAGCTTCGAGTGGGCCATTTATGAAATAGGTCCAAACTACATCCCACGAGAAGAGACAGGTGTATGACCCGGACCCCAGGGGACGGTGGGGGTCTGTGGGAGATGAAGCAGCATCTCCATCCTGAGAATGAGCCCTGGCAGGCGGGGCTTCAGCCTGAGCTCTTGGGCCCCTGGGTGGGTTCCCGCAGTGGCTGGAGGGCTGGACCCTAACAGCTAAACAAAGTAGAGACAACAGACGCACACCGCTGCCCCCTGCGGCGAATCTTGGGAACTGCCACTCACATCATCTCATTTTTTCTACTTTCTGGGAGGGTAGTGAGGGATGAACACCCTTCTCAACAGAAGGGGAAACCGAGGCCCACGGAAGTGAAGGTTCCAGTGAAGGAACCAGATGCCTACCAGGGTGGAGGCTGGGTGGGGACAAGTAGAGCCCATGACATTCTAAGAAGGAGTGGTGGTTACTCGGCTTCCAACAACCGCCACCTCATGGGAACCTGGGCCAAGCGTGGCCAGATCTTCTGTTTTAAAAACGACAACCAAAAAATCCGGAACTGGTCACTGGGAATTTTATGTGACATCTCCCTGCTCTGAAATCACTGTGGTTGAAGCCACTGACCTCTTCCTACACCCCAGGCACTGTTCTAGGTGCTTCTCACATAGCAAGTGACTACAACTGTCCCCCCACGTTAGAGGTAACCACCGATTCCTCCCACTGAGAACTTGAGGACCCTGAGGCACAGAGAGGTTCAGGAATTCATGCTGGGCCACACAGCACATCCAGTAGGTAGCGCTGGGATTTGACTCCAACCATGACTTACACCAATCCCTTGGCTGTTGCCAATTAACTCAAATTGCACGAAACTTTCATGTGAGCGCAACCCGCCGTGTCTCCAGCCCCTTCCCCACCCGCATCCCTGGCCCCCGGCTCACCCAGCTCGGCGCTCTGCTGGGGGGTGATGGCCTCCTCGCTGTTGGCCTCATTAGCCATTGAGCGGGTGATGCGGCCTTTGCGTCTTCCCTGGCTGTTGGCAGTTTTGCGGCCTTTGGAGGCCACGGCCTCCTTCTCGTCGTTGTCCTCCCCTGAGGTGTCGTCTGTCTTCTCCCTACAGGCCAGAGAGGGGAGATAGGATGGTTTCACCCGAGCCGGGAAATCAAACAGCCACTGGAGGAGACCGTTTCTTTAGCTGGATTTGCACTGGCTGCCAGCCATGGCACTAATCGGACACTAGGAAAGAGGGGGAGAGGCCTGAGGTGAGGGTGGCCAGGGGCAGTCTGCAGGGGCTCCATGTTCACCAGAAGTGGGAGTACAGCTGGCAGGACAACACCATGCTATTTCTCAAAAGGGAGTTGCGGCCAGGTGTGCTGGGTCACACCTGTAATCTCAGCACTTTGGGAGGCCGAAGTTGGAGGACCGCTTGAGCCCAGGAGTTTAAGACTAGCCTGGGCAACACAGCAAGACTCCATCTCTACAAAAGAAAAAGATCAGAAAATTAGCCAGGCGTGGTGGCATATGCTGATGGTCCCAGCTACTTGGGAAGCTAAGGTAGGGGGATCTCTTGAGCCTGGGAGGTCGAGGCTGCAGTGAGCCATGATTATACCACTGCACTCCAGCCTGGGTGACAGAACAAGACCCTGTCTCAAAAAAAAAAAAAAAAAAAAAAGGATGGGGGTGTAACCTGGGCTATCAACTTAATTCACCAATAAGGCCACGTGGACAGGTAGTTAATTGGCTGGCTATTTTATTCCCCAAATGGGAGGTACTGGGAGCTTTCCTGCAAGGCTACTTTCTTCTGGGCTGGTGGTTATCTGCAAGACCATTTTATGCACCAAATAGAGAGATACTGTCTGCAAGACTATTTGGTGAACTAAATGGGGGCGTGGGCTGGCAGCAATTTATAGGGCCATTTTATTCGCCACAGAGGAGCTATTTCCAGAGGGGCTCTATAAGAGGCAATACATTGGCCTTCAGTATTATCAAGGGCTGGGCATCATCTTAGGCATTGGCAGGAGGAAACTCTCTTGCTGGTTTTATGCAGGCCTAGCCTGCAGGCCTAGCTGAGGTGTGTGGGGGTGCTCACAACCTCGATACCCGAGCTGGGGCTCTCGCAGAAGTGACTGGGGAGAGTTTTACTGCGGGAGGCTCAGATTGATCACCTCTGCCTTCCCATTCATCTTCCTGAAAGGCCCTTGCTGGAAGCGTCTGG
Source organism: Pan paniscus (assembly GCF_029289425.2). NCBI lineage: Eukaryota > Metazoa > Chordata > Mammalia > Primates > Hominidae > Pan > Pan paniscus. The sequence goes on from NC_073259.2 coordinate 132,483,962, forward strand.
GAGACGGGGTGAGGAAGCCAGATGTTCTCTGAAGCCAAATTCCTGAGCCTATTACAGGTACCTGGCGCTAAGTCGTGCCGCCCCCCTTTCTCCAGCTGGCTGCACTCCTGCAGCCCCTGGCAGGCACAGGAGGCTGTCACGGCCCCCGCGGCGAGGCTGTGCCTTGATCTGCAAGAACTCACACTGCCATCGATGATTCTAAAGGTGACAGCAGCCGCCTGCACACCTAGTCCTTCCAGGAGGGCCTCTGATCCCCCTTTCCCCCCTCCTGGCGCCTCAGGAGGAAAGAGCGGGAGGAGGCGGGGAGGCAGAGAGTTCCAAAGTCATTGCCTGGATTTATTAGCTCAGGAGTGGAGCTCAAATGAGCTATCAGTCTCTAAAGTCTCCAGAGGGTTGGAGAAAGAAAGCGAGGGCGGAGGAGAGGGGGGAGCCAGGGAGGAGGACTAGGGCGATGGGTGGGCTTCCGGAAGGGGGGCTGTCAGGGGCAAACGAGCAGAAAGCCCTCCCCCCTGCTCACAGGCGATTGGTGGGCCCCCCACCCGTCTCTACAAAGGGTCCCCCAGAACCGTGTGCCACCCGGGTTGGGTCAGCGGCCGGGCCCTGCAGGGGACAGCAGGCTGCCTTACTTGAGGTCTTCCTTGTCATTCTCCACCTCCGGCTTCTCCTCCTCCTTCTCCGCCTCCTTTTCCTTCTCCTTCTCATCTTTCTCCTCCTGGCTGCTGCGGGGCATGGGTGGCTGCTGCTGCTGCTGCTGCTGCTGTTGTTGCTGCTGCTGTCAGACCCCGGGGGAGGGCAGAGGGGAGTGGAGAGGGAAGAAAACCGTGAACAGGTGAATCTCTGCACCTGGGCTCAGCCTGAGCTGGGGGAGGAGGAGGAAAACCCGTGGAGTCCACCCAGAAGAGGTCATAAACAACCGGGAAGCCAGGCCCCACTGGCATGAGATGGGGAGAGGCACGGCCTGGGGTCTTGCCGCCCTAGGGGCCTGGGGAGGCGGAGTCGGGGTGAGGGGCAGGAAGCATTGGTGTCAGAAGTGCTGGCTTCAATTCCTGCCCTTTCCACACAGTGGCTGTGTGAGCTTGGATGAGGGTCTTAACCTCTCTGTGCCGACTCCTTCGCCTTGACAATGGGGGTATTCAGCATGCCCGTGCCTCAGCTGAGGGCTGGGAGGTTGAAATGAGAGAATCCTCACCATGCTTACATCCGCATCTGGCCCGGATATTTAAGAGGGGCAGATGTGATCTGGGTCAAGAGAAGTGCCCTGGTGAGCCTCCGCAGGGGTGCCTGAGCATCTGGGAAGCTGGGGACACACCCCTGATGCCCCAGCCCTGCCCTGCCCCCGACAGAGCTCAGGCCACCTCTCTAAGCCTCAGTCTCCGAGTCTGTAAAACGGGGAGGTGGGGGGATGCCCCTGATTCCCCAGAGCCCAGGAAGGCCCCAGGCCTGCGTGGAGGTGGCTGCTCTGCTGCCTGGGCCTGGTCTCCCTTGCATGCCAGCACCCCAGGGGGACAGAACAAGCCCATTTTACAGAGCAGATCAGAGAGGCTGGGAGCCAAGCCAGCCTCCTTACTTGTGCCTCTTCCTGTCGTCTGCCTCCCCCACCTGTCCCAGCCACTCTGGGCCCACCGCCCCTCCCCTCACCGAGATAGAGGAGGGAGTGTGAGCTCCTCCTGGCACCACCTCCCGATTTCCTGTCATCCCGCCTGATTTCTTTTAAAGCACACACTGATTTTCTTGGACACCCCAAGGTCCTCCCTGCAGGCAGCTGCCAAACCAGACCATCTTTCCATCCCTCTGAGCCAAGCGAAATAAAAATAAACCCCAAAGCCTTTTAATGTGTACCAGGGGCACAGTCACGGCAATGTTTCAAACCAGGGAGCAAGAACTCCAAGCAGATGGAAGAGGAGGGATCGGGGAGGTGAGAGAGACTCCCTTCTCTTGCCTTTCCTTCCTGCCAGGAACAGGTGCCTGACCCACACACAACGCTCTCTCCAGCCTCTTTTCATTTAGGATGGGGCAGAAAAACAGAGCAAGTGTCTGACTGCTGCAGGCAACCGTGGGCTCCCTGAGGCTGCTGCCGGGTCCAGGGCAGAGCCTCGGGCCTGCATCTGCCTCTTTTCCCCAGGAATCCCTTGCCACCATGTTCTGTAAGAGGAGTCAGGAAGGGGCAGAGTTGCCCGACCTGGAACAGACCCCCCGGCCCCCAGGTTGCTGCTGATTCCCCAACAGGTGCCCGGCATCCTGGGATCAACCTGTTCTCCCTCTCCTGACCTCCAACCCTCAAATGTAACGTTTAAACAGCCGGCAGGTGAAGCCTCTTTTGGAGGTGGAAGCTGGGGCAGGGAGGTTTTTTTTGGCTTGTTCCTACACAGTATCCTTTCTGTCCACATTTGCCCGATGTGGGCAGAGGTAGGGACCCGGGGAGGGAGGAGTGATGTGGCTGGCTGGGGAGAGAGCCTTGGCCCCTGGGCTGCCCGGCATGGATGCCGTCTCCCCGGGTCAGATGTCCCTGGCAACAGCCCAGGGCCAGAGTCTGGGCAGGGCCGAGGCTTTTGAATCACACGGGCTTGGTGTCTCCTGAGACCACATTCAGCTACGTCTGTGCCAAGAAGTCCCCACCTGGGCTGTGGCGTCCCTCCCGATGGGAGCAGCAGCCACGGAGCCTCCTTCCCAGAGCATCTGCCCATCAGCCCCTGCACCTAGGCTGGTGGGGGCTCCATGACCCCCTGGGGCCTCATCCATGGACCAACGAATCAGGCTAATGTCTGCTCCGGCATGGCCAGTAAATGCAGCTCCACACCCATCAGGCCGCGGGCAGGGGCCAGTTGGGAGAGGGATGCATCTGGGCCAGGCCCTGAGCTACGAGCCTTCCCCACCGCAGCTCTCCTCCAAGTCCTCAGAAAAGCCCCAAGGAGGAAGAGGCTGGTACAGAGGAGAAAATCCCCACAGATCCCCGAGAGCTGACTGTGTGCCCAGCACTGTGCTGTCCATTTTCTATGGGCCGGCTCCTGGCCCCTCTGAAGTCCTGATGGAGATGAAAACGCCACGAGTAACACCCCTGCACCATGCCAAGTGCTTTGCAAACACTATCCCAGCCTCAGAAACAGGAGAGCAGTGATCACTGGTCACATTCTGCAGAGGAGGAAACAGGCTCAGAAAGGCAAAGCTTCGAGGTCTCGGAGCAAAGGCTGACGGCCCAGAGTGTGGGGGATGGGGCCCTGCTGCCCCCAAAGCCCCCGCTGAGAGTCTCAGCCAACCCCCAGCCACGATCTACAGTTTGTGTTCTGCAGACTTGCCAGCCCGCCCCATCTACCTATCCCTACCTGCCTCCCACTCCAGACTCTACAAGCCCCGCGAGGGCCTGCCCACAACCCCCTCTCTCCTGGAACGTCACCCCCCATGTCTCCATATTCGATCGCTCATGGCACCACGTGCCTGGCTCCGTCCCACATGGTCTCCCCTACCCACCCACCTGTCCATCTTACAGAACAGGAAACTGAGGCACCGAGTGCAATCCTGGCACCAAGCCCTGCCGCCTCCTCTTCCCTGATACGTTAACAAGCCCCCAGGGCAGGGGTGCCTTCCACCCTCACCCTCTGGTTGGAGTGGGTGCAGCAACACCCACTAGCACAGCACCTTCTGGGCCACCCTGCAGCCAAGGCCTAGGGCCCTGTGCACAGGCTCCTCACTTCCTGTGGCCTCAACATCTCCTGTGGGAGAGGCATCCCCGCAGCCCACGCTGAGTGAGTCCGGTGGGGGAAGATGAAAAGGAGGAATAGCAGAGTAGCCCTGGCCTTAAAATATGCTTTCCAGTGGGACAGACCCCGGCAGCCTTAATGATGAACATCTGCAGGGTCTCGCAGTGGCCACCCGGGAGGCCGAGGGACTGATTGAGGGCCGCTCATACTCGCTGCTGGGAGATTATGCAGGGAGAGGGAGGTCCCAGCTCACAACTCCCCCTGAGGAGCTGGGGGGACCCGGCAGCCGGCTCAGCCCCCAAAGCCTTCTATGTTTTAGGGCAGCAAGTGCAGCAGCCGACACTGGCGAGGCTGGGCTGCTGGGTCTTGGGCCTGTCCATAGAGAGGCAGAACTGCACCTGCTGGGCTTCCCGGGCCACTGGGGGCCATGGTTCTCAAGGTCCCATGACATTGGCTGCACACTCAGATCTCGTGGGGAGCCCTGCGAAGTCCTGATGCCCAGGCCGCACCCCACACCAATGACATCCAAATCTCTGGGCGGAGACCCAGGCCTTCGTATGCTAAATTCCAGGTTATCCCGATGGGCAGCCAGATTTGAGAACCAGTGCTTTACCAGGGACTGGCAAACGTTTTCTGTAAGGGCCAGAGGATAAGTATGCCATCTCTGTCAACCCCCTTCTCAATTCTGCCACTGTCTTGTGAAAGCAGCCCTTATATCAACAAAAGGGCACGGCTGTGTGCCAATAAAACTTTATTTACAAAAGCAGGTGGTGGGCCGGATTTGGCCTGTGGGCTTTCGTTAGAGCACTCTGCTCCAGGCCAGTGTTACCCACACCTGCAGGTGCACACACATCCCCTGCCAGTTCCCACTCAGTCGGTCTGGGGTGGGGCCTGGGACTCTGCATTTCTAACCTGCGCCAGGAGAAGCTGCCACGGCTGGCCTCAGAGCCCACTGAGGAGTGAGGCCTTCAAGAATCCTTGTCTCACAAGGCACATAAAGGACTCTGTGCAGCAGAAAACGCCTGTGGGCACCATTCCCTCAACGTGAGGGGCCTGAAAGGAGAATCAGAAAGAACTAGAAGCCAGCTCCACTATCTCAAAGGACCCCGCCCTCGTGGTGGAGGGCTACCTCTGCCTTTCAGATGTGCCACTGGTCAGGCTGACAGTGGGTTTGTGCCCTGTGCGTGGTCAGAAACATCCCCCAAACCACAGTACAACTCTGTGACAAACCCTACTGGATCTATGGTTAGCCAGAGCCACTGGCCCAAAGCCCCAAGAGACACCTGCCCCCAGATCTGGACACTGAACCCATAACCCTCAGCCTGCCAGACAAGCAGCGCATGACTGGGCCTGTGCAGAAGCCCCAGACTGGGGGCTATGCAGAAAAATATCTTAATTAAAAACAGCAAAAGCTCGCTGAGCACATTTGATGAGGCCTTCTTCTCCTAATCACTTCCTACCTGTTATTTGAATCCTCCCAACAACTGGTATCATCCCAGTTTTATGGATGAGAATGCAAAGACACAGAGAAAGTTTAAGTAACTCATCCAAGGTCACACAGCATTTCCTAGAAGGTCCTACAGCCAGGTGCCCTACCTCCGCCCTGGGCTGGGGGTTCACAGCCTCCTCCCTATGCCCATTTAAACCAAATGATGCCATTGCCTGATTCTTTCCTTCTGCCAGCATAACCTGAACCCCCAAGGGGCACACCAGCCACCGAAAGATGTGGCCCCCAACTGTATGGAGCTTGTATTTAGGTTGACAAAGACAGGCCAGATGGAGGCGCCGGTGACGAGGACACATTCAAAAGGCACATTCATGATGCAGATGAGGCAGCAAGGCGTGCTGACATGCAGGGCGAGGGAAGGGGCTTTGGCAGAGCAGGAGGCCTCTGAGGCATGGCAATGGGAAAATGGCCCCTGTGCCTACCAAGTGGCACTTTGGGGCATGGCTGGAGGGCCTGGCCAGGGCTAACACCCATGCTCAGAAATACAGGAGGCATTCTGAGGGCAGTGGGAGCCCCCGGGGACCTTTCTCAAAAGGTGCAGGGGTGGCGGGGAGTCACACGACCCACCCCATGTTAAAGAGCAATCCAATAGCAGGTCGCAGGAAGGAAGACGGTGGATTCCGGGAATGAGAGGAGACAGTCCAGTGAGAAGGTGCTGCGACCACCCACGTAGGGGCTGATGAGATTTAATTCTCAGATGCTAAGTCCTTACAAATGTGTCAGGAGAACTTTCCAAAACCCGGCAACACCGTCTGTGGCTCAATCTCATGCACTCATTCAACAAACACTTCACTGAGCATCTACCATGTGCCAGGTGCCCCTGAGAGGGCGCATCCTCATGACACCTTCCACCTCCTGGCAGTGTAGGGATGGGGATTCCAGGAGCCTGGGGTTGGTGTGGAAAGTGGGGCCAGGGGTCAGAGCCGAGGCAGAACAGGGTTCCCTGTTGCTGGCAGCTCTTCCCTAACACCTGCTCTCTGTCCCTCGGATTCAGTCTCCTGTCCTTGCTGGGGAAAATGCAGTCAGGGGAGGCCATCTCAGTGCGTTTAAGGGTTGTCTTTTTGTAAGATATACCAAGGCGTGGCGGGGCACGGTGGCTCATGCCTGTAATCCCAGCACTTTGGGAGGCCGAGGCCGGTGGATCATGAGGTCAGGAAATCGAGACCATCCTGGCTAACACGGTGAAACCCCATCTCTACTAAAAATACAAACAATTAGCTGGGCTTGGTGGCGGGTGCCTGTAGTCCCAGCTACTCGGGAGGCTGAGGCAGGAGAATGGTGTGAACCCGGGAGGCGGAGCTTGCAGTGAGCCAAGATCGCGCCACTGCACTGCAGCCTGGGTGACAGAGTGAGACTCTGTCTCAAAAAAAAAAAAAAAAAAAAAAGATATACCAAGGCGTGCTGGAGCCAGTGGCTACCAGCTCATGGCCATTATTAAAAATGGAAACACTTAACCTTACAATTAAAGAAATTATGGCCTGGCAAGGTAACTCACACTTGTAATCTCAGTGCTTTGGGAGGGCCAGGCAGGAGGATCGTCTAGGGCTCGGAGTTCAGACCAGCCTGGGCAACATAGTGAGACCCTGTCACTACAAATTAGCTGGTGGTGCTAATTTTAATTAGGTGGTGCATCCCTGTAGTCCCAGCTACTCAGGAGGCTAAGGTGGGAGGAAAGCTTAAACCTGGGAGATCAAGGCTGCAGCGAGCTTCAACTGCACCACTGCACTCTAGCCTGGGTGACAGAGCGAGACTCCATCTCTAAAAAAATAATAAATTTTTTTTAAAGAAAGAAAACGAAGGTTACAAGCACTCCAAGGGCATTGCTTCCTGATCATCTGGCTACATGGAGCTACGAAGTCATCCGTGCCGTGGAGGTGACTTCCGCCAACTCCATGCACAGGGTGAGAACAGGATAAGACAGCCTGGTGCTAGGGGCATCTTTCCCCAGTTCCAAGTCAGCGGCAGCACGTTGTCACGTGGCACTGGGCACGGTGAGAGGATTTATTTACACCATGGCAACTGGCACGTGCTACAAACGCAGCTTCCCCCTACAGAAAGCTGGTTGTTAAACATTTACCAGCACTCTACGGCAGAAAGATGCGTGTCGACAGAACGTGAGCAACATTTAACACGCACATGGAAGCCTGTTCCGCCTGTACAGATGTGTGCTGTGCCAGCCGAGGCTCTGTTGTAAATCCTAATTCAGATCCCGACCCGCAACTCGGCATCAAATCCACAGTCCCTGCTCCTGCTCTGAGGCCAGGATTCCTGGCCCCGGCCCCCCTCCCTCAGGGCAGCTCTCCCCATGCCCACCACCTGTCTCCTGGAAGATGGCCTGCATGTTCCTGCTTCAGGGCCTTTGCACGTGCTGTGCCCACGGCCTGGGGTGCTCCCCTGACTTCTGCCTGGCCAGTCCCTTCTTATCACTCAGGTCTGAGCCCAAGGGACACCTCCTCAGAGAAGCCTTGGGGCCAGCTCCCTATAAAAGCTGCCCTCCTGCCCAGCAGTGGCCTCCTGACCCTGGCTTACATGTTTGCCCTTCAACACTCTCTCAAATTGCCATGCTGATTGACTTGCGCATGGTCCAAGTCCCCCATGGGTGTCAGCTCCAGGGACCTTGTTTGCCCTTTTTTTTGGAGGCTTGCACATGGTCCAAGTTCCCCATGGGTGTCAGCTCCAGGGACCTTGTTTGCCCTTTTTTTTGGACGCAGGGTCTTGCTCTGTTGCCCAGGCTGAGGTGCACAGTGGCATGATCACGGCTCACTGCAGCCTCCACTTTCTGGGCTCAAGCAGTGCTTCCACCTCAGCCTCCCAAGAAGCTGGGACCACAGCAGCAAGCCACCTCACCCGGCTAATTTTTTAATTTTTTTGTAGAGATGGGGTCTCACCATGTTGCCCTGGCTGGTCTTGAACTCCTGGGCTCAAGCGATCCACCTACCTCAGCCTCCCAAAGTGCTGGGATTACAGGCATGAGCCACCGCACCGGGGTGACCTTGTTTGTCTTGTCCACGAGGGAATCACCTAGAATGACATCCCTGCAGAACAGACTCAAACACCACCCACCCCCCAGGGACAACCTGCTGCCTGTGAGCCTGCCAGGGCCCCTCCCTCAGTGCCTCCAGCTGCCACAGACACCAAGGCTGCTGTTCTGGGAACTACTTCCTGACTCCAGCAGCCCAGCTTGAGATGTCCCCCAGGCCCCCTCGATCCTGACCGATCTGCTGCCTGGGGAGCGCTCACATTTTCCACCTCCTGCCTCTCTGATGCGATCGCCCCTGCACTGCATCCTGGCCCATGCAAAGGCCATGTTGGTCTTTTCCTCAACCTGCAGCCCGGTCTGCTCCATCCCTGGGCTCCGGCCCACCCACCAGCTGCCTTCCCTGGGAGCAACATCCCTGACTGCAGGACGTGGGGAGCCCCCAACTGTCTCCCCACCTAGCACAAAGCTGGGCAGGAAACCAGAGACATCTGCTCACTTCAACCCTAAAACTGCACCCAATCCTGCCCAGCCCAGCTGGCCCTGACTGGAGAGGACCCAGCCACCTCCTCTGGCAGGCCTGGGAAAGTCGGTACCACCAGAAGGCTGTGGGCCCATCCTGGCCCAGCCCCAAGCAGGCAGCAGGTTTGAAACAAGATACAAGCCCTCGGCCTGGGAGCTGAAACACAGCCTGGGGTGATCTGGCCCGCCCTGCCACTGGTCCCCACCATCAAGTGACTTCAGCACCTAGGGCAGGCAGCTAGCCCTGAATACCAACACCCACCGCACAGCGGCTGTCCCTCCCCAGGGACCAAGCCTGGCTGCTCCTGCCCTGGAACAGCCTTCCCGGTCATACTGTTCCCTGTGCAAGCTGTCCGAGTCCCACAGCAAGAGGAACAAGGTCACCAGTCCCTCCACAAAGAGCTGGGAGAGGAGAGACGGAGGAGGCAGGGGACAGGGGGCCATAGTGGGAGGGAGGAGAGAGAAAGGGAGAAAGGTGGGGGAGGAGCAGAGACCTGGAGGAGGAAGGGTGAGAGGAGAGACCCAGGGACAGGGTGAGGAGGGGAGGGGGCAGGGGAGGAGGAAGAGAAGAGATGGGGGAGAGAGAGAAGGGGAGAGAGAGAGAGAGCTAGAGACAGAGTTAAAAGACTTAGATGGGGGAAAGAGAGAGAGACGGGAAAGCACACGCAGAGAAACAGACGAGACGTGGACACAGAGAAATAGAGAGAAAGAGGGAGGAAGACATGGGAAGAGAAACAGATGTAGCCACCCGTGTGCGCGCGTACACACACACACAGAGAGAGAGAGAGAGAGAGAGAGAGAGAAACCTAGAAAAATGCAGGAGATTCAGAGCCAGGGGCTTGGGCAGAGCAGACCCAGAGGGACAGAGATGGGGAACAGTGGAGAGTGGACGGCAGCAGTCGGGGGCGGAGCCTCGGCCTCCCTGGGCTTCCTTCTTGGACCCAGGCCGGATGACTGGAGCCCAGGACGGGCTGTTCCCGTGTCAGTATCCCATCTCTGCAGAAAGAGAGGCCCCCTTGGCCACGTGAACCCCCATCGCTGCGGGAAGGCCATATTGGCTACCAGGGGCCGGGTCCTGCCACCTGGCCTAGCCAGCCTCACATCCTCGCTCCCCCATGGTCTGCAGTCAGGCCCCAGCATTCCTGGGCTCTGGTTTTGCAATTCACTAGGATAACGCGGCCCTTCCATCAATGAATCATGGACTATAAACCACTGTGCCAGCGCTTGAGCTGTTCCCTGCGCCGCCCCACAGTCCGTGATTCACCTCAGGGTGGTGGTGATGGGGCTCGGAGCCCAAGAGAGGATGCTCGGGCCTCAACCCAGCCTCCAGGCTCAAAAGCCGCTCACGGCCGATCTCAGGGGCCAGGTTCCGGGAGGTGGGGGCTCGGCCCTCCCTTGCCAAAGCTCAGGCGTGTGGGGTCTCATGGGGGTGGGTGTGGAGGGGTTAGCATTCCAAAAGCCTATGCCCGGGCCTGCATCCCCGTGTCAGAACACAGAGAAGCTTCCAGAAAGAGGATGGCACCCTCCATTAAACAAGAAGGCAATCCCACCACTCTAAACAGCCACGCACATCCCTCGCCTCCAGCCGGCCACAAGGCTAAGCACCAGTGCCATGGATGCCAAGGTGGGCCAGAGTGAAGGCGGCCACACACAGCAGGTCTGAGTCCAGAGACGTCCCAAGGCCAGCACTTTTAATCAACGACTTTTATATTCCACTTTATAACCATCCAAGTTTCAGAAACGCAACCATCGAAATGACACACAAACTGCTTTGGTACAGGGCACATGGTGTGGGGGTGACAGGGCGGAGAAGGGCCGGCACAGGTCCAGGCCTGGTCCAAGCACTTCAGACAGGGCAGGTGTCCTTGAGATGACACGGTGGCACTGGCATTTTGCTGCTGGGCTGTGGTTAAGCATTCGGGTGGCCACAGCATCTATGAAGCATGGCTTTGCAAACATGCAGATGCACAGGCTGCCTCCTGGGCTGGACTGGCCAGACCTCCCTTCTGGAAGGGGCTGGCTGCCATCGGCTGTCAGGCCCGCTGACAATAACTCAGCTCAGAGCTGCCTCATCCAAGTTGGGCCCTGGCCAGGGAGGCCGTTGCCCACCCCAAACACCTGGGAAGGGCCGTTCCAGCTTGAGTGTACTCCCATGGGTGGTCTGGGCTGTGGGGTAGCCCACCTCGGGCTTAACAACCCCTTCAGCCACCCTGCTCCCTGCTCAGGGGCTGACCCCCAGCACTGAGGTTCTCAGCAGCGTCCTAGACCAACGCCTGGGAGCTCCTTGGAAATGCAGAGTCTTGGATCTCGGCCTTATTGTGGGGTGAGGGGTGCGGCCCAGTGACTGGGTTTCCCCAGCCCTTCCGGTGATTCCGACATGCACTCACATCTGAGGACTCAGACTGGGACACGTCCCCTCACAAAGCAGACCTTGGCCTCGGACGGGGGGAACTCCAGGAGGGCACAGCCCCAGGATGCTGGCTATAGCCATGCCGGCGTAGTCAGTGGTGTCTGAGGAAGTCGGAAGCCTCGCTGCCGGGGAAAGTGCACGGTCCAGTGTCCCTGGAGTCACTTCTCACCCCCAGCCCACAGGCTTCCCCTCCCTTGGGATCCCACCACAGCCTCCATTTCAATCCCACCTTGACAAATGGCGAAAGGAGGGGCACCCATGTCCTTGGTCCTGGGCCATGCACCCCCCAACTCGGGAAACCCACAGGAGGCACGTGGGCGCTGCTGACCCTGGGAGGGGCGGTCGTGCCCACTCCCCGACACCTCAGAAGTCCCACCCTGTGTCCACCTCTGCAGCGTGGAATCGGGGCAGTCTGGGGTGTTGAGATGGGCCGGGCGCGGCTGATCCCTTTACCCTGTTTTCGGAAGGATTAAGGTCGGATTCGCATCTGAAGGTAGAGTCTGACAACCCTGGCATACAGTAGGCACTGAATAAATGCCCCCGGATGAACATGCATATACTGTGCATCCGATGGGCACCTCCTGGGGGGTGTGTGGGGCGAGCAAGCTTGGGGACACGAGGCAGGAAGGCCCCTGCGAGCAGCATCTGTCCTGGTGACATAAGAGCGGCCACTCGTGGCTGTCTTCAGCAGAGATGTGGCCTGGAGCCACGGGCACCGCGCCAGGACCACAAGCACCACAGCCTCTCTGCGGCCACCCACAGCAGCCTCCACAGCCACCCAGGAGAGAGGGGAGTGGGGGTGCTGAGAGAGCGCAAGAGACGCAGAGCGGGAGACAGAGATGGAGAGGAGAGACAAGGCGGGAGAGAGGGAGATGAGGAAGAGCCCTCAGCAACTCCCCAAAGACATATATGGTAACGGCGGAGGCACTGAGAGAGAAAGAGACAGTGGCCAGCTGCTGTCCCCAGGAGCTGAGGGACACATGGCAGGGGAAGAGACACAGGTGGTGGCGGGGGGTACTGAGCACCCCCCACCCCAGGACTCCCACCCACCCCATATCAGAGGGTGTCTCCACAGCACAGATCCAGCCTGGCTCACCTGGGGTCCCCGCATCCGGCATCCGACTCCCCACTGACATGGAGCCTCATCATGAGCCCCTCTGCCGCCTGCCCTCGCAGGGCTCCTGCACAGACCACAGGAGAGGCCTGTCCTACCTGGCGGATCAGGGCTGGCTTCCAGAAGGCTGGCTTTATGGCCAGTGTGCTGCCGAGGGGACGGCTGGGCCTCCCTCCCACTCCCCGGGCTGCATGTGCCAGGCTAGAATCCTCAGTCTGCCACTCAGCAGGCTCCTTGGAAGCTTCCTCACCTCCCTGTGCCTCTGTCTCATCTGGCCAGTGGGGATAATTACACACCTCTCCCCAACACTAGTGAGGTTGAAATCATCACAGTGTGTGGCGATAGTGCTGCATGACTGTTGGCCGGCACCATCACTGTCGCCGTCATCATCACCATCATCGCCATCGCCACCACAGCGGCCAGCAGCACCCATCCCCATCACACAGCAGGGCCAGGTGCCCCTGGAATTTTGACAAGGCTCCCATGTCTCACTGGACTCCCAGGTCCCATCCCCCATCAGCCATCAAGGGGTCCAATGCATATTGGCTGAGATAACCTAAGTCTTCTTCTAAAACTAGAGGGCCCAGGAAGGCAGGGAGAACCCGACCTGCTGCCCTCCAGGGAAACACCACGGAGAAGGGAGCTTGAGCTCCCTCCCACTAGACAACATCGGGGAAGAGGCAGACAGCATCTCCTGGCAGTGGGCACCCTACCCCTGAGGGTGCGTGGGCTCACTGGCTGGGAAGACCCGGGTTCTCCATCTTCCCGTGGTGCCTGGGGAGGGGGCCCGTGTCACGGTAGGGGGAAGGGGCTGTGTCTGCTCACTCAGAAACCTATGAGGGAGAGAGAAGCATGGACAAGTGTCCTGGGGCAGCTGTGAGGGGAGTGGGGCTGGGCAGGGGCTCCTGTGCTCCATGGCCGGAGATTCCCAGCTGATCATAAGGCCTGAGCTGCCAGGATAGGTCAGAAAGAAGAACCGGCCCACAGAGGTACCCTGGGTGCCTGCATTGCCTGGAGCACAGGGCAGTGGCTCCCCAGCCCACAGTCACCGAGAGTCCCAGACGCCTGTCCCAGCCTGCAGGTGCCAGCCATGCTGAGGCAGCGGGGTAGTGGGTGGGGAGTGGTCTCAGTTCACCTCCCCACCCTCCTTAAGGAGCTGCAGGTTCTGTGTGCTCACAGCCTTGGCGCACTCAGAGACCACCACTGCCTGCACCTCCCATCCGTCACCGCAGCCTTCCAAGCAGCAGTGCTGGGCCCACCCCAGGCCTGCCGTGCCCTCACCTGGGGCAGACTGATCAGCAGTGTCAGTAGCCCCCCAAATCCAGCCACAGACAGAGATGCTCAGCTGGCGGCAGTCACTGCATCTCCACTTAACAAGACAGGCTGAGCCCAAGGCTGCCGCTGATTTTCCTTGCTGCCATGGGGCAGAGAGGACTCTCAGCCCCAAAGTTAGCACTTGAGAACCCTTGTTTACCCCGTGGTTGTGAACCAGGCCTGTGGGGGGTGGCAGGGCAGTGGATCTACCTGGCACAGAAGCTGTTCCAGGATATGAGTATAAATCTCCCTCCCTGGCAGGGCCCAGGCCACGCCACCACCTCCTTAGCAAACGCAGCTGATCCGAGGAAGGGGCGAGCCCTGGAGACACACAGGGACCTCCTGCCCGGCTTGCTTTCTGCCATCTTTCTGAGAGAGGCAGAGCAGACAAGCATCATTTCCCCATCCTGGGAGCCCCTGCCTGGAACGGCAGCTTCAGCAGGGGATAAAAACTCACCAGCAAAGCCCCACCAACTCCCAGGCACCGCAGATACCACGGCTAAACCAGGACATCTCCGGTGTAAAGAGGGGCATGTTTCCTCCCTGCTATGGAACATTCTAGGGCTTCCCCGGTGCCCCAGCCTGGCCCCAGACATCTAATGCCCTCCTCCCCTGGTCTCACTGTAGTCTAACCCAGAGGTCTTCTACTTGGGGCTGGGGGTGATTTCAACAGCAAGTAAGAGTTGTGTGGCATATACAGTGTTGAGTTGTTTTTTCCCTTTTTAAAAAATGTGACCTAAGATTTAAAATCAGGCAGTTTCACATAAAACTAGATTTCCAGCTCATCATCAAAGATCAGAACACCTGGCAATTCAGGGCCACTGGCCAAGCGTCGACTGGAGCTGAGACGGGGCCCAAGCTCTGTAGTGAGCCACAGGCCTCACCACTCCCTACTCCCTCCCCAGACATGGAAGTCAAGTGTGAGCTGTTATTTATCGAGTTTGCACTTCTATTTTTCACAGGGTAAAAAAAAAATCTCTATTTACCCATCAAAAGTGAGCAAAAGAAAGAGGGTCACATAATCTCCCTTTCTTTGTTCCTTTAAGGCCCTGGGAGGTACCGGGACCCCCACGAATCCAAAGACTCAGGCCCCCTGCTGTTCCTGAAGACAAGCGCTGTCTCTCATGCTCCCTGCCTTTGCACTTGAGGGCCCCATCCCTGTCCGCCTGTGGGGCTGCTCCTCAACCTCATCTTTGGGGCCCTTTATTCTACGGAGTCTTCAAGGATGTGCCACCAATGCCACCTCCCAGGAAGACCCGTGGCACAGGGAGACCCGCAGCACAAATAGACCCCGTGGCACAGATAGACCCGCGGCACAGGGAGACCCGCGACACAGATAGACCCGCCGCACAGGGAGACCCGCGGCACAGGGAGACCCCGCGGCACAGGGAGACCCGCGGCACAGATAGACCCCGCGGCACAGATAGACCCGCGGCACAGGGAGACCCCGCGACACAGGGAGACCCGCGGCACAGATAGACCCGCGACACAGGGAGACCCCGCGGCACAGATAGACCCGCGGCGCAGGGAGACCCCGCGGCGCAGGGAGACCCCGCGGCGCAGGGAGACCCGCGGCACAGATAGACCCCGCGGCACAGGGAGACCCCGCGGCACTGTCTTGAAGCCACCTGTTTACAATGGCTCTGAACAACCAGCATGAAGCTCCCCATGTCCTGCACACAATAAATGCTCAATCAACGGATAAGTCAGCAAGCTGGACATTCGCTCCGCCCAGAGCAAGCCGGACACTCACTCCTGAGAGCAAGCCGGACAGTCACTCCACGGAGAGCAGGCCGGATAGTCACTCCACGGAGAGCAGGCCGGATAGTCACTCCATGCAGAGCAGGCCGGACACTCACTCCACGGAGAGCAGGCCGGACACTCACTCCACGGAGAGCAGGCCGGACACTCACACCACGGAGAGCAGGCCGGACACTCACTCCACAGACAGCAGGCCGGACACTCACTCCACGGAGAGCAAGCCGGACACTTACTCCTGAGAGCAGGCCAGACAGTCACTCCACGGAGAGCAGGCCGGACACTCACTCCACAGACAGCAGGCCGGACACTCACTCCACGGAGAGCAGGCCGGACACTCACTCCACAGACAGCAGGCCGGACACTCACTCCACGGAGAGCAAGCCGGACACTTACTCCACGGAGAGCAAGCCGGACACTTACTCCTGAGAGCAGGCCAGACAGTCACTCCACGGAGAGCAGGCCGGACACTCACTCCATGGAGAGCAAGCCGGACACTCACTCCACTGGACACTCACTCTACCACAGTACAGGCCAGGCCTCTACAACAGGATATGCCGGGCACCGACACCCCCCACCCTTCTTAAATTACCATGGTCTCCCCACCTCCCTCTGTGCAAATGTGGCTCTCACACAGGGGGAGGGGATGGGCCTCTGCTCTTCAGAGCCCCCAGCCCAGCTACCAGGAAGGGCTCCCACCACAAGCCCAGCCTCAATGCCCCCACACAGGTCGTGGGAGGGGAACTGGGAAGGCCAGCAAGAGAATGAGCATACAGTAGGTGCCCAACAGACACCTGATGATGTTTTCCAAATACCTCCTGAGGCCGTTAGCCACCCCTCCTTTGTCACAATCCCCACTGCTCCCTGCTGCCTCTCATACCTCAGCATCTATATACTCCCTGCCTGGCACTTACCTTTTTGCCTCTCAGTCTAGAAAGTTCCTGAATGCACTTCAATTTCAAAAACACCGTAGCGGCTGGGCACAGTGGCTCATGCCTGTAATCCCAGCACTTTGGGAGGCCAAGGCAGGTGGATCATCTAGGTCAGGAGTTCGAGACCAGCCTGGGCAACATAGTGAAACCCTGTCTCTATTATAAATACAAAAAATTAGCAGGATGCAGTGGCACGCACATGTAATGCCGCCTACTTGGGAGGCTGAGGCATGAGAATCACTCTAACCCGGGAGGCAGAGGTTGCAGTGAGCTGGGATCGCGCCACTGCACTCTGGCCTGGGCGACGGTGTGAAACTCCATCTCAAAAAAAAAAAAAAACAAATCCCAAAAAACCAAAAATAAAACATAGCTACGTCTTTGGAATACATGCTCTGTGCCACTCGGCCTTGGTTTTACACATCTGTTAGAAGGGCAAGCAGACTGGTCAACTCTGGCTACAGAAAACTAGACAAGAAAACCCTCTCCACAAACGCAGCCACCCTTCCACGATCCCTGCGGATAAGGACCGAGTTCAGCCCCAGGCATCGTGGCTGGATGTTGGGAATGCGGCGAGGGGTGGCTCATGCTCCTGACAACAGCCACGTTTCCCTCATGGGAGTTTTCTTAGGCTGTAGGAAAGTGGCTGTTTCACGGCAGACACTGGGCCCCGCCCCCAACTCGTGATGGCTGGTCTCAGCACCTTATGGGTCTCGACCTCTGGCAGCCTGGGAAAGGGAAGGCGGGCAGCTCTGGGGAGGGCTAGAGGGTGCCACTATAGGGAGTACCAGCCACCTTCTCCCACCTGCAGCCTCTCCAGGCACAGTCCAACCAGCCTTGTGGGTGCAAAACAACGGCTTTGCCATTCTCTGGGGACACTTTGTGTCTACCGGCCAACTGGAGCTGCTCCGGGCCTGGGCTTGACACAAAGTGGGCTTTAGGCCTCAGGTCCGCACAAAGGTTTGTCCAAAGAAGATGGGGACTTGTAGGCCACATGTCTGGCTTGGCATTAGGGGTGTCAGAAAGCAGTCAGTGACCCTCAGAGGGACCTAGAAAAGCTGGTCCCTCCAGTCCCTTTGAGGCATGCCACTCCTGCCTACGAAAACTTCATCGGGATGCCAGGCATGGTAGTGCTTCCAGAATCCACCCCCAGTTTGCAAGGACGCTCCACGCGGCTCGTGCTATTCTTGGCCTTTGTCACTCTCACCCGGCCCCCGCCCCCAGCCACTGAGGCCCCCAGGAAGGAAATGCCTCGACCGACTCCAATCCAGCAGCCGCCAGAGTGCCCACTGCCTCCACCCGCCTCCTCTGTGTGGTGCTCCCAGCATCTGCTCTGAGACGATGCTTCAAGAGCCCGGATGCAAAACAAATTCTCCCAAACACCGAGCGCCCAGGATCCCCTTTTCAAAGGCGTGCCACTGAGCCTCTCATCTCTACCATTATTTACTGGATATTTTTTCAAACCACCTCCTTTTCCTCTAACTCGGAGGAAAAAGCAAACTTTTTCTATGAAGGGCCAGCTAGTAAACATTTGAGACCCTGTACGCCATACACTTTTGGTCACAACCATGCAACTCCACCAGAGCAGCAAGGACGCTGCCATGGTAATATGTAAACAAACAGGCATGGCTGTGTTCCAATAAAACTTTATTCACAAGAACAGATGGTGGGCCGGATTAGCCCCAGAGTCCCAGTCTGCCAGCCTCTGCTCTAGCGTAAATAATCTTTCAGTCTCATCCCAAGCAACGGCGTCTGAAAAAACGGCGAGCTGAAGTACTGGCTATTTTTTCTTTCAAGTATGTATTAAGATAAACACACACAACCATTAACATTTTAAACATGAAGTTTGTGAACTACCCCAAGTCATCCTGGGAAGCTCTTACTTTTGGAATGTAGCCTTTTTACGCACAGAGATCACAGGTCACCCAGTCAGGAGTCTGGGATTTTACAGGCTGAGGAGGCCCGTGGCTGTTTCTCCCCAGCTATTTTCCTGGCCACTACGGGAGGCTTGAGATAGCCCGGCAGGGTGAGCACCCCAGAGGGGGTCTCCCCACATCTGCTGCTACCACGGAGGGGAGCCTGCACTCACACTGCCGGTGGCCAAGCAACAACAACTCATGGAGACAGTTACTGTCAGCCATGCGGGGTGCTGGCCACCAGGCAAGTGGCCACTGAGCATGCAGGGAGCCTGCAAGGACAGTCACCCCCACCTTGCCTCTTACCTGGCTCTTGCCGCGGCGCCGATAGCTCCGTCTCACCAGGCTCTTATAGTTCTCATTCTTCTTAGTCAGGTAGTAATAGAGGACGCACTCAGCCACCGTCTGTGGGACAGAGAAAGAGGACGCTGAGCAGGGTACAGCACAGGCATTCAGGGCAGGAGCCAGGAGCTCACATCCTGGGCTCATATCCTGCCTCTTCCACGTACCGGCTGGGTGACCTCGGACAGATGACCTAACCTCTGTGTCTCAGTTTTCTCATCTGTAAAATGGGAATGCTAATTGTACATATTTCACAGGATTATCACAAAGATCAGATCAGTTAATACATAGGTAAAGTACTTGGGACGAGGCCTGGCCCAGAGCAAACATGATGGAAGTCTTTCCTGTTATCACAGTCACCGCTGTTGCTATGGTTAATGACAGCGCTGACGTCGCCATGTCACCCCCAGCCCTTATGGGAAACAAGGACTCCAGCCCACAGCCGGGCAAACTCAAAGCCTTCCCCAAACATAGGTCCGGGTTCTCTTTTCCCTGACTTCAGCCTTTTCTTCCCTGATATTTGAGGTCCTGAATAGCCTCTTCCAAGCCTTGTGCATCGGGACCGCCCCACGCCCCACGCCCCATGCACCTCTTCCTGGGTGTCCTTCTTTTCTCTGCCTTGGTCTTTTCCATGTAGATTGGGTCTGAAAGCCGGAGCAACCAGCCCTCTATGAACCCCGGCCAAATGGGACCAGTAAAAGGGGCAGCCTCAGAAAGTGATGCCACGATGCCCCCACTTGCGGGCATGGAGCCCAGCTTGCCAATGCCCACAGCCGTTCCCCTTACAATGTAAAATGTTTCTGCAATGCTCTGGCCAGTGCCAAGCCAGGACCCCACCTCCAAGGGGCATTCTGTGAGGCCTCTGAGCCGGGCCTCAAATCTCACTGCCCTCAACAGAAAGCCCCCAGCTGGCAGCCTCCTGCCAAGTACAACCGCCAGGGGGGCTCCCAGGCGGCCCCAGGCTAAACCCAGCCCACAAACATGGCAATCGAGAAAGACATTTTATAATCAGATGCCAATATTTGCAATTCAGGGGATGTGGGTGCCCGACTTCTCCTTTAACAATTCAGGAGAGCTCCTTCCTGCGCTCAGCAATGGCAGCCCGGCTCCGGACAGCAGCTGCCCCCGCAGACGGGCACAGACTGGCTGGTCCACCTGGCTCCCAGCCAGACGTCAGCCTCACTCACTGTCAAGACCTGACTGTCCCCGCCGGCCTCTCCGTTGGCAGCTCCTGCTCCAGACCCCTCTGGAAGCTCTACTGAAGCCTTGTCCTGGGCTGCCTCTCAGCCAAAGAACATCATGAAGTTTACTCCCCAGCAGAAAGACTTCTAATCCCCTCATCCTGAAGGAGGACTGCTCAATGGCCAGTTTCTGAAATGCTTCCATCCTGGGGAGCCCTAACCTAGAGTCCGCCGTGCCGTCCACTCCCTGAGGGAGACGTCGTCACTCAGAAGATGAGCTATTTATAGGGCTTGTTTCTCCACACTGGTTTTTCAAGCATGGAGAGATTTTTCCCCACACTGCTCGGTCTCTCTCCTTCTACGGTTATCAGCTCATGAGGGGCAGGCGCTGGGAACAGCTGTCCTTTAAAATAAGTGCCTCATCCTCCTGGCCTCCCTCCTACAACCAGGAAGCCCGAGCAGGGTGTCCACCAAGCTGGGGTGGGCAGGTCCCCATCTCTGAGAAACGTGATTCAGGGGAATGCTGCTTAAGACACACGGACGGCAGCCTTTCTCCTCTGACCCCAAGATGCTGGGGGAAGGCCCAGGGGCCACGTCCAACATGCAGCCTCATCCAGCCACCTTCTCCCACCTGCAGCCTCTCCAGGCACAGTCCAACCAGCCTTGTGGGTGCAAAACAACGGCTTTACCATTCTCTGGGGACTCTTTGTGTCTACCGGCCAACTGGAGCTGCTCCGGGCCTGGGCTTGACACAAAGTGGGCTTTAGGTCTCAGGTCTGCACAAAGGTTTGTCCAAAGAAGATGGGGACTTGCAGGCCACACGTCTGGTTTGGCATTAGGGGTGTCAGAAAGCAGTCAGTGACCCTCAGAGGGACCTAGAAAAGCTGGTCCCTCCAGTCCCTTTGAGGCAAGCCACTCCTGCCTACGAAAACTTCACTGGGATGCCAGGCACGTAGTGCTTCCAGAATCCACCCCCAGTTTGCAAGGACGCTCCACGTGGCCTTTGAGGAGCTGGCAGGAGACCCGTCGGGCACACGGGGCTCCAGGAAGCCTGGCCGTGCAGCTCTCCCTGGGGTTCTCGGGATTCCTAGGTGCTCAGCAACCTGAGGCTCCTCCTCCATGGGCCCAGGAGGACAGGGCGGGGCCTGCACTGATCTATCTCCCAGATGGAAGGAAGGGAGGGAGGGAGGAGGGGAGCATGGCAGCTGGAGCAAGGGGCCAGGCAGGCCAGGGCCTTGTGGGCAGGGAGGGAGGGCCTCCACCCTGAGTCCACGCAGTTGCCCACGGAGGTGGAGACCGAAGGGGTATGGGGCGGGCAGCGACTCACCTTCCTCTCCAGGAATGATGCGATCAGGCCAAAGTTCTTGGGATGCTGCATGAACCTGTGGGACAAGAAGGGTGGGCGTGAGACCTGGCTGAGGGGGGCTTTCCTGCGGGGCGGCCGATCAGCTCCCAGGCGCCTGCCATCCCCACTGGCCCGGCCTGGCGGGCACCGCCCCACTTGGAGCAATTAAGCCCAGGGGGGTGTGGGAAGGGCTGCTGCGGCAGACGGGAGGGGTGGGGACCCAGGGGTAAGAGAGGGCGTTCCTTGGAGTGAGTCACTGGCTTTAGCGCCTTTGAAAATATATTTGTTTGTCCTGCTGGAGGCGGCTTCCAGGAAAAATGAGGACACGACATGCAGCTCTTTGGTGGGGTTCCCCCCCCTTTAAAATCCGCTTTTGTTTCTCTCTCCAGCTGGATCTGGGAAGCAGGGCCTCACCCGGCCCACACAGGGTCTGCTTGGGAACATGGCAGGGCCCCACCAGCGGGGTCATAGCTCACCAGGCTGCTGGGCCTCCCCAGAAGAGCTGGGAGCAGAGGCTCTGAGTGCCCATGGGGCAGCAGGAGGGGGCTGGCCAGCCAAGGAGGCGGCAAGCATGGACTTAAGTCGGAGGGCGGTGGCGGGGCGCTGGCACTGTCCCAACTGGCTTCCTGCATAGCCAGGAGAATTACTGGGAAACCACTGGGCCCAGGCTGAAATGTGAGGGCCAAAGGAGCGGGAGCATGGTGGGGGCGGGGATGTGGGTCAAGGCCTGCTCCACCCCAGGGGTGCTGGGTGGAGTCCCTGGCCCCAGGCCCAGGCGTCCCGGTGACGTGCCACAGCCCCACGGCCTTCGCAGGGAGAGCAGCGGCTGGCTGCTAGCGAGGCTGGACTGTGGGCTCCCATGGAGGGAGGCTGAGTGAGCACCAGTGCCCGACCTGCCTGGCCCTCCAGATGGCTGGGCAGGAGGCCAGCAGGCCCCGCGCCTGCTTCCCAGCCAGACACCCGAGGATCCTGAACAGTCTCTGCTCTCTTCCCAGTGGAAGCGGCACAGTGAGGAATGGCAGGCTTCCCTGGCCTGGGATCCCGCCTCGGGCGGCTGGCAAGGCCGGAGCCCTCCTAAAGCCCTTCTCTTCCAGGTAGGGAGAGTCCTTTCCTCTCCGCTCCCTCTCCTTGTCCCAGTGACATTTCCTTCCCAGCAAACCCCTCCCACGGGGTTTCCCCAGGCACAGTGGGGGCTCCCAAGAGACCAGGAATCAAACTTGGGAATCTCCTAGGTCCCCTGTTCCCCTCCCCCAATACCTCACTTGCACCCCTGGAAGACGTTTATTAAAAGTTTCCTATGCCCTGCACACCTCACAAGGGAGGCCCTGTCGCTATACCCATTTTACAGACGAGGAAATTGAGGTTCAGAGGGGGAATGGTCACATGGCCAGCACGTGGTGGAGCCCCATGCCGTCAGTAGGTGATTTTCAAAGCCCTGAGTGCTATCAATTCCTCTGCACATGAGACCTCAAACCAAGCCCACAGTCCTTGAGGCATGCAAGTGGCCAAGTTGCGGCTCACACAGGATGGAAGTTACGCCAGCCCCACAGGCCAGCAGACAGCAGCCCAGCCTGGGTCCCCCGCCCTTCGGTTACTGAATTAACAGAGGGTGACATTATCAGACCTGCAGAGCCACGTGAGATCTTCCGAAAGGCTGAAGCCGCAGAAAGTCCCCCAGAACACCTTTTTTTTTTGTATTTCAGAAAAAATACATACACTAAAACATCATGCCTACCAGGGGGAACGTGAATCTCAAACGCAACAGTAATTCAGTAATTCTTAACACCCGTGACCGTCCCACCATCACCTCCCTCGTTCAAAACTGTAAAAAGCATTCGACGGAGACTTTGATTTGACGTAGAAAGATCGTGCCTGCTATGGTGAGGCTGCAGGCACGAGCCATTAAGTAACCGAGTATTCCTGCTCAGGAACCAAGCGCTGTTTCCTGTGGAGGACCACTCACTCGGTGCTGTGGGCACTCCAGGGCTCATTACCCCACCCCTCTATTCTTATGGACGTTTCAACATTTCCATAATCAAAAGCTACTCTTAAAAAATGTTTTCCACCAAAGACCCTCCTGGATAGCCACTGTGTCCTTTCTGAGTTCGGTATCTGCACTTGCGGGTCCACTCACCCCTGCCGGGGGCCCAGAGTCACCCCATCCCTTAGGTCCTGCCTGGCACCTCTTTGGGGCCACAACCCTGGACCAAAGCCCAGGGCACTGGGGAAGGAGTGTCATTGCTTTGGAGGAAGCAGGGTCTTCCCCAAGGCAGCTCAGTGGCCTGCCGGGTGAACGTCGGGCAGTGACAAAGTCTCTTCCCTGCGTCCCCTCCTGGCCAAGCACAGAGGCCTCCGTCCACACCTCAGTTTCCCACTCTCCTGCCTCCCAGAGCTCTGAGGTCCTGAGGAGGTGCTCTATGTCCTGGGCAGGGAACCCAGCCTTCTACGTGCAAGTGATTAGAGCAAGCTTGTCCAACCCACAGGCCACATGCAGCCCAGGACGGCTTTAAATGCGGCCCAATACAAATTCGTAAACTTTCTTTAAACCTTATGAGATTTTTGGCCAGGCGCAGTGGCTCACGCCTATAATCCCAGCACTTTGGGAGGCCGAGGCGGGCGGATCACGAGGTCAGGAGATCGAGACCATCCTGGCTAACATGGTGAAACCCCATCTCTACTAAAAATACAAAAAATTAGCCGGGCATGGTGGCAGCCGCCTGTAGTCCCAGCTACTCGGGAGGCTGAGGCAGGAGAATGGCGTGAACCCGGGAGGCAGAGCTTGCAGTGAGCAGAGATTGTGCCATTGTACTCCAGCCTGGGCAACAGAACGAAACTCTGTCTTGAAAAGAAGAAAGAAAAAAAGAAAAAAAAACCTTATGAGATTTTTTTTGTGATTTTTTTTTTAGCTCATCATGTATCATTAATGTTAGTGTATTTTCTGTGAGGCCCAAGACACTTCTTCTTCCAGTGTGGCTTGGGGAAGCCAAAAGATTAGACTCCCCGGAATTACAGCACACTGTCCCTAAGGCGTGGGGTGGCTCAGCAGGGCCCACCATCTCCTCTGGGGACCCCGGGCCAGGGATGGAGGTCTCCTTCTGCCTGGATGTCACATCGCAGATCCTCACTGTGGGGTTTGGCCCCCTCAGACACAGCTTTTGAGAGAACTCAACTCCCGTCTCTGCTCTGCACAGCCCCCCTCCCTGGCCCCATTCACAAACCATTCCCTACACAGCCTCTCCATTCCAGCTGGAGGAGTCTGAACCCTGCCTCCATTGTGTGCATGCTGTGTGGCCTTTGTGCACTGTCTGAACCTCTCTGAGCCTCCGTGTCATCAGCTGTGTACTGGGGTGGGCCTGGCTGAGCTGTCATAAGGGACAGGAGGGGGAAAATGCATGAAGCTGAGAAGACACAGGCACAGTGATGGGATCACGAACCCACTTAGCCAGCAGCTACTGTCAAAGACAAAACAAAATAGAAACCACCAAAAGCCACTGGCCAGCTGCTGCCCTGCCCAAGGCTGCGGCCCAGCCTCTAAGTCCCTCCTGCCTTGTTCTTCCGACTCGCAGTGCCCCGTCTTACATCCAGCTGCCCTTACACTTTGTACCATGTTGAAGTGTGTCCTCTTAAAATTCATGGCCACCCAGAACCTCAGAATGCGGCCTTATTTGGAAACAGGGTCTTTCCAGATGTAATTAGTTAAAGTGAGGTTGTATTGGGTTAGGCTAGACCCTAAATTCAGTGTGACGGGTGTCCTTATAAGAGGAGAAGCACAGAGACAAAGGTCATGTGGGGTCGAAGGCAGAGCATGGAAGGATGCATCTAGAAGCCCCGGAAGGCCAAGGACGCTGGCAGCACCAGCTGGGAAGAGGTCGGGGACAGGCTCTCCCTTACGGCCCCCAGAAAGAACCAACCCCACGAAACACCAGGATTTGGACTTCCGGCCTCCACAACCAGGAGAGAGTAAATCCCTGCGGTTTTAAGCACCCGCCGGCATGCTCATTTGTGGTGGCTGCCGGGAGACAGCACAGGCCTCAACAGGATGGGGGTGGGGGGCCGGGAGGCCAGGCCAGGTGATGGAGGACTCACTTCTCCCGGAAGGTCTCCTTCTCCTGCTCACTCCACATGTTCATGACCTGGCGGTCTTTGTACACCTTCATGGGGTCAGCCATAAGCCCGTTCATGTTGATGAACTTGATGCGCTGCTGGTCGGCGTCGTACAGCATAGGCGGGATCACGGCCAGCTGGCGCATCTGCTTCTCCAGGTTCTGCAGGGAAACGGAGGGCAGGGTCAGAGGCCCGGGGACGAGGTGCTCCGGCCGGCGCAGGGGACCCAGGGGAGACACAGAGGGGACGGATGGTCTGCGCCAGAGCAGGGAAAACGCGAAACCGACGAGGAGAATGATGAGTTTAAAAATAATAATAGCTCATGCTGGGGGAAGGGAGAATGTAAAGGCCTCCCCGACAGGTTTATGGTGGGCAGGACTGTAGATTCAATGCAGAGAGCAGCAGCCGCCTTCTCTGCAGTGGGAGGGGAGCCATGAATCTTCCCTTTGGAAATGCAAGCGCCATAAAGCACTGCAGGAAGGATGCTCAGCCCAGCTGGGCCCAGGGAGCCCGGGAGACAGGCCGGCCTTCCAGGTTCCGCAGGCAAGAGTGGGCCCTGGGGTCCAGCTGGCCCCACAGCATGCAGGCAGCCCAGGGGCGCAGAGAGGGTCAGCGCCTCGCTGGTGGAGAGGTCTTTCCTGCCCCCACACTACACGCCCCCTCCTGGCATCCCGCTCCTTCAGAGGGCCCACCTGGGATCTGGCCTGCCCAGCCCTGCATGCGGCAGGAGTCAGGCGGCCGCTCCTAATGCACTGGGATGACTATTAAGAGGCTCTGAGCCGCCACTCAGCTGGGCTCACTTCCCCAAATCTCGCAGCCAGCCAATTACTGGCGATTAATTACCCATCTCTGGAGGCAGGCGAGGACTCCGCGTAGCCAAGGTCAGCCAGTTCAAACGATCCAGCTGCCCGGCCGCCCACATCCAACCTCTTCACTCAATGTGCAGGACTCCCAGCCAGGGGGTCAGGTCGGGTGCAGGGCACAGCTCTGACCCCGGGGTGGGAGAGAATCCCCCCAAGAGGCTGGTATCTGTCTCCCAGACCCTTGGAGCTGTCCCCTACACCCCTGATACGGAACGGCGACCTTCCTCGGGTATCCCAGGGATGTAATAATGGCAGGACCCCCGGCACAGCCACAGGCAGGACCTCTGCTCCGCCCTCCCACAGCTGCCTTCCTGTCCTTCCCATGCCGGCCATGTGCTCTGACCACAGGAAGCTCCCAGAAGGATGGGAAGTGCCTGTCCTCCGGCCCAGCCCCCTCCCTTGCACACTCCCGGGGGAACCTCAGGTCACCCCAGGCTGGCTGGGGAAGTTTCTGTCCCAAATTCCACTTCCACCCTTCACCCCGGACACAGCATCCTTGATGTCCCTGAGGACTCTGATGACTGCATTCCCATGTGGCCAGTGTGTGTGTGTGTGTGTGTGTGTGTGTGTGTGTGTGTGTGTACATGCAACAATCAGCCCAGGTGCCACACCCTTGGCCATCAGGTGAGGAATGCAGAGGAGAGGGCCACCGGCCTCCTCCTTCCAGTGCAGACTAAACCCACATCCAGCCTCTCTGCGGGATGTCCATAAGTGCACAGCGTCAGTGAGACAGGGGCTGACACGGCCCAGCTCCGGCGCCCAGCCTTCGAGGGCCAGGCCCTGTGGCTGTGCAATGCGATGGCTTTCTGAGCTCTGTTTTCTGTCAACTGGATGTTGTTGTAAACAAAAACGTACCATGAGAAGTTTTAAAATGAAAAATTATGTTTTAATGGCCAGATTCATCTTTGGATTGCCTGCGTCAGAATCAAGTGGATGGCTGGGTAAAAATGCGGATTCCTGGGCTCTGCCCCAGACCAGCTGAATCAGAGTCTCTGGTGAGAAACTGCTACTTAAACCAGCCGCCCCCTCCCCGGGGCCCCTTCCATCTGTCTATTCTGAGCATCAGCATCGCAGGGCAGCGCGTTCTGTTGTCCAACAGAGCGCTCTGCAGCCAGGGAGGTGTTCGCTGTCTGCTCCGCCCAGGAGGGGAGCTGCCAACCACAAGCGGCTGTCGAGCTCTTGAGATGTGTCAGATGCAACCGAGGAACTGAATTGCTAATTTTATCCCATTTTAATTAATTTTGATTTCAATAGCCATGCGTGGCTCTGCCGTGCTGAGCTGAAGGGCTATAATCTCCCATCTGGACAAAAGCTCTCCCTGGACAAAAGTCCCCAGAAGGAAGAAACGTGCTGTGGCTGCCTCGTGTCTGCTGTGGTGTTAGGAGCAGGGGGTACTGTCATCATGGGTACCTGACCCACAGGACCCAGGAGAGAACAGGCTGACACCAACTTCCTCCCCAGGAGAAAAGGCTGCCTCTCTGCTTCCTGGCCATCTGTGGGCCCCAGTGACGGCAGCCAGGGTCACCTAGGCTGACCCCAGGGTGTCCTGGCACCCCAAAGAGGCCTGAGGGGAAACCGGCCCTGCTCCAGCCAGGAGGGCTGAGGTGCCTGCGAGAAGGTCGTGGCTGCGTGGACAGCTGGCGTGCTGGGAACTCTTCGGCCTGCGCCATGCTCCCCCCACCCCGCCAGGCTCTGGGCCCTGGAAGGCTGACCCTGGAACCCACAGGCACTCCCGCCCCTTGGGCTTCTGGCTGGACTCAGCCAATGGGAAGTTCCAAAAGGAGGCAGGAGATGAGAAGAGTGAGAGGCAGGGTCCTCGTCCCCCAACCCCCTCCCTGTTGTGGCATCTGGATGGGGGAGCGCCAGGGCCCTCCCTGCAGGGGGTCCTGCTACCCTCCCTCTCAGACACATTAACACCCCTCTCTCTGCTCGCCCCTGCAGGCCTGGGACGGGTACCTCAATACCCACCTTGATTCCACCCACGCTTCGGTGGCAAAGCCCCTCGACGTAAACCACTGGGAGGTGGTTTCTGGCTAGGGCCTCTGCACCCTCACGGGGGATGCCAGGGAAAAGGAGCTGAGGCCAGAGTCAGGGCCTGGACTCACCTCCTGCTCTGAGAGGCCATCGATGATCTCTGACACCTCGTGCTCGCTGCGGGCAGCCGACATGGACAGCCCACTGCCCCGCTGGCCCACCCTGCTGGGGACCAAGGGGACACACTCAGGACCGGTCTTTTGGTGGTCGGGGACACTAGCAGACCCCTGTGGCGCAGCCCTGAGCCCACGCCCTCCCCAGAGGAGAAGTGTGGGCAGCGGCCAGCAGAGGGGCCGGCCCCACACCCGGGGTCCTGGGGAGGCATGGAGCCCCCACCCCAACCCAGCAAGGCCAAACCCTGTGACATAGGCAGCTCAGTCCCCTCCTCTCTCCTAAAACACCCTGAAAAGCCCAGCTACAAAGATCTGGGTTCAAAGCCCAGCTCTGCCTCTTTGGCACTGGGCCAAAGTGTTTCTCTCTGTGCCTCAGTTTCCTCCCCTGTCATATGAGGATTCAAAAGTGGCACCCGGCTGCCTAGGGCTGTTGCGGGGAACTTAATGAGACATGGCTTGTGAGTTCAGTTAAGGGTGAAAGGTGTTGTTATTATTACCAATGAATCGCCTTATCTGTGCATCCAAAGAAAAATGGCCATAGAACCACAGCTGCCTGTCACCAGGCACCTCTCACCTGGGGCCCACCCAGTCCTCACAGCCACTGGGGGAGGCTGACAGCCTGGTCTCTTAGCCACGTCTCTCCCCTTTGTCCCACACCAGGGATCTCAAACTCAGCTGCCTTCAGGGGTCGTGCGGGCCCCAGAAATGAGTGAAGCTGGCAGGTGCACGCTATGGCACACGGGAAGAAGTGCTTGTCCCCAAAATGTATTTAAGTTCCAAGTAAGTATTAGGCCAAAGAGGCTCCACGTGACACAGGCCAGGGTCTGGTAGGGCCCCGGCCACTGGCCTGAGAAGCTGCTGTGCTGTTCTGTTCCTTCCTGGCCAGGCCATCTCCACTGAGGATGCCTGGAGCTGACCCCGGGCCCTGACGTCGGGGGCCCTGACGTGGGGGGCGCTGGGCTCAGGCCCCGCTCACCTCTGCATGCGCTCCTGCAGCTCGCGCTGCTTGCGGATCTCAGGGAACTGCTTCTCGTAGTACTCGCGCACCTTGCTCTCCTTGGCCCGCCGCCGGGGGTTGTTCTCGATGCGCTCCACCTTCTTCTCCCAGGCCTCCATGAGCTGGTCATAGCGCTGGCAGAACTTCTGCTCCTGGGAGAGCGCAGGGGGCACTGCGGAAGATGCTCCTGCACCTGGCACCCGCCGCCTCCCCCCTGCCCACTCACATGCAGGCAGACACACAGGTGCACGCACACACACACAAAGTCACACAGGCACACATACATACAGTCAGATACAGCCACACAGACACGTACATACAGGCACACACATACAGTCAGATACACACAGGCACACAAGCACACAGGCACATACAAGTCACACAGGCACACACAAATGCAGTCACACAAACACACACATACTCAGATACACAGTCACAGACATGCACATACAGGCACACACATACAGTCAGACAGATATACACAGGCACACACAAGTCACACAGGCAGACACACATGCAGTCACAGACACACACAGATACACAAAGTCACACAGACATGCACACACAGGCACACACACATAGTCAGACAGATATACACAGGCACACATACATACAGGCACACACAAGTCACACAGGCAGACACACAGATACACACACATACAGTCACAGACACACACAGTCACATACACACATGCAGTCACCCACACAGTACACACACAGTAGACACACAGTCACACAGACAGTCACATGGCAGACACACAGTCAGACAGATACACAGGCAGACAGACAGACACACAGTCACACAGGCAGACAGTCAGTCATATAGGCAGATACACAGAGAGACACACACACACACATATATACACAGGCACATAAGTCACACAACCAGCCAGCCAGACACACAGATGGTCACACAGGCAGACAGACACACAGTCAGTCACAGAGGCAGGCAGACACACACACATGGTCATGCAGGCAGACATATGACAGACACACACACAGTCCATCACACAGGCAGGCAGGCAGACACGCAGGCGGTCACACAGGCAGGCAGACACACACACGGTCATCCAGGCAGACATATGACAGACACACACACAGTCGCAGGCAGACAAACAGATGCACACACAGGGTCTCGCAGGCAGACATGATGGACACACATACACAGAGTCACACATGTAGACACACAACAGACACACACACATCACACAGGCAGACGACAGAAAGACACGCACATAGTTGCATGGATATCCAGCAGATGGGGGCCCCTGAAGAAAACCCACAGACTTCCCCTGAGGACACGGTCACCTCCCTTCCTGGTGAACCGGCCACCCAGACCTGGCCTCCTCTGCAGAGGCCTGGTCCCAAATGGAAGCCACCCGCCATGTGTGGCTCAACTGAAATCACAAATCCAGTAAAATTTAAGAGTCGGGCTCTAGTTCTCCCCAGCCACGCTTCCAGTGTCCAGCAGCCACATGCGGCTGGGGCTCTGGCCGCACCAGACAGCCCGGATGGAGCCCACTGCCACACCACAGGAAGCTGTGCTGTACAACATGCGGGCCCGTCAGCCCTGGGGAGGGGCAGCCTCCAGAGAAAACCACATTCCAAGCAGTTCCTCATTCCCCAGCCTCACCCCAAGGACCAGCTGTGAGGACCCCAGCAGCTCCCAGAGAGGGGGCTCTGCCTTCCCTCCAAGACAAGGAAGTCCCTCTCCACATCTAACCACAGTGCTGCCTGCTGCATGTCCTTTGAGAAGAGATCCCCAATCAGCCGAGAGCATAGCTGCCTGGCTTCCACATCTCCAAGGTGACTTGAGCAAGTGGCAGCGGAGGGCGGGGGGTGGGGGCGGGGAAGGGGACGCAGGGCGAGCCACCCACACAACCCCAGTTACTCCACCTCTAACAGCTGGGGGTGGACAGACGGTGTGGTCTGGGAGCCTCCACAAACACCCACTTGGTGCTTCGGCACAGTCAGAAAGCCCCTCTCTGGTCCTGGAGCCCAGACACCTCAGCCCCACCCCACCCCATATTTCAGCTGCTGACCAAGGGCAAGCTGTGCCCTCCATCCTCGACAGCCCCGTGACCATGACGGTCCCCACGAGGTGGCCAGGCTGGTGCTGGGTGGCCCAGAACCTAACCCCATGCATGCAGGCTGTGCCAGGAACGCGCTGGAGATCAAGAGGCGGTTCTGGTGACAGACAACGGCCACACGTGCTCGGGGCAGTGGCTGCTGACAGCCCCAGTGAGGGATGGGGACTGCAGGGACGGCAACAACCAGCCCATGCCACCTCGGCCCCTGTCCAAGAGGCCCCAGGCTCATGGGTGAGAAAAGCTCACCTCAAGCCAGCAGAGGAAAGTCACGTGGTGACTGGTGCAGACCAGCGGGCGGAAGCCAACAGGCCACTGGCCAGCGGGGCCTCGGCCTGTCCACGTTGCCAGCAGGGCGCTGGCAAGACGGCCCGGCTCTAGCTGGGTCCCTCGTGGAGTGCACGGGTGGCAAAGGCCTCCAGCAGTAGTGTCCCTGAGGGGACATCCAGACACCTCCATGGCCCCAAGCACTGGGCTCTGCCTTCTGCCCAGAACAAGGAAGTCCCCCTCTGGGTCTAACCACAGTGCCACCTGCTGTAGCCTGTGCCTATGTCCACTGTGCCGGGTGTGCATTCGGCCTGCCTTGGACAGCGCAGGGCGGGCAGCTCCGGCCTGGCCTGGGTAGCAGGGAAGATGCTCACTGGCGTTTTTCTACAAGGGCAGACCCACTGGCCAGGGGAGGAAACAGATCCCTTCCTCCCTTCCCTCCCTCCCTCTCTCTGTCTTACACACACACACACACACACACATACACACACACACACGCACACACAGGGAAAGACTGGAGCCGTCCCCCTCCCGCTCCCCACCCCCGCCAGCTAGTCTGCGGGGTGCTAGGAGCGCAAATCCACTAGGGAGAAGAAGCAGGCCAGCCATGCCTCTGGGACCACAGGCTGAGCCAGCCTCTCAGCCAACTGGGCCTCCAGAGGGTCCAGCTCAGCTTCCCAGGAGACGTGGCAGGCTTGGGGGGCTGTGCTGGTGCTGAGGATCCCATGACAGGGACAAGGCCCTGCTCTCTGGGAAGAGGTGTGGGGGTCCCCAGGAACCTGCTAAGGTGTGGGGGTCCCAGGGTCTGAGGGGGGTCTGACTCCCCAGTGGGGGTGAGGCAGGCACATCAGAGTTCTCGGCCAAGACCCCCTCCCCAGGCCTTACTGAAATCAATGAAGTCAGGGACTTCGGCTTCTTATACCACAACAAAGAGACCATCCCAATCGCCACCGCAGCTTCAGGGGGTGTTGAATTTGTTTCCATCCCTCCTAAGATGGGCCACAAAGCCACACCGGACCCTTCTTGGAAGTCCTTGGTTTCTGCCTGCCTCTTCTCTAGCTTTAAATAAGCCAATTTCTCCCTCCACCCCCTCCACAGACCCCCCAAGGAGCCACTGGCGATCTTTAAAGAACTCAAGCCCACCCCAACTCCACCTCCAGCCTGAGCTCCTTCCAGCAGCTGCAGCGATCCTTTTAAATGGAAATCAGATCCTCTCCTGCCCTCCCGAGAGGAGCCTTCACCCCAAGGGGGAAACCACGGGGGGGCTGTCAAGGAGGCGGCAAGATCGCGCTGAATTGGCAGTCATTTTAGGTGAAAATGAGAGGATTTCCTTCCTCGCAGGAGACAGGGGGAGTATTTGTTAGGGGTGAAGGTCGGCACCTCTGCACCTATTTTCCAATAGTGCAACAACAAACATGTTTATATTCATATTATACACACAGAGCAAATACAAGGCAATGGTAACCGTGGCTGATTCTAGGTGGTGGGTATATAGATGTGCCTTGTACTCTTCTGTCAAATTTCTTAGAATAAGGACTTTGGATTCTTTACTACAAATACATGTATTAAGAATAAATTCGGTGTCCCACTGCATTCGGAATAAAACCTGAATGTTCCATCCTAGCCTGAGGGCAGATGTTTCCACGCGACCTGGCTCCTGCTGCTGGCCTGCCAGGTTCTGTCCCAAGCTGGTTCCTGCCTCAGGGCCTCTGCACTTGCTATGCCCTCTGCCTGACACCCTGACTCCCAGATCCGCACAAAGCCAGTCCTTTCTGGTCATTCCCACCTCAGCACTGAGGTACCCAGCCCATCTCGAGAGTCTAGCCCTCTGTGCAGCTCTTCTCCCCGGATTACCGGTCTGTTTCCTGGCCTGTGACTCCTGGGCACCCGGCAGCCCTGTGTGGGTATCTCTTAACTTGATAAACAGATTGGACGCTCGTTTCAAGAGCCTCTCGCACCAGCCCAAGTGCCTGTGGGCACCATCCAGTCAAGGTGGGGGGTCTGAGGAATCTGGGCAAGGCACTGCTGGGCAGCCCACCTCTCCTCACCTATGAGCAGGGCTTGGGTCCCGAGGGCTGCCCACAGCTTCCCAGGCACCAGCATCTGGCTGGAAGTGTCTCCTCCCTCTAGTACCCAACCAAGTTCGGGGCCAGAGCAGGCAGGCAGGGCCAAGGGAAGACCCTCCTCCCATATAGCACAGCCCCTCCTTCCAAAGCCAGGACCTCCTGCCCCAGCTAAGCCCCTCACCTGGCCCCATGTGCCCACACACCTGCCCAGGACCCCGTGCCTGCCCAGGGTCCCCCTCCCCAGGCACTGCTCAGCCCCACCATGTGGCCGCTCACCACACCACCATACCCCACACACCCTCCTGGACTGTCTCGGAACTGCCCCTTGGGGGTTCAGAGCATGGGCTCAGGAACCAGGTGGTCTGGGTTCAAATCTCAGCTCCACCACTTCCCAGCTGTGTGACCTAGGGCAAGTTACTTAACCTCTCTGTGCCTCGATTTCCTCCTCTGAAACATATGGCTGACCAAGCGCCCACCTCACAGGACTAAATGCCCTAATGTATGGAGAGCACTCAGAAGAGCGCCTGGAACACAACAGGCACCGGAAGGGCAGGGTGTGCGGGCATCCTCCTCGTCCTTACGCACCACCTGTCCCTGCAGCCTGCAGGTCTGAGGACAGGGCCCGTGTCACAGCAACTGCGAGCCTCACACACAGTAGGTGCTCCGTGACTACTGGCATCCAGGCCCCGAAGGCACTGGATCAGCTAACACCCTGTCCCGGCCCATTTCAGTTCAAGCAGGACTTGGTCATCACCTACTGTGTACCACAGACCTACAGGCGCTGGGCATGACTGAGCCAGGCCCGCGCCTGGGAGGGCCTCTCTGGAGGCCCAGAAAGGATACAAGGAGCTGCCTCGCAGGCCCTGCCCCAACACAGCTGAGGGAGGGAGGAGGTGGGGCAGGGGGCTGCAGGTACGAGGGGAGCCCCTCCAGCCTCCAGCAAACCTAGTTCCCAGCCCTTGCCACGTCTCTTATCCAAGAATCCCAAGGCAGCAGTCCCCATCCAGCCCGCCTCTTCCCCACGTGGGGACCTTTTCAGGGCCTCCCCAGCCTTATCCCATTCCCTACCATGTCCCAGCAGCCCCGTGGCTTGGGTGGAGTCAATGACATCATCCCCAACTGTAGAGAAAGTCCCATGAGCCAAAACCAGGCAGCCTCACTCCATCTCCCCGGCATCAGCCACTGGTTCACAGGACCCAGGCCCTCTCCTGGCCTAATCAGAGCATCTGTGATACCATCCGAGAAAGCACAGCTCTCTCTGGCTCCCACCTGCTATGGGAATTCAGGTTCAGTTTGTCAATGTTCTAACATACGGAGTTGAAAAAACTGCACAGAAATGAAGGGCCCGGGTGCGGGGCTCACACCTGTAATCCCAGCGCTTTGGGAGGCTGAGGCGGGTGCATCACCTGAGGTCAGGAGTTCAAGACCAGCCTGGTCAATGTAGTGAAACCTTCTCTACTAAAAATACAAAAATTAGCCGGGCTTGTTGGTGGGCGCCTGTAATCCCAGCTACTTGGGAGGCTGAGGCAGGAGAATTGCTTGAACCCGAGAGGCAGAGGCTGCAGTGAGTAGAGATCCTGCCACTGCACTCCAACCTGGGTGACAGAGCGAAACTCCATCTCAAAAATAAACAAATAAATAAATAAAATGAAATGAAATGTAATGAAATGAAATGAAGGCAAGACTTGAGTTGAAAGACTATTCCTGCCATCTACACCCAACAGACATTTCCAGCTACAGCCATTCCTTTCCTGTTGAAGCCCATCTGAGTCCGCGCTTCTTCCCCTGACAGCTGGGAGAATACTCAACCCTGATCTCCTCCAGGCAATGGGTGATGGCCACGGCCGCCTGAAACCACCACCACATGCCTCTGGCAGACGCAGCCTCCCCGCCGTGGGCTGAGATCCACAGCCTACAGTGAGAAGCAGGAATCAGATCTGTTTGGATGAGGCCACTGGCCACAAATGCAGGCTCAGGGAAAGGGGGCTCAATGCTTGTCCACTGTCTCAGTTTCCCTGAGCCTGGACCTGGGCCCAGTGCACCAGGAAAGGCTCATTTGTAAGGGTGCGCCCTGCGGCCCCCGCTGCCCGGCACACAGCCCACCCTGATCCTCCACCTCTCTCCAAAACCTCTCTTTCTGCCTGAAAAGCCCAGGACAGGTCCTGTGACCAGGGCTTAGCAACTAATTTTCCAGGCCAACATTTTGCTTTCTTCCCTTCCAGGCTGGAAGAGGGGCCATAGAGCCCCCCACCCCCACCCACCCTGGGGCCTTCTGGAAGCAGCTGTTGTCTTTCCTCCTTTCCTGGCCGGCCTTGGCTTTTCCTCCGCAGCCTGGACGCTCAGGGAGGACACAGCTGCGGAACTGACAGGGCCCCGGCAGGTGTGGCCCCCTGTGCACTCGATTCTCCCCAGATCTCAAGGAAAGCTGATGGGGGCCACGGTGTGGACTTACCCATTGTTTCCGAGCGTGATTCCTCCTCTTGAAGTACAAGATTAGCTTCTTCCGCATCGCCTGGTTTCTGTGCAGGAGGGAAGCGGCAGACAGGTCAGCCCGGCCGGGCTCAGGCGCTGCACCCCGTGCCATCCTGTTTACTGAGAGTGAGCCCCGAATTTGCCCCGTTATTGGTTCTCAGGGAGATGAGACCCACCCGTACTGTATCCCCAGAGAGACCTGTGAGCTGCCAACGTGCATCCTTACTCCCCCGTGCGCGAGGCAGCCCCCGCCAATGTTTAGGTTGAGCCCAGTGTGCAGGCAGGAGGGTTCCCAGAGCCGAGGGGCCTGTGGCTTCCCGCCCCCGCCCACATGCACCCCGGCAGCCACACCTGCCCACGGAAAGATGGCCACGGAGAAACAGCCACAGCCTCCAACTAGGAATACAGGCCACGGAGCCCGAGACCCCGAGACCTGCTGCCGCCCACAGGCCGGGTGTCAGGGTGTGGCCTGTGTGGCCCCAGGGTTGGCTCCAACCAGGTGCTGTGCACGGACCTCCAGCACACCCAGTCCTGCTGCGGGGGGAGGGACACAAGCAGTGTGGGGCAGCTGGTGGGGCCACCAGGCATGGACTTCAGGAAACCCCCGGGGGGGGAGTCTCAGACTTCAGGGCAGGGCCCATGGGGTCTCAACCAAGCAGGTTACACACACCACTGCAGGTTCCAAGAGAAGGAGGCACGTCCTGGGAGACGGGAGTTTCAGAGAGAGAGAGGGAGACAGAGACCCAGAAAGAGAGGGAGACAGAGACCCAGAGAGACAGGGAAACAGAGACCCAGAGAGAGAGAGAGAGAGAGAGAGAGAGACGGAGATCCAGAGAGAGGGAGACAGAGACCCAGAGAGACAGAGAGAGAGAGACAGAGAGAGAGAGACAGAGAGAGAGAGAGACGGAGACCCAGAGAGAGGGAGACAGAGACCCAGAGACAGAGGGAGACAGAGACCCAGAGACAGAGGGAGACAGAGACCCAGAGAGAGAGAGATGGAGACCCTGAGACAGAGGGAGAGAGAGACCCAGAGAGAGAGAGAGAGACAGAGACCCAGAGACAGAGGGAGAGACAGAGACCCAGAGACAGAGGGAGACAGAGACCCGGAGACAGAGGGAGACAGAGACCCAGAGACAGAGGGAGACAGAGACCCAGAGAGAGGGAGACAGAGACCCAGAGAGAGGGAGATGGAGACCCAGAGACAGGGAGAAAGAAACCCAGAGACAGAGAAAGACAGACACCCAGAGAGAAGGAGACAGAGACCCAGAGAGAGAGAGAGAGAGATCCAGAGAGAGGGAGATGGAGACCCAGAGAGAGGGAGAAAGAAACCCAGAGACAGAGAGAGACAGAGACCCAGAGACAGAGGGAGACACAGAGACCCAGAGAGAGGGAGAGAGAGACCCAGAGACAGGAGAGACAGAGACCCAGAGACAGAGGGAGACAGAGACCCGGAGACAGAGACCCAGAGGCAGAGGGAGACAGAGACCCTGAGACAGAGGGAGACAGAGACCCAGAGACAGAGGGAGACAGAGACCCAGAGACAGAGGGAGACACAGAGACCCAGAGAGAGGGAGACAGAGACCCAGAGACAGGAGAGACAGAGACCCAGAGACAGAGGGAGACAGAGACCCAGAGACAGAGGGAGACAGAGACCCAGAGACAGAGGGAGACAGAGACCCAGAGACAGAGGGAGACAGAGACCCAGAGACAGAGGGAGACACAGAGACCCAGAGAGAGGGAGACAGAGACCCAGAGACAGGAGAGACAGAGACCCAGAGACAGAGGGAGACAGAGACCCGGAGACAGAGACCCAGAGGCAGAGGGAGACAGAGACCCAGAGACAGAGGGAGACACAGAGACCCAGAGACAGAGGGAGACAGAGACCCAGAGACAGAGGGAGACACAGAGACCCTGAGACAGAGGGAGACAGAGACCCAGAGAGAGAGAGACAGAGACCCAGAGAGAGGGAGATGGAGACCCAGAGACAGAGGGAGACAGAGACCCGGAGACAGAGGGAGACAGAGACCCAGAGAGAGAGGGAGACAGAAACCCAGAGAGAGGGAGACAGAGACCCAGAGACAGAGGGAGACACCCAGAGACAGAGGGAGACAGAGACCCAGAGAGAGAGAGATGGAGACCCTGAGACAGAGGGAGAGAGAGACCCAGAGAGAGAGAGACAGAGACCCAGAGACAGAGGGAGACAGAGACCCAGAGACAGAGGGAGACACAGAGACCCAGAGAGAGGGAGATGGAGACCCAGAGACAGAGGGAGACACAGACCCGGAGACAGAGGGAGACAGAGACCCAGAGAGAGAGGGAGACAGAAACCCAGAGAGAGGGAGACAGAAACCCAGAGAGAGGGAAACAGAGACCCAGAGAGAGAGAGATGGAGACCCAGAGACAGAGGGAGAGAGAGACCCAGAGACAGAGGGAGACAGAGACCCAGAGAGAGAGAGATGGAGACCCTGAGACAGAGGGAGAGAGAGACCCAGAGAGAGAGAGACAGAGACCCAGAGACAGAGGGAGAGACAGAGACCCAGAGACAGAGACCCAGAGACAGAGGGAGACAGAAACCCAGAGAGAGGGAAACAGAGACCCAGAGAGAGAGAGACGGAGACCCAGAGACAGAGGGAGACAGAGACCCAGAGACAGAGGGAGACAGAGACCCAGAGAGAGGGAGAAAGAAACCCAGAGACAGAGAGAGACAGAGACCCAGAGACAGAGGGAGACAGAGACCCAGAGAGAGAAAGAGAGAGACAGAGAGAGAGACAGACAGAGACCCAGAGAGAGGGAGACAGAGACCCAGAGAGACAGGGAGACAGAGACCCAGAGACAGAGGGAGAGAGAGACCCAGAGACAGAGGGAGACAGAGACCCAGAGAGACAGGGAGACAGAGACCCAGAGACAGAGGGAGACAGAGACCCAGAGACAGAGGGAGACAGAGACCCAGAGAGAGGGAGAAAGAAACCCAGAGACAGAGAGAGACAGAGACCCAGAGACAGAGGGAGACAGAGACCCAGAGAGACAGAGACCCAGAGACAGAGGGAGACAGAGACCCAGAGAGAGAGAGAGAGACAGAGACCCAGAGAGGGAAACAGGGACCCAGAGAGAGGGAGACAGACAGGGAGACAGAGGTGAGAAAGAGACAGAGACTGGGAGAAGGGGAGACACAGAGATGGAGATAGATAGACAGATGAGATCCAAGAAAGGACAGAGACCTGGAGATGGACAGGAGATGAGACTGAGAGATGAGACTGGAGTGAGAGAGATGAGAAAGAGAGGATCAGAGAGAGAGAGAGGCAGTCACAGAGAGACAAGATCCAAAGGAAGGGGGCAGAGACTCAGAGGAAGATGAAACTAGAAGAGGGAAAGAGAGAGAAGTGGGGAGAGGGAAAGAGACAAGACCCAAAGAAAGGGGACAGGGACCCTGAGACAGGCAAAGGGAGGGAGCCCTGGAGAGTAGAGGCGGGAGGTTCTGGAGCCCACGCCATGAGGGCTGGAAGACACCCCCACCCACTGCTGCACCGAGACCCCAGGACCGTCCTCTTCTCTTCCCAGGCCCCTCCCCACGGTCTCCAACACACAAAGCAGGGTGCTGCAGCTGGCCTCCCAGGGCCTGGGGGGCCACAGCGACCTCAGGAGCCTGCTGTGCACCTTAACTTGCTGTCTGTCCCTAATCCGCGGCATTCAGTGGCACCCGCTTTTCTGGGGAGGGGATCCCCAACTTTTTCATATTCTCAGCAGTGTCCAAATCCCCTCGAAAGTTCCAAAGCTGCTGACTGGGAGCCACGCTATGTCCAACCCCCAGGACCCCAGCCCCATTGGAAACAGGAAAAGGAGGGAACCCCAGGCTCTGACGGACGAGTGAAGCCTCATGGGGCTCAAGGGCCTGGAATCCACCTCAGTCCCCGGGTCATTCTGGTGGTGACTTGGCCAGGGCCTCCCCACCTTCCATCAGTCTGGCCGCCGCCCCCCGGCCAGGGTGAGCCATGGGGGTCCTCAGTCCCACAGGCTAGGACCAGCACCCTTCATCTCATAACAGGGTGTCTCTGAGCACACCTCAGAAGCCCTCAGTTTCCTCATCTGAAATCTATGGCATCGCAGCCTCATCTTCTGTTATTCAATAACTGTTTACTGAGCATCTACTATGTGCCAGGCACTGTTCCAGGTGCTGGGGACACAGCAGGGAGCAAGACACAGTTGAGGGCTCTCACAGAGGTGACACTGACAATAAGCAAGATGACCAAGATAATCCTGGATTTGGGAACTTGAATGGTGGGCTAGTGGGTGCTGGGGGACGGGGTGTGAGGGGCTATTTCAGATTCCGTGGTGCAGAAAGGTCTCCCAGAGAGGATGGCCTTGAGCTGGGATCTACGTCATCAGAAGGACCCGGCTCTGGGAAGATCCAGAAGGAAGGGAACTCCAGCTGGAGGGCACCGCAGGAGACAGGAACAAACTCTGTGTATCGGAAGCACAGACAGAGGAAGGCCCTGTGGCTGGACAGTGCTGGGGAGGGGCAGAGAGGACGGAGGAGGGGCTGTGAGCAAGACTGGCAGGGCCAGTCCTGCAGGGTCCTGTGAGTTTCGACATGGCAAAGGGTTTGGTCTTTTATGCAAAAGACAGCTGTGAAGGCCTAGAAGCAGTGAAGGCCCAGGGGCCATGAGCACGGCAGCACCCATATCTCAGCAAAGACCATCCTCCAATCCCAGAAACCACGCTGCCCGGGCCATGGCTGATTCCAGCGCTCGGCCAGGAAGTATGCAAGAAGAGCCCAGAGTGACTTTAAGTCAAGAATTGCCAAAAACAAAAGAAAACAAAAGTCAAAAGGACACAGAACCCAGCCTGAA
Source organism: Pan paniscus (assembly GCF_029289425.2). Taxonomy (NCBI): domain Eukaryota; kingdom Metazoa; phylum Chordata; class Mammalia; order Primates; family Hominidae; genus Pan; species Pan paniscus. Next base: position 132,524,822 of record NC_073259.2, read on the forward strand.
GGTTTCCGGCTGCCAGAGCTGGAACAATGTGAGTGACAACAGAAATAACCCTGAGACTAGATTAGCGTCCCAGGAATAAAACAAATCCCCACGAGTCCATGTGATTACAAACAAATGATTCAATACATCAATACATGGAGGAGAAGGGACAGATCTTTCTTCTAGAGTTCCAATGAATAAATGTCCAAGAGAGGAGGGAAACAGAAAATCGTCATTAGAACGCAGTAATAACCCAACCGCCGCTGGCAAGATCCGGGGATGAATGCTAAATTGGTTGGCAAAATTTTAAGGAGCAACAGGAAATTTGCACAGTCTCAAAGAATCTCCCCGCAAGTATGTATGAATCATGGCGGTGGCTCCACAAATCTATATTCCTCCCTCCAGGAGGCGGAGCTTAACTCCCCTCCCCTGGAAGATGGGTGGGACTTGGTGACTCCCTAGTAAAGAACAGAGCAAAGGAGGGATCTCTAAGGCGACAGCAGAGACCTAGGGCAGAGCCCCCTATCATGTGGGCATCACGCAGCCCCCTTACCCCTCTCTGGTCTTCCCCAAAACCCACCATCCCAGTCTTACCAGGAGGAAACACCTGTCAAAGAAAGCCATGACCAGTGATCTTCAAAAGTGCTGGGGTCGTGAAAAACAAGGCAAGGCTGAGAAGCCGTCACGGGCTGGAGACTAAAGAGACACGAGCACAAATGTCACGTGAGAACCTGAATCAGATCCTGGACCAGAAAACAGACGTTGGCGGAGAGACGGGTGAAAATGCAAAGACAGCTGGTAGTTTAGCAGAGGGTCATGTGCCACTATTTCTTTCTTAGTATTTTGTTTTGTTTTGTTTTGATTTTTGTTTTCAGAGACAGGGTCTTACTCTGTCTCCCAGGCGGGAGTGCAGTGGCTCGATCATGGCTCACTGCATCCTTGAACTCCTGGGCTCAAGCAATACTCCTGCCTCAGCCTCCTGAGTAGCTGGAACTACAGGTACGTGCCACCATACTTGGCTAATTTATTTTTTGGTAGAGATGAGGTCTTGCTTTGTTGCCCAGCTCGTCTCCAACTCCTAGCCTCAAGTGATCCTCCCACCTTGGCCTCCCAAAGTGCTGGGATGACAGGCGTGGGCCACCATGGCAGGCCCTAGTTGTGGTAAGTGTTTCTCTGCTGTTATATAAGCTGTCCACATGAGGGGTGCCAGGTGACGTGTGTGGGGGAACTCTGTGGAGCGTATTTGCAACTCTTCTGTTGCACAACGTACAATCTAGTTACTTCAAAATAAATAGTTCCACCTTCCCACAAAAGAAGAGAGATAGAATCCACTTTGAAACACCGTGGTGAAGACCATACAAAATTGACTTTGGGGTTTGCAGGTGGTACACTGCCTAGTACAGGTGGGAATGTCACCCCCAACCCCAACTAAAAAAAAACTGATATGTGTAAAGTCCTAAGCCCCAGCACCTCAAAACATGACCTCATTTGGAAACAGAGTCTTTAGAGCGAGAAGCAAGTTAGAATGAGGTTACTGGGGTGGGCCCTAATCCAATGACTTATGAAAAGGGGAAATTTGGACAAAAAGACAGACACACACGGAGGGGAGATGACGCGAACAGACACGGGAAGAACACCACACGAATACAAAAGACGGGAGTGACGCATCTCCCAGCCAAGGAACGCCAAGGAGGCCGGCAGCCACCAGGAGCTGGAACCGGCAAGGAAGCAGCCTCCCCCAGAGCCTTCCAGAGAATGTGGTCCTGCAGCACCTTGATTTCCAACTGCTGGCCTCCAGTACTGTGAGAGAAGAAAGTTCCTGCCATTTTCAGCTGCCCGGTTCACGGCCGCGTGTTAAGGCAGCGCTGAGAAGCTAGTCCGGCGTGTGATCTTCCACAAACCACGGTGCTGTCACTGCAGCTGGAAAACGACTCGGTAAGCATGAGGCCTCGGGGTGGTGGTGATGTGCATGCAGCCGTCTGTTTGCCACCGATGAGCAGCAACTGAGGGTGTGAATCCACCCTGGCTGATCCAGGTTTCCTCCCAAAGCAAGGACACTGCCTGCCACCCAGAGACATCCACGTACCACGCAAGAGGACACATGTCAAGTCTGCAAACACATGTCAAGTCCGCAGGGTGCCAACTGCACAGTGCACAGGCCAGAGACAGCCTCTGAGGGTGCTGTGTTGGGCTGTGGTGCTTTATTTATTTATTTTTTATTTATTTTTTTTTTTGAGATGGAGTCTCTTGCTCTGTCACCTAGGCTGGAGTGCAGTGGCGCAATCCCGGCTCACCGCAACCTCTGCCTCCCGGGTTCAAGTGATTCTCCTGCCTCAGCCTCCCAAGTAGCTGGGGCTATAGGCACGTGCCACTACGCCCAGCTAATTTTCGTATTTTTAGTAGAGACGGGGTTTCACTATATTGGCCAGGCTGATCTCGAACTCCTGACCTCATGATCTGCCTGCCTCAGCCTCCCAAAGTGCTGGGATTACAGGTGTGAGCCACTGCACCCGGCTGGTGCTTTCTAAAATCCTAAATTCATTGCCAGCACTGAAAACCAGAGGCTGTTACACAAAAAGCCAAACCTAAAGCTTCTCTTGAAAACATCAGGCCATCGGGCCACACCCCTTCATGGCCACAGGCTGGGAAACTGAGGCTTGGCTGCCCCTTTCAAAGGTCGCCCAGCTCCCCGTTCCTCAGCCCCTACCACTCCCTATTGCCTCACACCAGCCCTCCTCACTCAAACCTTCCTTCCCCTCCTGGAGGCAGCCACCTGGGGGACTCCTGGTTTATGATGCCCACGTGTTCAACATTCCTCTGGCAAACGTTTTTTTAAGTGTTTATTTTGTTCCAAGCAGTGTTTAGGCAATGAAGATGCAAATAGCTTACTGCAGACAAATCTTTTCTGCTGAGCCTCTGTCCGGCAAGCGTAAGGACCACAGTCTGTAGGAGGGCTCTGGAGGCATGGGCTAAGCAGCATGTGATGAGTTTGCTGGTAGAGGCACTCATGGGGTGCAAAGAAGTCAGGGTTTAAAAACACACACCCTATAAGGAAACCTAGTCTTGCCATCTGCCAGGGCACTGGAGAGGAGAAGCAGGACATAGGAGGGCAGGATAAGGAGGCAGGAATTATGAGAGTATTCCAGGGGAGTCTGGTTGGACCCTAGCTGGGACTGGTCTGGGGTTTATGGGGTACTGGAAAAGGAAAGCTTGGGGCAATCAGGGGAGGCTTCCTGGAGAAAGGGAGGTTTGAGCTGAGGCCTGAGAGAAGCAGAGGAATGGGGTGGGAAGAAGAAAATGAGCAGAGCCCTGGGTTCTAGGGAGGGAGGCAGCAATAGTGAATCTGGAGAGGGCAGAAGGGGTGCTCAGGGACAGCCTGACCCCGGCTGCAGGGGAGAGGAAGAGGGAGGCAGATATGCAGGGCCCGGATACCTTGGGAAGAGACTGCGGGTTGGGGTGATGGTCTGAACCTCCTGATCACTGAGCGCCAACCAAAAGCTGTGACAGTGCCAAATAATGTGATGTGACTTGTCTAAGGTCACCCAGGTAGGGAGGGGCAGGGCCTGGAGTAGAGACCCAGGAGAGGAAGTTGGCTGGATGTGCAGTTAGGACTGGTCTAGGAATTTGTCTGTGTGACCCTGGGGGAGTCATCTGATGTCTCTGAACAAGACCAGAGAGACCTGCTAAGAGTAACCTGGGTTCTGACTGATCCCCCTTTCCGCCTGCACAGCCCCAGGTCTGACAGTTCCCATCAGCTGACCCCCAAATGAGGCAGCAGGAGGGAAGAAATCAGGCTGCGAAGAAAGAAAAACGAGCAACAGAAGAAACCAGCAGGCTTCCAGGCCTGAGGGGGCCGGTGAACCAGGGCAACCCCCGGGCAGGCAGAGGCAGAATGTGCCTCAGCGCCATCTGCTGCTCATCCCCAGGTCCCACGCGCTTTCACCACATCCCACGCGGGCTCCATAGACGCCCAGGAATTCCTGGAGCGTCCTGCCCAGGGTGGGGCCCATCCCTCGATGGAGCCCCCATCTCCTGCCCCTCTGCGGCTGCCCCGGCCCCGCCCCGGTGGTCTGAGCGCTCCCTCCTGCAGCAGGGGACACCAACAGCGCCCGAAGCAGGTGGCGGTGGGAGGGCGGCGGAGGCGGCTACGGGCAACTCCAACGCGTCCGAAATCGTCTGTGCGGCAGGAAGTCAAGCATGAAATTAACTTTCACTCCGAGGCCCCAGCATGCAGACGCAGAGAAATTAAAGTGACGGGGCAAGGTCTCTGGGGAGGGAACGACCTCCCACCTAGAAGCAATGACAGCAGCGGGGGCGAGGAGGCCGTGAGCGCCGGGGAGGCTGCTCCAGGGGAAGCTGGGAGCCACACCTGACCCCGGCTGGACCATCTCATTGTCCCATGGCAGCAGTCACTTATCACAATGAATTCTTATCAGCCTCCCCTACTAGAATGTCAGGCCTCATTCACTCCTATCTCCTAGAGGCCCAGAACAGTGCCTGGCGTGTAGTAGATGCTCAGTAAATATTTGTCGAATGAATGAGTCTGGGTCTCTGTAGACAAAAGAAAGAAGAACCAAAAACCCAGTATGTGCTCTACGTGCTGAGCACTGACCTCAGTGAGCACGTCTGAAACTGAGCCCTAGAGGGCAAGTGACTTCCCACAGGGACACACAGCTAGTCAAACAGCCAGGATGAGCTGCGGTCACACTTGAGGTCCCTGTGTCCAGCCATGTGGTGGGACGGGGCCTGCACGGCGCCTCCCTTCCCATGTCCCAGCACTGGACACGAGACAGTTTCTGCAGTCTAGCATGAGCAGTCACAAAACATCAGAGCCTGCAAGGAGTGCAGGGTGCAGAGGCTGCCAAGGGCAACTTCCTGGGCACTGCAGATTTCCTGAACATTATGCACCCTCAGCTTGCATACCTCCCAGTAACAGGGTGCTCACTACCTACCTCGGCAGCTCCTGCAGGGGCCTTCCCATGGTATTCTCACCCCTACCCCCAGGTCCTTCCTCCCTGCAGCCACCAAAGTGAACTTTTAAAACAAAAGTCTGATCACATTGCTTCCTGGGATAAACTTCATCACTATTATAAACTTCATCATTATTATCCCAACAGATAATAAAACCGGAACTCCTTACCAGCCCCCCGTGACCTGGCCTGTGCCCTCCTCTCCCTTGCCTACCTCCTTGGGCCATGCCAGCCTTCTCTGTGACCCCTGCCAGCTCAGGGAGGCCTTAGCACCTCCTGTTCCACCTGTCTGGGACACTCCCCAGAGGTCCACACAGCTGGCTGCTGCTCAGCCTACAAGGGTCCCCTTAACTGTCATGGCCTGCCCTGACCTCTCTGGCTAATGGCACCCCCTCATTTTCTTTCCCATTACCCCACTTACCGGAGTAATAGAATTTTTAAAAAATGAATGACTGCACAATGAAATTTAATAACCACATTGAAATCTAAAAAATAGAAGGGATGATAATTTTAGTAGAAAATATCCAAAAAACTAAAATTATTAGGACAAATCAGTTCCAATAATTTACACACAAAGGTTTTTCTAACAGAAATTGACTACTTACAGTGTAGGAAATCTTAATTATTCATCTATTTGTTTTATATTATACTATATTACACATATTTTTTGAGACAGAGTCTTGCTCTGTTGCCCAGGCTGGAGTGCAGTGGCGTGATCTCGGCGCACTGCAACCTCCATCTTCCAGGTTCAAGCAGTTCTCCTGCCTCAACCTCCTGAGTAGCTGGGACTACAGGTACACGCCACCACAGCCGGCTAATTTTTGTATTTTTAGTAGAGATGGGGTTTCACCATGTTGGCCAGGCTGGTCTTGAACTCCTGACCTCAAGTGATCTGCCTGCCTCGGCCTTCCAAAGTGCGGGGATTACAGGCATGAGCCGCCGCGCCCAGCACATCTATTGGTTTTAAATATAAACATGTTTGTTTGTGATTTAGATTTGGAACAAATTCAGTGAGGCGGTTACCTATTTAGTCAAAATGTACTTTAATAGACCACAGCCATTCTCTGAGGAAGATTATGAGATGTCAAATACAGCACTGGCTTTAATATGCTTACAGTTTTATTCTACTTACACAAAGATGAAGCAATATCTATTTGCTGGTGTTATCTATATGAGCATCTTGCTCCTCTTTTGTTTAGATTCTATGGCTGTCTTTATTACCTGAAATCAACCACAGTATTCAGCTTAAAATATCACTCACTTTAAGTGAAAAAAACCTATGTAAAATTGTCAGTATAATAATATGGCTATCAAAAATTATTATGTCAAAAAGAAAAATCATAACTAGGTATATGAAGGCATAAAGAGCTTAAGATAGTTATGTCAGCATAGTACTTTAGATTTGCTGGTATTTTCTTTCTTTCTTTCTTTCTTTTTAAAAAAGAAACAGGGTTTTGCTCTGTCTCCCAGCCTGGAGTACAGTGGTGCAATCACGGCTCACTGCAGCCCTGAACTCCTGGGCTCAAGCGATTCTCCCTCCTTCGCCTCCTGAGTACCTGGGACCACAGGCACGTGCCACCACACCCAGCTAATTTCTTGTCAATTTTTGCTATGTTTGGCCAGGCTGGTCTTGAACTCCTGGCCCCAGGCAATCCTCCCACCTTAGCCTCCCAAAGTGCTCGGATTATAGGCATGAGCCACTGCACCCGGCTGGATTAGCTGACATTCTCTTGTTTTGTTTACTTAACTCATTCTGGTTCTGTCTCCACTGCTAGACAAATCTTGATGAGGGATGAGGTCTTTGTTTTATCCAAGGCTGAGTAGCCAAGGCCTAGAATGGGACCTGACACACAGCAGGCTCTCAATAAAGATGGGATGAATGAATGAGGGAATGCCCCAAACAGCCCGGACTCAGTTGAGAACACCCCACCCTCATCCCCTAAACCACCTGTGATGAGGTCCTAAGAACGTCCCCCTTGCTTTCAGCACCCCTCCATCTGTGGCTTCCCACCCCAGACAGGGGCCCCAGAGCGAGGCAGGTCCCAGGAAGCTGCAGAAGGGACAGGGGTAGCCCAATTGGAAGACAAACTATGTCGAGTCAAAAGGGATCTGGGACCTGGGCAATGAATGAGCCCGCCAGGCCGATGAGGAGCCCAGGCTGCATCTGACATGGGCCTTCTGTACCAGCCCGGGACCCCTGGCGCAGAACACATGCCCCTTCCTGACACACTCTGCAGCCCCTGCTGGCCACTGGCTGAGGATGACCCCCCCGCCAGCCACGCTGGTGAAGTATCTTTGTCGGGTGCTCCTGAACCCGAGAAGGCCAAGGGCCTCAACTAGCAAGGAGAGATTTTCTAGGCTGCTGCAACAATGACCAGATGCTGCAGGAGGGTGGCCAAGTTGATCACCTGAGCTTGGACCAGTCGCGCAACTCTGGAAACTACAACAGCAGCGATCTCCCCGTCGAGTAGTCCAGCACCAGCAGATGTGTGAAAATACTGGAAGGTTTGCATGCTTTCAGGAACGGGGAGCTCACCACCGCATATACACTCTGTAGTTCCATCCCAGGAACGCTTGAACAATCGGACCGGGCTGAACTACCCACCGAATCAGCTAAACGCCTCCCTTTGCAGCCACACTCAAACGCCTGTACCCTCTCACCGTGACGAACCTTGAACATTCAACAGCTATGATCCCGAAGAGTCTCACCTCCAACCTACCAGCCCACCACACGGCCATATGTTCCTCAAGGGGCAAGATCTGCAGCCCCTTTTACCTTTTGGGTTCCTGGGCACTAACATGAGATAACATGCCCTCCTCAGCCCAACAGTCTATGCTCCCGTTAATGCATCCCAAGAAAAAGCCAGCCCCCTTCCAGCTGCCACACCTCCAACGCCTTGTACCCTGCTTGAAGATACAATGCTACCAGCCTCCAGCACTGCCCCACCCAATGGCAGTGGCACTTAATTGACATTTTCTTCCCTCCTAGCACCAGTCTGGGAAAAGGCCCCCATCATTAGAATACATCACATTGGCCACCTCCAAAGCCTCAGGGCCTGGATGAGTGCTCTGATCTGCCCCATAGTGGGCTGTGCCAGAGGGACCTCTCTGTGCAGACACCAAGTGATTCCCAAACATGCTTATGCCAGAGCCCAAAACACCAGACCCCCGCCTGCACTGGGGCCACTCCCCATCTCCCTGAGCTGGCTGCCTTCTGCCTGCAACAGCTCCCTCCTGCTCGAACAGGATGCAGATGTACAGCCTGGGACCTCTGACCTCCGTCTCTCCAGACCCACCTGTGCACCAGCAGCTCCCTCGCCCACCCTCCCAAACCCAGCCTGTCTCCCAAAACCTCAGGGGGACACTCTCTCTGCTCCCCACCCCCACCCCAGGTGCCCCCTAGGACTGTCTCCTGTCCCCTCCGGGAGCACCTGTCCCTGGCTGGGAGCCCCTGATGGGAACAGAGAGCCCACGTCCCACATCCCATGCAGGCTGCTGAGAGCCTGCTCGCCCACCCTGCCTCTGTGTGTCTGCACGGCTGCCCGCGAGCACTCACATTTTGATGTTCTCATGATACTGCCGGGTGTCGGAGGGCTGGTTGTACAGCGGCTGCAAAGGGAGAGAGAGAAGCACATCAGAGCCCGGCTGGCCACTGGCCACTACAGAGCCCACCGGTAGGAGCCCCAGCCCTGGCACGGAGGAGCTGTCCTCTGCGTGAGGGCTCAGCCGCAGGCAGGCATGAAACAGAACACAGGGACCCAGCACGCAGCCCCAGCCAGGAACAGGCTGAAACTGGTTCCTCGGGAACAGCTGTGGGTACTGTGACCACCCCCACCAAGGTCGTCATGGCTGCTCTGTGGGGCATTCAGCAGTGCTGGCCTGGAAGGGGCCACAGCCCAGAGCACACCAGGACAAACCCACACACACCCCAGAGATTGGCCCTGGCCACCAAACGTGGAAAGCCACTTGGCTTCCTAGCTCACCATGGAAACGCGCGTCCCAACGCTGCAAGATACCACTCCACCCCCACTGACCAGCAAAAGACAAAAACGTTGAATGCCAAGTGTTGGTGAGGTCTGGGGTGACAGGAAGGCTGGCACATAGCTGGTGGGAGCATGGTGTATGGGCACACATCCCCCAGAGAGACAACAGCCACTACCTGGTAACGAACACCGACGCCCCCGCTTCCGACCCCCATGCTCCTGCAGATGCCTACTGTGCTCCGCCAGGAGACGGGCGCTAGGATGTTCCTAACGCACTGCTCACAGCGGCCAGTGAGAAGCAAGCTAGCCATCCACCACCAGAAGAGCAGCTAAGGAGACCAGGACTCGGTTACACCACAAATCCCACACAGCAGTGAGAAAGGGAGGCAGGGCCCACATGTAGCAAGCACAGGGCTTCAAAGAGCGTACCAGGAGACGCAGAAAGCACGGCAGCATCTGTGATGGTGCAGGGACCAAGCCAGCTGCCATGTGTCCCCTCCCAGATGGAAGAACCTTGCTTAGCAACCAAGGGCACAGCCTAGGTTCAAGTCCCGGTTCTGATGCTTTCTAGCTGGGTCTCCCTGGGAAGTTACTTATTCCATCTGTGCCTCCATTTCTCCTCATCTATAAAATGGGGTTAAACTCATAGGATTTTGTCAAGATCAAACAAGACAGTGCATGCTAAGCTCTGAGGCTGGTACCTGCAGGCTGAAGTGCCCAGAGGTGCCAGTCACATTGCCGCCATCAGGGAGCAGTGACTGTGCTAATGGCACCCACCTTTCACGCCTCCCTGTAACCACCTATGACCTCGCTGTGGCCAGTGGAATTGCTGCACACTTAGCAAAAGCAGAGGCTTGAAGATGCGAGTTCGCATTTCTGCTGTTTCTGTCAAGAGAATGAGCCTAGCCTGGCCTGCAGGAAGCGGGCAGAGAGGCAAGGAGCAGCGTGGTGCAACCCACCCTGGGCTGAGCTACAACGCCAGCCCCCCGACTCCCTCGCTGGCCACGGAGGTGCAAGAGCTGAGCCCACACCAGCAGAAATGCTCAGCTGCCTTCCAGACAGGTGAGAAACAGTGAACAGTTGCTGCTTCAAGCCTCTAAATGTGGGGCTGCTTTGTTCCCCAGCAGTAGCCATGTAACCATACCGGGTAACTGACACAATCATCCCCCACTGTACAGAAAGAAAAATTGAGTCCTTAAGAGGTTACAACATTTGCCCACAGCTGGTAAGAGATGAGCCTGAATGACAGCCCGCCTCTCAGTCCCAGCGCTGGAGGAAGGAGTCTGCTCCCCTCTCTGCCTGAGTCTCTGTGTGTGTGTGTGTATGTCTTTCTGTCTGTCTGTCTCCCTCTCTTCCTGTCCCTCTCCCTCTCACACACCCATGCACACAGCAGGAGCCTCCCAGGGTGGCCATGGGTGACTATGGTGGGAAGATCAGGTACAGAGTGTGAGTGATCAGATGGAACAGGGAAGGATGGAGACGTGGAGTCCTGCAGCCTCAGGGCAGGGCTGCAGCGACAGAAGGGACACACAAGTCTCTTCCCTGGGGATAGAGCTGAACACACCTCCTGATGACGCCGGCAGAGTGGGCCACCCAGACCCCCGCCCACCCATCCCCAGGGAAGGGCCTCTGCAGCTCTACAGAGCCTCACAGACGGTCTCGGCTGGTGACAATGTCGCCTTTCCCCCTGTAGCCCCAGATCCCCTCCTAGAGAATTCACCACTGGGCTCGGGCAATTCCAGGCTCCTGCTCAGCTACTCTCCTGGGGACAGAGATGTCATCCTGCAGCTGCCATGGGCCATTTCTCCCTGTGCCAGGTCAGGCTCCCCTCCCAAGGTTCTCAGCCCTGAACAGAGGGCAGTTTCCCCACCCTGACCCTGGAAGTTTGAGCAAGAGGGAGAAGTGGGCAGAGGAACAAGAGAGCCCACGGTCAGACTCACTGCAGAACTTCCCAGTGGAGGGAAGGGGTGCAGTGCAGCATCCCTGCAGAGGGTGTGAATCCTCGTCTCAGGAATGGCAAGGGGCCCTGTGAAGATGCCCATGCTGTAACCCGGGCAACCACACTGGCTCCTTTATGTTCCCCACATGCCAATCAAATGCAGGCCAGGTGCAAGCGGACATCACTTAAAGGTTCGGGTTTTGGAAACAGGCCCCAATTTAAATGGTGCCTCCTCCCTCACTAGCTGTGAGCTTCGACAAGTGCCCTCAACACTCCAGCCTCGGTTTCCTCATCTGGAATATGGGTGTAGGTCAAAGAGGACCTACTTCATGGAAATTTTGGATAGCCCAGAAAATTTCAGACTTGGTGAAATTTGGTGTTTGTCTTGTTTTGGTTTTAAAGATAGCAAACAGCCGAAGGGGGCCAGAAAGGGGCTGGAAGCCCACAGCACGCAGCCCTGGGAAGGCGAGGTGGGCAGAGGGGACAGTGCTTCTGCAGCACAGGGCGGGTGCAGAAATGCAGGACCGGCTCCCGGGGGCAGCAAGAGCCCGGTCAGCCTCCAACCCACCAAAGCCACAGGGGAGGGAGGCCACTTCCACTTGGTGGCCTCCTCCCCTGCCCTGTAGATAGGGACACAGCCCCTGCTTCTCAAGGCGGCCATCGGTGAGGGGCCCACAAGGCGAAGGCCCCGAAGGACTGAGGATACTGTGGGGTGCTGCTGCCTCTAAACAGGAGCTGCCCCCCTGGGAGGCACTCACCAGCCACTCCCCGAGGCCACTGAACCCCAGGAGCCCAGGGGAGGCTCTGGGCCCAGAGCTGCCTGGAATGCCGTGCACCGCCATGGCAAGAGGCTGAGGACAGCCATCTTGGAAAGCCCAGAAGGGAGTGGGGGGAGGGAGGGACAGTGACATGTCCTGGCAGGTGCATTGCTGAGGGGACGCAGGGCCCGAGGGGACTCCCCAACATCCCCCTCATCCTCTGCAGAGAGGGCTGCACAAAGGCCTGGCGGCTCCCCAGCCCAGGCTAGCCAGGGTCCCCACATGGGGCCATGAGGCACCTCCACAGCCACACAGGCTGGGGGGCATGGCTGGCCCCTGTCCCTCACCCCCAGGCCTTATCCTCCCGGGAGAAATGACCCCTGGGGGGACTCATGCCAGCGAGGGAATCGAGGCCTAGATGCATGTGGAGCCTGGGGTGGTGGGGGCGGCACCCAGGAGGCCCCAAGGTCCAGCTCTCTCTTGCTCAGCCTCCGTCTCCTCTATAATCAGAGGCACAGCCACTCAGAGGGCAGAAAGAGGGCAAAGGGGAGCAGGTGCCAGATGCAGGGCGCAGGCAGAGATGAGGCATGGTGGTGACTAAGAAAGCCAGCAGGGGCCAGGGAGGAGGCGGCCCCCCTCGGGCTTTGAGCCAGCCAGCAGGGCCACCAGGAAGAGCCAGAGTCCCAGGCGGCCTGAGCTGGCAATAAATGAAGTGACAGCCCCAGCCCTCAACCCGCTGGTGACACCAGCTTCTTAAAATAACGCCTTGGAACAGGAAGGAAGCAATGACTCAAAGCGGCAGAGAGGTCGGGGCTGCTGGGCACGCCCTCCACCACTGCGCCCGCTCCCAGCCTGGTCCAGTCCCCACAGCTGGGCTGGAGGGGCCGTGCCCCACCATCTCAGTGCCCCCGACCCCTGGTTAGCACCTCTGGTGCTATTTTCATCCTTTCCAAAGCAAATTCCTCCAGGAAGGCCACAGGGATCCGTCCCTGCCGAGGGGAGGGGCGTTGGAACTGCAGCTTCTGATGGAAGACACCCTGGGAACTGGACTCTGTGACCCACAGCACCTCAGGCCGTCCCTGGCCCGGGCTTCTGGCACCCAGTTGGTAGACAGGACCCTGCAGAGGGTGCACCATGCAGCTGCCTCTGCTTGGAGGATGCCTGTGGCCACTCGGGCCTGGCCGATCTGTGCAGAACTGGCCGGCCGCTCCCCCAGGGGCTCAGCACACCTCCACGCCTCATCTCTTGCTGTGTGGCCCGGCACAAGGCACTCCTCTCACTGAGCCTCATCCAGAAAATGGGACGGCAACAGCTCTGTGAGGCGTCCTCCCTGTCCCCACTGACTGGCACCAAGCCAGGGGCCTTCAAGAGTCCAGACACTAGATCTTAGCCTCCTGTGCCATCAGCCTTGTGGAAGCCTCTGCTCTGAGATCCCCAAGTGGAAGACAACCCCGTCCCCTTGTCTCCAAAGAACCAGAGAAGACTCACTGTGGGGTCCCTGGATCCAAAGCTTCTGACACCAGCAGCTGCCCACCCCCATCTGCCCACAGACTCCCACGGACAGGGGCTTCCTCGCCTGTGTTCCTCGGGCCCTAAGACACAGGCCCTTTCCCCCAGGAGGCCCCCGGGGACCAATCAGGAAACGGGAGCGGGAGGACCCGGAAGTCTGGAAATGCTTGGGAACTTCATCCAACCCTGCCATCCCTATTTGGCAGAAAAGGAGAAACCGAGGCAAGAGGCAGCTTACTGGTGGAGATGTAAAATGGTACGGCCACTTTGGAAAACAGTTGGGCAGTTCCTCAAGGGGCTAAACTGGGTTAACAGAGGATCTAGCAATTCCACGCCTAGGTACACACCCAGGAGAAATGAAGACGTACGTTCACATGGAAACAGCACACTAATGTTCACAGCAACTTTATTCACAATACCCCAAATATGCAAACAATCTCACGTCCACCGACTGATGAGTGGGTAAACAACACGTGACCTACCCCTACAGTGAAATATGATTCAGCCACAAAAAGGAACGAAGGACCGACCCACGCTCGACACGGATGAACCTCGAAAACATGATGCTGAGTGAGAGAAACCAGACACAAAGGACCACATATTGCAAGATTCCATTTATAGGAAATGTCCAGAATAGGCAAATCCATAGAGACAGAAGGGTTTCTTTTTGAGATGATGGAATGTTCTAAAATTGACCGTGGTGACAGTTGCACACATCTGTGAATACACTAAAACCCACTGAACTGGACACTGGACACTTTAAGTGAGTGAATGGCATGCGTGTGAATTGTACCTCAATAAAGCTGTTTACAAAACAAAAAAACAAGCAAGCAGCAGCTGCTGCTGCTGAAAACTTCCCCAGAAATCACTTCCACTGAGAGAAGCACGACCCTAGGCCAGAGCTCACCACTCAGATCGCCCAGGCCCGAGGATGTGCCTGGAGGGGGCAGAGCCCTGAAGGGGTGGGGGAGCCCGGCGAGGTTCCTGAGTCCAGCCAGGTGGGCAGCTGGGCCCTGCTTCTGAGCTGGAGGAGCCCTTGCCATCTCCTCCCTGCTTCTGCCTTCTGAGTGGGCCTGGGAGCCCAGGGCTTGCAGTTCCTGAGTGGCCTCAACAGACGGAGCCCGGGCTTTGGGGAGCTCTCACTGCAAAACTGAGCAGCCTGCAGAAACTTCAGGGGGAGCAGCTCATCACCAAATTGTTCACAACTACTGAGCGCTTCGTAGGGGCCAGGAGCTGCACTAGGTGAGCCTTTAACAGGCAGCACTGCCTTTAACCCTGGGAAGACCCTGGAAGGAGGCCCTAGAGCCTCCGCCTGTCCCAGATGAGAGAGCACTGTGGTACTGGGAGGTCAGCCCCTTTCCTAAGGCCACTTGGCAAACATGCAGTGGAGCTGAGTTTAGATTGAGGCTCTGAAGGTGTCAGACTTCTGTTTCGTTTTTTTATGAGGCAGGGTCTCACTCTATTGCCCAGGCTGGAGTGCAGTGGTGTGATCATAGCTCACCGCAGCCTTGAACTCCAGGGCTCAAGCGATCCTCCTGCCTCAGCCTCCCAAGTAGCTGGGACGAAAGGCGTGCATCACCACACCTGGTGAATTTTTTAATTTTTTGCAGAGACAAGGTCTTGCTATCTCGCCCAGGCTGATCTCAAATTCCTGGCTTCATGCAGTCCTCCTGCCTTGGCCTCCCATAGCACTGGGATTACAGGTATGAGCCACTACACATGGCCGAACGCATAAGCCTTTATCTGCACCCTGGGCGCACTCACACGCACACCCTAGCCCACCATGCACACAGAGACTCTCCCTCATCCGGCACACATGTGGGTAGCATATGCCTTCAGTGCCCACCATGGCCATCCATGCTGACCAGCTCAGTGGGCACAGATGGCTGTGGGGCAGGCAGGGGCTGCAGCCCGTTCTCTGGGGGCTAGGGCTTCTGCATCCACCCATCCTCAGCCCAGGGACTCCAGGAGGCCTGGGGCCTGCTTTCCAGCTCTGCTGCTGACATGGCATCTTTCCGCAGCAAAAGAACACTAGTGACAGCCATCATCGCCATCATCGCCATCATCATCATCACCATCATCATAGCTAATGTCCAGCACTTACTGTTTACAAGGCAGGCGCTGCACCTGATGTTGGAAAAATATTAACACAGCTCCTCCTCACTGTAATCCAGTGGAATAGGTGCTGTTAGGATTCCCATTTTACAGATGAGGAAACTGAAGCACAGGGAGGGTAACAGACCCGCTCAGGGTCACACCGCCATGAAGCGGTGCACCTGGGAGTGGACCGAGATTGTGTGACCCAGAGAACCAGCTCTCCGCGCTCGGCTGGAGCAAGCGCACCGGCCTACAGATGTGTGACTCTCCTCATAGGCCGAGCGGCCGGGCTTCACGGTATGCACAGGAGTGCGCAGGGGGCCCCGCAGGCGCTCGCTGCCAAGACTCCCCACCCCCACCCAGCCCAGCCAGGCCCGCCCACCCGCTATCTGCCGTCCTCTCATCAGGAAGGTGGGTTTCCTGCTTCCTCCGCGGACGCCGCCTGGGCAGCGCTTGGTAATAGATGACTTCCTCCTCCGCCGCACCCTCCCGCCTCCCTGCCCACCTCTCCAGCCACCCCCGCCCTCCCCGGAGCCCCTGACCCTGTACCCCAGCTCACCAGCTCCACCTGGGGCCCCAGGCCTTCCAGAATCCGATGTGCAGCTTCAGCCTTCTTCTGCAGGGTGATGGCGAAGAGGAGGAATTTTTTTAAAAAACAAAAAAACACAGATTATAAATAGAGGCTTCCCGGAGCAGCGGGCACCTGCCCAGCCCAGTCCAGCATGCTGATCCTCAGCATGGGGGAGGGAGGCCCGGGGCCCCCTGCAGGCCCTCCCCAGGCTGGAAAAAAACACAGAGGAGCCTCAATACCCCCACAGCGGCCCCAGCAAGCCAGCCAAGTTTCGATTTTAGCAAATGCACCGGGTCCACTGAAGCCTGCTCCCCGGCAGGCGCGCAGGCCTCGCTCCCCCAGGGCCCAGCGACGTGGGCACCGCTCCCCACCAGCCCAGCCGACACTGCCAGCCCTGAGATGCCTTCCCTCGCCCTGGAAGCTGGTTGGGTTGTCTACAATTACCTCAGAGCTAGTGCAGCCAGCGAGGGAAGGAGGAGGAGGAGGAGGAGGGAGGGTGAGATAGAGGCGCTCGGAGATACCCTTTCTAGGATTCTTGTGTTTCACAATCATGTGATTATTTCTGGGCTGCCCCGGGGCCTCCCCGCCTCCTCCCCACTCACAACTGGGGACTTATTAGGAAAACAGGAACATGTGGCGCAGGGCTCGGTGGCCGCTCCGTCAATAGGCTGGACCTCCGGGCCCCCACCCCGGCCCTCGGTGTGAAGGCAGACATTGTGCCTCGGCCAGGCCCACCAGCCCCCAGCCTGGGACCACCAGGGTCCGCTCAGAGGAGGCCTGGAGGGCAGCCCAGGCCAGCCGGGTACAGGGAGGTGGGGGGCGGAGGGGCTCCTGAAGGTGGCTTCATGGGGGCTGTGGCGGAGGGCAGGGGCAGAATTTGGGTGGGTTTGGGTGCCCCCTGCACCAGGCTAAACTGCGTGTGTGCTGGCAAATGGGTGTTCACAGGCTGGCACGTGGGCGAGCCCCTGCTGTGACTCAGCTGCATTGGGGCAGCCACTCAGCATTTGGCAAGGACTAGGCGGACAGGCCGCAGAAGTCACCATCACCATACTGAAACTGTCCCCAGTGACCCCAAACCAGATTGGCCAAAAGGAGGTGACCCCAAGCCCTGGCAAATGTGGCTGCCAACAAAAATTTGACGCAGCCTTTGCCAAGATCTCCTCGCAGGGCGGAGGTGCCCAGGCTCCCGGGCTGCAGCAGAGAGAGGAGGGCGTGGCAGGCCAGCATCACTCCCCCTCCCCAGCCCCCGGAGAAAGACAGCGGGTATGTAGGTGGGCTCAAGCTGGAACCTAGAGCTGCCTCCGCCTACAGCCCAGAGCCCGGCCCACCAAGAGCAGAGCCATGCTCTTGGCCACCTTCAGGCTGAGCCAAAACCCCGAGACCTGCAGCCTCAAGGTGCGGCTGGGGGCCAGAAGAGCAGGGGAGAACTATTACAGCGATGGTCACTTCTCCGAGCACCTGCCATGAGCCAAGCGTCGGGCATACGGTGTGTTCTTAACATGTCAATTGCGCATAAACGCCATGGGAGGTACAGGCAGGCGTAGCCCCATCTCACAGATGGTGAAACTGAGGCACAGAAACAAAACACAGGGAAGAAGCCCTTCTTATGACCTCCAGGATCCACGGACAGAGGAAGCCAAGGGCCAGGTCCCATGCAGGACCACCCCTAGGCTTGGGACTAGTATTTCCGGTGGATTGGGGCAGACATCACCCGGACAGTCAATGTCCCAGCCACACCCTCGAAGCAGGAAAGAGTCTGCCCTGGGGTACTGAAGATGGGAGAACCCCTAAGCCAGGCCCAGTGAAAGACTGGGTATGGGGTAGCATGGGGGCAGGGCAGCTCCCAAACACTGGGACCTGGGGAGAGACATGGAATGAATGAGACCTGGCCCCTGCCTGGAATAAACCCAAACAATGGCTGTTGGTTAAGAGCAGTAACAGCAGATTAGTATGCTCAGGCAGAGAAAGGTATGTGTGAAAGTGGGGCACAAGTCACTCTCCCAAAAAGGTAACAGGAGGGCTATATAGGCTGGGTTTTGAGGGATGAATAGGAGTTTGTGTATGATCTGTGGGGATCAGCAGCAACTGTCCATCTAGATAAGAGTGATACCAACGGAAAGGGCCAAGCCACTGGAAACTACACGGCCACACAGCTAGCACCTAGAGAGCAGGGAAGACCCCTTCTTCACCTGCCAAAGCCACAGGGAGCCCCACCTCCTCCTGTCTCTCTGGGGTGTTTCCTTCACCTCCTGCCCCCACATCCCCTGCTCCCAGTGTTGGGTTTGTTCCTGCTCCACGGTCTTCTCTGGTCCTGCTTGTCAGCCTCCTGGGGAGGTGGGCCTGTGGGGCCCTGTCCCAAGATGGGCTGGCCTTTCTCAACACACCTGCCCAACATCTGGGAGTCGGCTGTGCTCTAACCCTCAGCAATCTGAGTCTCCTGACTGAGTCTGGCCTCAGTCTCCCCATTCACGAAACGGCCACACTCACCCAGGGTACCAAACTCCCATGACCTCTGCAAGGACGTTCTGCAGGGAGCAAAGTGACGTGCATGTCATCCCTTCCCTCTTTGAATGCAGAGGAGACACCCTCTAGAACGTGGCATGGCTGGGGAACGTGGACGCAGGCCACAGATTCAGCCTCATGCCAAAAATTCCCCCTCACCTCCTCGGCTGCTGTCTTCCTGCCACCCTGAGCACCAAATCCAAACTCCTCGCCAGGGTCAACAGGGTCCCAGCCCTCACAGGACCTTGACCTCTGCTGGCCCCTCACTGTCCCCTGCACACTGAAAGCCACTACTGCCTCTGAGCCTTTGCACCTACTGTTCCCTGCCTGGAATGCTGTTCCCCACATCTTCACATGCTCTCGCCTGCCTCTTGCTCATGTCTTGACTCAGCCTCCCCTCCCCACAGAGGCCTTCCCTGACCCCCCGCAGCAGGGCGGCCCACCTCCCTCGACCACTCTTTTTCCCACCTGGCTGTCTTCACAGCACATGCGGTCAGGGATAAGGGTCTGCGTCCCACTGTTTATCTTACTGGCCACCTCCCCTGATGAGGACTCCATGAGGAGCAAGGTGCCTGCTCTGTTCTCTGCTGCACCCACAGTGCCTGGACAGTGTCTGGCTTACAGTGGATGCTCAGGAATGGTCTAAATACCTGGAAATGGGGTGCAGCTGGCTCCCTCGCTCAGGCGGTCTCTGGGGCAAAGCATTCTTGTACCTGTAGGCTGTCCGGTCCCAGCCCAGAACCCTGTCCTCTCTCCACATCGCTGCAGGCCCAGTGCCTCCCTGCCTCTCCACCAGGACCAGAAGAGGCCAGCACTGGCCACCAAGCTGCTATCGTCCAACAGGGCCCAGCACAGGGTTGAGGGCAGTGGGCACTTTCTCCAGGGCCATGGGGGAAGCAGTCCACATCCCGGATGGGCCTGGCCTTTCCAAGGACACGGAGTCCTCTCTGCCCCCTCCATAGAGGTGGATGAGAGGGCAGGCCCTGTCTCCCTGCTCTCCAAGCCACAGTCAGGATTGCCAAGCCTCCCAGTAACCTGTTTCTGGGGTGCAAGGGCTGCCCCATTTTACAGATGGGGAAACTGAGGCTCAGAGCGGACACTTGGATAGGAGGTCACCAATCCACACAGTTCTAGGCAAAATCCCAAACCCTTCCCACCTGAACCTCTCCCACCTAGAACATTCCCCAACCCCAATATTCCCGTGGCTGATATCTCCACATCTCCTCGGCCCCTTTGGGGGCCACCTCCCGACACTGTCTCCCTGGCTGCCCCTGGTCCTGGCAAACAGCAAGTGCTGCAACAGGAGCTCCTGTCTGCATCTTCCCCGTGCGGGCCCAAGGCCCAGCTTGCAGGGGACGCCAGGACACACTTGTTAGAGCTGAACTAACTCCACCCAAGGGTGGCAGAACTCAGGGACTGCTCCGGCCCAAAGGAGGGCTTCAGGCTGGGCTGCCACCTTCCGGCTGGGAGGCTGGAATTCAGGGGACTCAGCCCCAACCTGGGGGAGAAGGGAAGCAGGCCTTTCTCAATCCCGCTGAAACCCGACTGCCCCCACGCACGTCCTCCCACGTTCCTGGCCTTTGGGGGCCGAGGTCTCTGCTCTGATCGTGGTGGGTGGGGCTGACGCCGCAGGGGAGGTGGCCAAGCCTGAGAGAAGCCACTGCCCAAGCTCACCTGGCTCTGAGAGGAAAGGAAAACCTAGGGACTCAAGCCAATGAGCGGCCCCGCTCACCGTGGCATCCACCCCCTGTAGGGGCTCTCGCCAGCCAACTGAGATCCGGGCAGGTTCTCATTCGAGCAGTGGCACCCCTGCAGAGACTCTGGGTCTGCGTGGCCAGGCCTCCCATGCCCAAAAAGCCTAGAAGCTGTGCTGGGGCACACAAGTCCTTAGTCACCTATGCAGACGGGTGCACGGGAGCACCAGACCCACGTCACCAAGTGCACATGCCAAGATCTAGGAACACGCAAAGACATACACACATGTCCACACATATCAAGGCGCACGCACATACACATGTGCACCCAAGTGAACACATGATGTAACCACACCCACCCCACACCCGCCATCTCACGCACATCCACCTGTACACACATGCACACAGCCTAACGTGTACCCATGTGAACACATGCGTATGCATACAGGTGCACAGATGCACGAATACCTATATACATGCCTCACATGTGCCAATTCGTGGATGAATGTTCACGCATGTGCACACAGCACCCACAGGTATACCTGCACACATACACGCACCCACGTGTGTATGCATGGATGTGTAAGTGCACAGATAACCACAGGCCCCACATGCTGACTCATATACGCTTATACACATGTGCACACAGCCATCCAGAGGTCCACACATACACACATGCCCGCATACACACACCCAAGTGTGCTGTATCAATGCACGAATCACCACATGCTCGTCCCACACAAGCTGACTCTTACTCTAAGTATTCACATACAAGTATGCACAGCCATCCAAAGGCACACGTGTATCTAACACACATACCACACATACATCCACCCGTATACACACGTGTACCCACAGGCACACAAACCACACATACATCCACATGCGGCTCTCCTCTAGAGCACAGAAACAGACCTGACACTGATCACTCCCTAGCCTCTCCCCTGCCTGGAAGCCCCATCCTAGCCCCTTCTCTGCCACACTGGCTTCCTCATCTGCAGATTGGGGGCAGCACCTACTCACCCAAGAAGCCCCGAGCCCCCAGTCCTGCACCCAAGCCCCTCCGCTGGCTGCAGCAGTGCCTCAGGGCAACGGCCTACCCGGAGCTTCAGCTTCCTCATCTGCAAACAGAGCCCCATGCCCATGAGCCCCGTGCAGAGCTCTCCCAGGGTGGGTGACGAGCAGGAAAAGCGGCAGGTCAGAGGACGCGTGCAGCAGCCTCGCGGGGCTGAAACGGACAATCTGAAAGAACCCCTGGACCCTGGGGGCAGTTTTGATGACCAGGTGGCCGGGCATGGAGGCCAGAGGTGGGGGCCTGGCCCAGGATGCTGAGGCCACAGGACGGGGTCTGAAGCACTGCTCTGAAAATCTTCAATCAGGGGGTCTGATGCTGGGCCCTACAAACAAGCATGAGGAGTGCCAAAACCCCCAAAAGGCTCTACTGAATGCTTCACGTTCACGGTGACTGTTGATGGTATTATTCTTCTTTGCCCTGCTCAGTCCCGATCACACTGTGCACACACTGAGTCCTAATCACATCATATAAACTCTTTCCTTTTAAGACGCTTAAACTGGAAGACAAGGACCTGAGTCTTCTGCTGATTTCTGCATTACTCAGCAACTGGGGTTGCCGCTTCCATCAATCCTGCCTCCTCTCCACCTTGTGAATGAGCCATCTACATCTCTATTGGAAGCAGCCTTCTACCTTTCCCCAGTCGACCTAGCTCAAGGTCCGTCTCCTCTATGAAGCCCATCCTGACTGTTCCCCAGTGTCCTGAATTCCTACGGTACCAGCAACCTGTGCTGCACAAATGCCCCTTATGTATCCACACATCGCTAGCGCTGCCTCTGTGTATGTTTTATCCAGATTCCAAGTGCGTGCCTTGTCCCGGAACCAACAGGCTCCTACCTCGTGCCCACCACCTCTGAAGATCAAAGCAGACGCCAGTCCCCTCTCTGGGACTTGGCCTGTGCCATGCCCCCTCACCCGAACGCCCTCCTTCCAGCCCACCCGCTGCCTCCAAGAAGCCTTTCCCAGCACCCACTTCCAGGTCACGCTTCTGCCCTCCTGGGCCCGGGCCACCCCGTCTGCTCCTGCTCTCAGGCTGCAGCCACCCTGCTGGCTGCCCCGCCATCTGTGCACACCTGCCCGGCCCCCGCCCACGCAGGCAGCTCCCAGGAGGCGGGGAGGTGGGAAAAGCCTCGCTCAGCGGGTGCCTCACCAATGTGCTCCGAATGGATAATGAGCCAGACTCCAGCACTCAGAACTGCCAGGCGGGCCCTGCCCGGCAGGGAAGCTGCGTTTTCCGGCTGGCTCGAAAAACAGACCCTTGTCCTCCATCTCTCCAGGAACCAGCAGGGAAGGAAGGCGGATTAAAATTTAATCCTACTGATCCTCCGAGGGGCGGTAAGTCCTGGCTGCTCCTGCCAAAGGCGGCTGGGGGCCTCCCGCACATTAGGCTGCAGGCTTTGGAGGCTCAGAGACTCAGCCCGGGCGGAGGATCCCCACCAGCCCCCATGCCCCCAAACCAGAGGCCTCTTCCACGGGCCAGAGCTGGCCACCCGCCTCCATCTCCCCTCCCTTCCTGCCGCCTGAATATTTGCACAATAATTATTTAATGTGCATCTGCCGTGTGGTGAGCACTGTTTTAGGTGCTGGAGATACCACTGGAAATAAAAGTGGGCAGGAATAAAATCCCTGCCCTTACGGAGTTTCCATTCATAATAAACAGAATAAATAAGTAAAACAGAAATCATGTCCCGTGGGGACAACGGCTAAGGAGAATCAGAAGCCACAAAGGAGGAAAACGGGTGTCATCCTGAAAACTCTTTTTCCTGAAAAAAGGATTTTCAGTGTTAAGTAGAGGGTTGAAACAGGTCTTGCTGAGAAGGGGCCACTTGAGCAAAGATGGAAGTGACAGTATGAGCCTTGCAAGGAGAGGAGCTCCAGGCAGAGGGCCAAGGCACTGCAGCAATGTGCTGGGCCACTGACCTGGCCTCCACAGCTGCTGGAGAGAACCGTGTCTGCTCTCCACCAAGGAACAGAGAGGGCAGGTAGAGGTGACACTCTGAGGAGCCCTGCCCATGTCCCCTCCACTTTGGGCTCCTGGAGCCATCTCAATCTTGGCTCCAAGTCCCAGGCTCAAAGCTCACTTGCTCTGCAATCTCAGGGAGGTCTCCTTCCCTCTCTGAGCTTTGGTTTCTTGATGAGCAAAATTGAGAGAATAATAGTAGTTCTACTAAATGCAAATAGTATTCTATTAAATGCACAAGGTAAACAAACACAAGAAGAAATAAGAGCTATGATAATGACAATTAAATAGCACCAGCTGGCACTTCTTTGGTGCCAGGCACTGTCTGTCCTAAGGGCACTAGGAAATTACCCCTTTAGTTCCCACACCAACTGTACTAGGTGATGCCGTCGTTGTCATTGTTTTAAAGCTGTGGAGCATGAGGCACAGGAAGGTTTAAGTACGACGCTCCAGGGTCACAGAGCCAGGAAGTGGGAGAAATGGGATTTGAACCCAGGATGCCTGGCTGAAGGATGTGTGGCCCCTTGGCTGTCCTATGACTGTTACTAGTGGTGCTTGGGGTGAGGGGTGAGGGTGTGGGAGAGTGAGCCGGGCACACAGTTCCCAGGCCCCAAACAGGCTTGTCTCATTCTGCATGACATCGCTGTTTCTAGAGGTGGAGGCATAGCCAAACAGGTTGATCCAGTAGTTCCCTGTCTCAGGCTGCCACTGCAGGCACCCACCACGTGACTCAAGGCCTCCCCACCCCCACCTCAACTCTGAGCACTGATTGGCCAAGGAAGATATTACAGAAAAGGCAGCTGGGAAGGGTGGCTGGGGCTACGGGCAGGAGGGGAACCAGAGAAGCCAAGGCAGGGAGAGGAGGTTCCTCATCTGTCATGCTTCACAAGGACCAGTCCCTCTCTGGGCCTCAGTTTCCTCATCCAGAAAATAAGGGAGGGGATCAACATCCACAGATCCTGAGTATATTTAGAAAAAGTCCACTGTAAATCATTAAAGCCCAGCTGGTAGTGGCTTGACTGGGAAGATGGGGAGCTTACCACCTCACCAGACACAAGGTTCCACCTTGGGGGTGCACAGACCCTTAGGGTCCAGCCCCTGGAGACACTGCTCTGAGCATCCCAAGCCCCTCCACCAAGACCAGACCCACTATAGCTGCCCCCAGTGGGATCTCCATGGGCCTCCACAGCCTGCTCCAGACTCTGTGTTTCAATCATCTCAAAGGCCCCTTCCAGGGCCCAGTGTCAGTGGAAGCCAGTGCTGAGAACTCAGGCCCTGTGGTCTGACAGCCCACAGGTTCAAATCCAGGTCCAATGCTTCCTAGCTGTGTGACTCTGGACAAGTCACTTAACCTCTCTGGGCCTTAGAAAAATGGAAATGACACCTGTACCTGCCCTTCCAGGACTGACAGGAGGGGCTGCTCCATGAAACCTCACTGCTGCGGTCATAATGTCATTATCTTTTGCCTTAAAGAGATTTCTTCTGCACCAGCACCTAAAGTGGCAGCCCCTTACCCTTGGCCATCAGCTGGACCCTGGTGCTCTCCTGGAGCCCAAAACCTCTGTTTTGTGTTGCATCCTGCTGACCAGCCACAGTCCACACCCATCTGAGTGTCTGAGCAGAACAGCCCAGAGGCCACACCAGGATGGCTTTCCACCGGTCACCTTCCCCCACCCACTCATAAACCCTGCGTCTCTGGGGGAGAGGGTGGCGAGGTCCCCTCCCCACGTAGATGGAAACACTGAGGCCCGATTCATGGTGCCCCCTGTGAAGCGCCTCATGGCCAGCACCGGGGGCAGCAGGCCAGGGCGGGGACACATACCCGGTTCTCGTCGTAGATGATCTGCACCAGGCTGCGGTGCTTCGACTCGATGGGCGGCGGTGACACGGGCTTCTCAGGCTCGGGCGGCTTGGCAGCCTCCTCCTCCAGCTGTTGCTGTGGGGAGAGGCAGAACGTGAGGGATGAGCACCCCAGGGGCGGAAGGAGGGCTGCAGCCCCCAGGGCGCGGGGAGGCCCCCTTGCAGCCGGGGCCACGGCCGCGCACAGGAAGTCAGGCTGCTACCCATTTCCTGTGAGTCATCCCAGGGACTCCGCACCCGGGAGAGGCCCCAGCTCCAGGGCCAGCTGCAGCCTCCAAGCTCCAAAGCCAGGTTCAAATCCTGCCTTCGTGACTTGCCAGCCAGGGAAGCACAGCCAAGCAGCCTCACCCTGCTAGGCCTCAGTTGCCCCATCAGTAAACGGGGCTGATTGCCATGCCGCCATTCTGACTGTGGTGAGAACTGAATGAGTTACACAGGCAGGCACAGTCAGGCCTGCTGCGAGCTGGCATTATTACCCATTACGGTTCCTACAGGCAGCATCAGTGCTAGGAGAGGCTGTGCAGACTCCACAGCTGCACTGGTGAGACTGGAGCCCAACTCCCACTCCTACTTACTGCGTAGCCTTGAGAAGCTCCTGGACCTCTCTAAGCCTTACCTTCCTCTTCTGGAAAATGGGGATAAAAGAGTTACTACTCTAGAGAGCCGCTG